>NC_141901.1:13750000-14375000 GCF_057802395.1 Ceratotherium simum simum | reverse complement strand
GTCCCACATACAGCAACTAGAAAGATGTGCAGTTATGACATACAACTATCTATTGGGGCTTTGGGGAAAAAGAAATAAATAAATAAAATTATAAAAAAAAAAAAAAAAGATGCCATACTTTAGGACAAAATTCCTAGGATTAAATCCATAAATACCGAACTTGTTTTTAACCAATTAATATAATTTCCAAATTTATATTAATGCTATGATCAAAGTGCGTCTATCAAATTGCTGTTAAACTTAACAAACCACTCAATGTAGCCATTTGACGTAGAGTTCAAACTCAATTATAGACCTTTACACATAAAGCAGATTTCATTTTCCTGTTATAAGTAAGGCTACACTATAAATAATAAATATCCTTGCACCTTTTCTGACATTTATGATCCTTTCCTAAAAACATAGGCCTAGAAGTGAAATCACTAGGTTCAAGAGTATGAACTTTTCCAAGGGTTTGATACCTGTCAAATTGCCCTCCTGAAATACTAGAATCATTTATACTACCACTACCGAGTGTGAGTTTCACAACAGTCTTATGAAAACTGGGTATATTTAATTCCCTTTCTATATATTATTACTTTAATTTTCCCAACTGTAAGAGTAATTATATTTGTTAAATAGAGAGAAAATGGGGGTTGGGGGGCTGTGAATCATCTATAAATCCACCACCCAATATAAACATATATCTTCCCAATCTTCTTTGTGTGCATATAGGGGCCTGGTTTTTGTTTGTTTAAAGTAGCTAACACACCTGTCCTTTTCTGTGTGATTTAATCTACTGATTTTGTGCTTAAAAAGTCCTTCCTTCTCATCCTGAGAACAGATGTCTTAGCAGTAATAAAAATAATAGTTAACATTAATATAGAGATCATTATGTGCCAGGCACTTTCTAAGTGCTTTAAACACAACTCATTTGATTCCATCTTCATCATTATAATTTATTAAGATAAATAAGGAACCCAGACAAAAGTACCAGAGAATTATGGCTTTATTTTTTACATTAAAATTTTTTTAATGCTTTTCTGACTCCTCAAATAAGAAATGCTAACAGGTTTTGAAAAATCCATCCAATTCTTGGAAGATTTCAACATCATTAATTTAACAGAGAAATGCTTTGCCCCTTTAGGAAAACTCTGTTGAAAGCAGACTGAAAGGAGGGGAGAATGAATGAATCTGTAATCACATTACTTGGGAATAAATGGATTAAAATTCCATTGGAGCCCTCCATTCTAAAAAAATTTATAATTAGAAAACGTGAAGAAACAAGCAGGTTTTTAAAAATCTTTTAAAATGGTAGTTTCTGCTTCAGAAAACATTTCCCATTTGAGACAATGTTACATTACTAGCCCATCTAATACAAAGACAAACAGAACTATAAAGATGGAGAAGAGATCAGTAGTTGCAAGGAGTCAGGGATGGCGGGGAGTAGCGGCAGGAGTGGGATGGGTGTGACTGAGAAGGGGAAGCACAAGGGAGACATCTTTGTGGAGATGGAGTAGTTCTGTATCTTGACTGAGGTGATGGTTAGACGAATCTACACATATAATAAGATGTCATGGAACTATATAGACATATAGAGTACAAAAGTCCATCTCCCAGTTTTGATATTGTACTATACTAATATAAGATGTAACTTCTAGGGAAAACAGGGTGAAGGGTAAATGGGACGTCTCTGCACTATTTTTGCAACTTCCTATGAATCTATAATTATCCCTGTGCTATTTTTTTGTAATTTCCTGTGAATCTGTAATTACCTCAAAATAAAAAGTTAAAAACAATAACAACAAAAACCCTTTTAATGGATTATGAAGGTGAAATTGCACTAGCACTCCAGCAACTCACCCACTACTTTCTTCTTAGACTCTGACATCATTTACGGTTAGCTGGCCTTAAAGGAATTTTGCCCTGCCCCATGTCTACCTCTCAACAGCCACTAAATCTCTCTGCGAGAAAAAAATTGCTTTTCCCTTTGTCTCTGTCTCTTTTTGTCTCAGACTCTAGGATCTTCCTCCAAGTGACACCAAGAATGCAATCTAAGAAATAAATTCTCTCACCAGCGTCATCTTGCATTTCACAGCTTATCAGCCTAGTCAAGAGTTATCTATACTAAAACATCTCCCATGAACACCAAAAAGTTGAAGTAAACTTTAGTGACTCTAAGAATATTTTTTTTATGGTCTGACTTAAGAATAGGACTGATTTAAGGTGAGTATACTACATAAATAAGCCTCCATTTTAGCAAAGGCTAAATGAAATATAGCAGCCTTGATACCTCTTAATATTTGTTCAAATGGATTTAACTTGCAATTTTTAAATCAGGCAGTGAACAGAAATCTTCTAATAATGACTCACATAAAAAAAGGCAATTTCTTAATGGTCATTAAAAGTGCATGTGAAAGAATATTCATGGATTCATTTTGAGCCACAACACTGTCAAGCCCAATTTTCAACTAAGCTTATTTGGTGGGAAGGCAAACACCACAACTGACGACCACCTACCCTATGAAAGAATTAGTGAATTTCACGGGAGCCACAGCATCTCTTATGTCTTGTAGGTTTGTTCTGTAAAGTCAAATTCTTGATCTAAATTTCATCTTGTAGGTTCCAACACTCTTAAAAGGACTGCTCTAAGGGTGATGTTGTAGGGAGACCTATAGATAGAAGAAGAGAAAAGGCCAATATAGACCAGCATGTAGACAGAGATTGAGGAAAGACAAGAAAAAGTGATGGAATTGTAAAAGACTGTGTGTGGGGGGTATCCTCACGAGGAGAAGATAATTATTGCTGAGTATTCTTATGCTCAAAAGTGGGAAGCTTTAAGGGAATATACTATATCCATTAGCATTCAGCCTATATGGCTATTTAGAAAGAAGTCTCAGCCACAGATGAAGTGCTCCCTACGATTCCTATATTTTTAATCAACAGAATAAGCTTTGAAAGTATATAACTCCAATGTAATATGTTAAATCAAAAATATAACTTATCTTGTCAAATGTACTCACATTCTCTGCTCCCTCTCCCTCCTAATACATTAAAGCTGCCTCTATAATGAGACCAGAGATAAAGGCAGGAGCTATCTTCTGCTACCACTGATGCCATGATATACCTCCTCTCCTAATCAACAATTTTCTTCTTTACCTTCTCCAGTTCTAATCTAAGCCTGACATTACTATATATTAAGGAAGTTCATGGTGATGAACAGCAATAATGTGAACTGATAAAACAGCTGCATCTTGCTTCTAATAGAACAGTTTATTCCAGTCTAAAAGAAAAATTTCAAGTCTACATGTCTTCTTTGCTTTCTTCAAACCTCTCAATATATTCATGGATTGTTTACATTTTAATTCTAATGCAAATGATAATTTTCATTAATAGAAGGACAGAATTATGATATTCCTGATGTTGGAACTTGGATGTTGCCCAGATTATAGTCTCTTTGTATACACAAGAAAGTTTGCATAGAGTAAGCTCTTTATACACATTGTCAGAAATATCTCAATTGTAAGTTTTTCAGACATGTTGTAATAAGATTCAGAATTCCTATTACGTACTTTCCTTCATTTAACCAGCATTCTTCCTCAATCTCTAGTGTATCCCAGTCATACAGGATGGCCTTTTCTATCCTTTGTATTTAATGTATTTATTAATATAATCTAAATGGCTTATTGTATTGACCTACTAGAACAAATAAGAAAGTATAGAACTTGCTTCTCTGAATGTCATACACATCAGAGGACTTTCAGTCAGAGCATGTAACTTTATGAACACTTGAGAAACTCATAAGAGAGGCAAACATCATCCAACGTAATGACTATAGTACAGATTTCAAGCACAATTCACCCCTTACTTAAAACTTATCAAAAGCACCAGAGAATTGCTACTGGAGAGAAAACCTGATTGTAAGCAAGCTTTCTACCATAATTCATCTTGTGTTGAATAACATAATACTCATTCTGAAGAGAAACCCCATTTGGGTCATGAATGTGGTAAAGCTTTCAGAAGAAATACAAGCTTTATAGAGCATCAGAGAATTCATAATAGACAAACAACAACAACAACAAAACCTATGAATGTAATAAACACAGAAAAACCTTCAGAACAGTCATTGCTCCCTAACATGAAAGAACTTACACTGGAGGGAACCCATATAGATGTGTAAGAGCTTTCTAAAAGAAAACAAACCTTCATGATCAAGAGAACCCATACTGGGAAAATCTATCTATATAAGAAATGTGAGAAAACTTGAATAAGAGCTAGGCTTGACTAAACACCAGAAAATTCATACAGAAATTAATGAATGTAAAGAACCCTTAACCTAAACTTCTGCCCTTACTAAAAGCACTGAAGAATTCATACTAGGGAAGAAACCTGAAAATGTTCTGAATTGTGAGTGGGGGGTGGGGGGTGGGGGGAATCACTCCTGTTTCCACAGGAAGAACGTTATTTTATAAAAGCTACATTCCTGGAATGGGTAACAGACTCTTGCAAAAATGATAAACAATGTTATCCAAACATGATAAACAATGGGGGAATGATATGCCTGTAGGCTATACAGCATAAAGCTTTGGAATGGTCACTTATCAAAGTCAAATATCGAACAGGTATTATTGTAGGCACTACAGATACACCAGTGAAAAGAGCAGACAACAGTTTCTGCCCTCTTGAATTTACATTCTAGTGAAAGGACAACAGACCCCCAACCTCTAAGAGCTTGACTCATGATCACCCCCCTACCCTTATTACCTCCTTAAGACTTCTGCAGTTTTGGTCAAAATCATATTTATTACTGATTGAGAACTATACTTAACTGCAGCTCAGACTCTGAAGTCACCACTAAAAATTATCCTACTTCCAGGAATTTCTCAAAGACCTATAAAGTATTTTAAAGATCAAGTAGTCCAAAATCCCTTATTTCACAGATTTAATAACAAAAAAAAGGCCAAAGACAAAATAAATTGTATTAGTGGCACAATCTATAAATGACAAAGCTGAAACAAAAACGTTAAGTCTTTTGGTTCCTTGCTTTTATGTTTTGCCACTAAAAAAATCTTCTGGAATTCTAAAGGCTTAAAAATAAGTTTTTAAATAAGTGAAGTAATTAAGAATTTTCTGAGCACCCACTGAGAGAGCTGTGAATGTTGGACACTGATTAAAAAATAAAAAAGTAAAAGGCAGCAAAATACATGGCAATTTGTCCCGAAAACTGGTTTAAACTAAAAAAAAAAAAGAGAGAGAGAGAGAGAGAGTGAGCAACTCTGTGGAAGTAAGAGCTGTAAGGACATACTATCAGTGGTTGAGTGTAGATGATGGAACTACTAAACCTTTTTCCTTCTTTGTAATCACTATCATTACAGTTTCAGCAACCATATTCTTGTTTCCTCCCCCAACACTAAGAGATGGCTACTTGTTGGGAGGAGGGGAGAATAGTGAAAAGCCTGGTTTTGTGTGCAAGGGATCACCATCCACAGAAGCTTCCAAATTTGGCCATGCTGCTTGGGCCAGTGGGCAAGTGAAGAGTCTTGGGATTTCTGCAGCACCAGCTAGGGGAGCATCAGGGCAAAGCGTTCAGATGGAGAGAGTTGTATACAGATGACTGACTGAGCTGAGACCTGTTCTCAGGCCCCACAACCACATACAGACACTAAGGAATGCTCATATTTCCAGAGCCAATGAGCTGCAGCCTTGTAAAAACACTGTACTCTTTTAACAAACATCCTTCAGAGTTGACAGGGAAAGGGAAGGGGAGAAAAGTTGCTTAGGAGGCAAAATCATTTGGAGATACTGGAGAACAGGAGAAAGAGGATGGAGAGAAGGGAAAAGAAAGACTCCCTGGCTTCTGACTAGTATTAAAAATGGACAGATGGTACAAATTACTCAGACAGGGAAGC
This sequence comes from Ceratotherium simum simum, assembly GCF_057802395.1. Lineage (NCBI taxonomy): Eukaryota > Metazoa > Chordata > Mammalia > Perissodactyla > Rhinocerotidae > Ceratotherium > Ceratotherium simum. The sequence goes on along the minus strand of NC_141901.1, from coordinate 14,369,112 downwards.
TTAAAAAAGTGAAACTGGAGAGTGACGTCAGCATCATGGCGGAGTGAGCTTTCCCGTGAACTCTTCCCCCGACAAGATACAACAAAAGCAACAGTCACAGACCAACAACGGAATCCCAGACAGTGAAAACCTAGAGCGGAGGGATCCACACGGCCGCACATCTGAGAGCGGAACGTGCTGGGCCCCCAGAGGAAGTGGGGAGAGGTAAGGAGAACTCCGCTCCCTCCCCATCAGATCGGCGATCCTGGTCCACGCGGCTCCCAGAGAGGGGGGAGGGGCGGCCCTCCGCGGGGAAACCGTGGCTCTTTGGACTCTCTCAGCCAGTGGGAAACTCCCGCACAGAGGACTTAGAGGAGCCACAGGGCTACCATCAACATCTGAGCACCCCAGAGAGCGGATAAAGAGGGGCAAACGAGAAGCCTCCCACGTCAGGGACCCAGAGGGCAAAAGAGAGAGCTCCCCACTCCCCACAACCCGGACTCTGCAGCTCGACCAGACCAGACCTAGCGATCCGAGGCAGACCTGATCAAACGACTGGACCTGTGGATCGCAGCGGGGAAAAAAAACAAAACAAAACTGCGGATCGCAGCAGAAAAACCGGGGCAGAGCGCAGGGGGCTTAGACTACACAGCCCTTTACCACCAGACAGTGGCGGCAGGTGGAAATTGCAACCAGAGACTTCCAGGATGAGGAAAAACAAAACCAACACAGGAACCACAATGCAAAAATATATGAAATCACCAGACCAGAAACAAAATGACAAGCACCCAGAAATCAACCCCAAAGACACAGAAATCCATAAACTAAATGACAGAGATTTCAAAATAGCTATCATAAAAACACTCAACGAAATACGAGACAACACAGACAAACAATTCAATGAGATTAGGAGTTTCTTCACAAAAGAGATTGAAATCATAAAGAAAAACCAATCAGTGCTGATGGAGATGAAGAACACAATGGAGGAGATAAAGGAGAATCTGGAATCTTTAAAGAACAGAGCTGACAATATGGAGGAAAGAATTAGTACTTTAGAGGATAGGAATACAGATATACTCCAGATGGAAGAGGAGAGAGAACTAAGACTAAAAAGAAATGAAGAAAGACTCCGAGAAATATCTGACTCTATTAGAAAATGTAACATAAGAATTATAGGTATTCCTGAGGGAGAGGAGAGGGAAAGAGGAACAGAGAGCCTATTCAAGGAAATAATAGCTGAGAATTTCCCAAATCTGGGGAAGGAGCAGGAAATACCAGTAAGTGAAGCCAACAGGACACCTATATATATTAACAGACAAAGGCCTTCACCACGACACCTAGTGGTAAGGCTAGCCAGGGTCAACGACAAAGAAACAATATTAAGGGCAGCGAGACAAAAACAAAAAATAACGTACAAAGGAACTCCCATCAGGCTCTCAGCGGATTTCTCAACAGAAACTTTTCAGGCTAGAAGAGACTGGAATGATATATTCAAAATACTGAAAGACAAAAACTTTCAGCCAAGAATACTCTATCCAGCAAAAATATCCTTCAAATATGATGGAGAAATAGTAACTCTCCCAGATAAACAAAAGCTAAGGGAGTTCATGGCCACGAGACCCCCACTACAAGAAATACTCAAGAAGGCCCTCAGGCCTGAAAAAAGAAGAGAAAGGGAACACAAAGCTTGGAGGAAGGAGAAAAGTAGGTAGACAAAATCAGAGAAATAGTAGATCTTTACCGGAATAGGTTAGCAACCACTTAAATACTAAACTCAAAGATCAAAGGAAGAAATTCACCAAAAATAAATTGAACCTCATCACTGTAAACACACAGCCACAACACAAGATAGAATAAGGTATAACAAGAGCAACTTAGAAGGGGAAGAGGAAAGTGACTGAATTGACTTAGTATAAGGAAATAGGAGGCTATCAGATAATGGACTATCTCATACACAAGATTTTTTGCCCAAACCTCAAGGCAACCACTAAACAAATAATCAAAGCAAAACCACATATGATAAATAAAGAGAAAACTAGAAGAATCATAAGACAGAACAACCAAACTGAATTAGCAGTCCAAAACAAATGGGACAAGAAACAAAGGAAATGCAAAAGAACCAGAAAATAAGTGACAAAACAGCAACATTAAGCCCTCATATTTCAATAATTACCCTAAATGTAAATGGATTGAACTCTCCAATCAAAAGATACAGAGTGGCAGGATGGATTAAAAAGCAAGACCCAACAATATGCTGCCTTCAGGAAACACATCTTAGCACTAAAGGCAAGCACAGGCTCAGAGTGAAAGGATTGAAGACAATACTCCAAGCTAATGGCAAACAAAAGAAAGCAGGTGTTGCCATACTCATATCAGACAAAGTAGACTTCAAGATAAAACAGGTTAAGAAAGACAAAGAAGGGAAATATATAATGATAAAAGGGACACTACATCAAGAAGACATATCACTTATAAATATATATGCACCCAACATAGGAGCACCAATGTACATAAAGCAACTATTAACAAACCTAAAAGGAGAAATCAACAACACAATAATAGTAGGGGATCTTAACACCCCACTTACAGCAATGGACAGATCATCCAGACAAAAAGTTAATAAAGAAATATTAGACTTAAATGAAAAACTGGACGAGATGGACCTAGTAGACATATACAGAGCACTCCATCCAAAAACAGCTGACTACAATTCTTCTGAAGCGCGCATGGAACATTCTCTAGGATAGACCATATGTTGGGAAACAAAGCAAGCCTCAATAAATTTAAGAAGATTGAAATCATAACAAGCATCTTTTCAGACCATAAGGCTATGAAACTGGAAATGAACCACAAAAAAAAAACTGGGAAAGTGACAAAAATGTGGAGATTAAACAACATGCTACTGAACAACCCATGGATCATTGATGAAATTAAAGGAGAACTCAAAAACTATCTGGAAACAAACGAAAATGATAACATGCCATATCAAACCATATGGGATGCAGCAAAAGCGGTCCTGAGAGGGAAACTCATAGCAATACAAGCCCACCTTAACAAACAAGAAAAAGCCCTAATAGGCAACCTTAAATTACACCTAACAGAACTAGAAAAAGAAGAACAAACAAAGCCCAAAGCCAGCAGAAGGAGAGAAATAATAAAAATCAGAGCAGAAATAAATGATATTGAGACCAAAAAAACAGTAGAAAGGATTAATGAAACAAAGAGTTGGTTCTTCGAGAAGATAAACAAAATAGACAAACCCTTAGCCAGGCTTACTAAGAAAAAAAGAGCAACGGCTCAAGTAAATAAAATTAGAAATGAAAGAGGAGAAATTACAATGGATACCATGGAAATACAGAGGATTATAAGAGAATACTATGAGAAATTATATGCCAACAAATTGGACAATCTAGAAGAAATGGATAAATTCTTAGACTTATACAACCTCCCAAAATGGAACCAAGAAGAAATGGAGAATCTGAATAGACCCATAACAAGTAAAGAGATTGAAATAGTAATCAAAAACCTCCCAAAAAATAAAAGTCCAGGACCAGATGGCTTCTCCAGTGAATTTTACCAAACATTCAAAGAAGATTTAATACCCATCCTCCTCAAACTATTCCAAAAAATAGAGGAAGATGGAACACTTCCTAAATCATTCTATGAGGCCAACATCACCCTGATACCAAAACCAGACAAAGACAATACAAAGAAAGAAAATTACAGGCCAATATCGCTGATGAACACTGATGCAAAAATCCTCAACAAAATATTGGCAAACCGAATACAACAATACATTAAAAAGATCATACACCATGATCAAGTGGGATTTATACCAGGGACGCAGGGATGGTTCAACATCCGCAAATCAATCAACGTGATACATCACATCAACAAAACAAAGAATAAAAACCACATGATCATCTCAATAGACGCAGAGAAGGCATTTGACAAGATACAACATCCATTTATGATAAAAACTCTCAATAAAATGGGAATAGAAGGAAAGTACCTCAACATAATAAAGGTCATATATGACAAACCCACAGCTAACATCATACTCAACGGAGAAAGACTGAAAGCCATTCCTCTGAGAACAGGAACAAGGCAGGGCTGCCCACTCTCACCACTCCTGTTCAACATAGTACTGGAGGTTTTGGCCAGAGCAATTAGGCAAGAAAAAGGAATAAAAGGAATCCAAATAGGTAACGAAGAAGTGAAACTCTATTTGCAGATGACATGATTGTATATATAGAAAACCCTAAAGAATCTGTTGGAAAACTATTAGAAACAATCAACAACTACAGCAGAGTTGCAGGGTACAAAATCAATCTACAAAAATCAGTTGCATTTCTATATGCTAATAATGAACTAACAGAAAGAGAGCTCAAAAAGATAATACCATTTACAATTGCATCAAAAAGAATAAAATACCTAGGAATAAATCTTACCAAGGAGGTGAAGGACCTATACAATGAGAACTACAAGACATTATTGAGGGAAATCCATGATGACATAAAGAAATGGAAAGATATCCCACGCACGTGGATTGGAAGAATAAACATAGTTAAAATGTCTATATTACCTAAAGCAATCTACAGATTCAATGCAATCCCAATCAGAATCCCAATGACATTCTTCACAGAAATAGAAAAAAGAATACTAAAATTTATATGGGGCAACAAAAGACCCCGAATAGCTAAAGAAATCCTAAAAAAAAAAGAACAAAGCAGGAGGCATCACAATCCCTGACTTCAAAACATACTACAAAGCAATAGTAATCAAAACAGCATGGTACTGGTACAAAAACAGACATACAGATCAATGGAACAGAATTGAAAGCCCAGAAATAAAACCACACACATACGGACAGCTAATTTTCGACAAAGGTGCTAAGAACATGCAATGGAGAAAGGAAAGTCTCTTCAATAAATGGTGTTGGGAAAACTGGACAACCACATGCAAAAGAATGAAAGTGGACCATGTGCTATCGCCATTCACAAAAATTAACTCAAAATGGATCAAAGACCTGAAGGTGAGACCTGAAACTATAAAACTCATAGAAGAAAATATAGGCAACACACTATTTGACATTGGTTTTAAAGGAATCTTTTCGGATGACATGCCTACCCAGACTAGGGAAACTGAAGAAAAAATAAACAAGTGGGACTTTATCAGATTAAAGAGCTTTTATAAGACAAATGAAACCAGAATCAAGATGAACAAACAACCAACCAGCTGGGAGAGAATATTTGCAAAACATACATCTGACAAGGGGTTGATCTCCATAATATATAAAGAACTCACACAACTGAACAACAAAAAAACAAACAACCCGATCAAAAAATGGGCAGAGGAAATGAACAGACACTTCTCCAAGGAAGATATACAGATGGCCCATAGGCACATGAAAAGATGCTCAACATCACTAATCATCAGGGAAATGCAAATCAAAACAACACTAAGATACCACCTCACGCCTGTTAGAATGGCTATAATCACCAAGACAAAAAACAACAAATGTTGGAGAGGATGTGGAGAAACAGGAACCCTCATACACAGCTGGTGGGAATGCAAATTGGTGCAGCCTCTATGGAAAACGGTATGGAGATTCCTCAAAGAATTAAAAATAGAGATGCCCTATGATCCAGCCATCCCACTACTGGGAATCTATCCAACGCACCTGAAATCAACAATCCAAAGAGGCTTATGCACCCCTATGTTCATTGCAGCATTATTCACCATAGCCAAGAAGTGGAAGCAACCTAAGTGTCCCTTGACTGACGTTTGGATTAAGAAAATGTGGTATATATATACAATGGAATACTACTCAGCCATAAAAAAAGACAAAATCGTCCCATTTGCAACAACATGGATGGGCCTGGAGCGTATTATGTTAAGTGAAATAAGCCAGAAAGAGAAAGACAAACACTGTATGATCTCACTCATATGTGGAATATAAACCAACACATGGACAGAGAAAACTGGACTGTGGTTACCAGGGCAGTGGGGGTGGGGGGTGGGGGGTGGGCACAAGGGGTGAAGGGAGTCATATATGTGGTGATGGACAAACAAAAATGTACAACCCAAAATTTCACAATGTTAGAAACCATTAAAACATCAATAATAATAAAAAAAAAAATCAGAAACCAAAAAAAAAAAAGTAAAAAAAAAAAAAAAAAAGTGAAACTGGAGCAAACATTTTTTCAATATAATTATATTCTTACGAAGTAGTTTTTTTAATTACTGGTGAACTTTCCTTTAAAGTTAAATTCTTTTCATTGGTAAACATGTTTTTCCATACTTCTCTACCATAAAAGAAAAACTAAGAAATGTAGTACCGAAATCTGTCCTTTTGTCTTCTTTCAACCTGAGGTAATTTCAAGTGTGACACCAGGTTGGAGAAAAACCAGGCTTAGCACTATGTTTGATTCAGATCTGCTCTTAAAGACATGATTTTCAGTCCCTATACAATAAAAAATAATTTTTGACATCTCAAAGAAATGGCAGACAGTTTCTACAGTGAAATAAAGGGCTTGGAATGTTTCTTTTTTTCCCTGAGCAATTTTGAGGTATACTGCACAGCAGACATTGTAGATAAGCAGTTTTATTCTGAGAAGACAATAGCACTTCTTATAGTTGTCCCTTTCTTCCTACAAGTCAAGAACAACTTTAGGTAGAACAAATTTAGCTAAATTCTGCTTGACATGTAAGACTTGGGAAAACACAATGCCACAAACTGGAAGGAATTACAAGATCCTATTTAGGGAACTGAATTAATGGGAGATACATATTTTAAGTTCCAGGTAACTCAGAAATTGCCTCTATTATAGAAAACTGAGTAAGACTTGTGCGATTCAATCACCAACCTGTAACTAAAATCACTAAACCACATAGCTGGATTCAGAATCTGTATTCTTCCAAATTCAAATTTAGTACACATTTTATTTCAGAGAACGTGAATAAATCATCACCTGAAATAAAGTTACATATGGATATATTCACATAATAGCGAGCTTTGATTTAAATAGTTTTGGTGTAACTTAACTAAAGATCTTTTAAACAGTTCCACAAAGTATACATATAGTTTTTTTTCTTAAGTTTTACATAAAGTTATGTATAGAGACTTGAACATTGGTATAATGGACAGAAACATGAAGATAAATTTACTAGATTCAGGGATAACCACTATCTTTTCATAATATCTGAGGTTAAATTTTGATTTAACAAAAAGAATTCCTTCATTCTTCAGTGAATATTCTAACTACATAATGAAGTAGACACCACTTTATACTTATAAATGAGACTAATATACATTAGACTAGTATTAACACTACTGACATCACGGCTTAAACAATCTTTTGTTAAATTTATCAACAGCAAGAGTTTTGATACAATAAGCAAACAAAATCTGTACATTTTGGAAAACAATTTGGGAGTATTTAACAAATTTAAAGATGCTCATGCTCTACAACTCAGTCAGTAATGCACTAGGGTGCATACATCAACATGGAAGCTAGTGAACATTGTCGAACATAAAAGGCAAGCTATAGAAGACAAAAACAATAGGATACCATTTACATAAAAAATTTTAAACCTGCAATAGCATATATTGCTACGATATACTTATGGAAAAATATATAACCAAGTGCACAGGAATGATCTAGATCAACACTTAAGGGGACTACCTTAGGGGGAGGAGAGAAGAGAGGTGAACGTGGGAGGACGCAGAGCAGCTTCAACAGTACCAGTTAGGTAGGTACACAGAGGTTCGTGTGTGTGTGTGTGTGTGTGTGTGTGAGAGAGAGACAGAGAGAGAGAGAGGGAGAGAGGGAGAGAGGGGGAGAGAGAGAGGGAGGGAGGGAGAGAGAGGGAGAGAGAGGGAGAGGGAGGGAAAGGGAGAGAGAGGGGAGAGAGAGGGGGGAGAGAGAGGGGAGAGAGAGGGGAGAGGGAGGGGGAGAGAGAGAGGGAGAGGGAGGGAGGGAGAGAGAGAGAGGGAGAAAAAGAGGAAGATCTGCCCTGAGCTAACATCTGCCCATCCTCCTCTTTTTTTGCTTAGGAAGACTGGCCCTGGGCTAGCATCCATGCCCATCTTCCTCTACTTTATATGGGACGCCGCCACAGCAGGGCTTGACAAGCGGTGTGTCGGTGCGTGCCTGGGATCCAAACTGGTCAACCCCGGGCCGCCACAGTGGAGTACGCGCAGTTAACTGCTTGTACCACCGGGCCAGCCCCTAGAGGTTCATCTTATTCTTTATGCCTTGTTGTATGTCTTAACATTTCATAATAAATTAAGAAATATTTTTCTGCCCAATGACAAAGCCCTGTTTATGCTGCCAGATTAATGTAATCTTGATGATTATATGAGACTGATACATAAGAATATTTTGGTGCTACATCATTTCTTCCAATAGAGTTACTGCTTCAATTTTTGAAAATATTCTCTCATTGAACAAATATTTACTAAGCACTATGTTCATTTTATCATTCTAAATATTGAGCTCCCACTACACGCCAGACAGATAAAACAGTAAAGCAAAATTGTCAGTTTCTGCCCTCATGCACCTTAAAATCTAGAGGAAGCAGCAAGCAATAATTAGATAAGCACATGATTAACAACACCTGACACTTGATCACTCCTTCCTTCTTAAAAATACCTTCTTCACTTGGCTTATCAAATTCCATACTAATCACCTGATTCTCCTCCAAGTTCCTGGCTGCTGCTTCTTAGTGAAGTTTCTCCTAAACACTAAATAGGACCCTTCTTCTCTCTATCTATATTCATTCTCTTGGTGGTCTCACCCACACTTTTTTTGTGTGTGTGTGAGGAAGACCAGCCCTGAGCTAACATCCAATGCCAACCTTCCTCTTTTTTGCTGAGGAAGACTGGCCCTGGGCTAACATCCGTGCCCATCTTCTTCTACTTTATATGGGACCCCGCCACACCATGGCTTGCCAAGCGGTGTGTCGGTGCGCGCCTGGGATCCAAACCTGCGAACCCCGGGCCGCCGCAGTGGAGCGTGCGCACTTAACCACTTGCGCCACCGGGCCAGCACCACACCCACACTTTTAATATCTCTACACTGACATTTCCTGAACTTTCATTTTCAACCTGGACTGAAAATATATGCTAGTATATATAACCTAACTCAACCTTCCCCTTGGCTGTCTAACAGGCATGTAAAACTAAACATGTCCAAAGCCAAACTCCTGCTCTTTCCTCAAAATCTGCTCCTCTGGGGGCTGGCGTGGTGGCATAGTGGTTAAGTCCATCCGCTCTGCTTTGGCGGCCTGGGGTTCGCAGATTCGGATCCCAGGCACAGACGTACACACCGCTCATCAAGCCATGCTGTGGCAACACCCCATATACAAAATAGAGGAAGACTGGCACAGATGTTAGCTCAGGGCCAATCTTCTTCAAGCAAAAAAAAAATCTGCTCCTCTGGCTTTTTTCCACAAGGCTACACTGCACATAATATTCTATATGAATGGCAGCCCCAGGAGTGGTGAACACAACAATAACAATTTTCCATCTTGGAGAATATCAACCATGTGATTTTGGTGTCAGGCCCACCTTGGCATCGTCCTTGATTCCTCTTGCACATAACGTCTAATAACTTCTCACCATCTCCCTCACTCCCACTCTGATCCAAGCCAACTTGTCTCTCACCTGGTCTCCCTGATTCAGTCCTTGGTACCACTCCGTCCTTGCCCCCATGCTCACTTCCACACATAACCTAGTCAGCAGTCAGAAAAGCTACTTAAAATCTAAGTCAGAAACTGTCACTCCTCTGCTCAAAACCCTCCAACAGCTTCCTATCTTATTCGGAGTAATGGTCTGCAAGGCCCCATACCATCCATCCCTCACTCTACCCTCTGATTTTCTACCATACTTCCTCGCTCACTCATTGTAGCTCACTGGCCTCTGCCCTGGCGGTTCTCTGCCTGGAACATTCCTTCCCCCAAAACCCATATGGCTTGCTCTCTTACCTCCTTCAGTCTTGGCTCAGATGTCACCTTCTCAGTGAAGCCTTCCTGACCATCCTATCTAAAATCATAACTCCCACTGTCCTCACTGTGTATCCTCTTCTGGCTGTTTTATGTTTTTCATGACACACTGTCTAGCTCATCTCACTCAAATATAAGATCCACAAGGGCAGAAATTTACTCTGTCTACTGCTGTATCTCCAGCAAAACACCAGTGCCTGGCATATAACAGACACTCAGTTAAATACCTGCTGAATCACAATACATAAGTGTAAAGCTGCAACTGACAAGTCCAGTGAAGAAGTAGAGAGTGCGAGGAGAGCCTGCAGGAAGACAAGAAAAGCTTACCTGACAAAGTCAAACTTGATGTAATAACTGAAGGATGAGGAGGAGTTAATTAGGATGTGCAGAGGCTCAGTAAGAGAGACTACAAGTCCAGTATAGCTAGATAAGAAAGAGGTGGGAAAAGTGTAAAATGAGGTTACAGTAGGTAGGGAGGAAGAGGCAAAACTATGAAGAGTTTTGTAGAGCATATTAGGGTAGTTTGTCTTTATCTTCAAAGTAACAGGAAACCACCAAAGTGTTCTAAGCAGAGGGATCATATGAGCAGATTTACATGTTGAAAAGACTGCCAGGGCTATTAGGTAGAGAAGAGTTTAGAAGGGTCAGTGGATGCAGGCAGATCAGATAAGAGGGTACTATAGTAATTCAGTTGAGATAAGATGGTATCTTGGATTGGGGTGTTGGGAGTAGAGAGAGAATGGACAGAAAAGATACTCAGGAGGTTAAAAAAATCTATGAGATTTGGTGTTAAATTAGATCAGGGAGTGGGGTCAAGAGAATTTTAAGGTTTACTTCTAAATTTCACAAAGCACTGTTAGATGTCCCAGGGAAATAAAAAAATTCCCACTGACTTGAAGTCTACGTCTCCAAGAAGTCATTATCTATATCTTCAATGTCCAAGCCCCTAGCCACAAATGGCTATTGAGCACTTGAAATGTGGCTACTCCAAATAAAGATGTGCTCTAATCGTATAATATAAACTGAATTTCAAAGTCTTAGTACGTAAAAAAGAATGTAAAATACCTAAATAATTTTTATACTGATTACAAGTTGAAGTGATAATATTTTGGATGCAGTAGGTTAAATAAAATTATTAAAATTAATTTCACCTGTTTCTTTTTACTTTGTAATGTGGCTACTAGAAAAATGTAAAGTTATATAAGCGCCTCACATTATATTTCTATTGGAGAGCACTAATCTCATATGAAACAGTGATCTAGTCATTGCAGTTTGTTCAAAAGGAAAAAAAATGTCTAAGGAGAAGATGGCTGAATTTCAGGACAAAAAAACACAATTTTTGTAAAGAATTTAGTTTGTTTTGTTTAGGGATATAAGGAAATGAATATTTCAGTTTTTGTCACTTATATATAAAAGCCATTTTCTGTTTGTGCCTCGTTTCTAGAATAGATTGTTCCTCTTCCTCTATTACTAATCTAATGGTTCTATAGAGAGAATCCTGTGCAGTATGGGAGAAAGTTAGGAAAACACAGAATCATGGAAATGACAGAGACTCAGAGATCATTTAGCCCCATCCCTTCATTATGTAAGTGGTGAACTTGAGATACTAAGACATTAAGTAACTTACTTGAAAATCACAGGACCAATACTGTCTGTACCATTTAAGACATAGATGTTTTCCCTAACTCGTTCTAGTTATTATAGTGTTCAGGGTCACCACAGACTTGTATCTGCTAAAACAGATACACTATATTTTGTTCCCCAAAGAACTAAAAAATTACCTATCTTAATGGTACTGAATGTCAGTACTATCAATGAGTTAGTTTTGGGGTACAAAATCATATTTATATTCTCACTTAATAAGAGTGGAAAAAGCATCTCTTTTTAGAGTCTGAAACCCAGTTTCAACACTTAGCTGTGTATCAAGGACAACTGTCATTCTGTTTTCTCATCAGTAAAATAGATTTACCATACTCAGGGTGACACACACACACACATAGTGTAACAAATGGCTTACAGTGGGTGGATGCAAAATAAACGTTAGCCTCCTTCTTTTTAATAAAAACGAAAAATGCCTTTCTTGACCCTCTCTCTTCTCTCCAAAATGTCAACATACGGTCTTTTTATAAGGTCATAAAATACAAGTGTAAGGGAAAAGATTACTGGAGTGAGTTGTGAACCCAGTTTCTTATTCCCATTCTCCCATTAAAAGCTTCAAAGCCTTGGGTAAATCATCCAACCTCTCTAAGTCTATTCCTCTCTTCAGTAAAGTGATGAAGCCTAACCAACCAAAACAATTCAAATAGTCCTATCGACAACTCAGGGATGTACAGCTATGACTGCCACATGAGTTTCTGAGACCTGAATAATAGATAAGTTACATCAAAAGCTTTAAATATTTAAAAATTAATATGAAGTATAATTTGATATTTCTAAAACTTCTTAATTTGGGATATAATTGACCATTTTGTATATTTAAAAGGAAAGTTCTTAAAACTACTCACATCTGGTTGAATGGCTTTAAATACTGGAACATCCATTAGCGTTATCTGACCCTGAAATAAAAAGTAAAAAATGACAATTTCTTCTTTGGAATTTACAATGTGACATATATTCTAAATTAAAATTTTAAACTAAAATATGCTGAATACTCAAATCTTTACTAGAAAAAAGTATCAATTTTATAAGGGCTTTCAGAAAATGAAAATTTAGCCCTTGTACCATTAAATGTAATTATTTCCAATTATCTCATGCCTATTCGTCTTTTCTTATGAGATACATGAGGTAAAGTTAGAAAATAAAAAAAAAAATCTTAAAAATTTAGACACATCATACATATATTAAATCAAAATAAAAAATCAGATCTACTGGTTCATGGAGCAGTGTTGTTGTGACTATTAAATCATTTCCTCTCAAGTGGTAATATAAAATCTGATATTAATAGAAAGGTTTTCTTCTCGATTTATAAAAAGTAATGAGACTATACTAGTGGGAACTCACATCTAAGGACTTCACATGGCTGTGGATCTGTCTCACTTATGGCTACAGATGTAAAACAAATTCAACAATACCAAAGAATAATATGCTATGACCAAACACAGTTTATTCCTGGAATGCAAGAGTGGTTCAATATCAGGAAATCAATATATTCTGTTAACAAGTTAAAGGAGAAAGAGAACATAAATAAATGAACATTTACGTCAGTTAAGAAAAGTTTTTCTAGATATCTTTCACGATATCGCAATAATGCCTTCAGGTTTAATTTTTTAATTTACAAAAAAGTAAAAATACTGCTTACATATGTCAAAAAGTACAGTTGGCTCGGGGTGGTATAGGTAGGGACAAAGGCAATTACCATAAAGGCAAATACTGACTTATTACTTACCAAGTTGAAAGTGTAACTTAAGAAGCTGCTCTAAAAATATCTATAGCTCTTCATATCTTCCCAATTTCATCCCTCTGCTTGCTCCACTGTTGTGCTACTTTCTCCAACAATTCCCACATCCAGCATTTTTTTTTGCCATCCCTCTGCTGGGCCTACAAATTCTAACTCAACAGCACCAGTATGTAAATTATGTGCAAAAACTGGAGAAAGGAGAGGTGAGAAGCTTACCGCATATTCTTCTGGTGTAACCTTAAGAACATCAAATACCACAGCATCAAAGCTCTTCTTCAGTTCAGAACCTTTGTCACTTAATGATTCAGAACTGCTACTTTTCTGTTAAATGGAAAGAAAATGAGGCCATTTTAATTCTCACAGCCAATGTCATAGAAACTAGACTGGCATTAAAAACTGAGGAAACTAAGAACAGTGGGTTAACAAATGCTGTAGAAAAGGTGGGCAGAACATGTCGCTTAGTTGGAAGGAGTACGACATAAAAGGGTCAGGCAACTTGAAATCTAACATCGATTTTAGATTTTTAGGTTCTTGAGTAAGTCATTTTCTTGTCTGTCAGTTTCCTCATCCTGAAATCCTATCATTTCCTATAGAAATAAAAGATTTTAACAAGTTCAGTGATTCTCAAATGCGGTACAGGGAAGTTAGGGGAGAAGGATACATCTATTTATAATTTTTAAACTAATTTTTATTCAGAAAAAGGCAAATTACTTTCATAAATAAACCATAAGAAAACATTCAGAATTCCATTAATTAAACAATCCAGCCTTATTTGTTAAGTGAAGTCTGTCTGTGATTATAAAAATTCATGCTGTTCTTCCTACTATATTACAAATTTAAGTGTTTTCTGCTTTAAGGTTGCTATTCTAACTTCGAATTTGCTGTTGCTATATGTAGAACAAAAGGTGGCTTTTGGTCCTGAAAATCTTTTTCTGTTCAATTTCCACTTCATCTGTAACATGAGATAAAAAAGTACTCTGCATCAGTTGGCTGAAATCAGAGCATCATCACTGTAAGAACATTTGGATCATGCTCTATTAAATGGTGGCAGGATATCAGGCTACAGTTAATGGCACAAAAAATTAATCAAAGTTTCAATTACCAAGGTGTAACACACATGTTAACCTACCAGATGTTATACATCAGTATTGAACACTTGTCACTATGCCTCATTTTTACTTTTCCCCTCCTCTCAGTAGCAGCTAAACAGCAAAATCATCACAAAGGAAGGGATCAGTCATAAATTTCAGAAAAATCTCAACCATTATTACTTCAAATATTTCTTCTGCCCCTTTCTCTTTCTTTTCCTTCTGGTAGTTCCATTATGTGTGTGTTACACCTTCTGTCATTGTCCCACAGTTCTTGGATATTCTGTCCCATTTTTTTCATTCTATTTTCTCTTTGCATTTCAGTTTGGGAAGTTTCTATTGACATAATCTTCAGGCTCACTGATCTTTTCTTCAGTTATCTACTGCTCACCAGTGTACCGGTGAGCCCATCAAAGTCATTCTTCACTTGTGTCACAATGTTTTTGATTTCCAGCATTTCCCTTTGATTCTTAGTTTCAATAGTCCTGCTTACATTATCCATCTGTTCTCTCATGTCGTCCATTTTTTCTATTAGAGCCCTTAGCATTATTAGTCACAGTTATTTTAATTCCCAGTCTGATAATTCCAAAATCTCTGCCATATCTGCATCTGGTTCTGTTGCTTGCTTTGTCTCTTCAGACTATGTTTTTTCTTACTTTTTAGCATGCCTTATAATTTGTTGAAAGCCAGACATGATGTACTGGGTAATAGGAACTGAGGTAAACAGGCCTTTAGTGGAAGGGTTAACGTTTATGGAGGTAGGAGTCATGCTGTGTTTACTGTTTATTGTTGCTAGAGGTATCTAAGTCTTCAATTTCCACTGGTGTCCTTGTTTTTGTCTCTTCTCTTGTCTTCGGGTTTCCCTAGAAATTCCTCCTTAGATCAAGTCTGTGCCTTACAGTTCTTTCAGCTGCAATCTTTTGTTATTATCCAGGAGCCCTGCTGATGTGGTGGTAAGGTGAGGGGGGAGAAGTGTTCTATAGCCCTATAACAGGTGTTTTAGTGAGCCTGTGCACTTGGGCTATGACCTCAAGTGCTTCTCAGTACCCTCCACTCCCCTTAGAAAGTGAGTCAGGAAGGCTAGAGGGGGCTGGAGATGGCTATTTCTCTTCCCTCAAGTAGGTAAGGCTCTGGTAAAGTCGTTTCCCTTGAGGTCAGGTGAAGAACAGAATGCACTGGGCATATTTCAAAATTATTACTTTCTCCCTAGGTTTATTTCAAAATAATTACTTTTCCCCTCCCCCTACTAGAAGCAGGAGGGGATTTTTCTCTGATCTTCATTGTGAGAACCTGGTGGGGCTCCTGGAGGTAAAACTCACAAAAGTGGGGGTGAGAGGCCTAAGATGGGGCCCTGATGAGTTTTTAACTCTCAAGCCAGTCCACACACAACCTCCAGCAGTTTGTCAACTACAGCTTAAGTTTTCCTACCCTTTCCTGGCTCCAGTGACTTCTGCTCTTGGTAAACGTGATTCTCTATATTCGCCTCTCTCTCCAGTTTTCAGGGTATCACTGTCAATTTGCTCTGTGACATCAATTCTCTGATGGAGCTAGCAAGAGTTACTGATCTTCAGTTTGTGCAGCTTTTCTCGTGTCGTGAGGATAGAAGTGATGAATTCCAAATTCTTTATGTATCCAAGCAAAGATCCAAAAACCCGTAAAGGGATTTTATACATAGTATTTTATTTCATATGTTTAATCTCTGTAACTATAACTAGCTTACAGTATGTCAACAATATTATTTTATGTCCCAAGACCAATAGAGAAATTTATTCATAATGTTAAGCATTCAAACAGACACCAGGTAAGCAGCATACACTAATCTAGTAACTGCCCAAATAACTAAACACATTCTGTCAAGTAAATACATTAATTTTAAACATAACTTGGTAATTTTCTCCAAGTTTTTAACTCATGCAAGACAAGTCAGCAAACTGTAATGCCAGTTTCACTGCTTATCAAAACAAGTAATCATGTTCCTTTTGCCTTCTTATAAACCATTAATAGAGGCTTAAAAAAATCACAAGTGATGTGCTTCTATCTGCTTCCCAATACCAATAAATAAGTTAGTAATGATAAGAAGCTAAGCGGTACTTAGGCTTAATGCCCACTAAGAGAATAGTAGTAATTCTTTGTTCAAGACAAGACTAAAAAAACTACTGACACTTTTAAATGTCTGAAAAAAGTTCACTGCAACTCTTGATTTAAGAAGCTTCAAGCACAGGTTAAGCATAAAGGTACAGAGATGTCAATTACCCAGATCAAATATTTTACCCATTCTGTAAGCTTATCATATTTATGAGAATTTTACATTTTTATATATTAATAGATCTATATTTTAAGAGAAGGTGGAAAATGTGTATTTTTAATCGTATTTTCTTGCCACAGCAGTAGCACAATTTAAAAGGCACACTTTCCCCTTTACTTCTCATATACTAAATTGTACTACTCTGAGGGCAGATGTAATTCACTCACTTTTACGAAAGTCAACAGAATTTTTTATACAAGTGAAATGATCTATTTCATTTAACAAGTAACTGTTTGTTTCCTGTAATACCAGACTAAATGTTTCTGGATATATAGTTACAAATATATATTATACATACACATATATTTAAAATATTCAAGAAATACAAACATATATACAAACATAATACAATCCCTGCCTCAAGGAGGAAGAAAACCTATGTATAAATTTATGGAAAAACTTATTAAGGGCCGACCCTGTGGCTTAGCGGTTAAATGCGTGTGCTCCACTGCTGGCGGCCCGGGTTCGGATTCCGGGCGTGCACCGACGCACCGCTTCTCCGGCCATGCTGAGGCCGTGTCCCACATATAGCAACTAGAAGGATGTGCAGCTATGACCTACAACTATCTACTGGGGCTTCGGGGGAAAAAAAAGGAAGAGGATTGGCAATAGATGTTAGCTCAGAGCCAGTCTTCCTCAGCAAAAAAAGAGGAGGATTAGCATGGATGTTAGCTCAGGGCTGATCTTCCTCACAAAAAAAATAAACCAAATAAAATAAAATTAAATTAAAAAAAAAACTTATTAAAAAGCAGTTTTTTTTAAAGTGATAATTTCAAAAACAAGAAAGCTCCTATGTGTTTAGGAGATCAGGAAAAGACTTTATCGAAAGTATAGCATTTGAAATAGGTTTTGAAGGACAGACAAAATGTCTTTTCTGTGCAGTGAGAGGGCAGGACACATGGAATGGGAAGAGAAATTCCAGGTAGAAAGACTGATACAGGCAAAGCTCTAACAGAAGCAGGAAAAGCTAAGGGTTTATACAAACACCAGCAAGATGCAGTATTCTTTCATTGGAATGTAAATTTCAAATAGAGGATTAGTAGTAGTTAATTTCACTAGAAAGAAAATTTAGGGCCATTTTGAGAAAAGTCTTGAACGCAAGGCTGAGGGTCTTTTGTATTTAATTAGTAGGCAATAAGGAACCATAGACAGTTTGGGGATACAATAAAGTTTAACAGCTGTATTTTAAAAATATTAAAATTGAATTATAGTCCAACGGACCAGAAAAAGCAGAGAACAGAAGTGCAAGATCAAACTAAAAGGCCACTGCAATAATCTACATCAGAAATAATAAATGACCAAACAAAGCGAGTACTGGTAGAAATAAAGAGGAAAAGGACTGGATCCTAGAGACAAAGTGTGGCAGACAGGCTCTAAGATGGATGACGAGGAGCTCTATCTCTCGGTAGTCACGCCTTCATGTAATCCTCTTCACTTCAGTGTAGGCAGGACCTGTGACCTGTTTCTAACTAACAGAATACAGCAAAGACGATGGCAAAGGGATGGCACTTCCATAATTACATTACAGAAGACTGTAACTAATGTTTTGCTAGCAGACTCTCCCTGCTGTGATGGGAAAATGGGTATGGTGGGCAAAGGGGAAGCAAGTTAACGACAAATCTAAAGATTTAAACTTAGATAGCTAGGGAAATGGTGATGCTATTAACAGAATTCAGAGAAAGGGGTTGGACTATTTTCTTTACAGGTTGTGCAGTAGAATAGTAATAAGTTAACTTGACTTATTCACGTTCTAAGTAAAACGTCTGGTCCATCAGAAATCCTTAATAAAATTTGAGGGAAGCCAGAGCTAGAGATGAAAATATAGAAATCATCTGATAAGAAAAACAATCAAAACCATAGACTTAGAATATTTTCAGTAATAGCAACGCCTAAGTAATTAGCTGGGGAAAATGGAGTTGAGGGTTGAGGCCAAGGAACTTTGAGGCCAAGATGTTAAAGGGTCATGAACATTACTCTCATCCTATATAATAAGAGAAAATAAAGGAGAAATATAAGAGCTAGATGCTAAAGTTATTAAGGAAGGTAGGCAAGTACCCTAGATTTATAGACAAAGGAAAAAAGAAAAAAAGTGAGGCAAAAATAAAATCACAATACATTAACTAAAGGGATGAGCTTCTAGTCCAGTCTTCGTCTGCATTTTAACACTCTAAGCTACATCACCAGAGTAGCCCTTGGAACATTCCAGCCTGATGGTTCTTTGCTCTCCTTCAATAGGCTTGGAGTCAAGGGATCTAGACAGTATCCAAAATTATGTGATTCCAACTAAAAAGAATCTTTCTTTGCCTCACTTGTACTATTGCCCTCAAGGTTCATCTAATGTAAAAACACCCTAAAAAGAAATTCTGTGCAAAACTAAACCCAAGAAAGGGTTTTAAATAATTATTATTTGTCAAGTATCTTAAGTGGATAAGGATTAACTCTTTCTAGGATGTACAGTGAACATGTGAATGGTACAATTAAACAGTTTTTTTAAAAACTAAAAAATTTGTAGCCCTTTTTCTCAAGTTCTGATTTAAATTTGTGACCAACCATAATGCTTGAAAACTTAGAATGCCAGGTAAGAAACCTTACAATTAAACTTCTTAAATGTCTTACCTCAGAAGCAGTAGCAGCAATATTAACATTGCTTGCCTGCCCGTTCATTAGGTCCATGCTTCCCACGACATCAGTCCCTGACGCTATGTTAATAGCAATAGAAGACTGATCGCTTCACGTCCAAGGCCGCAAATACATTATTATTCCTGAAAAAAATAAGTAGAATATTTTAAATGTATGTCATATTGGAAGTTTAAGAAAACAAATCCATGCCTATCACCAGGCTAAGAAATACAATACCTCAACTTTACTGAACTCTATTTTTTATTTCAGTTAAGTCACTAAATCCAGTTTGAGGATAATTGTGTATGCGATTTTCAAATGATCAGAAACACCAAGGGACAGTGTTCAATACACATTACTGTTATGCTCTTCATAAGCAAAGCAAAAGCATAATTTTTCACTTATTGTGAGAAAAATGCAAAAATATGTGGGAAAGTAACACACGGCATAACACAATAAATTTTCCGAGATCTAAATGGCATCCCTAAGTCAACAATACTGAATAAGTTTACCACCGCTAATGATCTAGTTTACAAAGATATCACAAATAATCAAAAATAAATTATGGAATATGTCATAAAAATACCACAATAGATGACATATTTATTTGTAGAGGGTTTTAAAGTTTATTGAATACCTTCAATCTATCATCTCACTGATTTTCACAACTACCAATCAGGCTAATAAAGGAAGATACAGTCTCACATAACACAAAGAAACAGAGCCTCTAAGGACACAGGCTGGTAAATGAAGAGCCAAGAATAAAATTCAAGCCATCCAAAATTCTAGTCAAATATTCTTTCTACAACACTATATTTCTTTCCACTTTACAGGAAGTCGGAATATTTACTTGAGGTTCTAATCCCTTTCCACAAATAACTTGCCGTATAGCACTGCATTGGTAACTTCACCTACCTAGAATGGAATTTCTTCTTCTCTGTAAAATGACAGGAGTAAATGGACTTTAAGGCCTCTTTCCAACTTTAAATTTCTATGATCTTTTTCATAAGAGAAATGATAAGTGTCCATAATTAGGTATTTTAAACTATACCCACTTTAAAAACTGAGTTTTAAATATCAATAATAATTCTCTTGACGCTGTTTCCTCTCTAGAGAAGCAATACAAGATAGTGATTTTGAAGCACAGACTCTAGAACAAGACTGCCTAAGTTTGACCCAGCAAACTGTTAACTTTTCTGTGCTCAGTTTCCTTATCTATAAAACAGAGATAACAATAAGCACCTGGTTCATAGAGTTGTGCTGAGGAAAAATGAATTAATATATGCAAAGCATCTACAACAGTGCTGACATATGGTAAGTGTGCTATTCTGATGAGGCAGATTTTGTCTACTATCTACTTAATCCACACAAAACTTAAATTTAATGGAGTCTTCTAATTAAAGAAAACAAAAACCTTAGAAATACACCTCTGGCAAAATACACGTTGGTGGGTATCACCAAAATCCTAACTGCAAACACAATGAATGAGAATGCCTAAAATCTGTTTCCTATATGTAGCAAAACATGTTCCTGGTTTCAAATGCTTAAAGATTACTACTAATGATAGCAGCCTTCAGGCATATCTTAAATTTATCTTCATTTCTTCAAATATATCCTAAGTATCTGCTAAGAGCAAATATTGTGCTAAAATCTTTTAAATGAGAACTATATTAGAAACAATGGATTTTTAAAACCATTTATAACTCATTTAGAAAATCAATGTGAAAATGAATAGAGCACAGAAATACTTAAATTTCCTCCAATCTACAGAATTTCATTTTATAAGCTTCATTATCCTTATGACACTAGTAAGGATCAACTTATATTTACACTGCATACAAAACGAGCTTGATGATCCAAATTCTCTCTAAAGGCACAGTCAGTTTGCAGTGAAATGTTTTCAAATAATTTCATTTTATTTCACATGCCACGCATAAAGATTAATTTAGGTACGAATTCATAAATCAAGAGTGCCCCCTAGTGTTAAGAAAAATATTTTAATTCAATTGTTAAAGGAAATGTACCCTTAATCTACGTTATATATCAAATATATGTTTTATTACTATTATTTACTGAAAAAGAGGTAATACAGACCTGGAATAAACATTAATATGTCTGTAAACTATAACAGTAAAGAATCAAGTTTTCTCTGCCTGCTTTTAATTAAAATATCATTCAAATATTCCATGAAAATTAAGGTCATATTAAAATCCATTACATGTTGAAAAAAAAAAAGTATAGCAAAGCATACCATAGTCCATGAAAATTAAGGTCATATTAAAATCCATCACATGTTGAAAAAAAAAAAGTATAGCAAAGCATACCTTAAAGAAAATCTTATGATTACATGTCAATAGTATTTAATACTGTTGAAGTACAACAAAGCCTCATAAGATACCATAAAAACACTGCAAGTTTAAGAGACGTGGGTTTATTTTTTAGCATGTGCCTCAAGACCCTTCTATGCTTTGCACACAGAAAAGTTCAAATTAAACAAGACAAATATATGCTTTAATATTATTTACTTTTCCTGGCACTATGAACTGCACATTCCTAATGACTACCAACATCACAGCAGGTCTTTTCTTGATTAAATTCATTATTTCCTACTTATTCTCTTCTGCGACTTCCAAAGACAGTTAATCTGACTCTTTTGGGTTTAAATCTCAAAACAGGGATATTGCTTCCTCCCAAGTAACATAATCCCCAAATAGGAAATCTGAAATGTGCAGATTTAGTTCCTTGCTGGAGGTCACAGAACTAGATTATTAAATTGCAGGCACAATCATTCAGCCTCTTAACTCTCCACCTTCTCAATGGTATTCCCATCAAGAAACCAATGCTTTTTAAATAAATGAACAAGGAGTTAAAGTGTCAACTTCTCACTAATTAATCTCATTCCATAGTACCAGTTACATATTCTTTTCTAAAATAACTTATGCTATCATCATTAGGAATATTATGCTAAAGATAATTGAAAGTTTTACAAAATATACTCTAGAAAAGTAACCATAAGGAAAATGGTAGTGAAATGCAATTAATTAGTGTAATTTCTTTGGAAACATTCAGACAATAGAGAATTGATATGTTCATACACTTTGGCTTAAAATCTCAGTATTTCATCTTATCAAAACTCTGGAGAAAAAGAAAAACCTACACAGATAAAGCTATTCAATCAAGTACTATTTACAACAGTGAAAACCAGAAGCAACTTTAATACCTTTGTATATAACCATTAAAAAATTCAAATGGACAATCGTAAGAAACATGAAAACAGAAGTGGCAGGTTCAACAGAATCTAAACCTCCTTGTTACAACATTCTTATAAGTTTCATGAGAAAAAAAAGTACTAGGGGGACTGGCCCGGTGGCAAATTGGTTAAGTTCCCGTGTTCCGCTTCGGCAGCCAAGGGTTCACAGGTTCGGACCCTGGGCACAGACCTACTCACCGTTCATCAAGCCATGCTGAGGCAGCATCCCACACAGAAGAGCTACAACTCTACAACCATGACACACAACCATGTACTGAGGCTTTGGGGAGAAAAAAGAAAAAGAGGAAGATTGCAACAGATGTTAGCGCAGGGCCAATCTTTCTCAAAAAAAAAAAAATGTACTAGGGTAAAATTAAAATGCTGTAATTGCAATTCAATATTTAAAAGTTATTACAGAGTTTGCTTTTCTTTAAAAATTTTTAAATAAACATTACAGACACATTTTATAGGACACTTATGGAAAGCCCAAAGATTTAAATGGCCTGTATATCACAGCATTAAGGCAAGCTCACTTTCAGCATGTGTGATAGCTAAAATTACACTGCCGCCTTTATTTTTTTAATCTAAGAAAATCTGATTTGGCCCAAATTCCCCAGTACTTTGTTTCAATAATTACAGCCATCAAAATGCTGATGAGTAACAAGATTTCGTTTTTGACATAATTGATATTGAGCTATTCTGACAAAAGTTTAATAAAAAATGTGGTTGCTTCTTAAAACCATTTCTAGTATAGCACTAAGCAAGATTATCTTTGTGCTTTGCCACCTTTCAAAAGTTCAAGTTATTAACAAAAGAAATTAAAAAGAAAGGGGTTCTGATGTACATCCCAGTTTTTAAGAGTTCCCCAATGCCTCCCACAGACAGGTCACTGGTCTCCTGCCTTTGCGCTTCCACTGTTCTTTAGTCAAAATTCTATTGCTACATTTTTGCACTGATTTATTTATGTATCTCTCCTTAATGAACTTTGAGTTCCTTGATGTTAAAGATCCATATTTAAAACAAACCACGACAGAAAACCCATTATTTTTCATCTTTGCATTCAGGCACATAAACACAATACTTGATCTCAATTATCTACTTAATAAGTATCTGTTGAAAGAAGGAGTGAATGACTGAACAAAGTAGTCGTTCACAGTATAACACTAAATAAATACGCAATTAACAAGAATATAGGGAGAATGGCAATCAAATAATCAATCCATATAATACTACACACATTTAAAAGAATATGAGGAGGATTCCTATTTCCAGCAAATGGCTGACAAAACAATGCAAAAATCTTTGTACTACAAAAGAAATTTAGAAATGGGGGCTTGAATTTAGGTAACAGTTAGAAAAGAAAAGGCAACCAGGAGACGAGAATGGAATTGAAACACACATACACTCTCCCCTGCCACACACACACCTTTACCTGGAATAAAGTCAGAGAGATTGACAGTCTACCCCATCAGTGATAAAATGGTTTTATAAAAATGTACACTGGTGCAGGAAGATAAAGAAACTTGTCCTGGGCTTAACATTGAGGCTGGAGGAGGGTGGCTACAAACTTGTCTATAAAATGAAAATTTGTAATCCCAGGCATGCTCTGGCACAGACACAGAATTTGAATTTATACTACCAGCATGGTCCAAGATCCTCAAGACAAGAAACTCACATAAAATATGTTCACAAGCCAGTGAGACTCGAGGAACCCAAGGTAGAAGGTGGGAAAAAACTGGAGAGAGGAACATTCCTTCAACCCAGGCAACGTGGGATACCCACAAATAAAGCCCCATTGGCAAGCTCAGAATAAAAATTTACCAACTCTGGAAGCAAACAACCCACTATAAGCAAAAGCAGGAAACATGGTAATTATTAGGATTACCTCTTGAGAACTTTAGATGAAAAATTATCAGATACAGGCTATAAAACAGCAAAGATTAAAACCTGCAACGTTAAAAGAAGAAACTGAAAACACAAGATGCTATCAAAAAGCAAGACAAATATTCATAAGAGAACCAAATAAAAATTTTTTTAAAAGAAAAGAAATATATAGTCACTGGAAAATTAAGCATCAGATTAAACACAACTGAAGAGAGAACTTGTGAGGCAGAATAGAAAAATGAAATTACGCAAAAATTCATGCAAAAAATACAAAGAGTTAATGATATGGAAAATGTGAAGAGAGATTAAGAGGAATGAAAAGTAGAATAATAAGATCTAACACAATCTAAAAGGAGTTCCAGAGGAAAAGAGATAATGAAAGGCAATATTTAAAGAGATAAAGGCTGAGAAGTTTCCAGAACACATGAAAGACATCTATCTTCATATCCAGGAATCACAAGCCTTGAGCAGGATAAATAAATAAAAAGAGTTATATTCTATATACGTCACTTTAAACTGGAGAATACTTGTTTAAAAGGGGATACTTGTTTAAAAAGGGATAATGCACTTTATTTACATAGGAACAAAATTAAATAGAAAACTTCTCAGCAGTACTAACAGACAAAGAAGAAAATGAAATATCTTCAAAGTGCTAAGAGAAAATAACCGTTAACCTAGAATTCTATACCCAGCTAAATTCTCATTCAAGAGAAGGCAAAATAAAGACATTTTTAGACAAAGAAAGAATCTACCACAAAATTAGTCCACATGGCAAGCAATTAAGAATGTAATACATGAAAAACTAATTTATGTCACAGTAGGAAAAAACCTGTTCTGGTTTCTGTTTATCTTTGTAGCAAATGAAAGTAAAGTTAGGAGCATAAATACTTATCTTAACCATGATTGTTAAGATGATTAATGTTTTTGAATTATTGTCAAAGTTCTTAAAAGTTCAAAATTAACCTCTATTTATAACTACTTTTAAGAATGATAGTCTTTTACGTAAAAAAGAAACTACCACTCCTTTTATAGAAAATCCTATCATTTGTTTTGTACATTGGAATACACAAAACAGTACAACAATAACAAAAAAAAAAAGCTAACAATTATGGAGTGTTTAGTAACTGGCAGGCCTTGCTCTAAGTAGTTTTTTGTTAAAAATTTACTCAATCATCAAAACGATGATATGAAGTAATAACACTATATCCCCATTTTTAGAGATGAGAGGACAGGTGACTTGTCCATGCTTACACAGTAGGGACAGCAGCTTGGAAGGGAGGGAACAAGGGAGGACAGATGGACAGAAAAACAAGACAGGAAAGATGGATGAATTGATTAAAGAATAGATAGAAAAAACCCAGGACAGAAGAAGGACCTGGTGGGGAAGGAGGAGGAGGGCAGAGGAGGAGGGAGAGGAGGAAGACAAAATGAGGGAAGGGGAGAAACAGAAAAGGGAAGCTAAAAGGTTGTCCCTACTCTGAGCAAGTTTATAATATGGCTAGAGGGGGAAAGAGCAGGAAATGAAAGAACTACAACTTCTTACACTGTGATGCAGCTTCAAGAGTCTCATGATTTCTACAGGAGGAAATGTTGTTTAGGTTTATAAAGAAAGACAAGCTGAAGAGTAGGAAGAAAGGAGAAGTAAAAACACCATAAACAAGGGCACAAATTTAAAAGTAAACATGGCTCAGAGAGGAGGTGCGATGTGGAGCGCTGGCCTGCTTGCTAGAGAGAATCTTTCTGATGAGCTCTGGAAAGGTTCAAAGAAGTGACAGGACCAGATTGTGGAGGGTCTCAACTGTCAGTTTTAGATTGGAAAGGACAGGCAATAGGAATCATTAAAGGTTTCTGAGTAGGGAAATGACCTTAGGAAACTAAAACAAGTATTTCAAGGTTCAACATGCCAGGCGTATACCACTGGACTTTAGGGAAGGTGGGTAGTAAACAACATGCTCCCACCTTTTGCCAAAAACAGCCAAGTATCTGAAGTGATGTGCAGGCCCCTTTCCCACCCAAGCTTCTCCAATCACGGCTCTCCAGGACCCTCTCCTTGTCTTCTAGTTGTACAAAACCTCCCACGAACACATTCTATTCCCTTAACTTCAATCACCTTCATCCTACCATCACCAATTTCAAATTCAGAATCCCTGACGCTGTGGAAATGGCAATCTCAGTTAGATGACATTTAAAAGAAAAAATTAACGGATTCACATTAATTTGTGAACGACCTCCCTCCACCAAGGGGCACAGAAAGCAGTTCAGTGGGAAAAGCATGAGATATGGAATACTAATTCTAGGGCTTTAACCCAGGCGTGTTATGCTGAGTAAATTATTTAATCTCTCAACTCTGGCTTCTTCATCTATAAATAAGGAATAATAAGATGTACCTCAGAGAGATTTTGTAAGAATTAAACAAGATCATATAGAAAGAACTCAATGCATCTAGAAATGGCATAGTTTAATGGAAAGAACACAAATTTTGGAGTCAGAAAGTCCTAGGTTCAAATCCTAGCTTAGGCACTACCAGCCAGCTGTAAGGCCTGGGGGCAAGGAACTTGGCTCAAAGTCCATCTATAAGTTAAGTAAGTGGCTTCTAAAAAAAGAACAAATGGAGAGAGAAGGAGGAAGATCTCTAAGAGCCCTTCTTCTACTTCTAAATTCCAGGAGCATATGAAAATTACAAATGGATTAGAAAAAGAGAGTAAACTATTCCTCTAAATGAAGCATTTTGAAAGCATATTTTAAGACAGTACACTGGAAAAGAAATTTACTAAATAATTAAAAATACTTTCTTTACTTAAACTTACTAAGTTCTTAGAAAGAAGTTCTAAATGTATAAACATGTTAACTAATAACTATATCTCTCAGGACAAGAAGCAGATAAATCTATAAACAGTTTGCAATACTAAACCATTGGATTTAACGATGAGAGGTCCCTTAAGAGAGACACCACTTCTCATGTTGCAAGGACTAATTTCTTTTTTTTTTTTTTGTGAGGAAGATCAGCCCTGAGCTAACATCTGTGCTAATCCTCCTCTTTTTGCTGAGGAAGACCGGCCCTGAGCTAACATCTATTGCCAATCCACCTCCTTTTTTTTTTCCCCCAAAGCCCCAGTAGATAGTTGTATGTCATAGTTGTATGTCATCCTTCTACTTGCTGTACGTGGGACGCGGCCTCAGCATGGCCAGAGAAGCAGTGCGTCAGTGCACGCCCGGGATCCGAACCCGGGCCGCCAGTAGTGGAGCGTGCACACTTAACTGCTAAGCCATGGGGCCGGCCCACAAGGACTAATTTCTAAGTGTAGATTAAACATAAATGTTACAAATTATTTTATGAATTGATTCAAAAGTACTTGAATTATTCCATTATTCCAACTTGAAATTATTCCACTTATCCTTAGTAGTATAGAATAAGTGATAAAAATATTCTAAGCTACACTTACTTCTTAATCAAAGGATAGCAAGCATTTTTCAAACAACAGCAATTCACAAGGATGAGAATGCACCCTGAAACTGTAAGGAAAAAAAGACGAGTGCCAGAGAAACTTCAATCACTGTAAGCCAACCACAATAACAGGTTTAGCAATTTCACACACCACCCAGGCTGCAAAAGAAAAAAAAAAACTGATAATGTCTAATCTACACCTTTAGAAGTCTCATGTCAAAGGAATAAATAGTTTCCCAGCAAGACTGTTTACTAGATCACTTACCAAATTACTGTTTGACCTTAAACATCTATTTATATTTGCTAGATATATATTTTATTTATAAATATTTTAGGTACATATTGAACACTTGTGAGAAAGATGATTTTTAACACAAGTAAGCTAAGATCTTAAATTAGAAGGAAAAAGATAAGGATAGCAGGAAAAGGTTTCACTTATCACGTTGTCACCTTAATATCTTACCTAAGTTAGCAACTAGAAGGATGTGCAGCTATGACATATAACTATCTTACTGGGGCTTTGGGGCAAAAAAATAAATAAATAAATAAAATTAAAAAAAAAAAAAATCTTACCTAAGTAGAGTGCATACATTAAGGGCAATGAAAAGAAACTGGCCCATTTAAAATGTACCTCACCATATATAAAATAGCAGACATTATTTCTCAACGTGTAAAGAAAAGTTTAAAAATAATGAAGCTACTTTAAAGAATTCACTTGAATTAAAACTGTTTTACCTTAAGTAAATAAAGGACTATACATAAATCTTTCAGATACAATTTTGTTGTATTTGTACTAAACTGTAGAAGTAATGGGATGATACATTTATAAAATGGCCCACATCTACACAGAGAGCTTATATTTCTATGTACCTAAATGGCCTAAAACTAAATACTTGTAGAGGAGGAGAGACTTTCTAATGGCTAAATATTAAAGGGAGAACAATCTATTAAATAGTGCCTTTAAACGTTATGTTCCATCTCCAGCACAGAAGCTTCGCTGAAGATAATTTGCCAAGTGATTCTAACACATAAGAGCTCTAAGATCTCCTATGTGACCTGGCCCAAAATAGAAATATAGCTTAACTAGAAATTCAGATAACAGAAAGGAAGTTCCAAACAAAAAGATAATCTGTGCTTCAAATGTTTCTGTTTGGTTTTGTGTGTTTTTGTTTTTGGTGGGTGTGTGTGCATTTAATTTTTTTTGTGAGGAAGATTAGTCCTGAGCTAACATCTGTTGCCAATCCTTCTCCAATCTCTGAGGAAGATTGTCCCGGAGCTAACATCCATGCCCCTCTTCCTCTACTTTTGTACGTGCGACGCCTGCCACAGCATGGCTTCATAAGCAGTGTGTAGGTCTGCGCTCAGGATCCAAACCTACAAATCCCGGGCCACCGAAGTGGAGTGCACAAACTTAACTGCTACGCCACTGGGCCAGCTCCAGTGTGTGTGCATTATGGCCAGATGCTCTACCCAGAAGACTAGCCCATAAAGTCCACTTAACTCATAATACCATATATTTGAAATAAAATAAACAAAAAACCCAACATGCTGTACAATATTAGCAATTAAAGCATGAAAACAATCCAACTCAATCAGAAACAGATTCATATATTTGGCAAAAGTGTGCCACTGTAGCCCAGGAACAGTCAGAGAAAGGAACTCAGCCTGCTGGTATCGAACAGTGGAACAGAAAAACAGCACAGTCAGTCAGTGCTGATAACAGCAAGACAGACGTCAGGACTCCATGGTCAGAGCCAAGATTTCAGGCGAGGCAACAGTACAGCATACCTCCCTTATGCTGCAAGAGAAAAGAAAGAGCCTAGAAAGAAAGGCAATTAAATAGCCTGGACACCCAAGAGGTTCTTATACCTGAAATGTGAGGCTAAACTGAACATTACAGAATAATCTGTAGGCAAAGCATTATATACAGTGCAACACTATGCAACCACTAAAATATCACAGAAGAAAACTCAGTGACACATGGGAAAATATTCACAACATAACAGCTAAGTGAAGAAAGCAATTTACCAAACAGTTTTTAAGGTATAATCCTTTTTGGTTGTCATTATCATTATTATAGCATAGAAGAAAGACTATACCAAAATACACTAATATGTAGCTATCTCCAGGTTTACAAGTCCATTTTTTCTTAACTTTGGCTTACCCATGTATTTTTAAATTTTCCACAAAGATATTTTAATTAGAAAAAAGTAAAAAACAAAAACAGTGTTTTCCCATAGATTGCTTATTAGTTGCAAGAGGGAAAATAAGTAACGATACTGTGTGAAGAAAAAGGACAACATCTTGACTGTGTGGATCAAAATTACCATCACAACGAGGAGCAGACAGACGCCACGTGCCTCTGATGTGATGACACTCTGGGAAGGACACAACTTCACGTAGGAGTAGTTGAGCTGGGAATACATAACGTTAATCTAATCTCAAGGAAATGTGCAAACCTAAACTGGGGAACATTCTACAAATGCATTCTTTTAAAAATGTCAATGTTATGAGGCATAAAGAAAGGCTGAGGAACGATTACAAATTAAAGGAAGCTCAAGAGACATGACAACTAAAGATTCTGTATTGGAGGGCAGTAAACGCTACAAAAAATGCTGTGCAAGATATTACCAGGACAATTCACAAAATCGGAATACAGACTGTAGATTAAAGTACTGTATCAGTTTCCTGAATTTAATAATTGTACTGTGGTTACATAAAAGAATAATTTTGTTTTTAAGAAATATAATTGCAGTATTAAGAGGTAAAGCGATATGAGGTATGCAAACTAATCTTAAATATTTCAGAAAAACAGCAAGTGTATGTATGTGAGAGAAATAAGTGAATGATAAAGCAAATGAAGCAAAATCTTAAAAACTGGTGAATTTGTACAGAGGGTACACAGGAGTTCTCTTTACTATTCTTATAACTTTCCTGTTAGTTTGAAGTTATTTCAAAATAAAAAGTGTTGGAGGGGGAACCCTGTAAATTCTCCTGAATTACACAGAAGCTCCTCAACTTGCAAAGTTTCACTGAAACTAAACTACACATCCAATAAAAAGTACAACTCTTCCCACCAACAGATGGCGTTAGTGGTCACTTGTTTAGTGTCACTTTAGAGCCAAAATGGTCTCATGAACAGCCTTTTGGAACTAAACTACATACATCCACAAATATTTTTGCCTCATGCTAATACAAAGAATAATACAGATGAATACTATTTAAGAGGTGGAAGGTACTCTGGAGATCTCAACTTGGGGTACATTTCAAATCTACCTGTAGTGATTTACTATAAAGAGATGGAAAGTGTCATATGCTTCAAATGTGCAAGAATGAAAGAACGAAAGGGAAGAAAAGTGGAAGTAAAGAAAAGAAAGGGGGAAAAAAAGCAAGTCTGCTTACCCACTGCTTTATTCCAATCCCCTGATTTTACAGAAGATAACGATCCAATGGGAGGTCTGTGATCTGGCCAAGTTCACATAATCAGTTAATGGCAGAGGTAGGTCTTAAATGCAAGTCTCCTCTTTGCTAATCCTTCGTGCTTTCTACATTTGCCAAATTACCCTCTCCCTACCAACCCGTAATTCAAGGTTTAAATACTGTGGAAATGTGTGGGTGGCAGGGAGTGAAATACCTAGTTTCTCTCCCTCTTCACTTCTAATATAAGTTCATTAAGGTGATCAAGTTGACAGAGGAAATAGCATGTACAAAGGCTAGGAATGGTGAAATCTTTTGTCACTGGCATTCAGGGAACTGCCAATAGTTGAGTACAGTATAATTAGAGGGCAAAATGTAAAAGAAAGATGGGAAGTTATCAGGAACTTGAGTGGAGAAGTAGGTATAAAGGGCAATGTTTGTCACAGTAAAAAGAAAAGCCTGGACTTTATCCTGTAGGCAATGAAAAGGCAGAGTCCTTATGAATGTACTATTAAATTATATGATCTTATGAGTTTCATTCAGAAGGAGATATATATACACACACACACACAGACTGAGACCATATTATTCATTCCTACTGAATTCAGAAGTCTCAACAAATGGATACGTATGTGGTGACTTCGTGAACGACAGATTATGAGGGATTTGTCCCAAGACATCTTGAAAAATCCCCAAATTTGAGAATACTACTACGGCATATAACACATTAAAATATAACTTTTTTTTTTTTTTTAACTCCTGAAGACCGTTTAATGGTTCTGAAAATACTGAAATACTTTATACTTATTTGCATTAGCATACAAATTGCAAAGTAGACTGATACACATCATGAATTTAAGCCACCACAGAATCTTACATTTTACTCTCTAATTTATCCAAAATTCCTCTTCCTAGACCTACTGCTTTTGCTTCTCTTTCTTTTGTCACCAGCATCAGCAGCAGAAACAGTGCTGGCAACAAAAGTTAGTACACAAAAGAGTTGAAAATAACAAATTACACTAAGATGTGCCCACTGGGTAGTGAACTAGGATCAAATCTGTGCTCAGCAAAATTACAAATCATATGTCATATACCCTCCAAGTCATTCATGGAATAGTGAAAACCACAAGTGTTAATTTGTGAAAAACAGAGATCTGTTCTATCAGCAACTGACTGGCCAAAAAAAAGCATCATGTATTCTAATCCCACTAGCCTTTTAAAAGTAGCAATGCCTGTAACAACATACGTATTTGCATAGCAACTTGTGGCTTACACACACACCTTAAAATAATTTCCGCAGAAGGATTTCAAGAGGGGCTGGCCCAGTGTCATAGTGGTTAAGTTCGGCGTGCTTCGCTTCCGCGGCCCAGGTTCAGATCCAGGGCGCAGACCTACACCACTCATCAAGCCATGCTGTGATAGCAACCCACATACAAAACAGAGGAAAGATGGCACAGATCTTAGCTCTGGGCCAATCTTCCTCAAGCAAAAAGAGGAAGATTGGCAACAGATGTTAGCTCAAGGCCAATCTTCCTCAACAAAAAAAAAAAAAAAAGGAAGGAGGATTTCAAGAACTCTTCTTTTTAGTAAACTTACAATGTAGTTTTCCATTAGAACATTTTAGTAAGAACCGAGAATACTGGGTCTCTGAGGATGTTTACTCCTGTACAAGTTCCTGGGGCTATCCAAGGAACAGAAGAGAATTTCCTGTATAAATATCAAGGTGGTATGGAAATTGGAACACTGTTGCTCATTTATGTTAACTCCCTAATATTATTATATTCAACTTAGGAAACTGAGGCTCAGAGTGGTTAAGAAGAGGGATATCTCTTAAAAACAAAGAAGTCTTTCCTAGAAGTTGCCTCCTTCCATCCTCCTCCCCACCACACCCCCCAAAAAGGAAGCCTTCCCTATATGTCTCATTTGCTACAATTCCTTCATAATTACTTATGTCTGCCAAAGAGGAAATGTCAGGCAAGTCTTCACAGAGAATCTGATATTTGAGATGAGTCTTAATGAGTCGAAATTGGGCAGATGGAGGGGAAATGGTTATGGACGTTCCCGGAAGAGGAAATAATACTTACAAAGACAGAAGAATGGAAGAAATAGGCATGACAGGAAAATGTTAATTCTTTGCAGAAAAAGCATAGGAACTCGAGTGTGAGAGAGACTGTGTGTGTGTGTGTGTGTGAACACGGACGATAAACTGCAAAGACAGAGTGGAGCCAAATCATGAAGCATTTACAATAGCATGGGAAGAAACACACACTTTATTCTCTAAATCAAGATTTCTTGGTCTGGCCCCATGGCTTAGCGGTTAGGTGCGCGTGCTCCGCTGCTGGCAGCCCGGGTTTGGATCCCGGGCGTGCACTGATGCACCGCTTCTCCGGCCATGCTGAGGCCGCGTCCCACATACAGCGACTAGAAGGATGTGCAGCTATGACATACAACTATCTACTGGGGCTTTGGGGAAAAAAAAAATAAAAATTAAAAAAAAAAAGATTTCTTAACGAAGAGATCATGAATCGAACTTTCCAACTCCCCAAAAGGATGAAAATTGAGTAATGAACACACAAAAAAATTAATTTTCCTGGATCCACAGCTATCAAATGATTTTCAAAGGGACTCAGGAATAAAAAGTGGTTAAGACCACTATTCTGGGTGACTGGGAGTCACTGCATAATTACAGGCAAGGATGTGTGTCATAATACTTTTATTTTAGAAAGGTAACTGGCAACATGTGTGGAGGCTGACGGATTAGAAAGAGAACCTTAAAAGCAGAGAGAGCAATAAGAAGGTGATTGCCTTACTCCAGCCAAGAGATTGTAAGTACATTTTTAAAAACCTAATTCCAGAAACTGGTTGACCATCTGCACATGGGTTGTGAGCAAGAAAGAAACTAAGCATGCCTTATCATTCTATCTCGCATTTAAAGTTCATGTCATTCTCTCATTCCATATCATCATCAGTAAAAGCCATTCAATACCGCAGAGCAGCTGCAAGTGAAAGGGTACCACTTTCATCTGTTTGCAACTGGCCACCACTGGGAATCTAACCAGAAAATGCCAAATGTCCCAAAGAGGAAATGCTGATGGTCTAGGACAGGGGTTGGCAAACTATGGCCCACAAGTTGAATCCAGCCCTATTTTCGTAAGTTAAGTTTTACTGTAACACAGCCACACTCATTCATTTATGTATTGTTTATGGTTTCTTTCCTGCTACAAAGGCAGACCTGAATAGATGAAACAGAGACTGTAGGGCCTGCAAAAAAAAAAAAAAAAAAAGCCTCAAGGCCTCAAGTATTTACTATCTGGGCCTTTACAGAAAGTTTACCAACCTCTGGTCTAGAACAAAAACAGGGACAGATTCTACTTCAGAAAGTAGATTCTACCTCAGATTCCTTTAGTACAATAGATGGGAGTAATATGCAGAGGAAAGCTGTACATGGACCAAATTTAGCAGTGTAACATCAGTCTTCTAGGGGCAGCTGTAGATATATTTGTAGGAGCAGCCAACTACTCCTAATCAAATCAAATACACAAAATTCCAAATACTACTCTGTTTGGAAAAATACTGCTCCTCACAAGCAACATATTACGAGTCAATGTTCTCAACCCTATCCAAACCCTTGTCTTTTCCCCTCATTCTTTCACTCAATCCTACCTTCTTTCTCCCCCAGGTTCTCTTTTAAAACAGAAAAAGAAGAAAATACTAAGTTCCAAGGGTCACCATGCAAAACTGCTAAAGTATCTGATCTGAGAAGCAGGGTCTTGGCCTATTTGTAGAATATTGGCAAAGAGATAGCAAGGTAGGCATTTTAAATTAATTAACCCTAAATTAAATTTCAGATTTCAAACAGCCACTAAATATTTCAAAAACAAAAACTAAATTTTAGTCTATCAATTAAAATTAAGCTCTACTGGTGGCCTCTGTTAGATTAGGTTGGGAAATTATGTGTATGGTGGTGGTGATGTTTTGACATTTTTTTCAAACGATATGAAAACAAATACTGCAACATATCCAAACAAATCAACTCCAGGGGGCTATACAAAAATAATTATTTCAAAAATAAAAGAGTCTCAGGGCCGGACCCGTGGCGTAGCGGTTAAAGTGCGCGCGCTCCGGTGCTGGCGGCCCAGGTTCGGATCCCCGGCGCGCACGGACACACCGCTTGTCAGGCAGGCTGTGGCAGCGGCCCATAAAGAGTGGAGGGAGATCGGCATGGATGTTAGCTCAGGGCCAGTCTTCCTCGGCCAAAAGAGGAGGATTGGCGTGGATGTTAGCTCAGGGCTGATCTTCCTCACAAAAATAAATAAATAAATCAAAAATAAGAGAGTCTCATAAACACATCATCCACACATTCCCAAAAGCCTTAGACACAATTTTCTCCAAAGGTTTTTGCTTAGTAACTTATTTTGCCAATAATATGTTCAACACAAGAATGTGTAATAATACAAGATTCAAACAATAAGCAGCTAAACTGACTTTAGATACTCTAAATGAGGGCTTCTCAACCTTGGCACTATTGACACTTGGAACCAGGTAATTCTCTGTTGAGGGGGACTTCACTGTGCACTGTAGGCTGCTTGGTAGTATCTGTGGCCCCTATCCACTACATGCCATTAACAGTTTTGCCAATCAAATGTCTCTGGATACTGCCAAATGTCCCCTGAGGGGCAAAATTGCCCAGGCCGAGAACCTCTGCTCCAAATGAATTCAATTTCTTCATTATTTCTAAGAAAAAGATTTTAATCAACTTGTTCTGCTTTGTGTATGCTTAAAGTAACAACATGAAAGCTGCAGTAATGATGCATTTTATACAAGCAGTTTTTAATAAATCTTTTATCAATTCATATCTACATTAGGATCTTTATTGCATCAGTTCTTAAAAAAAAACAGCTTTATTTATATATAGGTGGCATGCAATAAACTGCACATGTTCAAAGTATATGGTATACACTCATGAAAAAAATCTCCACAATCAAGACAGTGAACACACCCACCAAGTCACTCTCAAAGTGCCTGGCTTCTCCTATGTTCACTGCAGCATTATTCACAATAGCCAAGACTTGGAAGCAACCTAGGTGCCCAAGAAAGGATGAATGGATAAAGATGTGGTATATATACACAATGGAATACTACTCAGCCATAAAAAACGATGAAATCGAGCCATTTTTGACAACATGGATGGACCTTGAGGGTATTATGCTAAGCAAAATAAGTCAGAGAGAGTAAGTCAAATACCGTATGATCTCAACACACACAACAAAACAACAACAAACACACACATAGAGACAGAGATTAGACTGGTGGTTACCAGAGGGGAAGGGGGGAGGGAGGAGGGTGAAAGTGGTGATTAGGCACATGCGTGTGGTGATGGATTGTAATTAGTCTTTGGGTAGTGAACATGATGTCATCTATACAGAAATCGAAATATAATGATGCACACCAGAAATTTATATAATGTTATAAACCAATGTTACCACAATAAAAAAAAATCAAATAAAAATATAAAGGCAAACTTATAGTTGTCAAAAAAAAAACACACAAGTGCCTGGCTTCTTTCATTCAGCAAAATTATTTTGAGATACATCTGTGTTGCATATATCAATAGTTCAATCTTTTGTTGTTGTTGTTGTTAAGTAATATGGATATATCATAATTTGTTTATCCATTAATCTATTCATGTGCATTTCGGTTTTAGTGATTATTACAAATAAAGCTGCTGTGAATATTAGTATACAAGCCTTTTCTCTTCAGTAAATATCTAGGTGTAGATGAGCTGGTGGGTCTATATTTAACACTTTAAGAAACAACCAAACTGTTTCCTAAAGTGGTCGTACTATTTTACAGGCTCAACAGCAAGAGTATCGAGTTCCAGTTATTTCACACTGTTGCTAACACTTTGTAGGGTCAGTCTTGTTTATTTTAGCCATTCTAATAGGTGTGTATTGGTAACTCATTGTGATTTTAATTTGCATTTCTCTAATGACTAATATATTTAATATATTATATAAATAATATAAATATTTCTTAAGAGTTCTTTATAGATCCTAGATACAAATCCTTAGTCAGATATTGGATTTGCAAATATTTTCTCCCACTCTGCAGCTTGTCTTTTCATTCTCTTAACATCTTTCAAAGAGCACACATTTTTAATTTGATGAAGTTTATTTTATCAATGTGTTGTTTTATGGATCGTGCTTTTGGTGTCATACCTAAAAAATATTTGCCTAACTCAAGATCACAAAGATTTTCTCCTGTTTTTGTCTAAGAATTTTACAATTTTAGGTTTTACATTTACGTCTGTGATTCATTTTGAGTTAATTTTTGTATACAACGCAAAATACAGATTGAAGTTCATTTGCTTATATATGGATATCCAAGTGTGCCAGCATCATCTGTTAAACAGACTATCCTTTCTTCACTGAATTGCCTTTGTACTTGATTAAAATTCAGTTGTCCATATATGTATTGGCTTATTTCTGGACTCTTCTATTCCACTGATCTTTCTCTATCTTTACACCAACACTACATGTTTTGATTATTTTCGTGTTTTTTTTTGTGTGTGTGTGAGAATGATCGGCCCTGAGCTAACATCTGCTAACCCTCCTCTTTTTGCTGAGGAAGACTGGCCCCGGGCTAACATCCGTGCCCATCTTCCTCTACTTTACATGGGACACCGCCACAGCACGGCTTGACAAGCAGTGTGTCGGTGCGTGTCCGGAGTCCAAACCGGCAAACCCTGGGCTGCCACAGCAGAGCGCAAGCGCTTAACCGCTTGCGCCACCTGGCCGGTATTTTTGGTTTTTGTGTGCGTGTGAGGAAGATCAGCCCTAAGCTAACATCCATGCCAAGCCTCCACTTTTTGCCAAGGAAGACCAGCCCTGGGCTAACATCTCTGCCTATCTTCCTCCACTTTATATGGGACGCCGCCACAGTATGGCTTGACAAGCGGTACGTTGGGGTGTGCCCGGGGTTCCGAACCCAGGAACCCTCGGCCACCCAAGCGGAGCGCATGCACTCACTTAACCGCTGTGCCACCGGGCCGGCCCCTGATTATTTTAGTTTTAGAATGAATTGTAATATCAGGTAGTATTAGCTCTCTAACTTTGTGCTTTCTCAAAATTGCTTTTTCTATCGTAGGTCCTTTTCATTCCCACATAAACTTTGGAATCAGCTTGTCAATTTCTACAGAAAAGCCTGCTAAGATTTTGACTGGGATTGCACCGAATCAACAGATCAATTTGGGGAGAACTGTCATCTTAGCAATAATGAGTCTTCTGACCCATGAACAAGGAATATCTCCCCATTTATCTAAGTGTTCTTTAATTTTGTTCAGCAATGCTGTGTAGTTTTGAGTATTTCACACATGTTGCTATTGTCAGTTGCATTGGTTTTGTTAAATTTCAATTTCTGACTGTTCAGTGCTAGTGTAAAGAAGCGCAATTGATACTTATATATTGATCCTGTATTCTACAACTCACTTATTAGTTCTAGTAGTTTCAGAGATTCCATCAGATTTTCTACACAGTCATGTCATAAGCAAAAGAAGACATGTCGACTTCTTCCTTTCCATTCTAGATGCCTTTTCTTTCTTTTTCTTACTTGACTGCACTGGTTAGAACCTCTAGAACACTTTGGAAAACAAGTGGTGAGAGCAGACAACCTTGTCTTATTCCTGGTCTCAGGGAGAAAGCATTTGGTCTTCCACCATTAAAACTACATTATCTGGGCCGCCCCGTGGCTTAGTGGTTAAGTGCCCGCGCTCCACTACTGGCGGCCCGGGTTCGGATCCCGGGCTCACACCGACGCACTGCTTCTCCGGCCATGCTGAGGCCGCGTCCCACATACAGCAACTAGAAGGATGTGCAGCTATGACATACAACCATCTACTGGGGCTTTGGGGGGGAAAATAAATAAATAAATAAAAATTAAAAAAAAAAACTACATTATCTGGGGGCCAGCCGGGTGGCACAGCAGTTAAGTGCAAGTACTCCACTTCAGCAGCCCGGAGTTCACAGGTTCGGATCCCGGGGGCGCACAGACACACCGCTTGTCAAGCCATGCTGTGGTGGCGTCCCATATAAAGTAGAGGAAGATGGGTGCGGATATTAGCCCAGGGCCAGTATTTCTCAGCAAAAAAAGAGGAGGACTGGCATTAGATGTTAGCTCAGGGCTGATCTTCCTCACCAAAAAAATAAAAAATAAAAAAAAATTTTTTTAATTAAAAAAAAAATTAAAACTACATTATCTGTAGTTTTTCCAGAGATGTCCTTTATCAGGTTGAAGAAGTTCCTTTCTAATCCTAATTTTCTCAGCGTTATTATCTGGAATGGAGATAAGATTGTCAAATGCTTTTTTCTTTTTGCATTTACTGAAATGATCATATGGTTTTTCTTTTTTAGTTGCTTAATAGAGTGAATTACACTGATTGCTTTTTAGATTTTAAAATAACCTTGCATTCCTAGAATAAACCCCGCTTGGTCATGATGTATTGTTTTTTTAATATAAATTGTTGCATTCAATTTGCTATAATTTCTTTAGAATTTTTGCATGTACGCTCATGTGGGATATTTCTGTGTAGTCTTTTCTCATAATGTCTTTGTCTAGTTTGAGTATAAAGGTAATACTAGCCTCACAAAATAAGTTAGGAAGTATTCCCTCTTCTGTAATTTTCTCAAAGTGTTTATGTAGAACTGGTATAATTTATGCCTTAAATACTTAGTAGAATTCACTTGTAAAGTCATCTGGACCTGGAGTTTTTTTGGTTGTAATACATTAAACACCAATTCAATTTCTTTAGTAGATAGAGGGGCTATTCAGGTTGTCTGTTTCTTCTTGAGTGAAGTTTGGTAGTGTGTGTCTTTTGAAGAATTTGTCCATTTCATCTGTTGTCAAATTTATAAGCAAAAAGTTGTTCAGGATATTCCCTTGCTATCCTTTTATTATCTGTAGGATCTGTAGTGATGTCACTGATACTAACCAGTCTGGTTAGAGCTTTATCAATTTTATTGATCTTCCCAAAGAACCAGTTTTGGGTTTCATTTTAATAGACATGTTCATTTCAAGAGACATGATTTTGTCTAGTGTTTTTCTGTTTTCTATACATTAATTTCCATATTGATCTTTACCACTTCCTTTCTTCTAGTTACTTTGGTTTAATTTGCTCTTTTTCTAATTTCTTAAGGTAGGAGTAGAGGTCATTAATTTGAGATCTTTTTTCTTCTCTAATATAGGCATTTGGTGCTCTAAATTCTCCTCTAAGTATTGCTTTAGCAGCATCTCACAAATTCTGATGTTGTGTTTTCATTTTCATTCAGTACAAAATACTTTCTAACTTCCTTCTGATCTCTTCTTTGACCATAGGTTATTTAGAATTATATTATTTAGTTTCCAAGTATTAGTAAGTTTTCCACAGTTTTCTGTTAATAATTTCTAATTTGATTCCATTGTAATCAGCGAACATAGGATCTCAATCCTTTTAAATTATTGAGACTTGTTTTACGGCCCAAAATACAGTCCATCCTGGAAAATGTTCTGTGTGCACTTAAGAAGAATTGAGAAAAATATTCTGCTGTTGTTAGGTGGAATACTCTATCAATGTTAATTAGGTCAAATTGGTTGACAGTATTGTTCAAGTCCACTATATTTTTGTGATTTTCAATACTGAGAGAAGTGTACTGAAACCTCCAACTAAAATTGAGGATTTGACTGTTTCTCCTTGGAGTTCTATCAGTTTTTGTTTGATGTATTTTTGAAATTCTGTTATTAGGGGCACAAATATTTACAACTGTTATGCCCTCTTGATTAACCAACCTCTTTATCATTATGTAATAATATCCTTTATCCTTGGAAATATTCTTTGCTCTGAATGAAGTCTACTTTGTCTGATATTAATATAGCCACTCCATCTCTGACTTGTAAGCATGGTATATCTTTTTCCACCCTTTACTTTTAAACTCTTTGCATCTTTATATTTAAAGGATGTTTCTTGTAGGCAAGGATAAAGTTAGGTCTTGCTTTTTTAGCCTATCTGAAAAATCTCTGCCTTTTAACTGATGTTTAGACCATTAATATTTGCTATGATTATTGATATGGTGAGGTTTAAGTCTATTACCTTGATATTTGTCTCACTTTTTTTTTCTTTTTATGCTTTCTTTTGAATTAAATGAGTACATTTTCTGATTCCATTTTATCTCTTTTGTTGGCTTATTACCTGTAACCTTTTTAAAAATAGGATTGCTTTAGGATTTATAGCATACATCTTTTAACTTACCATGGTCTATCTTCAAGTGACATTATACCACTTTACGTACAGTATAAGAATCTTACATAGTACGCTACCTAGTATCATATCTTGCCCACCTAAGTCTCTGTACCTGAGGTATGCTACGTCTGTTAAAATGGGAGAGAAGCATTAGAAAAATGTAAAAGAAATAGTAGCAACAAACTGAGATGTTTTTCTTGGCTTCACTTAAAAAGGTACGTAAGAAGTGAAAAGGAAATAAATGTTTAAAAATTAAAACTCTACAACTACATCACCTGGTTCCAAATCCTAGCTCTGCCACTTACATATTGTACAACCTTAGACAAGATGGTTAGCATCCCTGTTTCTCAGTTTCTCTCTCTTTAAAATGAAGATAACAACAGTGCCTACTTCATCAGGTTATCATGACAATCCAATGAGTTAACACAGCTAAAATGCTTAGAACAGTACAAAGTATCTATTAAATACTTAATAAACAGCAAGTCCTATTATTCATATTGAATAATGCTCTACACACTACCTAAAATAATCTTGCTTACCCAGCCCACACACTGGGTTGCACTGCTCTAAGTGAGTCTGTAAGCAAATTAACTCCTTAGGTTCTTTTAATTGCAAAAAATTCATTCAAATTACCCCAAATGTCATTATATATATATATATATGATGCTATTTACTGAACATTTGTTATGTGCTTATTGTTCTAAAAGCTTTGCATGTGTCAACTCATTTAATCCTCACATCAACCCTATGAGGAAAGGTATTATCTATGTTGCTCATTTTACAGATGAGGAATGAGACAGAGCACTTAAATGACCTGCCCACGGTCACACAGTGAGTAAAAGAGCCAGAATTCTACTGCCAAAAGTCTGACACCAAAGCCTGAACTCTTTCCTAGGAAAAACACTGGATGTGGTATCAAGAAGGGCAGGAGCCACAAAAGTACTAGAGTAACGGAAGAAGAGCATTTACAGGGCCAGAAACCAGAATCGTTTTTTTTTTTTTTTTTTTTTACAATGTAGAATTGGTTTTTTTTTTTTGATGTTTTACTAGTTTTTAACATTGTGAAATTTTGGGTTGTACATTTTTATTTGTCCATCACCATATATATGCCTCCCTTCACCCCCCGTGCCCACCCCCCACCCCCATTGCCCCTGGTAACCACAATACAGTTTTCTCTGTCCATGTGTTGGTTTATATTCCACATATGAGTGAGATCATACAGTGTTTGTCTTTCTCTTTCTGGCTTACTTCACTTAACATAATACCCTCCAGGCCCATCCATGTTGTTGCAAATGGGATGATTTTGTCTTTTTTTATGGCTGAGTAGTATTCCATTGTATATATACATACCACATTTTCTTGATCCAATCGTCAGTCGAAGGACACTTAGGTTGCTTCCACTTCTTGGCTATAGTGAATAATGCTGCAATGAACATAGGGGTGCATAAGCCTCTTTGGATTGTTGACTTCAGGTTCATTGGATAGATTCCCAGTAGTAGGATAGCTTATCAAAGGGTATTTCTATTTTTAATTTTTTGAGGAATCTCCATACCATTTTCCATAGAGGCTGCACCAGTTTGCATTCCCACCAGCTGTGTATGAGGCTTCCTGTTTCTCCACAACCTCTCCAACATTTGTTGTAGAAACCAGAATCTTTAATCTTAGGCTCTGTAACTGTCTTCATCTCAGAGCACATGGTTTCTTGCTTAGAATTTTGTGCTTCTCTTGGCACAGATGTCCTCTTCTTTTCTAGTTACCAATTGGCTTCCTCATCTCCTTTATCATTTCTATCACTCACAGCTTCTGCTTATACTTACTTTCCAGTCTCTTAAACTTTAGTTTTACAGGACTCTACACTAATGCATCTTTTCAGCTTCAGCTCCCATGGCTCAATGGCAAATTAACTCCATGTTTTCTCTAAATGGCTATAATTTTCCCCACCAGACAATCTTAGGTTGTTAGCTGGCTTACAGATTAGCAGCCCTTAGGTCAAATGACCACTCCTGGACCAATCAGCTACAATATGGTTCTACATGGTAAAAAACACAGCTATTGAGGTCTGTTCCTCTGAAATATACAGTGGGCAGGCCAGAATTACAAAACACATGTCTAGGACACTGAGTCAGCTAAGTCACCACTAATCTGGCGCTCAAAAGTCTTGTCAATATTTCTAATCTATTTAGTTATAGTAATTAAACAGTTACAAATACAAATTTTGGTTGTTATTAAGGAGATCATATAATTTACAGTGCCACACAAGTATACATAGGTCACAGGTCCAGCTATTGTTAAATTAGGAGTTGTCGTACTATATCAACAGTACTACGACTGAGAGAAAGAAAACCCACTGTCATCTATCATTGCCAATTCTGCTCAGAGATAGAAGTAGTAAACATCAATAACCCTATCCATTCCTACAGCTATATCTGCTGGGCCACACTGGACTGAAGCAGATGAGGCAGCTAGATGTGTTGACATTATTACTACAGCAAATTCACAGTTGCCCACACTGTTTACATAAACAATTGTAGCACAAGAGTCTTCAATAATACTGCTGGTTCCCTTTAAGTTCAAATCTCCAAAGTGACATCTTTAAAAACCTATTTGTGTTGAGTTCTACCCTACACCTTCTGGCTTTCTTAACGGAAGAGGAAGACTTTGAATTTAAAATTTTCTGCTACATAATTGGCTAATATCAAATAATAGGAACAGAAAGGAAAAAGTAAACATAAAACTTATTAATGCTCCTTTCCTACCAATGCTGTTTTAAGCCTTTTTATTGGGAAGGTTACCTAATACATATACAACTAGAAACCTTTTTTTTTTTTTTCAAGAAGACTGGTTCTAAAGAGCTTGGATTTTTCCTCCAATCTTCATTTACAAACTTTCAATCTACAGCCTCAAGAAGAAGGGAAATAGAGTGAGAAGCTAAAAGTTAGTGACAGTACGTACTATCACTTTAATTCTAATCTGCTTTATTTCTAAGGGCTGAATAATCTGGTTCCACCTTATCAAATCTAACTATTTTCCATCCCATCCCAATAAACACTTCAACTCAAAGCAAGCCAAAAAGACTAACTCTTGTTGCTATATCTTCAGTCATACTGTTCCCCAATACCTATATGTTCTTTCCACCTCAATGAAACACATTCCTTAAAGACACTCCTGCCCTCACAGGGCCTCCTCTCTTGTGAACTGCTTGCTCTTCAGTCTGACATATATGGTCTTATGATATTT
The DNA here is from genome assembly GCF_057802395.1 of Ceratotherium simum simum. NCBI lineage: Eukaryota > Metazoa > Chordata > Mammalia > Perissodactyla > Rhinocerotidae > Ceratotherium > Ceratotherium simum. Next base: position 14,324,213 of record NC_141901.1, on the reverse strand, counting down.
ATTCTTATGTCACATGTAAGACTTCGTCTCTCGCCAAGAAGATATAAATGATGAGTGCAAGGACTGAGACTTATACTTCTATGATAACATTCACAAGTCCTGTGCTCACAGAAAACATTCAAAAATAATGTCAACAAAAAGAAGCAAGTCAAAAGTGGAGCTTCTTATCCATAAGATATCCTCAAAACTTTTCTATTTTAGTAGACTTACCCCTGTCCTTCAGCTTTAAGAGAGAGGATCTAAACCACACAAACCTATGAAAAATATATCCGCAAACTAAAACAGTAAAAGAAAAGTAGCAGAGGTTATCCTAGCAACAACTTACAGAATAAAAGCTATGTCGATCAAATCTAAAATGCATACCAATCCCCCACCTACAAAACCCTAAAATCTATAAAGCTTTTTAGAAGAGCAGCTTAAGAGCAGCAACAGAAAACATACAGATTTGCCATGTAAGCTAATTCCAGAAGGCCAGGAAAGTTCTGGTCAAACCCTGGGAATCTAAATCAGGACTGGAAGAGGTCTAAGAAATAATTTACTCCAGTTATCCTAGAGATCTAGAGTAACCCCGAATACAAGAGAAGCTAGGCTGTGATTACACCTGATCTTCAAAGCCCTGAAAGAGGAAGAGAGAAGAACCAACTCAGCTCAGCACTTTGCTTACACTTTCTCACCTAACCCTTAAAATGATCCTATGAGAAGACACTCTTATGCCTGTTTTACAAATAGGGAAGCTGAACGTTGATTAAGTAACTTGCCCAGATCCATACAAACTTTAAGCACAGGATTAAAACCATTGTCTGGGGGCCGGCCCGGTGGCGCAAGCGGTTAAGTGCGCGCACTCCGCTGCGGCAGCCCGGGGTTCGCCGGTTCGGATCCTGGCACGCACCGACGCACCGTTTGTCAAGCCATGCTATGGCGGCGTCCCATATAAAGTAGAGGAATGATGTGCGTGGATGTTAGCCCAGGGCCAGTCTTCCTCAGGAAAAAGAGGAAAAAGAGGAGGATTGGCAGATGGTAGCTCACGGCCCATCTTCCTCACAAAAAAAAAAAAAAAGAGAGACAGGAAAAAAAATAAATAAATAAAACCATTGTCTATGTTGCAAAAAGAACTATATTAGGGGCCAGCCTGGTGGTGTAGTGGTTAAGCTCGCGTGCTCAGCTTCGGCGGCCCAGGGTTCAGATCCTGGGCGCGGACATACTTACCACTCCTCAAGCCACGCTGTGGTGGCATCCCATATAAAGTAGAGGAAGATGGGCATGGATGTTAGCCCAGGGCCAATCTTCCTCAACAAAAAAACAAGGAGGGTTGGCATCGGATGTTAGCTCAGGGCGAGTCTTCCTCATAAAAAAAAAAAAGAACTATTTTAAATTTAACTTAGTAAATTATCTGGCTGATTCCAAGAACACTCAGATGCAGCAGAAATTTAAGTCAACGGGAAATCGTAGTTTTGACATTCACACTCCTTTCAATGCAAATTAAACTAAAGGTTCAGATATACATTTAATAGAAATTGCAATTGATAATTTTTAGACTAGATCCAACCAAAATCCACAGCCATATTATTGTTTCTCAAGCAAGCACATTTGAGTATATCATTCCTTGTTCAAAAAATTGTTAGTGACATTTAACTTTATGACAACTGGCTAACCATTTGGATAAAAAGACAAAAATTAGATCTTACATTAAAATAAATAGGATGAAATAAAGATGAAAAACATTTAAGCCATAAAAATACTAGAAGTAAACATAGGTGAATACTTTTTTCTTATCTTGGCATAGGAAAGGCATAGGACTAACAGTAGAAACAGAGACAACAGAAGAGATTGATAAATCTGACTAAACAAAATGTAAAACACACATGGTAAAACCCATATACGTCGTCAATTCTAAGATGAATATTTTCCCGTCTTTTAACACCTCTGAAATAACTGACAGAATACTTTTATTCTCAGTTGTACATAAAATAGTGTATCTTATAATTGAAGCCACCCTAGATTCAATAAAATACTCTAAGTTAGGTGACAAAAGATAAAATTGGGAAAAGATCTACAAGTGACAAAGACTTAATATTCTTAATACATAAAGAGCTCTTACATGTTATTAATGTTAATTAATAGGGTGCTTCAACTGCATTGGTTTTATTTCATTTCTTAAGTTAGGGGTTAACTGTATTATTCTTTATATACTTTTTTGTATATCTGATTTATTTCTTTAAAAGACTTTTAAAAGACTGAGCAATTAGAAAATGGGTAAAAGATATGAAAAGGAAAATGGAGAAAACAGCATAAATGTCCAAAAACATGAAAATATAAATTTCATTGAAATGTTTAAAAATGCAAATTAAAACAATTATGGAGCATTTATTACATAACAGATCTATATATGTGTTTTTAAAGCTAATCACCAAGTCAGTAAGAGTACAGAGAAACAAACACTTATACCCCATGGGCAAGAATGCAAGTGCACTTAACCTCCAAACTAGCAATCCTTCTTTCAGGAATACATCAAAAGGAAAGGATCAGAAAAGTACAGGAAGACCTATAAAAGACGTTTACTCTCTCACGTTTTATAATATAAAAGTTAGAAACAATCTAAATGTTCATCAAGAGACTACTTAAGGGCCGGCCCTGTGGCTTAGCAGTTAAGTGTGCGCACTCCGATGCTGGCGGCCCCGGTTTGATCCCGGGCGCGCACCGAAGCACCGCTTCTCCAGCCATGCTGAGGCCGTGTCCCACATACAGCAACTAGAAGGATGTGCAGCTATGACATACAACTATCTACTGGGGCTTTGGGGGAAAAAATAAAAAATAAAAAATAAAAAAAAAATTATAAAAAAAAAAAGAGACTACTTAAATAAACTATGATACATCCACACAACATGATATAATGCAACCTTTAAAAATGATGGTAGGGGCCGGCCCCGTGGCTTAGCAGTTGGGTGCGTGTGCTCCGCCGCTGGCGGCCTAGGTTCGGATCCCGGGCGCGCACTGACACACCGCTTCTCCGTCCATGCTGAGGCTGCTTCCCACATACAGCAACTAGAAGGCTGTGCAACTATGACATACAACTATCTACTGGGGCTTTGAGGGAAAAAAATAAATCAATTAAAAAAAAAAAATGATGGTAGAGGGCCGGCCCTGTGGCTTAGCGGTTAAGTGCGCGCACTCTGCTACTGGCGACCCGGGTTCGGATCCCAGGCGCGCACCAACGCACTGCTTGTCTGGCCATGCTGAGGCGGCGTCCCACCTATAGCAACTAGAGGGATGTGCACCTACGACATACAACTAGCTACTGGGGCTTTGGGGGGGGGGGGGAAAGGAGGAGGATCGGCACTAGATGTTAGCTCAGAGCCGGTCTTCCTCAGCAAAAAGAAGAGGATTAGCATGGATGTTAGCTCAGGCTGATCTTCCTCACACAAGAATAAAAAATAAATAAATAATGATGGTAGAGAGAAACTGTGTTTGAAAGCTATATAAGTATCACTGGAAGTATACAAAGTGCTTTTCATATGAGCAGGAGATTTAAATAAAAAAATTTTTTTCCTTTTTTTCTGGTTTGATTTGTTTTCCTTTATTGAGATATATATAAATACTAAAATGTGCATTTATGTAAGGTACACCTTCAATGAATTTTTACTATGTAGCCATCCATGTAACCACCAAACAGATGAAGATATAGAACATTTCCAGCACTCCAGGAGTCTTGTTTCTCTAGTCCCAACCCCTAAACACTATCCTGATTTCTATCAACATAGATGAGTTTGACCTTTTCCTGAGCTTCAAAAAAACAGAATCATATAGTATATACTCTTGTGTCTGGCTTCTTTTGCTCAACATTTTGTTTGTGATATTCACCCACATTTGTTGTGAGTAGAGCAGTAGTTCCATCTTTTTCACCGATGTGTAGTATTCCAGCATAAGGCATACCACAGATTACCTATCCATTTTTCTGCTGATGAACACTTGGATTGTTTCCAGTTGGGAGCTATTATGAAAAAAGCTGCCATGTTTTGTCAGATTTTGTCAGGTATTTTATTTGTAGTGACTCTTAATTTAGTTTTAGGTATTTCTATTAATAAAATAAAAAGGATCAAACAACCCAGAAATATGTAATAAAGGAAAAAAATCTGATATCTCACCACATGGACAACTGTTTTCATTTTAAGATTTATGTTTTACATAACAGATTATGTTATCAACCCCTTTTCCTTTATTTTCTCTCTTCTTTCTCTCCCTCTCCTTCTTAACTTAGCCCAACTAGGTAACAAATGTTTACATTTGGTGTGCAACATTTTTCCACCCTTATAAGATCACTTACACACGTACAAATATACAGACATAGGGTTTTTGTTGTTTGTTTTACAAAAAGAGGATGTTTTATATATTCCTCTGCATCTTGCTTTTCTCAATTAAATATGGTGGCAACCTCCTCACATTACTGATTATTTTTGTCATGTCTTGTTTTTTTAACAGCTTTATTGAGATAGTCACATACCACACAATTCACCCACTAAAGTGTACAATTCAATGGTATGTACAAGCATCACGGCAATTCTAGAACATTTTCATCATCTCAAAAATAAACCCCACACCCTTTAACTACCACCCCCCTCATCCTCTCACCCACCCACACCCCTCCAGCCCTAAGCAACCACTAATCTACTTTCTATCTCTACAGGTTTCTCTGTTCTGGACATTTCACATGAATGGAATCATATAATACGTGGTCTTTTGTCTTATGCTTCTTTCACCTAGCATAACGTTTTCTAGGTTCATTGATGTTGTAGCATATATCAGTACCCTACTCCTTTTAATGGCTGAATAATAATCCATTGTATGGATATATGACATTTTGTTTATCCATTTGTTGGTTGATGGTCATTTGTGCTGTTTCCACTTTTTGCCTATAATGAATAATGCTGTTGTAAACCATTCATGTACAATTCTTGCAGGGATGTATTTTCATTTCTCTTGAGTATATACCTAGGAGAGGAACTGCTGGGTCATATGGTAACCCTATGTTTAATCATCTGAAGAACTGCCATACTGTCTTCCAAAGTAGCTACATCATTTTACACTCCTATGAGTGTATGAGGGTTCCAATTTCTCAACATCCTTGCCTCTACTTGTTATCATCTAACTTTTTGATTCTAGCCATTCTAGTGGTATGCATGGGTATCTCATTGTAGTTTGATTGCATTTCCCTGATAGCTAATGATGTCAAGCTATCATGTACTTACTATACATCTTCTTTGAGAAATGCCTATGCAGATTCTCTGCCCGTTTTTAAATGGGGTTGTCTTTTTATTATTGGGTTATTAAGAGTTCTTCATGTATTCTGAATGCAAGCCTTTTATCAGATATATGGCTTGCAAATATTTTCTCCTATTCTGTGTGATGTCTTTTCACCTTCTTGATGGTATCCTCTGAAGCACAAGTTTTAAATTTTGATGAAATCCTATTTATCTAATTTTTGTTTTGTTGCTCCTGCTTTTGGTGTCATATCCAAGAATCCTTTGCCTATTCCAAGGTCATGAAAATTTATCCCTGTGTTTCTGATGCACATATATATTGATTTCTATTGGGTCTATACCAAGAAGTGAAATTGCTAGATCACAGGGCACACACATGTAGAGCTTTAGCAGATGTTACCAAAGAATTTTCCAAAGTGATTGTACCAATTTTCAAACCCATCTGAAATGTATCAGAGTTCCAAGTGCTCTACATTCTTGTCAACACTTAGTACTTTCAGACTTTTTCATTAACACCATTCTGATGGGTATGTAGCGGTATCACATGACAGTTTTAATTTGCAGTTCTCTGAAAATTATGTGTGAGTATCATTCCACCCTGGCCATCTGGACAGCTCATTTTGTAAATGCCTGTTCCAGTCTCTTGCCCATTTGTTTTAGAATTGGGTTGCCTAGTTTTTTTACTGACTTGTGTATTTCCTATATACTCTGGATACAAGTCCTCTGTCAGATTTAAGCACTGCGGACACTTTTTCTGATGTGTCATTTGCCTTTTCATTCTCTTACAGTATCCTTTGATGAACAGAAGTTCTTATTTAATGAAGAACAATTTATCAATCTTTTCTGGTTAATACTTTTCGTGTCCTGTTTAAAAAAAAAAATCTTTGCCTACCATGGGATCTTATAGATATGTTTCTATGTTTTCTTCTAGAAACTTTATTTTTCACCTTTCACATTACACCTACAATTCCTTCAAGAAGCACATAATCCCTATGTTAAAGAACTATTTCAGAGAATAGAAAAAAAGGGAAAGCTTCACAACTCATTTTATGAAGCTAGCATAGCTTTGAAGCCAAAATACATACATATAAATCTCTGATAAATTTAGCTATTGATAAATGTGGATTTTAAAAAACTCAAAGGGCAAATAAAGTTCAATAATAATAATAATTATATTCAAATAATTCAATAATAATTCAAATAATTCAAATTCAATAATAATAATTCAAATAAAGGGCAAATAGTTAAAACATAAATGTATATAAATGCAAATATTTTGGTCTTTTTGTTTATTGCTGTATTGCCAGCACCAAGCAATGGGGGGTTGGCGAGAAAGGAATGCAACACAGCTAAGTAGGGTTGGACCCCATGATGCAAACAGGAGATAATCTGTTAATATAACATATCCTATTAGCAGATTAATGGAGAAAATACATATGATTATCTCTACCAATACAGAAATAGCACTTGCTAAAATTCAATATTTATGATATTAAAAGAAAAAACCCTTACAAAACTAAGACTAGAAGGTATTTCTTAATCTTTTACAGTTATCTATCAAAATCTTATACTAAGGTGTGGGAAATAGGGAGAGGTTGGTAAAAGGGTACAAACTTTTAGTTATAAAATGAATAAGGTCTGAGGATCTAATGTATAACATGGTAACTATAGTGGGTAACACTGCATTGTATAAATGAAATTTGCTAAGAAAGCAGAACTTAAATTTCTCACCACAAAAAACAAAAAGGTAAATATGTGAGGTGATGGGTGTGTTAATTAACTCAATGGGGAGAATCCTTTCACAACGTAGACATATATCAAATCATCATGTTGTACACTATAAATATCTTACAATTTTGTCAATTATACCTTAAAGCTGAGAAAATACATTTAATAATATCTATTAAGTTCTCTCTCTTCTACAGAATGTTCATTTCTCGTTAATACTTATGTGTGTATAATTTAGTCATATGTTAGTTAGTTAAAACATAAATGTATATAAAGGCAAATATTTTTGTCTTTTTGTTTATTGCTGTATCGCCAGCACCAAGAACTATTCCTAGCACACAGAAAATGCTCCATGGCTTTTTTTTTTTTTTTTTGGTGAGGAAGATCAGCCCTGAGCTAACATCTGATGCCAATCCTCCTCTTTTTTCTGAGGAAGACTGGCTCTGAGCTAACACCCATGCCCATTTTCCTCTACTTTATATGGGACGCCACCACAGCATGGCTCGACAAGCAGTGCGTTGGTGCGCGACCAGGATCCGAACCCGCGAACCCCGGGCCGCCGCAGCGGAGCGCGCGCACTTAACTGCTTGCGCCACCAGGCCGGCCCCTCCATGGCTTTTTCTAAATGAATAAATAAATGAATGATTTCTAAATCAAAATGTGCATTTGGGGAAAAAAATTATAGTACTTTGGCATTTCTCTAGAAATAAACAGTTATACAAGCTATACATATAAGTTTATATATATAAAAATATACATACCTATATGTATATATTACTTATGCATGAAAATATTTCTGATAAGATTAATAAAATAACCCTACCTGATTTAAAAAAAAAAAAACAAAACCTATAGTAAGATATCAGGCTTGATGAGATTTCAGAGGTATTCCTATTAGAGACAGAACCATGAAATTCAGAACCATCTAACTCAAATGGGCCCTTAATGCTGCCTGGCACTCACACTATATTTCCCGGTTCTATTCTACTCTGTTCTATTCACTTTTCCACTCTTTGATAGATGACTATGTCACGTATTTTCCCCTCTTCTCAAATCTCCAATACACGCTCCCATTCTTCCTTACTCTCAGCTAATGACCTTGATTCCCATACACTAAGATAAATAGAAACACTCAGATGAGAACTTCCTCAAGCCACCACCATCATGTCTCTGTCCATATATTCTGCCTTCTCTTCCATCTCTATCACGTCTCCCTACTCCTAGTAAAGCAAAGGCTCATCCTTCCACCTGTGCATAGATCAGGGGTCAGCAAACCACAGTCCATGCTTTCTATGGCTGCTTTCACGATACAAAAGAAAAGCTGAATAATAGTAACAGAGACTGTATTGCCCACAAAGGCCAATATACTTACTGTTCTATTTAGCCCTGTAAAGAAAAAATCTGCTGACGCCAGAACTAGATCATCTCTCTTCTCATCTAACATGGACACTGCCGGTTGAAAGGGCCCATTAAGTTCCATGCACAAGAAATGAAGTAAGATCCACACATACAAAATCAGGGACATATCGGATATACTGATGACAAAGAAAAGATCTTAACAGGGGAAGGTCACATATAAAGGATGAAGACTGAATGGCATAAGACTTTTCAACAACCATTGAAGCTAGAAAATTATAGTGCAATCTCGTAAATTTTGAGGGAAAATTACTTCACCTTGGATTCTATACCCAAAGCAGCCAAATTATCAACCGAGTGTCAGTGTAGAAGAAAGGTATTTTCAACAATATAAACATCTCAAAAATTTCATCTCCTCATACACTCTTTCTTGAAAGTTACTGAGGGATGCATTTCACCAAAACAAAGGTATAAATCAAGAAAGAGGAAGGCATGGGTCCAGAGACCACAGGCTCCAACACAGAGAAAAGGCAAAGAGAATTCTCAGAATCAAGATGAAGGGAAGTCATCAGTTAAGGCTCTGCAGCAGAAATGGAGAGCCACAGTGCAGATGTGAGCAAAAGGAGAGAGAGCTCTAGGATTTTTCCAGTTTTTAAAAAAATCAAACCTGATATGTTTGAACATATTGGGACAGTTTCTAGAAAAAAATGAGAGACAAATAGGAACCTAACCAAAAAACAAAAAAGAAAAAAATTTTTAACTCCAAGAAATATAATCATAGTACACTGCAAGGTTTAATGGTGAACAAATTTACAAAGTCATAATAATGTAAACAATGAACACTGATTTAACCAAAAGCATGATATAACTATATTGGGAGGATAACGGGAGAGCAAGTTCAAGGTGGTATAAGAATCCTAAAGCATACGCTCATTTTCCACAGTAGGAGGCCAAAAGATAATATCTAAAATTGAAAAACAAATATTTTAAAATATGAAAGTAAGTATCAGAAAAAACAGCTAAAAGTATTGAAAATGGTTACTCTGAGAGGAGGATCTGAGAGGGAAAGTTATACAAAAATGAGGCAGGAGACTGATTTTTCACTGTAAGTCTTACAGTGCAATTTTCCTTTTAACTGTGTAGTTGTATTACAGTAAAAAATTTAATGTCCTTTTTTTAAACAAACAAAATTAGTAGCTTTCCTATCATTTAATACCAATTAATTCACTCACCCCACAAATATTATCTGGGCATTGACTATGTGCCAGGTACTTTTCTACATGCCAGGAATACAACTGAACAAAACTAAGTCCTTGCCTTCATGAAGTTTATATCCAGAGGAAAGCAGATAACAAACAAATTAATGTATGCTATAAATTAATAAATTTATTTATTAATAAATTAATGTTGTGAAGAAAAATAAAGATAAGGACAGAGTGTGATCAGGATGCTATCTAGGTGGTGTTTTCAGAAAAGGGCTTTCCAAGAATTAGCAAAAAGGAAATCAACCTAAAAAGGAAAAGCTGTTTTGAGAAAAAAGTCATATATGTAAATAACAGAAGGGTATCAATTAAGTTCAAGGTGAGAGCTTTATTTTAAACCTCTCATATTCTGGATATGAACAGACACTTTTCCAAGGAAGACATACAGATGGCCAATAGGCACATGAAAAGATGTTCAACATCACTAATCATCAGGGAAATGCAAATCAAAACTACACTAAGATCACCTTACACCCATAAGAATTGCTATAATCACCAAAACAAAAAACAACAAGTGTCAGAAAGATTGTGGAGAAATGGGAACTCTAATTCACTGCTGGTGGGAATACAAACTGGTGCAGCCTCTATGGAAAACAGTATGAAGATTCCTCAGAAAATTAAAAATAGAAATATCTTATGATCCAGCTATCCCACTACTGGGTATCGACCCAAAGAACCTGAAATCAACAATCCAAAGAGCCTTATGCACCCCTATGTTCATTGTAGCATTATTCACTATAGCCAAGAAGTGGAAACAATCCAAGAGTCCCTCGACTGATGATTGGATAAAGAAGATGTGGTATGTATATACAATGGAATATACTACTCAACCATAAAAAAAACGACAAAATTGTCCCACTTGCAACAACATGGATGGACCTGGAGTGTACTATGTTAAGTGAAATAAGCCAGTGAGAGCAAGACAAACACTGCATGATTTCACTCATAAGTGGAAGATAAACTAACACATGGACAGAGAGAACCGTTTGGTGGTTACCAGGGGCAAGGGGTTTGGAAGGTGGGCACAAGGGGGGAAGGGATGCATTTATATGGTGACTGACAAACAATAATGTACAACTAAAATTTCACAATGTTATAAACTATTATGACATCAACAACAACAACAAAAAAAGCCTCATATTCCAAAGCAATGTATCATTCAAGAGCCAGTACCAAAAGTTCTCTGTAGTGGCATACAAAAATTGCCAGGCACCTTCAACCCAAGTCATATAAACACAGCTATTTATACTATTCCTATATCCCCAAATAGCCATTACTTATTAAAGTGACTGGGTAAATTTATACTCAAACTTTTTTCTTTCCATAGAATAGGTAGATGTCACACATTTCAAATTCCAGTGTTTTATTCTATGATGCAGTTTTCCCAAATCAAAAGCTCAAGACATTAATCAAGAAAGATTCCAGATTAATTCCAAGTTACCTAAATTTATCACACCTAATCTTCATTCTCTCACTGAAGAGGTACTCTAAACCAATGGCAATAAGACACATTTAAAGAAATAATCTACAGGGTAACGCAATACATTCATTTTCCTCTCCAAGGAACCTCACTCAGGCTGAGGTAGAATTTCAAGCTATTTGAATTATCTTTTCACTGAAAATTGAATAAACTAAAAAAATACAGTATTCAGATTGAAGCAACAATTTTATTCCAAATCTAGTTGTTACATAATAAAGAATCTCATACTCAAATAATAAGGTTGATTTTAATATGTCTTATTCTCAAACCACTTGTACCATTAAAAGTAAATCCAAACTTTTTGCTGGTTTTTTTTTTTTTGGTGAGGAAGATTAGCCCTGAACTAACATCTGTTGCCAATCCTCCTCTTTTTTGCTGAGGAAGATTGGCCCTGGGCTAACATCCGTGTCCATCTTCCTCTACTTTATATGTGGGACGCCTGCCACTGGATGGCTTGATAGATAAGCAGTGCGTAGTTCTGCGCTCAGGATCCGAACCTGTGAACCTCAGGCCGCTGCAACGGAGCGTGCATGAACTTAACCACTACGCCACCAGGCCAGCCCCCAAACTGTCTTTTTTATATAGCAAAAAAGCAATACATTTAAATTTTAAATAGGTTTTAAAGTTTATCTCACAAAGAGAGAACAAATTCAATTAATTAAGTTTCAATTAAGAGTCGGATTTAAAGTTTAAAAGTTATTTAGAAATTTCTGGAAAAGCACACCAGCAGCTGAAAGCATCTAGATGTTGAAGCTTTCCCCACTGAGCTCTACACTCCTGAGGTGGTGCATCACATTACAGTAGGAGCTACATATAGCTCCTACTATAGGTTAAGGTTCCCTGCTTGCTTATCGGCCATGTGCTTACCATCTCCAAACCCATCTCCTCATCTAAAATGGAGATAATAATGCCTGTACAGGGTCAATATTAATGACTGGTAGTCCTGTCAATGAGAAGTATCAAAATATTTAAGGATCAATAATATATTTTTTAAAAGCTTTGTAATCTGCAAAGATCTACACTAATATTTGTCAAATTTTAATCAAAAAAGGAAAACTATCACTTTCAGTCAAACTTCTCTGATTTTAGCAATAACGGTTATCAGATTCTATGTTCTTCCATAGAATTGGAAGGACATTGGTCCACTCACATACACAGTCAGAAGAAAGAAATATATTTTTTTTAAATTTTGACTCAAAAAACAAGAAAAGAATTAGACTCCCTTATAAACAAGCACCAAGAGAGAATATTTTTAGCCAACATTTCACTTAACTATATAAACCAAAAGAATAAAGCTGTTTAACCACATGTAAACTAGGCATCATCTGACTTCAGGTAGAATGTTTATTTCTGGTATACTTGGGAACCAGACACCCAATGTATATAAACATTAGCATATTTTTAAAATAACTGTCTTAATGCATTTGTTCACTAAATAATAATTCCCACTATTCTTAGAAGGAAAAACACAAACAATATCCTTAACCAAAAAACTCATCAGAGGAGTTTTTACTTATGAAACTTTGAAACTAACACTGTTATCTGACAATGAAGTCATAGACTATTTGCCTATTTACCCTTTGAGCTCCATCAGGGCACAGACCTGTCTGTCTTTTTCTTTGTTGTATCCCCAACATCTAGGCAACTAACCAGCACCAAGGAGGTACTCAAAAAGTATGAAAGAATGAACGAATGAATGAAACAGGTCTCTGGACAACAGCTTAAGTGTTTTAAGTTGCAACCGAACAATTTCACCTATATATCCATCATTCACTACAAACAACTACTGTCTCAACTGTAATAACTGTAAAAGACAGTTACTAGGTATTTCAAGACACACAAATACATTACTCACATGTGTAATAAAAGTACAAAGAGTAAGATTCACAAAGCCAGTTTTTTAGCTATATTTTCTCTGAGGAAATTTTAGTGTGTTCTTTCTGATATTAAAAACATGTATCAGAGAAGTATGTTGCAATCTTGATCATTCAAGCTCTATCTTTCAAGTTCTGTTGCAATCTGGAATAATTTAGGCAAAGTGAAGGATATTTCCAGAGGCCCACCCAGAGTATTTTGAAAAGTCAAATTCCCTAATTCAATGAAAGGTGGAATATAATGAAAAATCAAAGGCAGATCTTACGGTTTCAAAATTATTATAGTGAATTTTAAAAAGAGAAAATGAACTAAGTTTAAAATAAACTAATTACATTTAAATTATTTACTCAGAAAGGCATCTAATGTCCTCACATTTGATCTTTAGGTCTAGCTAACAGGACAAGGTATTTTCCAAATCTGTGAAGCTAGATGATAAACTTTACGCACACAAGCCTTGAATCAGAGGTTATTTTTATTAATATAATACTGTTTGGATAAGTTCCTTCATAATTCTAAAGTCTACAGTAAGATATTCAGCGGTAACAGTAATATAAATATTTATGATTCTACAGCACTTGTATAATCATAATTATCTGGGTGAACAGGCTTTACGGCCAGCAAGCTATGATCTGTAACTGCAATACTATGCATGCACGGATCGAAAAGTTTCCCAAAATTCTAGTGGTCATCTCCAAAGAGACCTGAACAAGAGTCGATCTGATGGTGAGTACAGAAAAACACCAAAATCAACTCATAAACACTAGTACGAAAACAAGGCTCTCTACAGCAACTATAGCGTTGAAATTACACTATCAAGGGCACATGAAAGATAAAGCTCAGTTCACTGCCGCCTGCGTTTCTTACTTTATGGCCTTAAACAGTGGGTATTAGATACTTCTTTTTAGCGCTTTCTCAAACAGAAATTGAGCGTTTCAATTGCCCCTCCTCCACAGCTAACATCAGTGCCCTTTCCTCCTCCTCCCTCACCCCTCCCAGTTCAGACAAATTAACATTTGTACTAAGGTACCTCCTATCAGCTCGCACCTTCTTCCCAAACACGCCCACGTACACTGAAACTGGCCTGCGTCTACACAACACACAGCTACAGGAAAAGAGCTTCCAGAGGGGCAGGTGGGGGGGATCATTTAGGTCCGCACAGGTTTACGGCTCTTTTCCAGATATCAGCTCCTCACTCGCGGCTCGGGTTTCTTCCAAATCACCTCCACAGCACGGTGTTTACGAGCCTACCTAATCCGATACTGCAGTGGAATTCCGGATATTTGCAGACAGATATCCCGGCTTTGCAAGTGTTTGATCAGATCCGTCCGGAATCTCTTTTTGCAATACGCCCGCTCCTAGCTGTTCAGCGACCCGACCTCGGGCAGCGCCCGGGGCTCCGCACCCCGCCGCGCGCCCGGCCCGAGGCCGGCGCAGGACCAGCCCCCGGGTCCGAGGCTGGCGGGCGACGCGGGCTGCGGGCCGCTCCGCAACAGGTCACCCTGACCGCCAGGGCGCGGGAGCGGGCGGCCGGCCCGGCGGCCAGGCTTCGGGGCGCAGCCGCCGGGGCCAGGGGAGGGGGTGTGGCCCGGCGCGGCGGGCCCGGCTCCGGCTCACCTGAGGGGACGCTGAGGCGCCGCCGGGGGCCGGGGGCAGCGCGGGAGGGGGCTGGGGGCTGCCGCCCCCCAGGAGGGACGGCGAGGCGTGGCGGGCTTGGGGGGTCACCGCGCCCCCCGGCCTCGGGACAGAGACCCGGAGCGGGGACCCCACGGCCGCCTCCTGACTGCGAGGGCGAGCTGCCCAGGGAGGCGCGGCCCCGGACCGCCGGCGCCCTTCCTCAGCCCGAGCCCCTCAGCCCCCTCCCCGCGCCGAGAACGAGCAGCTCCGGGGCCCGCGGCCGGGAGATCCAACCCCGCAGCGCCGAGCCGCCGCCATTCCCCGCGCCGCCGCCGCAGCGACTCCGCGCCGCCCGGGGGGCACAGCGCACCCACCTTCCCTCCCCCGCACCGCCCGCCGAGGCTCCGCACCAGGCCCGCAGCCAGAAAACCGACCTGTGCAGTCGCCTCGGAGGACGGAACGACGACGCCGGCCACACGCTTCGTCGCCGCCGCCGCCTAGGCTAGCGCTCGGCGACCCGAGCAGTCGGCGTCTCTCATTCAGCGCCTGCCGCCGCCGCCGCTCGGGGGAGGGAAGGGAGCTGGAGCCACCCCGTCCGCGCCGGGGGTGGGGAAGAGAGCCGGGTTGGCGGAGGCGCGCGCCCAGCGGGCGGGGCGGAGCCGCGCTCGCGCACCAACCGAGCGCCGCGGCCGGCGGGGTCTGCCCCGCGCGCTCCCCGCCAGCGGCTCTTCTGCGCGGCTGAGCCCAACCGCCGCCGGGGGCCGGCGTCCGCGGCGCGCGCAGCCGGCCGCAGCTCCCCCGCCCCGCGCCCGCCGAAGGGAGGGGCCGCTACGGACCAAACGAGGGGGCGGGGAGGGGTGGGAGGGCTGACAGGTGGGGCACCCGCCACCTCCCGGCCACCCTCTCCCCGCACGGGGCCCTTCACGGTGAAATCCACGTGCTGTCTGTCGCCTTCAGCACAGGCACCTCACCTTTAAGGCCAGAGAACAAAATCTGGAAACACTTGGCCCCCAGATCAAACGTCCTGCCCGCGTCAGCGGTGTTTTTAGAAGTCGCTGCGGACAAGTGAGGGGGCTCCAAATGTGACGAGCCACCCCGCTGGCGTAGGATCACAAATTATGGTGATCGGTTCTTTCACACATTAAGATTCGGCAAGTGTTGGAAGTAGGCCCTTGTCAGTGTTATGCAGGGTACTGCCCTTGGCTTAATGAGCAAATGACAGGAATTTGGCATCCCCTGGGTCTCAGATTGATGAGTTCAGGTGAACAGTGTTTTCACCTCAATGCCCGAACAAGATTCTGAAATAGTAAATATTTTTTGCGAATGAAAAAGGAAGAGATTTGGTATAAATGGTGGAAGGGTGTTATTTTGGAGGGTGCTTTATATGGTGTGGCCTACTTAAAATTAGCACCATTTGATGCAGTATGACAATTAATGGAAGGTTTTAAGTGAGCCACCTTTGTATATGCTGTCATTAGACCATTTGGAAATGGATGATTATTTGATCTGCAGCTCTTTCTCTAGTCAATGTGCAGTAGAATGTGGAAGGAATACTGTGTTCTAGCATTGAGTATAAAACACGAAAGGACCAAAATTGTTCCGATTTAGTTTCTTTCCTCCTTTAGTAACCACTAAACAGAACTGATTAATCTTGTATATTGAAGAATGCCAATTATTTCCTCCTTTGACCGCCTTGTGTCATAGCTCTTTACTCTAATTAGGGAAGCTAGAATGCCCTTCAACCCCCTTCTCTCAAATAGGCTTACTTCTTTAAAACCCTCCCCTACCCCCCACACCCAAAGGTAAGTTCAAAAACAAAAACAAAAAAAACAAGAATAGGCAAAGTTCATGGTTTTTCATTTTTATTCCATTTTACTTTCAAAGAAAGTCTTGAAAAGAATCATGATGAAAATACTGGAAGAAGTAGAGAAACCAAAGGAAGAAGAAAAAAAAACTTTAAAATGAAAATAGACTTGAAAAAAAAAAAGGAAAACGGACTATTGGTAAAAAGAGGGGAAATGTATTATGTATACAAGAACTTTTCCCATAGATGTTAATTGCTTCAAGTCCCAAAGAAACAACGAGCAAACAGAATTAACACTTGGAGGAAAAACCCTTCTAGTTATCAAGTTGGGTAAATGTTTAGTCTTTTTTAAGTGTTAGTAAGAGATTAAGGAAAAGGTGGTGGTTGGCTGCGTGCCAACAATAATACATGCAACAATGATATATATATTTATATATTATAATGATAATGGGACATATATGTATCATAAAAACAAATGAGCCTGTGTTCCTACTTCTGCCAATAATTTTCACAGTTTACTGTAAGAGCAGTGAAGTTTTCATTTGGACTTTGAAGAGAAAAAGCCATGTGATTCATGAAGCTAGGCCGTGGATATACTAAATTCTTATACATACTGAATTTCTGAGTTTGTAATAATTACTCAAAATCTGTTTCTCATGTTGATAATCTGTAAAATAATGCTTTTATTAACTTTTAGAGTTGTGTTAACTGAATTTCTGAACTTGGTAAGATTAAGAATTTGTATATAAAAATACAGAAAAAAGTTCATTCTCAAAATTTTTCTTTTTCTTTTTTTTTTAATTTTTTGTTTATTGCAGTAACATTGGTTTATAACTTTGTAAAAATTTCAGGTGTACATCATTGTACTTCTATTTCTGCATGGACTACATCAAAATTTTTCTTTTTTGTCATAGCTTGGGAATTATTTTAGAAAGTCAATGACCCTTCTCATTCATTGATATGCAAATTAAAACAGTGGCTTTTTACACTTAAAGAGAACCAGTGGCACATTTTCTTTACCAGAGCATCTTTTATCATGGTTAAATTCTGTAAGTTGCTTTATGTATTCCATTTGCTTTTGCCAAAAGACAAGAAATACACAGTCTTAGTATAACAAAAAGTACTAATGTATAAAAGAGAAATGCCATTATATAAAATAGAAATCAATAAGAATCCAATATGCTTAAAAGTTGTTTCGTTTCAGAGGAATCACCATTATGCAGCAGTTTTATTACTATCCATCAAAATTATTTCCAAGGAGTAGGACAAGGAACTAATTGAGATATAGAACAAGCAGTTTCAAAGACAAGAGACCACCACTGCAAAAAACAAATCAACAAACAACTCATCTCATTACAGCTGTCAAAACAAAATTAGACTGGTGTGGTAAGAAAGCTTATTATTTCAGTGACACCTAATTCTATTACAACCAACAGAATTTCAGTAATAACATATACCTCTATTATTTCTCTAACCTTTAATCTCTTTTTTCAAGTATATATATTGGCTGGACATTTTGAGAAAATTTGTTCATTATGTTTGCAATGTTCTGATTTAAAATATAGGCAAAATAGCATACCCAAAATTCACTTTGAGGGGAACGATGCATAGCGGGACCTTGAAGAGAGAGACATTCTCCAGAAAACTGACACCAAGTTACATGGAGAGCCTGCCATGATTCCCAATCAAGAGAGACATGCCACAGATATTAAGATACCAAGAGCAAAGATAATCACCAGTGCATTCAAATATGAGCACCAACTTTCAAAAGGCATAAGGCCTTAATTTACCATCAAGCTGTTTCTCAAAAGGGCAGCTCTGTGCAGGATATGGATCAGCAGCAATGTATTTACTTAATGATTAATGTTTCCCTGGAACAACTATTGGGGAGACCAGCTACTGCATAAATAAATGTTTGCGTGAACTAGTAGTTTTCAATATTAGCTTTAAAGACAATTTCAGTAATGCCTCATTTATCTGACAGGATAAGGAAAGGGGGCAGTGAGAGGTTGAACAAATTAGATATTCTAGATAAGTGAGGTTTTCACCTTCAAGCACTAGAAACAGTTTAATTTAAACCACTTGTACTGATTTTTTCCCCAAAATATCACCAGTTTCTCTGCCTTAAATTAATAAAATACAGTATAGCTTAACCTATTCCTAATGACCCAGAAGTATCTTAAAAACAAAAACTATAATACCAAGATGTCCCCAGGAGCTTAGAAATACTTAGTACTCTTCACCCTACAAAGATAACCATGTCCTACTATGTTCCTGCATTGCTTTGAGTCTAACTGATCTGGAAGGTACTCATTATTGATCTTCCTGCTGTCCCTGCTTGTGGCTGCACCTCTGTTACAACACTGCCTGCATGCACATACACACACACACACGCCTCGCTTTGACTTGTCTTATCATGTTAGCCTGGGAAACCACATAACCAATATTTTAAAATATATGTATAAAATAAAAGTAAAGGACCTCAAAAGAAAATGCTAAAACAAGTCTAATATTTTGGGGCATTTTCTTAGTATAAAGGGCATTTGCCTACTTTGATATTTTCCTCTATATTTTGGATAATTGAGTTTACCAGATGAGTGAATTATTATTCCATTCCACTTCCTTTATAAAAATTGTAGGCATTGCTCTTCATACTTACTGGAGGGTAAGGATCTTTGTCAATAACGTTCATCGCAGAGGTTTCCTTATATATCCTGCATTCAAAATAAGGTTAGATTAAAAAAACCCACGAATTCCGTACCGGTAATAAATAGATAAAACAATTGAAGAAGGGCGTACTGTTGCTTACAGTAGAGTGTTGAATGCCAACAGGTAAATGTGGAGGGAGTGCTGGAGTTGGACAAGCATCATTTTGCAATTATTGTAGCAAAGATTGGTAAGACAAGAACCATCAATGGATGCTAAATGTAGAGAGAAATTTTGATGAGGAACAGGATATTCGCATCATCTTAGAGTTCTTCCCATAGACTTCCTATTAGTTGCAAGGAAGGAACTAATTCCTATTGCAAGGAAGGAACTGTATTCTTCAAATATGTCAATGCCATTAAAGACAAAGGCTGTGAAAATATTCCAGCTAAAGAGCCATGACAACTAAATGCAATATGAGATACTAGACTGGATTCTTTACTGGAGGGGAAAAAAATTCTATAAAGCACATTGTTGGGTTAACTGGAAAACAGATGGTAGATTGATTAGATAAAAGTATCAATGTTAAAATTACTGAAATTGGTAACTGTGGTTACACCCCTAAATAGTGCAGCATTTAGGAATAAAGGACTAGAATGTATGTATGATTGAGGGAAAAAAAAAGAGTGAGAGATGGGCCAGCCTCAGTGGCCTAGTGGTTAAGTTCAGCACGCTTTGCTTCGGCAGCCCAGATTAAGTTCCTAGGCCTGGATCTACACCACTTGTCATCAATGGCCATGCTGTGGCAGTGACCCACATACAAAAAGAGGAAGATTGGCAACAGATATCAACTCAGGGGGAATGTTCCTCAGCAAAAAAAACAAAAAAAAAGAGAAGAGAAAACAAAAGTAATAAAACAAATAGGTAAAATGTTAGCAAATAGGTGACTGGGTAAAGGGTGTTTGGGTGTTCCTTGTAACTTTTCTATAAATTTGAAATTATTTCCAAATAAAAAACTTTTTTCTTAATGTTAGTACCAAAAAAGTAGCAGCAGCAGAAGTAAGCAATCCATAGACTATATAACATCATAATTATTTTAAATGACCACCTTACTGCCAAATCCCACATGCTTTCTAAAATTATTGACTACTCCCACGATATTGTCTCATCTCTTGGGTTAAAATCATAGAAACAATGAATTTTATAGTTGAAGAGTCATCTTATCCAACTTTTCATTTTATAAATGAGGAAACTGAGGCTCAGAGATTCAAGATGTACCCAAAATCCCTCAAGCAGTTAGCATGACAGAGCACCGTCTTGATTCTACTTCTATCTCTACAACTGCTAAGCTGCTGCTGCTCAGTTTCTATCACTTTCTCTTTTCTCCTTCCTAACTCTGAGTTTCCTGAGGGGGTTGTATCCTCTTCTTTTGATGATTATATGGGGAACTTATATGGCCTTACTGTTTGAACTGTCACTTCTCCACTAGTAATTCTCACTCAGACTTCTGTACCACATGTCCAATTGCCTCCATGACGTCTATATGAGGACATTCCATCATCAGTTCAACCTCTCCAAGTTCAAAACTGAAATAACCACAGAAGAAAAAATTAAAATGGCTAATGAAACCTATGAAAATATGTCCATCCATACTGATAATCAAAGAAAGACACATTAACAGAAGATATGTTTCGCCTAATAGATTGCCCAATTAATAAGATTTATAATATTCAGGTTTAGCCAGGATGTGGGCAACATACTCTCTCATACACTGATGGTGGAAGTGTTTGAGCATATCTCTTTGGTAGACAATTTGCCAAAAGCAAGGAAAAAATTTAAATGTATATACCCTTTGACCCAGCAATTTCACACATAGATACTTGTCCTGCAGAAATACTGTGACAACGTTGAAAGAGATATACGTGACTGTTCATTAAGTATTGTTTGTAATAGCAAAAATTGGACTTCTAAATGTCCACTAATATGGGAGTAGGTAAATACAATTATGTTTCCTTACATTGAAAAGATAGCTCTATATGAACCAATATGGAAAGAAAAACAAACAAGTTGAAGAGAACTATGTATACTGGTGTTCCATTTCCTCTTCTTTTAAGTTGATACATACATAGAAATCAGTCTGGAAAGCTATGTAAACAAACTTTTGCAGTGGTTACCCCAAGAGAATGGAATTGCGAGTGGAGAAGGGGACCTTCATTTTTCTATTTTATATATTTCCATTGTTTGCTATTGTTGTTGTTTTTTACTAGAAGCATGTATATCTTGTTTTGTTGTTGTTGAGGAAGATTGGCCTTGAGCTAACAACTGTTGCCAATCTTCCTCTTTTTGCTGGGAAGATTGGCTCTGAGCTAACATCTGTGTCCATCTTCCTCTATTTTGTATATGGGATGCCGCCACAGCATGGCTTGATGAGCAGTGTGTCGGTCCACACCCAGGATTCAAACTTGCAAACCCCGGGCCGCCGAAAAGGAATGCGCGAACTTAACCACCACACCACTGGGCCAGCCCCCCGGCATGTATATCTTTTATAAAAGCAACGACAACCTTTTCATTCCTTAATCATCATCCCCTCCAATATTGCTGTTCCCATCATTTCTTCTCTCTGCCACACTTCAGAATCACTGTTAACTCTTTATTTTTCTCTCCTTTATCATTTATCCATTTAGTCCAGATACTTATAAATTTTTTGCAGCTTTTTTTTTTTGCATTTATTAGCCCAAACTATATATGCAGAAAGGTACTCCTAACTGATCTCTTAGATTTAGCTATCCTCCACACCTTTTTTTGTGTGTGTGTGAGGAGATCAGCCCTGTGCTAACATCTGCCAATCCTCCTCTTTTCTTGCTGAGGAAGACTGGCCCTGGGCTAACATCCGTGCCCATCTTCCTCCACCACAGCATGGCTTGCCAAACAGTGCGTGGGTGCGTGCCCGGGATCTGAACCGGCGAACCTCCGGGCCGCCACAGCTGAGCGCGCACACTTAACCACTTGCTCCACCGGGCCGGCCCCCTCCACACCTTTTTTTTTTTTTTTTAATAATTTTATTTATTTATTTTTATTTTTTTCCCCAAAGCCCCAGTAGATAGTTGTATGTCATAGTTGCACAGCCTTCTAGTTGCTGTATGTGGGACGCGGCCTCAGCATGGCCAGAGAAGCGGTGCGTCGGTGCGTGCCCGGGATCTGAACCCGGGCCACCAGTAGCAGAGCGCGTGCACTTAACCGCTAAGCCATGGGCCGGCCCCCTCCACACCTTTTTTTAACATTACTTTTCCTACACCACTATTTTCATTGTGTCACACATCTTCCCCACCCCCACTCACCTCCCAGTTAAAAAATCCCCAGTTCTTATGGTTTACCAAGGTGGCATCCAGGGACTTCTATAACCTCAGTCTACCCTACAAATTTACCTTATCTCCACTCCACACACTAGCCAGGCCATTCTTTGATTTATTCGTTCAATAAACAAACACACACTTCTCCTCATAAGCACCAAATGTGCTTCCATTCATTTCATTCCAGCATACCTTTTCCTCATCTCTTTTGTCTCACATTTCACACTAACATCTCCCTTCTCCAAACCCCTGCTGAGGTTATCATTGGTATCACTTTCTCACTTTGGAAATTTATTGTATAATGACTTATAGTTTTACCAGTGTGTGTGTTTCTTATATCCCTCAATAGATTGTAAGATCCTAGAGAGTGCAATACAATCCCTGTCTCTCTCTCCCTCTCTTTTTGGATCCATGTTTACTGAGCATTTACAATAGGCAACACATAAAATGCCTAGCCTATGTCACCTCAATTTGTTCTCACAACAACCCTGAAAGGTAGATATTTTTACCACATTTTGAAAATGAGGCTTAGGGAAGTTCAGTGACTTGCCCAAGGATATGCTGCCAGGCAATGACAAAGCTGGGAATCAAATCCAGGCAGTATGACTCACGGTCTCCATGCTATATTGCCTCTCTATAAAACCGTGCTTCTTATATATTCTTGTCAATTAACAGCACAATGTCATGTACATAATGAAGCTTCAAAAATACTTATTGGGGCCAGCCCAGTGGCGTAGTTGTTCAGCTTGCATGCTCCACTTCCGTGGCCCAGGGTTCGGGTGTTTGGATCCTGGGTGCAGACCTACACACCGCTCATCAAGCCATGCTGTGGCAGCATCCCACATACAAAATAGAGGGATATTGGCACGGATGTTAGCTCAGGGCCAATCTTCCTTAAGCAGAAAAATAAATAAAATAAAATAAAATAAAATGAAGAGTCATCTTTAAAAAAAAATCTTATTGAATATAATGTACTTTATGCTAACAATGAACAATTTGACATATAATACCCAATACATGTTTAATTTAAAGATAGTATTTTCTAGAATTTAGTTTGGTTACAGAATCTTATTCAAGAGTTCAAGAGTAAAACTGCTTCCAAAATCTAAATACTTTTAGGATAGTGGGAAAAGTTAAATGGAAAAAAATGGCATTAGATCCAATTCCTCATTTTGCCCACCCAAGCGTATTAAAAAATATACTGTAGGAGATAATTTTCTACCATAGTAGTGCGGTAATAAAGTTGGTTATCACATTACAGATGGGAAAAGCTTACTGCATAACCACTGAGTCCATTTCCCGGGAGAGACGCAATTCTATCTGTGGTTTCACATTCCAGAAAGAAATATTCTTACTCCATCTGGAAATTAGTAACATAAGCATTTTACAGTACTTCTGTTAGATCAGCCAATAAATTTCATGTAATTTTTACTGTATTTAAATGAGACTTCACTTAGCAAGAGAGACTTTCTTCATTATGACTTAATCCCACATACACACATGTGAAACTCATTGTTGAATACTGGCAATTGTATTTGTCTTTAAAAGCCACTATATCTAAACATGGTAGTTATTATTTAAGAGTATTCAACTTGAAAAGTATAAGTGGTGACAAAATTAGTTACAAATTGACTTTCAAACTGTAACTCCAGTTAGAAAACATGACCTCAAAAATAAAAACAGCCTGATAGGGCCGGCCCTGTGGCTTAGTGGTTAAGTGCGTCATGCGCTCTGCTGCTGGTGGCCTGGGTTCAGATCCCGGGCGCGCACCGACGCACCGCTTTTCTGGCCATGCTGAGGCCACGTCCCACATACAGCAACTAGAAGGAGGTGCAGCTATGACATACAACTATCTACTGGGGTTTTGGGGGAAAAGATAAATAAATAAAATTAATTAAAAAAAACAGCCTGATATGTTAGTCACTTTTCAAAAAATTGTTTTAAATTTACTGATATGTACTATAATATAAACATTACCAGCATACACACTGAAACTAAAATAAAACCACTTTAAAACTAATGGGCTTTGGAGCTGACTTATATCTAAACCTAAATGCTTGCAAAGACTCACTTTTATTTCAGTACTTCTTTCCTATCAACATTATTAATTCTGAAATATAACCAAAGAGAGGCAGGGCTTCTCATAGATTAAAAATAAATTTATTGACCATGTTCTAAACTTGGTGAATTGAATATACATGTTTATATCTTCTACCTCCCAAAACTCCTCTAAAATTATAATAAAGGATGAAAAGAAGGGGAAAGGAGAGGATAACAAACAACAAATTTGGAAGATGAAAAAAAAGGATAAATATATTTAACTAAGCAGAGAAAAATGAAATTAACTGCCGGTAGAGGGGAAAGGCAAAAAGAAGCCAGCTGATTTGCACAGCAGAACTCTGGGAAGTTTAGGAATTGGAGACACCAGGTACTGAGGAAAGTGGCGATGAAAAATGCCTCTAAAAATAGAATTGGATAAAAGTCTGCATAAGGAACAGTAGGACACGCAGCTCCTATCCCACCTCAAGCTCCCACCCCTCCCCCACCCCAAAGGGAGCATGGACTTTTGTTCTATAGAGAATTAAACCAGAGAGATTGAGGAGAAGTATCTGACTTTTAAATAGAACAATCAGTCAAGGGCCACCAAACACGTTAGGAAGGTTTCTAACATGAAAGGCAGAGAGCTTCCCCTGCCTCCAAAAGAAATGCAAGATACAAGGGGAAATTTTTTAAAAGTTTAATCAATATCTATAGCAAGACACAATATTGCATTCATTAAATATGACTAGGATACCATGAAAAAGGTACAATCAAAGAACAGAGAAAAGGCTCCTAGGAAATAAAAATATAATAGCCAATATAAAGATGTCAACAGGAGGTTGGTAGATAAAATTGAGGAAATTCCCCAGCAAGTAAAAGACTCCAGGCCTAAGCATATTATAATTCTACACTGACCTAAAAGTGTGGTCAAGCCAGTGCTATTATAAGTTGTTGACTGGAAGGAAACTGGTAAAATTGCTAGAGGGCAGTTTGGCAATTACTTTCAAAGTTAAAAATATACATTCCCTTTAACCCAGAAAATCCATTTCTAGGAATTTTATCCTACAGATAAATTCACTTATATATAAAAAGAGGTATAGGGCCGGCCCTGTGGCTTGGTGGTTGAGTGCGCGCGCTGCGATGCTGGCGGCCCGGGTTTGGATCCCGGGTGCGCATCGAGGCACCGCTTCTCCGTTCATCCTGAGGCCGAGTCCCACATGCAGCAACTAGAAGGATGTGCAGCTACGACACACAACTATCCACTGGGGCTTTGGGGGGAAAAAAATAAAATAAATAAAAAGAGGTATATATAAGGATAGTAATAGCAGAAGGCTGGAAATATACTAAATGTCATCAGTTGAAAACTGGTCAAAAAAATTACGTTACATCCATACGATAGAATACTGCACAGCCATTAAAAAAATACTGAGGTCACTCTAGATGTACTCACATGGAATGATTTCTAAAGTGTACTGAAAAGAGCAAGATGTGGAATCATGTGCTTATATACTATAGCACATTTCTAGTAGGGTACACAGGAATTAATAACGGTGATTACTTCCATTAAGGGGGCCTGGTGGCTGGGGGTACAGGTGAAAGGGAGACTAACTTTTCTTCTTCTTTTTTTTTTTTTTTGTGAGGAAGATCAGCCCTGAGCTAACATCAGATGACAATCCTCCTCTTTTTTGTTGAGGATGATTGGCCCTGGGCTAACATCCGTGCCCATCTTGTTCTACTTTATATGGGAAGCCGCCACAGCATGGCTTGACAAGGGGTACGTCCATGCGCACCCGGGATCCGAACCTGCGAACCCTGGGGACCCCAAAGCGGAGCTCATGCACTTAACCGCTGCACCACTGGGCCGCCCCCAAGACTAACTTTTCAATGTGTACCTTTTTGTGTCTTTTTGGTTTTATATCTATTTTTTAAAAATTATTTTTAAACTATGGAGTTAATGCCTCTATTTATTTTTATTAAAAAGGTCTTAATTTCCAATCAAAATAAATTTTGTAATCTCTCCTCTGAATCATTCCTAAATCTATTAGTATTTTTTGGTTGAAATGCCCCACATTAGACCCTGTACTATAATAAAAAATGCTCTTGAATATAACATTTTATTACAATCAATGACTAGGCATATTGTCCTCTTCTTAATTTTTAATTACAGGGCAATACTGATAACTGATAATATATTTTTTCTTATTTATTGTGTGTGTACCTCTTTAGGCACACTTCTGCCACCGCCCATAGCCCCTGCTAAAATGGTGGCCCGAAGTGATTATGAACCAGTAAATGTTCCTCCCCTAACCACCAGGGGTGACGACCTTGGCCAAGCTAAACCATTCTGCTTTCCCAGGAATTTGGAATAGGGTCACTGAGAAATAGTCAGTTGGCCTTTGGAGCCAAACCACAACGTTATGTAGCACTCAGTGTATGCAGAAAAGACAACTAAGCAGGGCAGGAAAGCCAGTCTCCAGAGAGGAATACAAGAATGATGAGGACAGTGGCAGAAGCTACATGAGAGATGATTCCTGACTTCCAATTCCAGGCCCACTGGCCTTGCTTCCTTTTATGTCCTGGTGGTTGTCCACCATGTCTGTTTCTCAAGCTTGTCTGAGTAGCTTTCTATTCTCTGTGCTCATCCATTTCCTAGCTAGAACATGAACTACGATGTGCAGACAATTTTTAGCTCTCCTTATTAACAACTGATCTTTTATTTATTAATATTTCTCAATATTTATCCTAGTATAAATAATATTATGGTGGGAGCATGCTGATCTGGGAGTTAGTCATCATTCTCCCAGTAAACCACAATAAACAACTCAGCTCTCCTTTCTGTATCCAATTTCCTTTATTTTAAAAATAGGATGATACTATCCACCCTATCTTCCTCATATCATCATTCTGAAGATTAAATAATATTACTAAAGCAAAAAAACTTTGAAAAGTATTTTTAAATGTCAGGTATTATAAGTAATATTTTTTGTTATATGTTATAATGTTAATTTCTGAGCACTTCTCTAAACCACTGAAATTCACGTTTGGTGCTAGCTTGAAGCTGTCAGACCTGCACAGTCATAGTGTCTCCATTTTCTTTCCCTTTTTTCCAAACTGCTTCCCAGGAATATCAGATCAATGCTTAGGTCAGGCTGTGTTTACTTTGTTCCAGATTTGTGCCTTGACGCTGACTTGCAGATGCTTTCCAATTCTCTGCTTCACCAACCCCTGGTTAGCCCTGCCCTTCCCATGTCCAGGTCAGGCTCCTGGAAACGGAACTGGATCCATCTTGCCTGGAAAGTGAATTCTGACACACTTACCTAGGCAGCATTTAATCAACACACCTATTCTTTCCAGAATTGTTCATATGATAAACCCATGCTAGGCTCTAAACTCACATTATAAAAGCTCACTTTTCATTGCCACATCTGTGCAATATCTTAGGGAGGCAGCCACCTGGTGGTATCCAAAAAATTAACCATCTTTCAACCTCCATCCCCCTTCAGGAAGGACAAAGCTCCACCCTATCCTTCTTACAAACAGGAGCTCTTTCCTGACTTCTTTGCCTTTGATGTTTATTTCAATTTGATGTTACCTGTATACATCTACTTCCCTTTAGGTGGGGCACCAGTATGATTTTCTCAGGTTTCATACAACCCCCTAGGGACAGCCAAAGCTACAAATGAGTTAGGTTTCAAATGAAATATAAATCCTATTTAATTAACCATATAAAATTTGTTATATAATCATCAAACAGAAGTCAAATCTAAAAATAGTATTCAAGATCTAGGACAAAAGAGATGGGGACAAAAAGTGAGGAAGAAGATGAAATCTTCAGGTAAAGAAATAATTCAACTACAAAGTTAGTGTTTGTCTTCTACAGAAAGCCTTCCAACGTAACCCATCCTGTGGTGGGATTTAGAACATACTGATAGGAAACCAAGTTTCCTTCTTGAATGTCATCAGGAAGAAACTAAAAATGCAGCCAATGTAAAATGAGCTATACACTTGGAAAGTGTAACATGCTAAAAATTTCTGTTCAAATGAAAAAGGAATGTGTTATAATAGGAAAAAAAATGTAGAAAGAAGAGTCTAGAAAAGTAATTGTCCAGATGCAAAAATGTTCATGTAGTTAAAACAGAAATATTCTTGGAGTGGAAAATGTCAACCAAGCAATCTCTTGATCAATAATTTACTCCCAAAATGAATCGATCTACCAGGAGTGATGGGGGCACAGGGGAGGTGGAGAGAGAAGATTCAGGGGCTGTACAGATGATCAGTCCTGTTGCCTGGCTAAGTAATTTAATAAAGTCTCATTCTGATACATCTCTTCCCCATTTAGTGGGGTCTCCTCAGCCGCCGGGTAGCCTGATTAAATTTCTCATCCTGCAAAGCCCAGGAAGGACTAGTCCCAATACCTATTGTACCCCAGGAGCCTCTTCCGAAAAGAATGAGACCTCCTTCATGTTAATTATTACATTTGGCATATGGGCTCCTTTGTGCAGCAAAGACTAACCCATTTTTTTATGTGCTTAATAGAATTTCTAGAAACCATCGTGTTGCCATCTGGCGATGACTTATCCATGGCCCTTTCTACCTTGTATTTTATTAATATCTGACTTATAACAGACGATAAGTTCCTTGAGGATAAGCGCTCCTTCAAATTTGTATGTCCTTCATTACCACTATCCCAGTGTTGTGCACAGAGAAGTTTATCGTTAAATATGTAACGAATCAAGATTAACCATGTTGTTAATGGACAAGTTGCTTTTCCAAAGTCCTTGAATTAAAATTTTTGTAGTGGTAAACCAGCAACTCCTTCAAAGTCCAGGTCACAGCTCACTTTCTCTATTTCCTTAATTCTTATTTACTTAATTTTTATTAATTAAATTAGTACAGCAGTGTATATACCTTGACAAAAGGAGATGTTTTTATGTTGTACCTGTTCCTAAGACATATTATAAGCAGATGCTCTCTCTTCCCAGCCAGTTTCTAAGTTCCTTGAAAATGGGTACCATACCTTCAATTTCATCACACCATTCATACACTTCTGCACACAGTATTGGCTAATATTGACCACATTCTTTTCCATTGACCAGGTGCTTTCTAAGAACTTCGTATGCATTTAATCATTTAACCCTCATGGCAGCCCTATGAGGTAGGTACTAAACATAAGTAGCTAGTTCAAGGTCACACAACTGGGAAGTGGCAGCACCAGGATTTGATCTGATGCTGTCTTGCTCCAGGCACACTGTCTTAACCACTATATTTACTGTCTCCTAGACAGACAACATTATAGTGGCTTCCTGAACAACCGGCTTAATCTAAAATGTTTATTAAAGGCAAGATTTTTGGTAAACAATGGTTTGTAATACAGTCAGGTAGAAGAGATTTTTCTCCTCCATTTGTGGTATTGTTTACATTACTAAAGCATCTCCCTTACTACTATAATGCAATTCTGTTGTTCATGGAAATCTCACACTACCACCAAGTTATCCATACCACCACAACTTCTTTACAGTTTGGTCATTTCTGACACAGGTGTGCCTGTCAGAATGCCAAACCCACAGTCCCTAGCTGCTGCTGCCTCACACAGGACAGAGACATCAGACTTCCCTGAGGATGAGTCTCAGCTCTGCTCCTTGCCAACTATGGGACTTCAGGCAAGTCATTAAAATTCTCTCAGCTTTAGCTCTTCATCAGAAAAAACAGGGATAATAAAATCTCCATAAGAGAGTTACAGTGAGGTTCAGAGATGATGTAGGGCGACTAGCACAGCGTCTGGCACATAGTAGATGATCAATTAATACTAGTTATTATTATTCCCTTAGCAATTTACATAATATTGTGGCATGAGAATATCAACGTAAAGATTTTCTTAAAGATCTGTCCTCTTGCTGAGCCTATTGGTGCTATTACTTTTTTCTTGTGTGTTGTTAAAACTGATCAGATTATAAATCTCTTATGCTCATGCC
Organism: Ceratotherium simum simum; assembly: GCF_057802395.1. Taxonomy (NCBI): domain Eukaryota; kingdom Metazoa; phylum Chordata; class Mammalia; order Perissodactyla; family Rhinocerotidae; genus Ceratotherium; species Ceratotherium simum. The sequence goes on along the minus strand of NC_141901.1, from coordinate 14,293,831 downwards.
CCATTAATCAGTGAAAGGAGATAGTTCCCTGAGGAAACTACGTATCATCGCTTTAGCTCCCGGTCCCTCCAGAGAATTTACCTCGAGGTGGCTGGTTATATCACCTCCCTCGATTAGCCCTATAGCTGTCAAGTAGAGAGTACAATGACATCATTGATCTTGAGACACTTCTTGCAAGTAAAGAATAAATAAATATTTCCCTATCACTCGCCAAAGGCAAAGTTGTTTATAACAGTCTCGTAGGTGCTAAATATTCCTGACAATTCAGGGCAGATTGTACACATTGATCTCTATCAATGAGGAATTATTATGATCCAGGTTGTTGCAGTACCTAAAAGGAAAAAGAAAACAGATGATTGATGCTTACCGTGGTCTAGTCTAAAATCAGGCTGTGTAGAATAGCAGAATCTTGGATTTGGAGGAAACTTGAGGATCTCTCCATTTTCCTCCCCTCTTCCACCTCCTCCTACCTGATATTCAGATTCCTCTACAAAGACTGGCAGGTGGTCGTCTAGCCTCTGCTGGAAACGTGGCGCCCTGGGCACTTGGGCTCTAGTTCTAGCTGGGTCGCTAGTCCAACAACTCAACCACTACAAGCTCTGGTTTCTTCTATTGTGAAACACTGGCTCTCTATCTGACCTGCCCGGCTGCAAACTGCCCCCTACTCCCCATTCCAGCAAACAGGCAGGCCCCGAATTACAAGTGGATCCTGTCCCAAAAGATCACTGAAGCCTGTTATTTGGAACTCAGAAAATATTTCCTGTTGAAACATTATAAATGATGGTTAGGATCTCAGGTTTGTCCACAGCATTCTATTTCATTCATAATGTAGTTAAATTATGATCCTAGTCCAACAGTAAGAGGGAGGAAAAAGAATTTCTTCCCCCTTTTCTGGATGCAAGTCAACACTAGATAAAGCTTTGAAATATGTACTATTTGCTTTGGACCCCTCTCACTTCTTTTCCTTTTTCTCTCTTCATCTTCTAATGCCCCTCACTCTAGGGGCCCAAAGACTCCAACTGTAGCATCCCATCCAGGCTTACTTTACCCTGCAAAGTCATGAACTTTCTTTATCCTTTCCATTCCCACCACTCTCTTTCCTGACTCCTCTCCCATTCTCATCCCCTGTCTCCAACTCCTCTGGTCCCGTTAAACTTATTCTCCCTCAGTGAAGCAGTCCTCAGCTAGATTAGGGAGAAGGAAATCTGATTTAAATGATGTGTGAACACCTAAGCATAATAAGAGCTGACACCTAAGTAGTGCTTCCTCTGTGCCTGGCACTATTCTAAGCATGCATCAACTCTTTAGATCCTCAACAATCCTGGGAGGGAGGTGCTATTATTTGCATTCCACAAACGAGGAAATTGAGATGAAGGGAGGTTAGGTAACTTGCCCAAGGTTACTATGCTATAGTCAATGATGGAGCTGGGCTTTGAATCCAGCAGTCTGACACTGAAGCCTGTGCTCTCACGCTAACCTTCCCAGAGGGATTTGTATCTTTAGTATGGAATGCTTCTTAACCCAAATGAATCTCCACATTTCAGGCAGCATAACAGACCAGCGAAAACATTCAGTTGAAGAAGATATTCTAGGACCGGCAGACACCAAGCCAGGGTGGCAAACGCAAATGCTTGGAAGGGCCCGAGTAGGTGATGAAAATGAATGAAATGGTGTTTTTACGACATAGCGGCTTAGATTGTATTCTTTCCTCACAGGCACAACCGGTAGGAGCGTTCTTTCTATCCACAGATAAAAGGCTCCTTCCTGTTTTTCTTGGCTCTCTCATTCTACCTTTCTCTTCCCAGTGTTGGTACAGACATAGATACAAGAAATGCTTGACATTTCTCATAACACACTGCTAAGAAAGAAGATAGTGTCCGTATAATGATAAATGGCAATTGGCCCTGGTCCATGGTGTGTCAGGCTCTCCCTGTGGTACCTGGAGAGCACGTGTCCCCTGTGGAGGGGCAGCTCTTCCCAGCCCCAGGTGATGTTTAGTCTGCAGACAAGCAGACAGTTTGACTCCAGACCCCAGACTCTCAACTGCTTTGTTATACTGCCTGGGTTCAAGTGACACCTGGACCACATTTTTAACGTACTTCATTGTAATGTATTCGCTTTCATGGTGAATGATTGCATCTATGAGTAAATAAGAAAGATGTCTGTACTTATCAGGACTCCTTCAGTTGCAAGTGCCATAGACCCAATTCAAATTATCTTAAAATACATCCACATGTGTGGGGGTGCAAGGGCACAATGTCAGACATAAATCTAGAGGCCCAAGCAATATAATCAGGCCCCCTTTTCCATCTCCTAGATCTTCTATTGGTGTGTTGACCTCATCTACCTCTACAGATGAGAAGATAGCACCCCAGATGCACATCCTTCCAGACCCATAGGTCTAGAAATGAGAGCAAGCTTCCATTCTAAGTCTAGCTGAAAAGTTCCAGGGAGGGACTTCGATTGGCTCATTTTGGGTTGTGTGTTCACCCCTCAACCAATCACTTTATCTGGGGGAGTTGGATCACTTTGATTAGCCAGGCCTGGTTTATTCACTTGTCACCATGATAGGGGAGAGTGAGTGGCAGAGTACTGTAATTGACAGCCCCACCAGGCTCTAATAAAGTGCAAAGGGATAGATCTCCAAATAAAGAATGGCTCTGTGCAATCAATCAAAAACTATAGCTGTCCACGGTATTGTTCAATGTTATCTCTAGCTTGAAAATTAGGGAAATTAGAGAGACAAAAAATAGCTTATATTGGATAACTCAAAAAATCAAAACTAGCTTTAGGATGCTTTGTTTATTTAGTATATCTTTTCATGATTATGATAAATGTCTAAATACAAAGTGACAAATTCAGTCAATCCTAAAGACATTTCTAAATATTTATTTTGGTGTTTTTTCAAAAATATGGATAATTGACTGACTTCCTTTATTTTTTATCTGGATGTTTTAATGCTATATAAACACAGTTTAATGCCATTTAGAATCTAGAACATGTAACTCTGAATCATGATTACATGATAAAAAAAATTAGCTTTTAATAAGCGATTTAGTGTCTTGCCATAACATGTTTATTCTCAACAAGTTACAGCCAAACCAGAGAACTAAAATAAGAAAAAATGAAGAAGTGGCATTGCCATTACATTTCCATAATAGAGCTGAACCAAGAACTAAAATCAAGATATGCTCTATTTAAAAATTAGAAAATCATTACGTCTAACTATCCTTTCCCACTATATTCAGTTGGTAATTTGCACAATGAAATATAAAGATGTCAAGGGAATTTTTCTCTTTCAAATTAATGCTTAGCTTGTTTCTCTTTCAGCCTATTCACTATCAGCACAGTGTGTTAAATCCCCCAATTCCCAGTTGTAACGTGGTGTGTGAAAGTAAAATAAGCATTTAATTTTGTGTTGTTAAGACAGATTTATTTCCTTACTTGCTAAAAAAAACAATTTATTGAAGTCACACCGTGAGGCAGGTCCTATGCTGCTCATTTAACTCCTTTAATCCCTATAACTACCGCGTGAGGAAGAGACCATTTTAAGGCAAGGAAACTGGGGAATTCCTTTAATCCTCAAATAATCGTCTGAGGTAAATAACAGTTTAATCCTTTACTTCAGATGAGGAAACTGAGGCTTAGAGAGGTTTTGAAAATTACCCAAATTCACAGAGCTAATTAAGGGTAAAACTGGGATTTGAACTCAGGCCATCTAGCTTTTGTATTTACGCTCTTAATCACTGTTCTATACCTCTTCTAATTGCTTAATGGTTAGTACATTATCAGGTGTACAACATATTACTGATGATCCTCAACACTTAAGCATAAAATATGTATTAAACCTTGTTCTAGGATACCCTTAGTCAAATTCTTCTCTATCGATTTAAAGTCACCATGACACTTTTCCCATATTTTTCTCTTTTTTGGACAAAAAAAGTAGAAATAACTAATAGTAACTCTAACTTATTATTTTCAAGTCAAATACATCAAGATCTGTATGTACACTGTGAAAGATAAATTTCACAGTATTGCAGTAATAGAATATGTAATGATTACATGTTCTTATGAAAAAATTCTCTGTCCCAACTTGGGCAAGTTTACTGTTTAATGTTGTAAGTAAAGAACAGAAAAGGACCTGCCCATTAGGTCATTTGAACCGACCTCCAAATGAGATAGTGGACTTATGACTGGACCTCTCCACAGCCAAACAGTTTTGCCCCAAGAGAAAGGTCCTCACTCCCTTTCCCTTTGAAGCAGATACCTCTTTGTGGGCAGAACTTTCTACGTCTGCATGAATCCCTCTCCAAAAAGTAAACGTGGAACATCCAGGTCTGCTTGCATATATGTAAGAGAGAGAGAGAGACAGAGAAATTCTCACATGCAGAAGCTAAAACCACTGTGACTTTGTAGAATTTGTTTAGACCTCTCATGTGAGTGATCACACTACCTGGAATGACAATTGGTTTCAGGGAAGCCTCCTTAATGATTAATCACAGCACCATGGCCCTTCCTGCCTTTTTGTGTCTCACACACATTTCTGTTAAAAGTGGAGCTTGAAGTTAGGAACAGTGTAGATCTCATATTAGGATGGTCTAAATCTGGAACATTTGAAGCAGCATAGGTAAGTAATTCTTATTCTTTTAAATGAAATTGTGATGTTTTAAAGTATAAAAATTTTAAGACACATTTCATAAAACTGATGGGTAAAAATTACACGTGATTTATTTTAAAACTGGCATGCTTTTGGGCTGGCGGTGGTGTAGTGGTTAAGTTCAACGTGCCCCACTTTGGCAGCCTGGCTTTGCAGGTTCAGATCCTGGACGCAGACCTACACCACTCATCAAGCCATGCTGTGGTGGCACCCCACGTATAAAATACAGGAAGACTGGCACAGATGTTAGCTCAGGGCCACTCTTCCTCAAGCAAAAAGACGAAGATTGGCAACAGATGTTAGCTCAGGGCCAATCTTCCTCACAAAAATAAATAAATAAATAAATAAATAAAATTGGCATGCTTTATTCAATAAGCACACAAATGTTTTTCAAATAGTATATAATCATACCCACATACATATCAAATATGATATATTCAAAGCATACGATAAAATGTATTCCAATTTTAGTCAATATTCACTTTATTTTAGTTTTTAAAAGATTAAATATATTCTCTTTCTTATTATCAAGAAATAAATTTATTTAACCTCATGATGAAAATGGTATATGTCAATTTAAATATGTGCAAGGAAACACATATTTTTCAAAATTCTTACATAATGTGCACAGCTACAAAGTTTGAGGATCATGGCTCTATCTACAGAATAAAATCACAACTTCTTAGTATGACTTTCAAAACCTTCCATAATCTGACCCCCAACTATCTCTCCAATTTCAATCCTTGGCTATTTCTTGTGTGAGTTTTTAGAAATAGTATTTCTAAAACTAAAGCAAGATAAATAAATTAAAAAAAAAATCATACTTAGACATATAGCGTGACTGCAGAACAGCAAAGTGAAAGAGATCTTAAAAGAAGATGGAGAGAAAAAAACATATTATCTTCAAAGGAATGAAAATTAGACTTACCAGTAAAAGTAGAAGTCAGAAAGTGGTAAATTAATGTCTTTAATAGGATGAGAGAAAATAACCAAACTAAAATTGTATCGCCAGCAGAAAGTATCTTTCAAGAATTGAGACAGTTTGTCAATTTACTGAAGAAAATTCTAAAGAATAAACTTCAAGCAGAAGTAACATAATTCCCAATGGAAAGTCTAAGATGCAAAAAGAGATGAAGATTAAAAAAAAAGTTGGACTTTGTACTGTTCAACTAAATTACTAAATACGTGAGAAAACATAAACAAATATAAACTATGTAAAGCAATAACAATTCCTTGTTAGTTTAAAAATCAATATAGAAAAGAAGCACATCTACAATAGCACATAAGTCAAGAGGTGATTAGAAATAGAATGTTGAAAGGTTCTTGTTATTTGAGAGGAAAGTAAAAGTATTGATAAATGCTAGACTTTGACAAGTTAAGTATGCAGGCTAAAATTTCTTGTATAGCCACCAAAAGAATGGGAATAGAGTGTATAACTTCCAAACTATTATAGGGAAAGACAAATGGAATGAGAAAAATATATTCAATCAATTCAAAAGAAGAAAAGAAAAGGAAAAAAAACTCAGAAAAAAACAGGACAAATAGCACAAAATAAGATGGTAGAGCAAAAGCCAAATATAGCCGTAATTAATATTTGTAAATATATTATACTCTCTGGCATTATACAGGTCTCATTCTCTTTATACAGTCCAACTAAATTACTAATGAGTATCAAGGAGATTACTACAAAACTCACACACATGTGGAAATTAAGAAGCACTTTGAAATAGCTCAGGAACAAAGAAGAATAATACTGAAAATTAGAAAATATTTATGATTGAATCACAATGAATATACTGTAACAGGACTCAGAGAAAAGAAAAGAAGAAAGTTTGAAAGTTAATGAGCTGAACACTCAAGCAGCATAAATCCGAAGAAAATAGTTCAGTTGAGAGTAGAAATTAATGGGAAAAAAATACAGATAAAATCAACAAAGTGAAAGTTGGTTTTTTGAAAAGATGAATAAATTTGACAAAATTCTGGTAGGCTGATCAACAAAAAAGAGAGAGAGCATCAATAAACAATATTAGGAATGAAAAAGGGGCTGTGTTACAGATGTTGCAGACATTAAAAGGTAATTAACACTGAACAATTATATGCCAATTAAATTGAAAACTTAGGTGAAATGGAAAAATTCCTAGAAAAGTGTAACTTAACAGACTTCCTCAAGAAGAAATTTAAAAAACTGAGTATACTATTAAAAAAAATAAAAAATAATCGAAAAATTTCCATGAAACCAAACCAAAACATTTACCAACACTACTACTCCCACTGGTTTTGCCGCCATTTCTACCAAACATTCAAGGAACACATCATTCCAGTCTTTAGAAATTTATTCCAGATGATAGTAAAAGAGAATATCCCTTAATTTATATTATTTGGCTGACATAACCCTGGAATCAAAACTAGTAAGGACAGAACAAAAAAAAAAAATTAGAACTCAGTCTTAATTGTGGACATAAAGGCAAAAATACTAAGCAAAATATTTGTAATTGAATCCAGCTGGTTGATTTATCCCTGAAATATAAAGTAGCTTAACATTAGAAAATCAATTAATATAATTCACCACATTAACAGATTAAAGGAGAATAATCATGTGATTATTCTAAGAGATGAAGAAAAAGATTTGGCTAAAATTCAATGTCCGTTCATGATCACAATTTGTAGCAAGTCAGGAAAAAAGACAGGCTGCATGGTAGGTTGGAAAAACCTGGCCATATAATATTTTGCTGCTCCTTGTGTTAACAGGTTGGCTCTATTTTCCTTCCCCTTGAAACTGGGCTTTCTTAATGACTTGCTTTCACTAACAGAATGTAATGGAAATTGCCTTCCGTGATTTTCGAGTCTAAGCTTTAAGAGGCCTGTGGCTTCCCCTTTCATCCACTTAGAAGCCCTGAGCTGCCATGGAAGGAAGTCAGGCTCTCCTGCTGGACAGGCCAGCCAGAGAGAGAAGTTCTAGAAGAAGGAAGACCATGAGGAGAGAGAGAGGCCCCAGAACTCCAGCCATCTCAGCTATAGTACACCATCTTGAATCCTGTCCAAATTGCAGACAGCCCTGCTGATACCACCTAGAACAGAGAGACAAGCTGTACCAACCAAGCCCCACAGCCAACCGAGAGAATCATGAAAAATAGTAAAATGGTTGTCGTTTTAAGCAATTCTGTTTTGGGACGGTTTGTTACACAGCAATAAATATGTGATATAATACTTACAAAAAACCTACAGCATCATCATATTTAATGGTGAAATACTGAAAGCATTCTCTTTAAGATCAGGATAAGACCAGGGGTGCCTCTATCACCAGCTCTGTTTAACATCATACAGGAGATCCTGACCAGAACAATAAGAAAAGAAGGAAATTAAAGATTGGAAAGAAAGAAACTAACCAGTAAATACTGCAAAGAATCTACAGATAAAATTAATAATTAATTAATTAGTTAATAAGAGTGTTTAACAAGGCTGATGGGTAAAAAATGGTATTACTATATGCCAGCAACAGTTAGAAAATGTAAAAATTTTAAAGTTACCTTTTACAATAGCATAAAAAATAAAGCTTACAGGAATAAATGTAACAAAAGATGTGCATGATAAATATCAAAGAAATTGTTTTTAAATTTATAGAAGTCATTAAAGATGACCTATATAAATGGAAAGATATACCATTTTGTTTTGGAAGTTTCAATTTCATAAGCATGAAAATTCTACCCATATTGCTCTATAAATTTAATGCAATTTCAATCAAAATTACAAAAGGTTTTTGTTTTTCTTTTTTGGAATTTGATAAGCTAATTTAAAAATACATATGCAAAACAAGAGGCCAAGAGTAGCTTGAGGAAAAGCAAGGTTTCATGTGTGTGTGTGTTTGTGTGTTTATGTAATTGTCTTACAACATATTGAGACTCATGATAAAGCTATAGTAATTAAGAATGGGGTGCTAGTTCAAGAATAGCCAAAATGACCAATAAAACAGAATAAAGAATCTATAAACAGACCCACACAGACATGAAAAGTTGAATTAGGTTTGCACTGTCAGCACAGGTCATGGAGAAAGGATCAACAAGTGGTGAGGGACAGTGGTTTCTCCATAGGGAAATAATTAATTTGGACCTCTATCTTGTATCATACCTCTTAAATCAATTCCAAGTGGATTAAATCCATAAAAATATAAGGCAAAACTATAAAACTTTTAGAAAATAATACAGGATAATACCTTCATGATCTCAGGGTAGGGAAGGATTTCTTAAACAAGATTTAAAAAAAATAAACCCAAAAGAAAAAGATTAATATATTTAACTGCAAAGGAAAAAAAAAAAAAAAAAAAAAACACCCTGGTCACTAAAGACAAGCTACAAACTTGGAGAAGATATTTGTAAAATGTAACTGGCAAATAAATTATAACCAGATATAAAATAACACCTACAAAGCAAATAAGAAACACAAAGCTCAATAGAAAAATGAGGAAAACATGTTCTAAAGTTAACTTCACAGAAGAAACTCAAATGCTCGATAAATGTATGAAAAGATGCTCAACCTCATTAGTAATCAGGAAAATGCAAATTAAGATCATAATGTGGCACCAATGCATAACCAGTTTGGCTAAAACTAAAAAATCTGACAGTATCAAGTGTTGACAAACATATTGGGCAATGGGAAGAAACTCTCATATACAACTCATAAGCATGTAAATTGGTTCAATAATTTTTGAAAACTATTAGTGTCATCTAATAAAGATGAAGAGGCACATAGCCCATAATGTAGCGATTCCACTGATAGATGAATGCCTTAGAGAAACTTACATGTGTGTATCAGGAGACTCACACAAGAATGGTCAGCATAGCATGATTTGCAAAAGCCAAAACCTGGAAACAACCTAAATAAATACCAGTAGTAAAATGGATAAATCAATAGTGGTATATTTCAAACAATGAAATAGCATACAGTGGTGCAAGTCAATGCATTACAAATATATGGATGTATCTTAGGAACATAATGTTTATCAAAAGAGCAAGTCACAGATGAATACTTACTGTATGATTCCATTTATATAAAGATCAAACACGTGCAAAACTAACAATACAGTGTTTAGGGATAATGAACATACGTGATGAAACTATAAAAGAAAGAAAAGGAATGCTACCTACAAAATTCAGGATAGTCCTTACCTCTGAGGGGCAAAGGAAGGGGATTATGTAGAGAGAGGTCCACAGGTTTTGTTTTCTTAAACTTGAAGTTTGAGAGCTTGATATGTATCTATATATCTATAATATACATATTACTCTTTTTAATTTACTCAATAGTTAGTAAAGACTTCTTCAAGTGTTCAAAACACCCTCACGTTTAATCAAGATGACCTCAGGGAGGCATGACTGGAATGCCATTGTAACTAACAAAGCTGAAACTAACTATTTTTGGTGGACTTTGCAAAAAAGAAAGCCATGGAAAGGGAACGATTACTTCAGCTTCTCTGAAAGGAACATGGAGAGCAAGAATTTGTCAGTGTCTGTAAAATCCACCCCCCCACATACACATACATCTTTTTCTATTCTCCCCTCCCTCCGACAAAGATTCCGGGACTTGAGCGCCAGGTGTGTGGAAGCACAATGCTGTTGGCCTTTAAGGGATCACAGGCTGGGTCCATAAGAATGGCAGTGGTGACTGTGACAGGGAAGAGATGAGATGTGCTTCGCCATTTTCCAGGCATCCAGTAGGCCTCTTCACATCTGGATAGCTCTGGCAAGAAAAGGGCTCCAGTTGGAATTCCCTACCAACCTGCAGTATGGAGACTCAGGGTTGCAATTAAGTTGATATAAAGAAAATAAATTGATGCTTGTAGCATTTCTGTGTATGTGGACTGAGATTCACACTTCCTCTGTCAGGATCATATCTACTCTATATAGAAATTACAACAATTTACCACCTTTATTGGTTTACATATCTGCTTCCTCAACTAGAATACAAATTTGTTGATAGTGAAGATTGTGTCTTGCTCATCTCTGTATCCCTAGAACCTAAGATGTAGTGGGGCACATGGGAGTTGCTCAGTCAGGGGCAGATCCGAGTTTTGTGGGGCCTGAAACTTTTTCTTTAAGAAAAAGAGGATGACATTATACATACAAAATAAGGTACAAAAGCAAATTTTTATTTTTATTTATTTTTTGGTGAGGAAGATCAGCCCTGAGCTAACATCCATGCCAATCCTCCTCTTTTTTTTTTTGCTGAGGAAGACTGGCCCTGAGCTAACGTCCATGCCGATCTTCCTCCACTTTATGTGGGACGCCGCCACAGCATGGCCTGACAAGCAGTGCATCAGTGCGCGCCCGGGATCTGAACCCCGGGCCGCCAGCAGCAGAGCGTGTGCACTTAACCGCTATGCCACGGGGCCGGCCCCACGAATTTTTATTTTGAATGAGGAAATAAATCACCACAAATACATTTTTAAATTAAAACAAATTTTCATTTCATTTTTTTTAGAGTTCCCTCTTGGTAAATTTTTAAAAGTTAACAAATACCACACACTCACAAAATCCAGAAAACAACAACGTGATATCTTTATTAATTAACTGCTTAACCACGTCTATAATGCTATTTTCCCTGCATTTTAAAATTTGTATAATCTCTATATGACAACAATGTTGCATTATCATTTTATATAGAGAGAATAGGAAGATAATTTAGTCTTCTAGCTTAGCTGATCAAAAAAATTTTTTAAGTTGATAATTAAGATGCATAAAATACTTAACTTCCCACACAGATGTATTCATAGTTCATAATACTACCAAATACATGGATTCTGATAACTTCCATTTTGCCCTATTTCCATCAAGAAAGGAAAAAAAACATAGGACATGTTTATAATTGTATGTACTGCATAACTAAGAATTCTCCTGATAGGAAAATCTTTCGTTTTGAACAGGCATTAAAGATAACTAAATTTTCTATCTACAATTTCATATGTGTGAAGACTGGAAGAATTTTCCCTGAATTTGCTTCTGACCGTATGTTTCAGACCTTCTTTCTCTTCCAGTCTCCACATCCTTTCGATGCAATAGGACGTGTTCCTACTGTTATATGACTTCTGGTCCAGCAGCTTCAAGTCTCATGGCTAGGCGAGCTGGCTCAGTGGGCTGTAGTGTCTGTATTCCCAGACACTATTTTCACACGGGGAAACCAGCAATGACTTAACTCTTTACAGAAGTGATTGCAAGCCACTAAACCCCAACAAAATGTATCCCTAAGTCAACTCCTCCTTTGCCAGATCCCCAAAATGCCTGTCACAACTCCAACACCACCCTACTCAAGAAGAAGTGCGACTGAGGAGAAGTGCAAGAGATGGAAGTCTTAACTGATGGCATTTAAAATAGCTGCACTAGCAAATTCTACAGAAACACGTGAAGGCGTGAACATATTATGAAGGCCCCTCCCACAGTCTTGAGATGGCTCTTTACAAGTGAGGAGTCAGGAAAGCTTTAATAGTTTTAGTAAATCTGCTGGTGGGCTTCATAAATGTTTGCTGAATGAATAAATGAACCAAATATGAGACCCTTGCATTCTAGGAATCTCTCTTGTGGAGTAGGAATTGCCCATCTTATCCTATCTATCAGGGCCTGGATATGTTATCTTTTACTAATTCCATGCGATTCAAATCTTCTGATAAAAGGTTTTTCCCCAGGTCCCTTGATTCGGGAAGGTGGCGTCTACACAGCAGACCTGAGTATTCTGATTATAGATCAAGTACATTTCCCATTGCAAATAGGTAAATTGCCAACCTGGTTGGACTATGAGTCTCTTGGGAGTTTGATTGTAGCTGGGTCCTGAGAAGCTGACACCTTGCAGTGCCCTGAAAAAATCGAGTTTCAGAACTTGGAAAAGTGGCTCCCCAATGTACTGCCACTTGCAAACCCTTGTCACAGTAGCCAGGTTGGCCTTTCCCAGGGAGATGCATCTAACTCATCAAGTATACCTCAAAACTGCCACTCTGATGACTCTCGTGACTCAAAATAACATTCAAATTGGGTGAGAATTACTGATTAACTGGAAATATCCAGGTGAGATTTAAAAAGGGAGGGATTACCCTTTTCCTACTACCTTTCTAGACTTAAAAAAAAAATTAATGCTGTTTTCCTAATAACATAAAATGATTTTTAAAAATTATTTGCCAGTATGTGGGATTAGGAAAGAATTTTTTGCGGCTATGAGACAAGCAATTCTTAAGCTGTTAGGACAAGGGCAGCAAAGAGCAGAAACCCCTTAGCAGTTGCCCTAGAACTGTCCAGGGACACATTGGGTATTGCTTCAAGATCATAGTCAGAGTCTTCACTCCTTCAAGTTTCAGGTGCTTTTCGTGGACGAGAAAAGGACTGGGATGACATTCGTCATTTAACAACTGACCCCATTCTTATGGAATTTTTAGGGCTGGAAGCAGAGAGATTGTTGCACCCAGTCCCCTCCTTGTACAGATGGAAACCCAGGAGCAAGGGTAGGTTACTTCTGCAGGGTCATATGGGGAGTGATAGATGTGGGGACTCTGGATTGGATTTAGGATATTATTTTTAGGCCTGAGAAATTCAGAATCGAGTGTCACAGAGGCTGTAAAGGAAGATATATAGTGAGCCAGCCGCTGTCCCAGATCGTTGGCTAAAGAAAAGTCAGATCTCCACCACCTAAGCCAAATTAACAGCTGGGAACAGTTGGAAGCAACTGTCAGTTCTTAGAATTTTGAGCTCACAAAAATCTTGTAGTTAATAATATTAGGGAAGGGTTGCTCCTCCTGGTCCCATCCATCATTCATGGGAAGGTGACTAGGACCACCAGCTGTCACATACAATGTATTCCGAGCTAGCACAAAAACTGGAGTTGGAAAGAGGATAAAACCAATACCAACCAACGGCAAGTTGGTATTCGGAAGAAAGTCCTCAGGGGAGATCGACCTTGTCTTGTTTAAGAAGAGATAGGAAAGAAAGAGAGGAAAGTATGGCAAAACAAGATAAAAAGTCTCAAATACATATCTCCAGGGAAAAACATGACAGGAAAAAAAAAAAAATAGAATGTCTCTGGGAAGATAGATAAAGAACTGATAATTGCCTCCCAGGAGGGGAACCAAGTGTTGGAGTTTTGGGCCTAGGGGAGAATTCTCACTGTGTAAACCTTTGTACATTTAGGCTTTGGAATCATGTGAATTTTTAATCTATTTTTTTAAAAAACATTAGATTTTTAGAATCTAGAGCAGCTGCCTCTGACTGTAGCATTACTTTCTAACGTAAGGCCAATGCATGTTCCTCGTTCTTCTCTAATATTTCTTGCTGTAATTACTAAATATTTCCTCTAAAACTAAATATTTCCTTTTTTGGAGAAGGTTTAAGTATAGGCAGAATCCCATTTTAAAAGCTATCGTCATGCTATCTAGTGCAATATAACAAAGTTCCTGTTTGGCCAACAGCCCGTGTGAGCATGATTTTGCTCATATTTGTTGGTATATGTGGAGGTAACAGTAAGGATTTTATACATGCGCACACACACACACATATGCATATATACTATTTTTCTTTAAAAATTATGTATATACATATGTGTGTATGTACATATACATATACATATACTTTTTAAGAAAAAGATTTTAGAGACACAGCATTATAAGGAATCAGATCTAAATAGGATGGCATCAAATGAAGTAATCAATGTAGGATGTAGCAACAGAAAGGGGTGTGTAGCATAGAAAAAGCATTCAAGAGACAGTGTAGCATTGCAATTTAAAACATGGACTCTGGAGCCAGGCAACTTATGAATCTAGCTTCACCACCTAATTAACAATGCAACTTTTAGCAAGTTATGCACCCACTTTGTGACTCAGTGTTACCATCTGTAAGATGGGACTAATAATAACATAAATCTCAAAGGTTCATTATAAAGATTAAATTAGTTATTAGATAAGATGTCTGGAATAGAGATTGGCCACATGGTAAATACCACCAGATATAAGTATTAGCTCTTGTTGTTCTGCAAAGAAAAATTTGGCAATGTGTAACCATGCCACAGTCCTTCTGGTCCCTAGACAGATATTATTACCCATGTGCAAGGATATATTTGATCAGGGTCTCATCATGGTCTGATTTAAATAGTCCTCAAGAAAATCAACTTCTCTTAATTTCACGCTCACTCAGCAATTGTCTTGATTACTAATCTGGTTTTCCAGGTTCCTGTCCCTATGAAAGTGGGTATGGTATTCTCAATGAGATGCAAGTCATTTGTCTCCTGGCAGAAAGGGTCATTTCCATTTAAAAATTAATGCATTGGCATTCTCGTTTACATATCTGTCTCATGCACGTATTTCACTGAGTCTGCACCTCTAAGGATACACTCAGAAAGTCTAGTTTGTGGACCTGCCCAACTGAGGTCCAGAAACTGGACCTTTGTGGAGTTACCAAAGAAATGTTGCCCCACAGGCTTCTTGGGGACCAGTCAGCTCTCTTCTTCCCCAGGTGAGACCCCCTGATGCTACTACCTCATTGTAGATAGAGAGCCATCATCCAACATGGTTGCACAAACTGTGGTCACTTTGCTTAGCAAAATGTTATTTTTTTACACAGTATTTATGTACAGTAATTGTATTTGAAAACCTGCAGTTCGTTATATGTATGTGACAAAATTGAACTAAGGAAGGTGTTGGTAATTGTTTTAAAAGCTAAAGCAGAAACATAAAGGATTGAGCCTTTCTGTAAGGAAGAATTAAATAGAAAGTGTATTCTGAAATATACTTTTCTCTTTTTCCTACAAGATCCTGGGTCTTTAGGGCTCACGTTACATTTTGGTAAGTGATTTGGGAAAATAGGTAGTGTTCTGGTGAGAGTCATTGGAATTGGGATGCTCAAAATCCTAATGCAGTCTCAGGTTCAGACATAACGCTACATTCTAATCCAGGCTCATTAGAGGCCCTCTGTGACCCGCGCTGGTCAGTCTCCAATACCTGGTAAGAAGGTCATTGGCAAACTGGAATTTATCCAAAGGAAGGCAACCATAGGAAAGAGCCATCTCACGTGTATGAGTCAGGATATTGTTAGTTGCGAGTAGCAAAACACTAGAATGAAACTAGGCTGAGCGAAAAAGAGAATTTATTGACTCACATAACTGAAACCACATATTTCTGAAGTAGAATTGCCTTCAGACAAGGCTTTTCTAGTATTCACATGATGCAACCAAGACTCAGATTTTCTCTCTATCTCTCTACCTGCTTTTTGGATATCAGCACCATTTTCAGGTAGGCTCTTCTCTTCTTCTTGGATGTTAGCACCATTTTCAGGTTGGCATGGTCCAAGACAGATGCCAACAATTCCCAAGGCTTCATGCATCCTCATCCCCACTCCACACCTTAGAATCAATGTGCTAGAGTCCTGAGATTTACTTTGATTTGACTGGCTTAAGTCAAGTGCCCACCTCTGATGCCATCACTATGGCCAGGAAATGGAAAGTTAGCCTTAGCCATGTATTCTACCCTTGGAGGGGGGGTGGAGTCATCTTCTCCAGAATCACAAGGAGCCCCACTTGGAAATCAGGGCTACTGGGAAAGAGAGGAAATGGATTCCGCAGAGGTAGCCAACAAAGGTACGCACTTCATCAAATGAGGAACATTTATAGGAATAGGGTCCTTAGTGTGAAGAAGAGCAGATATAAAACGAATAAGGTAGTTTTTGAAGATTTGAAATTGCTGTTTGGAGGAACATTTATTCTGTGTAATTCTAGAACTGATGGCTAAACTTGTAGAGAGGCAGGTTTGACTAAATTTAAGTGAATGAAATGTAAAAATCTCCCTCCTCCTTTCCCTTCCCTGCCACTCACCTTCCTCCATTTCTACTCTCCAGAGATAACCTCTATGAACTCTTTAATGAAAACTTTTCTTAAGATTAGAGCTACCCATAAGGACTTGGCTAAGTCTTAAAGAATTGATTGCCCCATCTCATCAAGCAGGATTTCTATTTTAGGTGGGACATGGACTAGCTAACTGTAAGATACAAGGACTCCATGTTTGAGGCAAAGTGATTTAAGGGGGAATTTTGGGGTACTTATAAAAGAGTGATAAGCATTTAAGACATTCAGGACTCATTTTTGTTTGTTGATGGAACAAAAGAACTGTGAAGCCCACTTTACTTAAAACCAGAGCAGCGATGGAGGATGGAGTAAGTAATGAGGTAAGGAGGAAAGATGGAATTTAGATGAGTGAAGGTGAGGTCAGGCCAGTCAAAGAGCACCTTGAACCAGACTACGGTTGGGGAGTGAGCAGAATACACAGGGAGGCAATAGTATTCACATGGATGGACAAGTTCCCTCTTACCTGTAAAAAGGCTTGTTTGACTGGATGTTGACTGGATGTTATTGGGGCTTCCATTTCCACGTGAATAATTAAACTTATCCCTTGTCTGTTCTGGTCTATAGCAGAAAGAACAGAAAACACTGTTAACCTTCTTAAATTATTTCATAGTTGTATCTGTTCCAATTTATTCCTGATATATTAATGAAATAGTAGCTATCATTTAACTAATATTTCTGGTGTGGTCAGAATCACTAGCAAACAGATAAAACATACTAAATTTGCTCTTTCATAGAATATAAGGGTAGTCAAAATGAGGTTGTGTCTTGTCCAGGCCTAGTACTGAATCTTAAAAAATAATAATAACAAATACCATTTATTGAGTGCCTACTCTGTTTCACATACTGCTTAGCACTCAACACACATCTCATTTAATGCAAATTTCAGAATGACCTTATGAAGTTGTTATTATTATCTCCATGTTACAGATGAAAAATGAGATCTGGAAATGTTAAATAACTTGCTCAAAATTGCACAGCTAATAAGTAATAGAACCAGAATTGGGACCTAGTTGTATCTGAATAAACCCATGCCCTTTCCACATGACTCTGCCTTTAGGTAGGTAAGCATGTTTAGGTGTGTGCTTGTAGAGAGAGTGTGTTCGTGACACTACGTGGTTAAATATCATGCACATGTACAATCTTGAAATAGAAATTTTTATTTTCTGTACATATCTGTTACTCACAGAAACAAACAAATTTATCCAGGGGAAAAGATCATTGTAAAGAAATAAACATGCCTATTGGATTTTCAGAGGAGCCTTTAAGTTCTTTTGTGCTTAGGTATGTGGACTGCAAGACAGCCTTATTTTTTTCTCCTTTTGTTGTGGATTTGTTTTTGAATGAGTTGTATGGCAATGACACATTTGTTATTTCTTTGGCTTGTTTTGAAATGTGTACTGAAGCCTTGTGAACTTTGCAGTTCCTATGGTCACACATTTTTTCTTAATGACTACTAAATGATGTGTTTTTTCCAAAACTCATAAGGGAGTATGACCGCCTTTAACCAGCAGGTCTCAATTTCCAAAAAATTTCCCTTATTTTTACACTAGGCTAGACATTCCTTTTCCTAGTTTCCCTTTCAGTTTAGCATATCTTCACGTGCTCAGCCTCTATGCTAAGGCCTGTGAAGGATTCACAAAGAAGACGCAGGGGGTTGGGTAATTTTTCTATTATCAGCTCTTCAGAGGGGTCAGCCTTCACACTCTAGGTAGACACCTTTCCCCATGCCTACCCTCACTGTCGTCTTTTTATGGCCCCCTCTTCATTTCTTCTCACAGCTTATGATTGTTTCATTTATCTACTTGTTTATTGGCTGTTGTGCCCAGACCTAGCTGTCTTCCTCACTGTTGTGTCCCCAGCAACTTAGCAAGGTGCCTGGCAGAGGGGGCTCTGAATAAACGCTTGCTGACTGACTGAAGGAATAAATGGCTATCTCTAGAACCTAGCAGTGCCTACCACATGATAGGTGCTCCATGAATCTTTCTTCTTAATGAGGCCTGAAGTGGCTAAGGAAGGAGGCAGTGTTTGATCTGGTCCTATAGTGAGGGATTCAATATATTGCCTATTCAGAACAGACATTTTTTTGGGAAATGTTCCTTAAAATCATGTGGGGGCTACTAATCATGAGGTGCTCAGAGGAAAGGCACGTGGCCAAGCTGAGTCAATCACTCCTCTCCGTTCCCTTGGGCACATGGAGCGGTCCTTGGCGAGACACAAGATCCCAGTCAGGTCAAGCAGTGTCTTTGTACCAATATTTTTCAAACTTGTGCTGGAGAAAGATATCCCTTTTTCCTCCAGGCAGAGAGCTGCAAGGATGTGCACCCAAGGCAGCTATGTCTTCTACTCCCACGGAGGAAGCTGGGCTGAGAGGATGATGCCACAGGCAGAGATTCAAAGGCAGGAGATGGTGAGAGAGCCCCAATGGCCAGGTTCCAGCTGACATGTCCTTTCCAAGGCTTAACTGTTCAGCTTCAAATCTGTGAGCCAATCCCGTGTTCTCTCATAAACAACCCCCTTCAAAAACAAAACGCTGGAGCAGCTAGACTGAGTCAGAGAATCCCAACTAATGCAAAGGTGAGTAGGTGGACAGGAGTAGGGAGGGGCTTCTGGACGAAAGCAGAGATTAGATTAAATACGATTTTTTAGAAAAGCTCAGAAGTAAACACTTACATGACAGATATTTGTGGCCTTCGGCCAACGCATATTACTGCTCTCTCTAGTATGATCCTCATTTATACGGTTAGCTTTTGCCATTAAAATAGGAAATGAAATGTGATCACACGAGGAAAGACAGGATATAAAGCTAAGTGGAAAAAGATGGATATGGATAAATATACAGCGGGTACCACTATAGAGCACAGTGATGTAGCGAAATTGTACAAGCTTTAGAGTCACACCCATTGATTTGAATCCAGTTTCAATTTACTAGGACTGTGACCCTGGGCACATTGCTTAACACTTTGAGCCTTTGGTTTTCTCATTCATAAATCAGGGATAAGATCTCTCAGAGGTGTTGACAGATTAAATGAAAGAAAGTATGTAATATCCTTAGCACAATGCTTGGAATTTCGTAAATGTTACTTTTTCACTTTTATATTAAAAATAATAAAACTCACTGCATTAAAAATTTAAAAACGCTAGAAGAAGCCTATCTAAATGTTAACAGTACTTGGGTTTGGATTCGTTGATTTATTCAACAAATATTTGTTGAACGCTGACAGTGGACAGGGACTAGGATACAGCAAGGAGCAAAATGGAAAAAGCCCTTGACCTCATGGAGCTCAAATTCCTGTGGAGGGATATCGACAATACACAAATAAATAAATTAAATAGTGGGTCACATGTCCTGAAATGCTATAGTTAGGGAGTGCCTGGTTTGTGTGTGTGGAGGTGGTGGTGCAACAGTTTTAAACCCGATGGCCTGAGAAGCCTGACTGAGCACTGATATTTGAGCAAAAGCTTGAAGGCAAAGAAGGATGGTAGGACTACAGATGATTTTTCTTTTTTTCCTCATATTTTTTTTTTCTGATTTAAATGGGTATTTGGAAACTGATTTTTAAAGGAAAAAATTTAAATGGAAACTAAAATAAGAGTCTTGCTAAAAGCATTTGTTATTATAACTAACTTATCTATGTTGTTTTAGCTTTAAAAAATGTTTTTCCTTATCACTTATTCTCAAAACACCATCACATTTCTAGAAGGAAAATAATATTTTTATTCTTGTTTTACAAATTGAAAATGAACTTCCTTAAGGTCATACAGTTAATAAATGTTAGGACGGACTCTTGAAATTCAGATTTTCATGCTCCAGATCTTGTGTTCTCTGATATGTTCGTATTTCTTACAGCCCATATACACAGGATCATCTATCTTCTCCTGAAATTTACCTACTCACCTATATCTTCAGAGGTACTGATCAGTAACTTCTAACAACTCAATAGTTATTTATTGCAGTCACTGCAGTGGAACTGCAGCAATATAATAGTCCCTACACATGTGGGAGTGTACAAAAATTTTTGAGTGGGGTTGTATTATCAAATAAGCCATATAGCAGTGACCTATGTGTGTTATTTAGTATGATGCTTTTTTTAAAATATAATTTTATTTATTTATTTTTCCCCCAAAGCCCCAGTAGATAGTTGTATGTCATAGCTGCACATCCTTCTAGTTGCTGTACGTGGGACGCGGCCTCAGCATGGCCGGAGAAGCGGTGCGTTGGTGCACACCCAGGACCCGAACCCCGGCCGCCAGCAGCGGAGTGCGCGCACTTAACCGCCAAGCCAAGGGGCCAGCCCCAGTATGATACTTTTTAAACTATCCTTATTCTAAATGTTTTTTTGCTAAATTGTTTTGCCTAGAATGAAAATTGTCAATGATATACTGCTGACATCAATCAAGGCTATATTCTAGCATAATCTGCATATAGCCATTGTACTCATTGACACTTTTACCAAAAATGAGAGTTGGAAAAGCAGCCTTGAACTCGTTAGGAGTGAGGGGGCGAATCGAATATTGCTATACGTGGGACGTGGCCTCAGCATGGCCGAAGAAGCGGTGCGTCGGTGCGCGCCAGGGATCCGAACCCGGGCCGCCAGCAGCGGAGCGCCCGCACTTAACCGCTAAGCCAGGGGGCTGGCCCCTCAGTAGTTCTTATCCTGACTTCCTTGGCAACTTTTCTGCCCACTTGCCGTGACAGTTGAGCTAGCCATGTCTAGCTCAAACCCAGCATTTTTATTGCAACTCAGAATCAAAACATACAATTAAACTAAATACAGTAGTGACATTCTAACTAAAATGAATACTTATAATAAAATATAGTCATTAAAAAAGAGTTTGATATAATTAACCTTATACTCTTTCAACAAAAGCACATTTTTTCTATTTGTTAGAATCGTAAAAAATGTGTCTGTCTTAGAAGCAGTAGTATTAAAATAAAGTAAGAATAGCCTCTTCTTCCTATAATTCCAAAAAGAAAAGAAAAGGAAAAAAGAGAGTGAAGGAGAGAAAGAAAATTAGTTAGCTGAGAACCAAATCATTTGCCTCAAGAAGAATACAGTGATTTCCTAATCCATGTAGATAGAGGTAAATATGGCTGTAAGTTAAATGAAATAAAATGTGTAAAAACACTTAAAATAGTACAAGTAGGTTTCTGATATCTGTTAGTTGCATCTTCATCTGAATCTACATTCGCATGGATGGCAGAAAATTTGTGAATGACGGCATGCATCCTTTTACAAAATCTCTTTTGTTACTGTTTCCTCAGTTTATATTAGCTCATTCATTTAGGTGGTAAATCCAATGGAATATCTTTTAAATTGAACATCTAATATATTCCTAGCATTACATATATATTTGAAGCCTTGTATTAATGAGCATCCCTTTAAGGCTCTCTTTTCCTCCCAAACCTTAGAGAAGAGTCAGTTGGGATGGAGGCTTTTCCAGGTCAGGATCTATTCAGAAGGGGCATGATGTATTTAAACTTGTGTCATAGTTACAACTTGTACAAAAATGTTCAAATATTTAAAAAGCAAACTAGGTAGTTTGAAGGGCAAAGAAAAATGGCTTTGATCTGTCATTATTTTACCGAGAGCTATTGGCACGTTCTGCTTTGCAGAGCCTGCACGTTTGTCTGCAGATCATAAAGCATTTTGTGAGCACCAAAGCAGAAAACTCCCCAGCGTAGATGATTAATGTAGTTCCATCTTGCCCTGTTCATTCTCTCTCGCAGAACTCCCCTAAGCTGTAATTCTTGCTTCTATGCTGTTTAGACTTCATCGCCGGCAAGAATGGACTCTTGGCCGCTGGGGGAGGAGGATCTGAGAACAGAGAAGGTAATGCAACGCTATCCAAGGGGAGCTGTCTGAGTTCACTACCGCCATAGTACCCAAGCACCCAGCTGAAGACGGTTGGCCAGCAATACTGGCAGAAAATGCAGATTAAGATTTGTTTCCTGCCTTTTCCTGTCGGAACTGTGGAAAACAAAACTGTTCTAGCATTAATTGTAGAGTTCTAGGACTCCACTCTTCAAACCTTTGGTGGGAATGAGAGTGAGGGTACGTGAGGGGAGGAAGCATGGGGAAAGGTTATGACCAGAAAGGGCTGCTATTCTTCATTCCCCACCCCCCCCCCCCCATAGCCCTGCCTCGGCCCCTCAGAAAAACTAACAACTTAAAGAAAAGTTAACTCAAGGGGCTTCAAAACTGATTGACCCTCCATGAGTTCTTGGGATGAGGAACTGGAACGGGCTGATTCCTTACCAGAGCAGATCGACTGGGGTTATTCCAAATACAGCAGCAATCCAGGACCACTCATGTCTGCTGACCTTTTTTAAAATTTATTTTTATTTTTTATTTTTTTTCGTGAGGAATATCAGCCCTATGCTAACATCTGCCAATCCTCCTCTTTTTTTTTTTTTTTTTTTTTGCTGAGGAAGACTGGCTCTGGGCTAACATCTGTGCCCATCTTCCTCCCCTTTATATGGGACCCGCCACAGCATGGCTTGTCAAGTGGTGCGTGGGTGCGCACCCGGGATCCGAACCCGTGAGCCCCGGGCCTCTGCAGTGGAGCGCAGGCACTTAACCGCTTGCATCACCAGGCCAGCCCCTGACCTTTTTTTAAAAAATTTTTTTTTGAGTGGCAAAATATACATAACATAAAATTTACTGTTTAATCATTTTTAGGTGTACAAGTCAGTGGCATTAATTACATTAATCACATTCACGAACAAGTTCATTCATTCATTCAACAAATCCTAACTGAATGCATACCATGGGGAAGGCACCATTATGAACAAAACAAAAATCCCTAGCTTCATGGGGTTTTCTTCATTCTATCAGAGAGAGGCAGACAACGAGCAGTAAACATAATAAATAAATAGACTATGTGGCATGTTAGACCATGATAAGAACTATGGTTAGATTTGGGGTCACAGCGCTCCCAGCATCTGAAGGTTTCTGTGTCCTTCAAATAGCTCAGAGACCTTTGCTCATCTGCCTTTTCCCCACAAAGTCCTGCCTCTGATGACTGCTAGTGATTCTGGAGAGTTCATTGGTTACCTGATTGGGTAATTAAAAGAGATGGGTTCATTTGAACTGATCGTTTACTAAATATACAACAAACTCTGATCATAGTTGGGGCTGTCAATAAAAAAGGGTAAAGGTCTCTGCTACACATAAATAGTGTGCTTTTCCCAAAATAACACTCTTCACTTTGAGAATAAGTGTCAAGGCACAGAACTTAAACAGAAAGATATACTTTTTTTTTTTTTTTTTTACCAGTAATGTGATGATTTCTTTAAAAAGAGGGCATGGTATAGAAATATTTGCATTTTGAAAAGTCTTTCTTGGGGCTGGCCCTGGGGCCTAGTGGTTAAGTTCTACGCGCTCCGCTTCAGTGGCTCGGGTTCACGGGTTTGGATCCTGGGTGTGGACCTACACCACTTGTCAGCTATGCTGTGGTGGTGACTCACATACAAAATAGAGGAAGACTGGCACAGATGTTAGCTCAGGGACAATCTTCCTCAAGCAAAAAGAGCAAGATTGGCAACAGATGTTAGCTCAGGGCCAATCTTCCTCAGCAAAGAAAAAAAAAAAGTCTTTCTCTTCAAAAACTTAAAGTGGCCAAGGAGGGAGAGGGTGAGGAATAAAGTGGTTTATTGTGCTCTGCAATGACAGTGGAAAGGTGATTCTGAAATGCTTTCTTCTGTCAAGTGCAAGGATGCTCTCAGATGTTTCCTATAAAATGTTTAGCTTCTGCTTAGGCTCTTTCAGGTTGCAAGGATCACTTACATACTGTAATACAAATTTATTTTCGGAATATATGAGGAGGAAAGTAGTAAGTATGTGATGGTGAAACTGGACCACACTTTTTTTTTTTTACTATCTCCATTTATTTATTTATTTATTTATTTTTATTGCGGTAACACTGGTTTATAACATTATATAAATTTCAGGTGTACATCACTATATTTCGATTTCTGTGTAGATTACATCATGTTCACCACCTGAAGACTAATTACAATCCATTGCCATACACATGTGCTAATTATCCCTTTCACCCTCCACCCCACCCCCTTCCCCTCTGGTAACCACCAATCCAATGTCTGTCTCTATGTGATTGTTTGTTGTTGTTTTTATCTTCTATTTATGAGTGAGATCATATGGTATTTGACTTTCTCCCTCTGACTTATCTTGCTTAGCATAATACCCTCAAGGTCCATCCATGTTGTCACAAATGGCCGGATTTCATCATTTTTTATGGCTGAGTAGTATTCTGTTGTGTACACATAGTACATCTTCTTCATCCATTTGTCCGTTGATGGGCTTCTACGTTGCTTCCAAGTCTTGGCTATTGTGAATAATGCTGCAATGAACAAAGGGATGCATGTATCTTTATACATTTGTGTTTTCATGTTCTTTGGATAAATACCCAGCAGTGGAATAGCTGGATCGTATGGTAATTCTATTCTTAATTTTTTGAGGAATCTCCGTACTGCTTTCCATAGTGGCTGCACCAGTTTGCACTCCCACCAGCAGTCTATGAGAGTTCCCTTTTCTCCACATCTTCTCCAACACTTGTTATTTCCTGTCTTGTTAATTATAGCCATTCTGACGGGCGTGAGGTGATATCTCATTGTAGTTTTGATTTGCATTTCCCTGGTAGTTAGTGATGTTGAACATCTTTTCATGTGCTGTTGGCCATCTGTATGTCTTCTTTGGAGAAATGTGTGTTCAGATCTTTTGCCCATTTTTTAATTGGGTTGTTAGTATTTTTTTTGTTGAGAATGTATGAGTTCTTTATATATTTTGGAGATTAACCCCTTATCAGATATACGGTTTGCAAATATCTTCTCCCAATTTTTAGCTTGTCTTTTTGTTTTGTTGATGGTTTCCTTTGCTGTGCCGAAGCTTTTTAGTTTGATGTAGTCCCATTTGTTTATTTTTTCTATTGTTTCCCTTGCCTGGTCAGACGTGGTACTTGAAAATATGCTGCTAAGACCAATGTCGAAGAGTATACTGCCTGTGTTTTCTTCTAGAAGTTTCATGGTTTCAGGTCTTACATTCAAGTCTTCAATACATTTTGAGTTAATTTTTGTGTATGGTGTAAGACAATGGTCTACTTTCATTCTTTTGCATGTGACTGTCCAGTTTTCCCAACACCATTTATCGAAGAGACTTTCCTTTCTCCGTTGTATGTTCTTGGTTCCTTTGTCAAAAATTAGCTGTCCATAGATATGTGGGTTTATTTCTGGGCTCTTGATTCTGTTCCATTGATCTGTGTATCTGTTTTTGTGCCAGTACCACATTGTTTGGTTACTATAGCTGGACCATACCTTGACCATGATCAAAATTAGTGTACCAAAGCCGGGCAAAGGGACAGCTGTGCCTCCACCTGTGATACTCCAAAAGGATGCAACATTACTAATGTAGCACTCCAGCCAGAAATGCATAACCTGGGAAAACATCAGGTACAATCAAATTGAGGGACATTCTATGAAATAACTGAACTGATTTCTTTTAAAATTGCAATGAAAGACAAAGAAAGGCTGAGGAACTGTTATAGATCAAAGAGACTAAAGAGTAGGGTGCCCAACCGTTCCTGTTTGCCTGGGACTGAGTGGTTTCCCAGGATGCAGGACTTTCGGTGCTAAAACCGAAATAGTCTGGGCAATCAGGAAGGAGTTGGTCACCCTCGTCAGGAGACATAATAATTAAATGCAACATGTGAAATGTGTGATCCTGGACTGGAGGGGAAAAATACTATAAGACATTATTGGGACAATTCACGGAACTTGAACATGGGCTTTTTAAAAAAAAATTGTGGTAAAATATACAGAACATAAAATTTACCATTTTATCTATTTTTAGGTGAATAGCTCAGTGGCATTAGGTACATGCACAATGTTGTGCAACCATCATCACTATCCATTTCCAGAATGTTTTAAAAGTTTCCAAACAGAAACTCTGTATCCATTAAACAGTAGTTGCCCATTTTCCCCTCCCCAGTTTTTGGTAACCACCATTCTACTTTCTGTCTCTATGAATTTACCTATTCTAGGTACCTCACATAAGCGGAATCAGACAGTATTTGTCCTTTTTTGATGGGCTTATTTCATTTAACATGTCCTCAAGTTTCATCCACGTTGTAGCATAAATCAGAATTTCATTCCTTTCTAAGGCTGAATAATATTCCATTGTATGCATGTGCCACATTTTGTTTGTCCATTCATCCATTGATGGACATTTGGGTTGTTTCTACCTTTTGGCTATTGTGAATAACACTGCTACGAGCATTGGTGTAGAAACATTGACTTTTAGATTAAAGTATTATATCGATGTAAAATTTCCTGAATTTGATACCTATATTATGGTTGTGTAAGAAAATATCATTTTTTTAAATAATTTTATTTATTTATTTATTATCCCCCAAAGCCCCAGTAGATAGTTGTATGTCATAGCTGTACATCCTTCTAGTTGCTGTATGTGGGACGCGGCCTCAGCATGGCCGGAAAAGCGATGCGTCGGTGCGCGCCCAGGATCCGAACCCGGGCCGCCAGCAGTGGAGAGCATGCACTTAACCGCTAAGCCACAGGGCCAGCCCGAAAATATCCTTGTTCTAAGGCAATATACACTAAAATATTAAGAGGCAAAGAGGTATGATATATGTATCCTATTCTCAAATGTTTCAGGAAAAAATGAGAGAGAAAAAAAGGAAATGTGGCAAAATGTTAAAAATTGATGAATCTTGGTAAAGAGTATGTGAGTTTTCTATATTGTTCTTGCAACTTTTCTGTAACTTAAGAATTTTAAAAATACATGGAAAGGCATGGAGGAGAGAAATTTCATTTTTGACAACCAGGCCTCGTGGAGAAAGAGGAATCTGTGAAAAGCCAGCCCTCACAGAGCCTGAAGGTAATAACGGGAGTGGAAGCTAAGTCAGGATTCATCACAGCTTATTTTTTCTTTTTAAACTTTTATTTATTTATTTATCCCCCCAAAGCCACAGTAGTTAGTTGTATGTCATAGTTGCACATCCTTCTAGCTGCTGTATGTGGGACGTGGCCTCAGCATGGCCGGAGAAGCGGTGCGTCGGTGGGCGCCCGGGATCCGAACCTGGGCTGCCAGCAGCAGAGCGCACACACTTAACCGCTAAGCCATGGGGCTGGCCCAAGAATTCATCACAGCTTAGTTGAGTATCTTGCCCCTATGAGCAGAAGTTGGCTACCCACCCTTTTCTAGTGCTCTGCTGTTATGGTTTCTCAACTACTCTCTGCTTCTTCAACTGCTCCTGTTCCCACCAACTAATTTCTCCATCCTGTCCTCTCTTCCTCTTATCTTCAGCTTGCTCATAGCTTCTGTTTCCTCATGGCTTCTACTTCCTCTTCTCTGTGTGTGTGTTGGCTGCTGCTGCCATCTTCCTCTGGTCCAGGCAGCTGTGGTGGGGTCATGTGGTACAGAGCATGACAGTCTTGGCATAGAAATAGCTGTAGCCAGGATGTGTAAGCACATTGCTTGGCCAGTCTAGTCCAGCTTAAGAGACTATGCCTGTGGTACTTGGGGCGGCTTAGGGAGTTGGTATTGGGGGTGTGGTGGAGAGAAAAAGAAAACCATCAAATCTCACCCCAGACATTATGATTGATGCTTGGTTTGTCTTGGAAATTTGTGAAAAGATAGAAACTATTTATGAAAGTTCAAGAGAATTGGAGGAGACAAGATGTCATCGTAGTCTAGAAAATGAAGATTGAATGTCGAAAACCAATCTTCTTTCCTTCCTTCCTCCCTCCCTCCTTCTCTCCCTCCCTCCCTCCTTTCCACAAAAATTTATTATGTGAAAGGCACTATAATAGATGCTTTGGGGAATCTAAATTATGTAAGATGTGGTCCCTGCCACAAGAAGCTTACAGTCTGGGACAATGCATTTTAAACTAAAGGTTGTGACCTGTTAGTATGCATCTGAGCTGCATTTTTAAAAAAATGGAATAAAAGGGAAAATTATTAGAGTCCATCACATTTAGTAAAGGTAAGTGATTATTGTTTAGTGAATTTTTATATGTGTGTGTATGTGTACACAGGATTGTGATATAAAATGTATTTCTACTGTGGATTATAGAAAAACTGCCTGCAAGCCATTGACCTAGTAGAACTTAAACCTACAGTTTCAGTGATCACCCACATGCTAATTCATATCTCCAACTTTGGACTCGTTCCTGAGCTCCACTATCCAACTGCTAGCCAACACCTCAAACTCAACATGTCCAAAATGGCCCATATCATCTTCCTGCCCCAAATGTACCCTTTCCCTACATCGTCTGTTGGTGAACAACATCAACGTCCAGCTCGTAAGTCAAGCCGGAAGCCCAGGAATCCTCTAAGGTGTCTCCTCCTTCACTCATTCTTCACATCCACTGGCCAGTTTGCCTCCTCCTCTCCATGCTCACTGGCGCTCCTTGGTTTAGGCCATGTGTAATTTCTCACCTGGTTTCTTGCCATATCTTCCTAACTAGTCCCTCTGTCTCCAGTCTTGCTTCCTGACTCCTCCTGTACAAGTCTGTGCATCACATTGCTGCCCAAGGGATCTTCCAAAAATGCTAACATGATATTTTTATTACCGGTTGAAAACCCTCCTATGGTTCCCCACTGCTTTCAGATTGACGTCCAGCCGTGAGAGCTATCGTCTTTCTCCATCTGCCCCTGCTGCTTCTTCAGCCTCAGCGGCGGGTCCTCGCTCAGCCTCACCTCCAACTCTAGAGGTGCCAACTCGCTGTGCTTCCCAAACAGCTCAGGGGCTCTCATATTTCAATGCCTTTCATTCTTGCCTCGAATCACTTCCTTTGTTTCTTCACCTGTGTCTAAGTCCTACCCCTCTTTCTGGACACAGCTCTAGTGTCACCTGGTCTGGGGTCCCTTTCTGACTGCCCTCTGAGACTTTCCTAGCATCCGGGGCATGTCACTGTCCCAACACTGACCACACTGCATGGTCATTGCTGTTGGGGTTGTCTTGATTGTGAGGTAGCTGGCAGCAAGGACTCTGCTCTGTTCATCTCTATAACATAAGCCACGAGCCCAAAATCTGATACACTCGGCACTAACCAAACATTCGTTGAAAGAAGGAATGAAGATGAAATCTCTTCCCAGCCTACTCCTTGATTGTAATGATAGTGTAGTGATAATGTTAAATAATTCTTGCAACTACTGTGCTTTTCAAAAGTCATTAGAACTACAGGATTACTGATTGGCCAGATGTGCTTTGCCTAATTCTGATCCTATCATTCCCTTTTCCATCACCCCCTTCTCTGTCTGGTTCCTATAACACGAGAATAAGAGAACATTGCTGTCTGCTTGTGGGAAACATCCAGAAATTCTCCCACCAACAGATCCCTGTTTTTTTAACAAAAAAGAAAAGACTGAGAAGAAGGCACCAAAGCGATGTGGATCATGCTTATTTTATTTTAGACCCTCTTTGTTGTTCTTACAGTCCATCTGTATTGCTTTTTAGGCCTCAGGGAGGTATGCCAGATCCTTTTGTTGCTTACTTTGGATGTGAACCTGCTTGGAAGCAAGGGGCCTCGCTCAGAGTGACTATTGAAGAAGCTTTCCAGTCCAGACTCTATAATGCAAGGACACAATGCCACCATATGAATTCATTTGCCCCCCCAGAACCATCTTGATTTTTCTCTCTATTCTAGGCACTGGGGGATATAGCAACAAAGAAGATGTGGCCTCTGTCTGGAGGAGGAAGAGAAAAATTTTCTTTGTTTCTGTGCATATTCTTTTGCTGTCCTGGACTTTTGTTTTCTCAGGTTTTGCTTGACACAAGCGAGATCTACCCATTTCTAAGTTATTCAGCAATTTTGTTTCAAAGGGTTCCACTTCTATGTGACTAGGCAGAGCTATTCTTAATGCAAAGGTTCGGAGCCCAGAAATGGGAGCTCCAAGAGTCAATATATTCCTTATCCAAAATAAACAGACTGTGGAGGCAAAACGTTCTCTGAGGTTTATTTTTTCTTATATGTAACACAGGTGTGATGTGACCACCTTCACATGGGAGGACTCACTGAGCTAAAATACATGAAGTACCCAGCAGAGAGGCGGGTACCCGGTGATGCGACACTCACTAGATGTAGTGCGCCCTCCTAGTGCATCAGAAGACAAAGGGAACAGAGGCTGAACCAGGAAGGGGGCAGCACAAGCTCGGTGCTCCCCCCACCCATGGCGATGCTGTGGTGTCTGACACAGTAGGGGCACATGGAGGGTTGTTTTTTTCAAGTGCAGTAAATGGCCCCATTACAGGCTCGCAAATAAAGCGAATGCTGAAGCATTCTTTGAAGTGTTGCTTTGGTGCTACATAACGTGCCTTTCTCATTTTTGAGGGGAGGTGGAAGTCAGGGAAATATAACAGGTTTTACCATCTAATTAGTCACTTGATCCTAATAGAAAAATGACTGCGTCCTTTGGGTTTTGCTGTACTTATCTAGGTCATTTCCAGCTTTTTCTCACAGTAAATCAATTCTGCACCACTGTTAGAAGAAGCAACATCTGGAATAAATATGATTTCTCAAAAGGTCAGTGTGTGCATCTTTGGAGCAAGGCTACAAAGAACAACTTTGAATCATAACAAACAATGTTTTTAAGGCAGCTATAGCAAAATTAGGGAGGCATTCACTTGAAATTCTGTTGTGGTCATTTTTTGGTGATTAAAAACCTGACATTTTCCCAACAATATCTCCAATGTGTTTTCAGAAAGCTGCTCGTTCCCATGCCTACACACGAGATCCAATGCTTCCTGGATTCTATAGCAACAATTAATTACTCCCTGACCACTGAGTAACGTGAGGTCCTGCTGGCTGGGCCCCTTCTCAGATTCTGCCGTGACCTCTAAGTTTCTGAGACATATCCCAAGAGAAAAGAGGCTTCTTCCTGGGATTTTTATTTGAGTTATGGGGGACATCTGGTCGTAGAGCCCTTTATCTTTTCCCAAGGCTTTGCCTGAGTGTTATACTGGTCCAGAACTCTCCTTTATTTCCATTTTCAATCACTAGATGACACCACACTCGACAGTGACACCTTGCCACCTCCTTGGAAGAAGTCATATGCCCATCAAGTAACTCCTCTATGTGACACATTCAGCATTCACTTTTGTCTGACTCTTTCCTGCTATTCAGTCTCAGTCTCTTTTTGCATCTGTTGTTTGCTCTCTGCCTCTACTGAGTTAGTTTCTTTTTATTGCCCCACAAATACTATGGCCATGTCTGGGCTTTGCTGGTGCTATTTCCCCACCTGCTATGCCCTTTCTTCTTCTTCTTTTTTTTTCTGTGAGGAAGATCAGCTCTGAGCTAACATCCATGCCAATCCTCCTCTTTTTGCTGAGGAAGACTGGCCCTGGGCTAACATCTGTTGCCAACCCTCCTCCTTTTTTTTTTTTTCCCTTTTTCTCCCCAAAGCCCCAGTAGATAGTTGTATGTCCGAGCTGCACATCCTTCTAGTTGCTGTATGTGGGACGCCACCTCAGCATGGCCGGAGAAGCCATGTGTTGGTGCGCGCCCAGGATCCGAACCCGGACAGCCAGCAGCGGAGCATGCACACTTAACCGCTAAGCCACAGGGCCGGCCCCGCCCTTTCTTCTTTTTTCACCTATCCAAATCCTTCCAGCCCTTCAAGGCCCAAATAGAATCTCTTTTTCAAATTTTTTAATACTCATTATTCTTCTGATTCCCCAAAATGCCTTTATTATTAATAGTTCATATTCATTCACCGTTCATTCATTCATTTTTGCAACAAATATTTACTAAGAACCCACTATGAGTTATCACCATTCTAGAACTCAGGATACCATGGTGAATAAAACAAAGTCTTGGAGCTTTTATTCTAGTGTGGAAGATAGACATTCAACAAGTAAATAAACAAGTAAGTAGTGTAGCTTCAGACTGAGACAAGTGCTATGAGAAAAATATAAAAAGATAGGTAAAGGATAGAGTGTGACTGTGGGAATAGAGGCTGTTTTCATGCAGTGATCAGGGAAGGTCTCTTTGAGGAGAAGACATTTGATATTTGAGCAGAGACTTGAATTATGAGAAGAAATCAGCCAGGGGCAAACCCAAAAGAAGAGTGTTCCAGGTAAACGGAACAGGAAGTGAATGGAACAGGAAGGAATGTTCTAGAAAGAAGAGGGGTGTTCTACAACAGCAAGGCTAATGTGGAGCAGAGTGTAGTAGGAGATGAGGATGGAGAGGATGCAGTGGTGAGAAACAGTAGGGCTTTGAGGGAGAGAAGAATCCAGTGTGAGCTCTTAATGCTAAATCTGAGTACCTGGTAGGGAAAGCTTGGGGGAGGAAGTGAATGCAGATTTGTGTGGTTGGGAGCTGTTGGATTTGGAGACAAGAGTTCATTTTTAGGTATGTTAATTTTGAGATCCCTTTAGGCATCCAAGTGTAGATGTTGAATAGACAGTTGGATAGGTACAAGTCTGAAACCCAATGAGAGGTCAGGCTAGAGATACAAAAAGCCCAGGGCCTAGGCAAGATCACCTAGCAAGAGAGTGTAGATTGAGAAGAAGCCAGAGCCCTGGGGCCCATCAGCATTTAGAGATCATGAAGGAGGAGCCGGAAAGGAGACTCTGAAATCGTGGCCACTGAGGTTTCCCACATATCCAAACACATCCATGGTGTTGTGTAGTGTGCTAATAGTTTCATGTGTGCCAGACTTGTCATGACAACCAAGACTGCAAACTTCTTGTGACCACTGTGTCTCCACAAGAGTGGGGGTAAATGTCCAAAGTGTCTTTCTTATTGGTGCCTATGGTCTTGGCACAGTCCTTGTTTACCATCTGTTTCTTACTGTTACAAACTTTCTCACAGAGCAGAGTGAACACTGCCAGGCTATTGGGGGAAATGTAGCTATTTCCTTTCTCAAGGACTGGATCTGTGAGTTAGTTAAGAATTCTCAGACTTATTTTACTGGCAGTAAAGTGATACACCGAGAGATTAACTAATTTATGCACAGCCCAAACTGAGTCAAGAGCTAGCCTGAGGTCACAATGCAGTGTTCAGTAAAGAGTTTGGCTGAGGACTGCCAGCTTTGCAGTCACCTGGAGTGCTGGCTTTTTAAAAAATTGCTAACATATACGGGTCATCTACTGAGTGCTTTCCAGATAGTAACTCATAAACCTCACAAGTCCATGCAATAGACAGTATTGTCCCCATTTTACAGAGGAGGAAACTGAGACATGGGTAAGTTCCACAGGTCATAAAGTGGCAGATTAGTCTGGCTTTTGAATTCATGCTCTTAACCACAATGCTACATAGCCTGCTGAAACAGAATCTCTGGGAATGGGACACAACAGTAGTCTGTATTTAGAAAAATCTCTGGGACCTTTTCACGTATATGAAAGTTTGAGAATCCAAGGTTCACGGGATCTCGAGTTTGTTTGTTGAAACTCATGGACATCTTAATGTTTGCTCTACTAAACTGTTTATTTTTAACATCTCTAAGTATCCACGTTTAAGTCAATTTATTAGAGTCTCATAGACTATTCTGAGCAGTATTTTATTAGGCATAGGTGACAGCTTACTGCATAGTTTATCATTTCCAGAGAGGTAAAGCACATAATTGTACATTGCACCAGCTTGCATTGTCCAATATGCTGACAATAATTACCTAACAGTTTAAAGCCTCATGCCACAGACATTGATGCAGCCTACTCTCAACAAGAATTATATGTCTTTTTTCCCCTGGATTTATCATTCGACATATTTGCCTACTCAGACCCATAAAAAATAATGAAATAAATTAATCATATGGCCAGCACAATGGCAGGAATGACTCCATGGTGCTGGGTCAGAGGAGTTGGTGACATGGCACATCTCAGCTCTGCACTCCTCAGGCTAGTAAAGATAAAGCCTTTTGAGGTATGGGATGGTTCAGAGCCCTCAGAGAAGTCAATCCATGGAGTAGTCTCCGATGACCTCCACGGATGGTCTCAAGAGCTTATGGGGTAAATGGGAAATGGAATTATAGAGGTATTAAAAAAAAAAGAGGAAATGAATCCAGTTCTCAAGTGAAAAAAAGAAACATTTTGAATATATAAGGGCTTTAGATCCCAGGACATAACATGAGGTAAACTCGTTTCTGTTGACATGGAATTGTGTTTTATGCTCACAGATCTCCACCCAGACTGACCCTTGAGTTTGCATCATTTGCACAGCAAGACTGGTTTCACCTGTTTGCAACTGTTAAACTATTAGTCATCAGTTGAGAGGTTGCTGAAGCCAATTTCCCCAGCAGTTTATTCTTGACACATTTTTTATCCCACAATAGAAATCAACAAACGCTACACACCTGTTGTATATCGTCAAAGGGAAAAAATAAAACAATCTGGAATAGAATGAGGCCATTACACTAGGGAGAGCTGAAATCTGAGTCTTTTATCTGAAAAGAAACAAAGAAAGAAAAATGTCAATGGAATAAAGGATGGAGAAGAGTGTGGTTAATGGTGGAAGGATGGGAATTGGAATGAACTTCTGAGGCTTACGTCTTGGGTATAGTGTTGTCAGATTTAGCAAAAACAAAAAACGAATGAGAGAAAAAAAGAAAAGAGAAAGAAAAATAATAAAAATACAAGATGATAAAATCAA
The DNA here is from genome assembly GCF_057802395.1 of Ceratotherium simum simum. Lineage (NCBI taxonomy): Eukaryota > Metazoa > Chordata > Mammalia > Perissodactyla > Rhinocerotidae > Ceratotherium > Ceratotherium simum. The sequence goes on along the minus strand of NC_141901.1, from coordinate 14,258,687 downwards.
TTTGAAATTCAGATAAACAGTGAATAATTTTTTAGTATAAGTTAGTCCCATGTACTATCTAAGACATACCTATACTAAAAAATTACTTGCTGCTTATTTGAAATTCAAATTTAGCTGAGTGTCCTGTATTTTATCTGGCAACTCTCCTTGAGTAGTGTCTTTTAATCTCAGTTTGAAAAAAATCCTTCTAGAAAACAGATGTCTTCAGGGAACTGGGTCATGGATTCAACAGCATAAATGCTTGCTAATTATGCTGCGCGGTGTAATGGGATTATATATTTATTTCATATAAATAAACTGGCAATTGTAATGACTGAAACTTAGCTATTTGATTTGCAAAACCATCCACTTTATCTATTTGGTATGAGTAAGAATAAACTAAAAATGGACAACACTGATTCTAAGACTTATGGACAAGAAAACATCCATCCATTCATTCATTTACTCGTTATCTGCTAACTTTTTATCTTTACAAGGGCTTGCTGGTAGATATGTTTTATTAAAATTTTATTTTAGTGATCAAACTAATTCTATATATGGACTCCTTGACTCAGTTTCTTAAATAATTCTGCATGGTAATAATTTAAATTTAAAGAGATAATAGACCCAGCCAAAGACAAAACAAAGCCCAAAAGTAAGAGCTGACTTGCCACCTCTTTGCTACTCCCACTTACCCCAATCTGCCCCATTCCAATTTGTCCAGGATGGCAATAAACGAGCACAATAAACAAACAAAGAGGTTGAAATGATATAGGCTTAGAGTTGGATGCTAAGATTGCAGTGGGAGGGAAGAAGGGAGACATAGTAAGAGGAAGAAATAAAGGCTAAGTAAAAGAAGTCCAAATGTGCCAGATGCTGAGGCTAAGAGAGGGTAAGGTAGGCTTGGGGAAGAGATAAGGGAAGGAGGTCTGGCCTGTGCTTGGTGGGGAAAGGGGGGATGGCAGAGAGACGAGGAGTGAGCAAATGTGAAGAGGAGAGTGTGTAGACTGACTGATATTCGAAAGGCTGTCAGAAGAAGAAATTTATTTTGTCTAGCTTCAGAGAATGAAACCAAGGCCAATAAACAGACGTAGCAGGAAAACAGATTTGTTCCCCATTTAGGCGAGAGCTTTCTAAGCATTAGAGCTGACTTCTGATGGAATGGGCCATCACTGGAAAAGTGAAGCAGAGGCTGGCTGACTGGTGGTCAGGCCTGGGTAGAGAAGATTCCTTCCTGTCTTGGGTTGGGAGTAGGCTAGATGCTCTCCCAGGCTCCTTCCCACTTGCGGTCTGCATTTCAACCCAGCAGGGCTTTGTGTCTTTTATTAATTGTTATGTCCTCAGTGCCTAGAACAGTGCTTGACACACAGTAGGGTCTCAGTACATCTGCAGGGTCATAGGGAGAGTGCTTTGTGGAGGAGGTGGTGCTATTTTGCGCCTTGGTCTTCATGCAATGGGGGAAGGGAAATAAGCTTAAATCAAATCAACACACAATGAGCATCTACATTTGGAGTGGGGGCAGCTATAGGGCTCTATTTTGTGAGACCTACAAATATATAATTCATTTTTCCCCAGTCCATACCAGCCTGGGGAGAAAAAAGAGAATAAAATAATAGTCAAAAGCAACATTTCTCTGGTTCCTCTGTTCTCCCCTGCCTACAGTATTTTAGGTCCTTTCAAATTCTCCCCAACTGATTCTAGGAGCCCCCAGGGGATGGCCCTCATGCCTTCTGAACTCACGGCTATAAGAGGGTAATTTGATTTTACTACTTTTCTGTCCTCTGGCTTGCTATTTTCTCTCCTGCTTTGTCATACTGTGGTGATGTCTCTACATTTCTATGATGCCACAGCTTCCGTATACCCCACCAAGGGCACCGGTGCTGCCCTGGCACCTGTCAAATATGCCCTGCCCACCACCACCGGTGACATTGCACTCAAAGCACATGTGCTGAGGGAGTGAATGAAAATCTTGAGGGAGAGGACACGGAGTCAGCTGGCAGCAGCAAGAGCAGGAGACGACAACCAGGGAGTCGCTGAGCCACCACAGCAAAGCTCCACGTGGTGTGTCGCAGTAGAGCAGCTGCACTGCACAGGGAAAGGACACGGGCTCTGGAGCCAGACCAGCCGGGATGCGTTCCTTTACCACTCTTTGCCTCAGCTTCCCCATATGCAAAGCAGGCACAATGATAGTGCTTCTTATAAGGCTGTTGTGAAGACTAAATGAGTGAGCACAGGCGGTGCCCCGAGCTGTGTCTGTGTCGGCCAGTGTAAGCTCTCAGTGTGTGAGAGCCGTTATCACTGTGTTGTGAAGACGCCCAGCTCCCCTCAAGGCCAGCGTCCCTGTTTTCCTCCGTTGTCACTGTTTTCCTCTGTTGCACTGTAGCCTCACAATAAGCTTTACCTCTTGAGATAAACTGAGCGGGTTTCTGCTCCTTGCTACAAAAGGAGCCTGATTACGACTACAAATTTGAATCCTCAGATGAATATAATACCCCTAATTCTCAAGTTGGAATTTTCACCACTCTCACTTGAGAAGCAATAGAGAATCAAATCAACAGACAGTACCACAGTTTTCAAGTACTGCCCTCACAGAGCTATCTTTGTCTCCGGGACACAAAATTCACTAAATGACAATGAAATATTTGAATATCTGTTCATGTCTTCCACAGAAGAGATGACACTTAGTCCCAAATTTATAGACTATGGAAGCAAATTGCTTTCCGGTCTTGGTGTTATAGGTTATTGAGCCATTAGCAACACTTTTTTTAACTTTAAAAGAAATTTAAACAATTAAATTTTTCTTTATCCTGAGTGGATTCCACATTTTGGCTGACACTAGCCTTTTGTTACCAAAGTGGGCCTCAAAGAGTGGCTTTTAATTTCTAATCTCTTGGGAAGAAATAACTTTTCCCAATTATATTTTGAAAGTGTTTTGAAAGCATCTGCATTACATCCAGGGAGAAATATCTGCTGGCTGATAGAAATTTAAACCTAGCATTTAAGGGAAAGGTTAGGGCTGTCGATATATAGACTTGGAAGTCATTAGTACATAGGTAACAATGAAAGCTCCAGGATAATTAAATCAAGTGGGAAGGGGGATTGGGTCAAGTGAAAAGAGGAAAGGACAAAAGTTACTACTGAGGGCCTTTTTCCAAAAATTCAGTCATCAGATTCACATGTGGATCCTGTTGTTCCTGGGCCCCACCCTGGACCCACTGAACCTAAGTGGTTGAGGTGAGGGAGATCCTGCATTTAAAAAAGGCACCCCAGGTGATCCTTACACAAACACAAGTTTTTTTATTGAGATATGATTGACAGATAACATATTAGTTTCAAGTGTACAACATACTAATTTGATATATGTATATATTGCAAAACAATCACTACAATAAGTCTAGTTAAGATCTACTCTCAGCAACTTTCAAATAAACAATACAGTATTATCAATTATAGTCACTATGCTATACATTACATCCCCATGATTTATTTATTTTTTAACTGGAGGTTTGTACCTTTTGACCCCCTTCACCCATTTCACCCATAAATTCTGCCCCCCTGACCCCCCATCCTGACAGCCACCAATCTGTTCTCTGTATCTATGAGTTCAGTTTTTTTTTTTTGGTGAGGAAGGCTGGCCCTGAGCTAACATCTGTGCTCATCTTCCTCCATTTTGTATATGAGATGCTGCCACAGCATGGCTTGATGAGCAGAGCATCGGTCCACGCCCGGGATTCGAACCTGCGAACTCTGGGCCATGGAAGCAGAGTGTGTGAACTTAACCACTACGCCACTGGGCCAGCCCCGAGTTTTTGTTTTTGTTTTTCTTATTTTTTAGATTCCACATATAAGTGAGATCATATGGTATTTGTCTTTCTGTCTGACTTATTTCGCTTAGCATAATGCCCTCAAGGCCCATCCCATGCAAACAAAAGTTTGAGCCCCACAGAATGGAAGGGAGGGTATATTTGCCTCAGGCAAAGAAAAGGATGCCCCCAAAGGAGGCATAACGAATCGCCTCCTGGCTGGTGGCTGTGAATAGGTATGCCATAGTGGATCCTTCTGGGGATCTGTTGGTGGGGGTTTTTTCCTTGGCTTGGTTACTGCCATGTGTTGGAGCTAGAGAATCAGAGGCAGTGGCAGACTCAGACTCTGCGTAAAGTATAAGAACATGGCTCACTTGAAGCAGAAGTGGTGAGCTGTCACTGAGCGCACTGTGTGCAGCTTGGCCTTGGTACTGCGAGGCCTGGGGCCCCCTCTGTGTCCTCTGCTGACTGGGTGAGGAAGCTGCATTGACATAGGCTGGAACCCACACACTGTGAGAGATGGGGTCTACCAGCAAGCCACAGGCTTCTGATCCCAACGTTGCCTTTCCAGAGATTGGTGAAAGGGGGTCACGTTGGACATCAGAGCTGACTGGAAGTCCCAGAGTGCAGCCTTAGGTGTGCTCCAGGGGCTGGTGAAGCATGCCTGGAGAGTTTGGTTGAAGATGGCAACCTGTGTGTCATCCACAAGAATCACACTCGTACCCAAAGAGCTTCAGGTGGCCTTGTGCATACTGGGAGGCAAGGAGTCAGGTCAAGCACGTTCTAATGGTGTCACTTAAAGCATTTCTGGTGGTGCTTTGCAGTCACTCCTGTTAAGATACTTTGATTTTATTTATTTATTTTGGTGAGGAAGATTGGCCCTGAGCTAACACCTGTGCCAATCTTCCTCTATTTTTTGTATGTGGGATGCCACCACAGCTTGGCTTGATGAGCACTGTGTAAGTCCATGCCAGGGATGGGAACCCACAAACCTCGGGCTGCCGAAGCAGAGCAGGTAAACTTAACTACTACGCCACTGGCCGGCCCCAAGATACTTTGATTTTTAATTCACGACTGTTTTGTAAAGAACTATTTCTGTAATATATACCATTTTTACTTAAGTAGTTCCATCTATTTGTTCAGAATGAATCTGAAGCAGTGAGGTTCACAGAACTTGATGTCGCCCAGGAGTGACAGGTTGCCAGCATGCAGGAATGGGTGGAATGTCTTGTCGTGGTGCCTGTTTCTGTAAGGAAGTGACTTGTGGGGCGGTTATGAAGGTCCTAGAGTTGCTATAAATGTATAGGGGGTTGTTCTGGAATAAAAATGTTTATAACTTCATCCCAGCATTGAACAATTGGGGTTATTAAATTCAAGCATACATCACTGAGATAGAATTACATTAAACAGCATAAACGTACATTCAATCCAACCATACATCACTGGGACAGAATGTGTGTGTTCTTCCCCTTCACCTCCCCCAGAGAGCAAATGTAAATCTTAACTGAAGTACAGCTCACACTTTCCTTTAGAGGGGAGGGATAAGTAGGGCTGGGCAGCTTTAATATAAATTTATAATAGCTATTTTATGTATCGTGGGGGTGACTATCTTAAAACTGTTTTGCCCTCACAGAGAAAAGTACTGGAGAGATGATGAACCATGAATGGGGGAGGGTGTGTTTCAGAATGTGTTAAGCGTAAATGTTTATGCTTATTTTTCCTTGTTATACATGCTCATTGTAAATATTTCTAACATGGTAGAAATATAATCCCATCCTCTATAGACAAGCAGGGTTAAGGGCTTAAATACTCTTGAAATTTTGGATACACAATCACATGGATGATCAAGAAACTACTTTCCATAAAAGGAGAGGGAACATACAAACCCCTGGGAAAACATGTTCCCCGTGGGAGGAATGAGATAAACGCTTGTTATGGGATGTATTAACCATCTTCAGAGACAAGATGCAAACAGTCAAAAGCAACATCGAACTGGGGCGCAACTGCTGTGGGTAGCTAGACTTCATCCTTGCATGCAAACCAGAAGCCAAGAGATTTACCAAGCTCCCCGATGCAGGCGCATCTGTCCCTTCTTTAAATCCGATTTTCTTACCATCTGTTCCTTTACTCCAGCCTTGGCTGTAAACAAAGTTTATGCACGGCGCTGCATCGTGTTGCCAGGCAGCTCTCCTTGCTCCTCTAAAACAAAGTCAGTTCTGGACTGAGAGACTGTGGGCCTCATTATTACCCGTTTTCCCTAACAATATAAATTGTGACAGAGTTGAGAGTAATTTTAGAAATGGGATTTTTAACTTCATTTGGTAAATGTGGTGCGACATAGCTATCTGGTTTTGGAAATTCTGTAAGGAAATATCTAAATGCATTGGGATGATCTAGCTCGAAGAAAAGGATTTCCCCTGCCCTCCAGAACAGTAAGGACATTCTGGGAAGCAGTCCCTACCACGCAGCAAACTGGTCAAGGAGAAACTGACGCAGCAGCTGCAGTGGAGAGAACTCACTGCCTCCAAGGTTGCAATTTGACATGGGGGAGGGGGGTGGAGACGCCAGAGTTGTCGAAGATGACTTAAAGATGTGTATCTAGGATGTGAGGTTGTGGCTCTGAGAATGTACCAGAAGAGCCAATCATCTGGCAGCTGTGGGGAGGAATCAGCTGACCTCTGGCCTCCAGCTCTGGTTTTTACAGCCATATAATATTTATAATGCACTCTTCCTGGGAGAAGATTGGAGTGCTACACATCTTTGAATGGATTCAGTTAATCCTTTTACTGTCCTGTGAGTAATTAGAGAAGTAGAGAGGAGCAAACAGGAAAAAAATTCCACCTTTAGAGGGGTCAAAGATGAAAAATAACATTCACTCTGCTAAGCAACAACAGGAAAAGTAAACTTTGTGATTCTTCTCCACTGATTCTCAGACTCTAGGCAGTGGCAGAAGTGGGCAGAATTCACTCAGCATTAATTCTGATCATGCAAGTAATTCTTGATTAAAAATCCTCCGGCGGCAGGAGAAGAGATTTACCTGTTTCAGGGGCCCACGGTGAGGGGACAAGCTTTTGGCCAGTGCAGCTGGGGGACTGGTGACATTACAGGTATGATGGAGTCAATAAGTAAATACATTGAGGATTTCTTGGTGTCAGAAGGGAATCACAAATACGGAAAGAGGAAAGGCTAGAATAAATCCTGTGGTGTTAGTTTGGAAGCGGAGGCATCAATGTGAACTCGTGGCTTGATGTAGACATAGATGTAGAAATGGGTATAAATGTGTGTAGATGTTTATGCGTGTGTGCACATATATATATACACACAGACATATATATATACATACACATATGTAGGTAGATATATACTTATATTTCCTAATTCTATCTGCTGAGACGGCCAGAAGCAAAGATATCCCGGTAGCTATAAGCAAGCCAAGCTTGCGGGGCTTCACTTCTTCTCCATTTAAAGGAACCAGGGTTCCTTAGAGAAATGGTTGACTCTAGGGCTGAGGTAGGGAAGATAAAAGATGAAACAGGAACATCTTGTGCTACAAAATAAGGACATGTTCAAAGAATGATGGGGACGTACCAACGACCACAAGAGCTGCCTTCAGTGAGCACTCACTGCCCAAGTCTGGGACGATTTGAGTATCACAACAAATGATTGTTACTGATTTTAACCCTTTGAGTAAAATAGGAATCCACGAGTCTACAATGATAAAAATTAAATGAATAAATGGAGGAGAAGGGAAAGCTTAATCTTACAATAGAAGTATTGAGGCTTCGCCTCACAGGATACTTAGGAATGACTCCGTGGAGAATCCCGTAAGACAGCATCATTACCAAATGTAACAAGAAAACCAGTAATAGGACAGATTGACGTCACACGCCTCCTGATATGACGCAATAAGAAGAGCAGGGGTGCGCCGCCCCCCGTGGCTTAGCGGTTAAGTCCGCGCGCTCTGCTACTGGCGGCCCGGGGTTCGGATCCCGGGCGTGGACGGACACACCCCTTGTCCCGCCATGCTGAGGCCAGTGTCCCACATACAGCAACTAGAAGGATGTGCAACTATGACATACGACTATCTACTGGGGCTTTGGGGAAAAAAAAAAAGGAGGAGGATTGGCAATAGATGTTAGCTCAGAGCCGGTCTTCCCTAGCAAAAGGAGGAGGATTAGCATGGATGTTAGCTCAGGGCTGATCTTCCTCACAAATAAATAAATAAATAAATAAATAAATAAATAAATAAATAAAACTGTTAAAAAAAAAAAGAAAAAAGAAAAGATAAGAAGAGCAGGGGGGCCTGCCTGGTGGCGCAAGCGGTTAAGAGCGCATCCTCTGCTGCGGCGGCCCGGGGTTCGCAGGTTCGGATCCTGGGCGTGCACCGACACACTGCTTGTCAAGCCATGCTGTGGCGGTGTCCCATATAGAGTGGAGGAAGATGGGCATGGATGTTAGCCCAGGGCCAGTCTTCCTCAGCAAAAAAAGAGGAGGATTGGCAGATGTTAGCACAGGGCTGATCTCCTCAAAAAAAGAAGAGCAGGGGTATTCTGGCTACAAGTGCATAAATCATGAGGAAACATTGGACAAACCCAAACTGCAAGACATCCTACAAAGTAACTCACTGCTTCAAAAAATGTCAAGGTCATGAAAAAGAAGGAAAAACCAAGGAATTTTTCCAAAATGAGGAAGATTAAAGAGAAATGATAACTATAAAGGACCTGGACCTGTACGAGATACTATTGGGACCACAGGTGAAATTTGAATGGGAGCTGTGAATTGTACGGTAATGTTGGATCAGTGTTAATTTTCTGATCTTGATGGTTGTGTCGTGTAAGAGAATGTCCGTGTTTATAGGAAAAACATCAATACGTATTGAAGGACTAAGGAGTAAGGTGACATCATGTCTGCAACTTTTTCTCAGATGGTTCAGGAAAAAGCTTTAACGTGTGTGTAGAAGAATAAGGCAGATGTGATAAAATGGTAACAATTGTTAAACTGAGTGAAAGGTATAGAGGAGCTTCAAATACTACTTTTACTATTTTTACAACTTTTCTGTAAATTTTAAAATTCAAAATGAAAACAGAAAAAAAAAATGCCTACTATGGGTCTCTATGTACATAGACCACAGTGAATCAGACCGAGCAGGTCAATTCAAATGGATTAACAATGAAGCTTTAAGGCACTACACTCCCTACTGAGACCCAATCCCTGCCCTCAGGTTGCTCACTGAGGGGTCTTGGGGGTGCAGGGATGGGTGGGGTGGGAAAGAGGATGGGAGTGCAAGATAAATGACCCAAGTAGTCAAACTGCTACAGGAATTCAAAGGAGCCTTCAAAGGAGGCTTCACAGAGGAGCTGCCGCGTGAAGAGGCCCTAGATGGGATTGGGGCAGGAGACTGGTGGTCCTGCTTAGCAAGTAATTGCAGGATTTAGGCATTTCTAAGAATTCTGACTCTGTTTTCTTTTTGATCACCATGAAGGCTGGTCTGTTCTCACCTCCACACTCTTGCTCCCACCGCTGCTTCTGCCTGGAATATGGGTAGTTGATGAGCTTGGAGGATCCATTGCATCCATTTTTCAAGATTTAGCTTATATCCCATTCTTGGACTTTTTCTGACTGGCTTGCTCCCCTCCAGATAGAAAAGTCCTTTTCTCTTTTGTGTCTCTACTGTTCTTAGTACATGTATTGCTGCACACATGGCTCTTTCTGGCACATGTCACTTTGTCTGTCCAACCCTCCCAGCTCCTTGATGGCTTTGTATCTTTGTGTTTCCAGTGTCTGGCCATAGTGGGGGATCTGTAATTGTTAAAATAACCAAATTAGCCTGAGATTTCCCCAAACTGTGTTTCTCTCTCTCCTTTCCAGTTTAGGCTAACTAAGGGCTTTCTTAATTCAGTGAAAACATTTCACAGACTTTTCAATTTCAAGTAGTATGATCCATATTTGAAGGAAAATATTTTCTTCTCTACTCTGAGACCATCGGTGAAGGTAGAGGGAGAGATGGACCAGCATGTTGGTAATAGCAACAAAATCTGCCACACCAGTGTCTTAAATTCTTGATTAATGATTCAGAGACTAACCCACATAGAAATATGTGAACTACTCCTTGGGGTTATATTAGGGGAGGCACCATAATGACCACAGCTGATTGTAAGAGCCAACGAAAATTATGTTAACCATTGAGGCTCGGGAGCTTCTCACATCAAAGTAGAGTGTTTATACAAGCTGCTATCTGCTAAAGGCCAACAGACCTTCTATCCACAGTATTATTATTATAATAATTAGTAATGGCCAACATTCCTATAAGCACTCTTCATCCAGGCACTATAAGCACGCAACAAATGTCACACACTCTGTGTACACTCGTGTCACCTGACCCATCTATGGAATGAGGCAGCACTGGAGAACAGAAGGCAGCTGCGACCTCTGAGACAGCCCTACTTGAGCCCCGGACTCAAGTTATATTATTGAGGCTCCAGTTACAAAGCTGAACCCCTCCTCTTCTTCTCCATGGTAATTGCAGTTTGAGGTTTGAAAGAACATCTTTTGTGAATTAATCTATGTTCCGCCTCTTTCTATCTACCATGTATGAGATGGCTTTCTTTTTAGGAGTGGTGAAACATGCATCTGCTCTGGAACCGTTGAGGGCTTTCTGACTGGAGAAAGTTTCTCCTTGCTGTAGTTAACACAGAAGTGCTAAAGCTCTCCTTTGTCTGCTGTCTTCACCGGTTTTAAACATTTGTTCACAGGAGTGTTGTTTTGCCCTTGAGGGAGCAGCCAGCCTCCCCCCTCATATGCAAGCTGACAGCTGTTAGAAGAGTTTTCAACACCAGATTATTTTAAGGCATCTGTAAAGTGGGTGAAAACTAATTCTAGTGAAAAATTCTTTAAAAAGAAAAAAAACTTTTAGAAATAAATCAGAATAATGTCCCAACCCTGCAGAACAGCTGGCTCCTCAAACACCTGGAATTTCTCTTCGTGCCCAGAAGTGTGTGTAAGATTCTATCCTGAAAACCGTGTCATGTGCCGTCCTTAACAAAGAATAATATGAATTTCTCATTTTCGTGTGCTATTCAGCAGAGTGACATCTGACGGATAGCAGGACAGCAGAAAGATTGCTTAATTACAGTTTCTGGTTTCAGCAATTTCACACTGAAATCGTAAGAGGAAAAAGCCCATTGGCATATGTTATATAATTTTTAAATGTGTACTTAGTAGTAAATATCAGCTTGATTTCATAGCTTTTTGACATGGCCTTAAAGCAAATTAATAAACAAAACAGTTTATATTCCTACACATAACAGAGCACAGCTCATTTCTCTGTTTTATAATACCATACACCAGCACTACTTATATGGTTCAGTCAAAGTAAATGGAGAAGCTTACAACTATCACTACAGTATCTTCAGGGTAGTTCCCAATCAGCCCAGGCTCACAATGCCCATAGGAGCAGGGCAGTCTAGTCCCTTTCACTTACAGTTGAGGAAGTGAAGGCCCAAAGAAGATGCATGGCAGCCAGTCCTAGAGCATGGTTCTCGTGGTCCTAAATTTAGCCCGTCAATTCATGACATCTCTCCTGGTTGAGGATTACAGTTTTAAAAATGGCTGCTCATGCAGGAATTCATTATTGTAAATAATCTCATAATTCATGATGAAGGAACTAGAAAACCAGGGCTAGCAACAAGTGTGTGACAGCTTGAATTTTCACCAGCTGTGTTCACTGGCCCCAGGCCAGGATGCCCTCTGACCTTCAAGCTGACCAAGCACATGGGTATTTCTTATCGGCGCTCAGAACCAAAAGATAGCTGTGATATTTTAGAGATACAGAGTTCCATCCGGAGGGAACAGGGTGAAGACAATAAAGATGCTGCATGTCCTGAGATGGACTTATTATTTCTTCTTGGATAGGGCTCCGAGGCTGAGAAGCGTCAATGCTATTAATCAAATATTTGTTGAGCACTTTGCTTATGAGTCTAGCCCTGCATATAGATTCTGTGGAGAACAAGGAAAGGTTAAGATACCATTTTAAGCTCAGTGGTTTTCTATCTGGTTGTGGAGACTGTGAACACATAAGATGCTGTCTGAGCCGCATTGGCAAACTTTGCCTTGTAGGTCAAATCCAGTCTGCCATCTGTTTCTGTACAGAGCATGAGCTAGGAATGGTTTTCACATTTTTAAATGATTGGAAAAAAATACAAAGAAGAACAATATTCTGTGACGTTAAAATTATATGAAGTTCAAATTTCAATGTCCGCAAATCAGACTTTATTGAATTCTCACACTCACTCACTCAACATCTTGTCCGCGGCTGCTTTTGCGCTACAGTGGGCAGCAGAGTTGAGTAGTTGTGACAGAGACCATATGGGCCACAAAACCTAAAATATTTACTAGCTGCTCTTTTACAGAAAAAGTTTGCTGACTCCGAGGTAGAGAATGCTTCAATGGTGCTAAATGGGGTAGTTTGGAGCCAGCTGAAGAACTAGAGGATTTCCACGAGGGAAGAAATGACTTTGGGTGGGAAGAAAGCTTCAAGGAGGAAGTGTTTCCAAGTGGAGCTTGAAGGATAAAGATATTGGGAGCAGTGGTTAGGGGGAAAGGCCAGCCAGATGTGGCTGTCAGTTTGGCTCCCCCACTGACAGCAATGTGACCTTGGTAGGTTCTTTAGATTCTGTACCTTGTTTTCCTCAGTGTTAAACAGAGGTAATAATACCACCCCCCAGGACTGTTGTAAAGCCCACAGTAAGATCTCATTCGCAAAGCAGTTAGCACATGCCCTGGCGCAGAGCTGGTGTCTCATAAAGGTCAGCTGTCAGTAGTAGTGATTGCCATTAGTTCTCACACTTGGGCATCTATTAATGAAAATAAGTCAACATTCACCTAAAAATTCAGCCTTTCAGAGGTTGCTAGTGAATAAGCTTTTAAAATCTTTCTTAGAAGACAAATTGAAGCAATTGAATCCTATGAAGTTGTTGAAAATGGTGTCATAAAAGAATTATAGAATTATAGCATGGGAAAATATTCCCAATGTGGTCTGTGAAAATAAGTTTTATAAGCCCAACCCAGCGTATGTAGCATCTATATCGCGGTTTCCCTGGCTTACTTGTGTTTGCACTGATGAATTTTGACAGGGTAATTGCCACTTTACTTGTGCAATACTGCTGTAAATAACTGCAGATTTTTTTTTTTTAAGAAACGCAATCTTTTATGTTCTTAATGAATTTTATATAAATAAAACTTTGAACTAGTTTTATAAGCCCAGAAGTTCTATTTTGCCAGCGCATCCAAATTAGAAACATTGTATGAGAATTTGGTGAAAGCTACTGGCCCCTCTCCTTGATAAATGCACCCTGCACACACGCGCACACTTTTGCACAGTCTTAGGGCTTAACGGATCCCTTGAAGCCCATCCTTGGTTTCCAGGTTAATAACTTCTACTCTAGTTGCTCACTCATACTTATAAAACCTACAAGATATCGATATGTGAACCAGAATACTAAATTACTAATTTATGAAGAAGAAATAATGTCAAGTGGACTAAAATTCTTGCATTGGCCGATCACCTCATTATCTTGCTATACAAAAGCTACATGAACAGCCAAAGCACAATTAAGAGTGAGTGTGGAATCATAGCAAAGGGAATTTGAGAATGGTCTTAATGGCTCTTGTCGCCAAGCTACAATAGTCTGATGCATCCATTTCCGCTGCCAAAGATGCTAGAACAGCCGGTCCAGCCCCTCTCCTGCGGACAGTTCTTGATATTTGTGCTCTCTGCTTGCAGACACAGTGAAAGCTAAGCTCCTTCTGTCATCACTCTTGCCATGCAGAGGTACAGTACGAGCAGTTAGACCCTACGTTTAGATAAGCTAATTTCCTTACACTATCCCTGGTCTCTTCTATTAGGAAATGTCCCCCATCTATAGATTTCAGTTTAGGGTGGGTTTGTTGTGATCATTTTTCATATTTCCTTTTCAGAAGGGATCTTTATCTTCAAATTTAAGAGGTATCTTACTGTCCCCCAGCTCTTCCCTACCTCCAGTCCCTGTTGCCTATAGAATATTTGTATGCATCACTACCACCCTCCTTTCCTTCCTTCCTTCCTTTTTTCTTAAATAATCTTTTATTTTGAGATAGTTTAAGACTTAGAAGAAGTTTCAAACATAGTAGAGTTCTGAAATTTTCTGTCATTGAGCAATTTTTTTTTTTTTTTTGTGAGGAGGACTAGCCCTGAGATAACATCCGATGCCAATCCTCCCCCTTTTTTCTTGAGGAAGATTGGCCCTGGGCTAACATCCGCACCCATCTTCCTCTACTTTATATGGGACGCTGCCACAGCATGGCTTAACAAGCGGTGCGTCGGTGCGCCCGGGATCTGAACCTGCGAACCCTGGGCCACCACGGCGGAGCGTGCACTTAACCACTGCGCCACAGGGCCGGCCCCATGAGCAATTTTTTAAAATGCATATTGTTGCTATTGTGCAGAAACAGTCTAGTAGGCATTTTGAAAAAGTTAGGATTTCTGACAAAAATTTCTCTATTGTTGCATAATAAAAATTTCTTATAAATAAAATCTGTGCGACGTGTTGGTGTCTGCCTTCACACAACCCTAAACTTGTTTTGCTTCTCCCTAATCTTGTTTCCTCTGGGTTCTGAGGTTTCCTATACATACATCCTTCATATTGGCTTTTCACCTTATTTAGTATCACGTGGACAAATTTAGGGCCGATGGACTCTTATGGAAAATACCACCTGAGGTTACACTCTTCTGAAATCTCCTTTCAGAGAGTTTAGTTTCCTGGTGAATCTTCTGAGCTGTACGCTGTTGTTTGCCTCAGAGTTTGCGTAAGTACTTGTGCATGACTATCTCCTGAGATAGTTGAAAACTAAATGGTTATTGGAGCCAGCCCAATGAGCTAAGTGTTTTAAATAAATAAATAATGACACATGTGCATATTGAATATAACTGTCATAAATGACTATTTAAGGTCACTATAGAGAACAAAGCGTAATTCAACCCAGGAGAGTATAGCTAAAACATTCTCAAGGACCTAATTAATTCTTAGAAGAAAAAGACTGCGAGTTGATCAAAGGTTAGAGGATGCTCGCCCCATGATTTGGGGAGGAGAAAGAAACCCACAATTGCTGGTGGGAATGTCAAATGGTAAAACCGCTTTGGAAAACAGTTTGGCAGTTTACAGGTAAAAGTTAAACATAAAATTACTTGGAAATTCCATTCATAGGTATGTACCTAAGAGAAACGAAAACATATGACCTCACACAGACTTGCATGCAAATATTCATGATAGCATTATTCATAATGGCCCCAAACTTGGAACAACCTCAATATCCATCAAGTGTTGAAGGAATACATAAAATGTGGTATATCCATACAATGGAATACTACTCAGAAATAAAAAAGGAATAAACTACTGACACGTCACATCATGGATGAACTTCGAAAACATCATGCTCAGTGAAATAAGTTAGACACCAGAGACGGCATATTATATGATTCCATGTGCATGAAATGTCTAGAAAAGGCAAACTTAAAGAGACAGAAAGTAGGTTAGTGATTGCCTGGGGCTAGGGATGGGAATGGGATGAGAGGATAAGGGATCTTAGGGGGGGATGGAAATGTTCTAAACTGATTGATGGTGATGGTTGCATCACTGGGTAAAGTTACTAAAAATTAATGAATAGTGCACTTGAAATGGTTAAATTTTATGAAATGTAAAATATACCTTGATACTGCTGTTAAAAAAAAAAAAGAACCTACATTTTCCTGGAAGACAGAAGGATGGGCAGTGGGCAAGTGCCCTTGGAAACGCTGCCCTTGAAAGGGATTTGTCAAATCTCAACCTGGGCCGACACGTACGCTGCCAGTCACTTGCTAGGCCTCAGCCCTCCTCACTGTATTTCTCTTTAGAAGGTGTTCTCCTCTAGTGTCTGGTTTGGGCCTAGAAAACATTTAGAGTCCTGGTTGGCACTTGAGTGGAGGAGCCAGCACTTGCATTGCCTCTTGTACCCTCTGCTTCCCTGCATGGGAACGGCCAATTCTGCAGACTCCTGATGGAAAATCTTAATGGGAGCAAGAAAAGCTCATTTGTCAGCCCAGTGTAGGGTAAATCTAGCCAGAGGAAGTGGGGCAGGGTGGAGCAGAGGCCTGAAGAGAGAGTGCCCTGGAGACAGAGGGAGGGAAGAGGTGGGCTCAGCCTACCTGATTCTCCTGGGGAGGAGCCCGGGGTATGGCGGGACACCTTCACCCAGAGAGAACCTATTGCCCTGGGGACGCTTGCACTGTGATGAGAAGCTGCCCATCTTACCCAGGGGCTTGTGCCGCTCTCAATGGTCCTGTCTCACTGGGACGTGCTCAAGACAGCAGGGCCAGAGGGAGCCAGGTTGACCGGGGCGGGGCAAGTATAGTAATGTAGACCAGGAGAGGAGCCAGGGAAGGGGAGAGCCAGACATGATGCTCAGCCAATGTCCAGAAGAGGACAGCTTGGGCTAGGAAGTGATATAGTTTGAATATAGTTATATAGTTTTCATTCATATCTATCGATTATTATTAGCTCTGTGTTCCTCAGCAAATTACTTAACCTCTATCAGTTATCTATTACCACGTATATTTTGTGGTACACTATACTATACTATTATATATGCCTCGGACAGCTGCATTCAGCTGCAGGGTCAGCTGGGGGCTGTGCTCAGCTGAGACTCAGAGCCAGATGGGCTTCTCTCACCGTGTGGGTCTTTTTATTCCTTAGTTTGGTTCTGGATTCTTACATGGTGGCTGAGTTGCAAGAGGATAAGCTCCAGTGCGTAAGCATTTATCAAACTTCTGCTTAAGTCATGTTTGCTGATGGGCCATTGGCCAAAGCAAATCACCTTGGTAAGCAGGGAATCCATGTGGGAGGGGACTATGTGAGAATGTGAATCCTGGGAGGTCTGATTCATGTGGGGACCAGCAGCACAACAGTCTATCACATTTCCTAAGCCTCAGTTTCTTCATCTGTAAAATGGAGACAATATAGTATTTTATTAGGCTTCTTATGTAGAATAAATGAGATAATGTATGTAAAGCACCTATCATAATGCCTAGCATTTAGTAAGTTATCAATGACTATCTGCTTTTATCGTTATCACTAACGTTGGTATTACAATTATTACTATAGTACTTTTCCTTCAGATTTATCAGAGTATAGAGAGATGCGAGAGTGAAAAGCCAGGAGGGCCTGACCTAATCTAGGAAGTCAAGAAAGACTTTCTTAAGAAAATGATGTTTCAGCTGAGGTCTGGTAGATAAATTAAAAGTTTACTAGGCTAAAGGGATCAGTGGGGAAGAGCATTCCAGGAGCGGGAACAGCATGTGCAAGGGCCCTGTGGTTGGGGGGAGTATGTGGCAACTACCACAGCCATGAAAACAGATGATTATACAACGTTAGCATTGCAAACCTATTGCTATTCCCAGGGTGTTATGAACAGGCCCCTTTAACATTTGCAGGGCCTAGGGCAAGAGTACAAAGAGAGGCCCATAGGCTATATATCTAAGTATTTAAAATTATAAACCTAGCTAACAAACTATCAATAAAATATGTTCTATCCTCCTACCTTATCCGATGTACCCCTAGCTCACCCCCTTTGACTTTCCAGCTCCAGCTCTATCCTGTCCCATGAGGGTCAGGGCACATGCATGTGGACCCCCCAGATTACATATCAAAGCTTCTCCCCAGCAGCAAATAGCCATTGCCCAGCCACCCTTCAGCATCTCTCAGGGTGTGTTCACCAGCTGTGTGGTCCATTTTCAGGATGGACCTAGTGAGGAGGGCTCTAGGCCATTGAAGGAGAGCATTCTGGGGTTTTGGGTACCCAAAGTATAGTTCAGAAGGGAGGGCACAGCCTCTAAGTGGGCACATCCCCTTGGTCTATGGGTTATTTGTCCTGTAAAGAGGGGCCAGTCAAAAGGAGGGTAAGAGGGGAGCGCCCTAATACACAAGGCCTAAGGCAGGGCTCCCGGCACCCAGAACAATACTGGTTATGGGAAGCCAGGGAAAATAACCGAGGCCAGGGAGGGGAGGCAGGGTCAGGGAAGGCTTCCTGGAGGAGGAAATGCCCGAGCCCAGTATTTTCCTGCAGAGGAAGCATCTGCTGCAAAATTGAAGTACATGACATAGTAAATCTAATGTTCCTTGAAATCAAATGTGAAATGTTACAGCCAGGTGGCAGACGTTTTAGCTTTGTTTAAGAAGTCATTTCTCTTTTAACCGCTTTGTTTGGCAAGATTACAAGTGTTCTGATCAACTCAATTTCAGTTGAGACGTCTTTCTCTACCAGGCTCAAATACAGTTTAGTGCAGAGCCGTTAGAGGTCCATGCACTCATCTCTAAGTTGCTATCATGGGGATGAGAAAGATTTTTTTAATTTAAGGGCTTAACTATGGAAACTTTTTAAGTGGCTCATGCAATTAGATTTAAATGCTTGGTGTGAAATACCAGCTTGCTGTGAGTGGGGAGGGGGAGAATACGGCTGAGTGAATACAGACAGGAATGCAGAAGAGTGAGCATCCTCGCGTCCTTTCCCTTCTAAGGAAATGCTGACCGAGGGCAGTGAGATGGTCATTCATCATCTCCCCTCTCATCCCCAGGTCAAGATAGCTGCCCTTGATATTTAAGCACCAGAATACTTGACAGATGGAAGGCTTTGTTCTAATATTTATTTATTTATCTATTTTACTGTGAAAATGAGAATTGCATATTTGTCTGTGGAAGTCCGAGGGTGGGACAAGCCAGCTCTGGTGGCAAGATTAACTGCACTAAAGAGAGCCAGGAACCCTCGTATTTTTAAATATAACGATCTCAGTCATTTTGCCCAGGGGGAAATAGCAATGTCGGGAACGAACTACTAATTACCAGCAACATCCCAGAAGAGAGATGGGGAGAGTCCATGTGGGGAGGCATGTGGGGACAAAGGCATGTGACCCATCTGCTGAGAGTCTCCTCAGCAACCCAGTCCAAGAGTCTTTGCAAGAAAAGGGCAGCCTCCCAGGAAATTTCTTCCTAATTCCTCTCGCCCCATCCAAATCCCACCAAGAAAGGAAGAGATGAGGCCAAAATATCTGGAATGGAAGGGAAGAGGAAGGGAGGAAAAATGAACTCCAGAGTTGCCAATTTGGAAGACTGGAGAGAAAGGCAGAACTTTACAGAGATACTCAGTTTAGGGAGAGTTTGTTATTATGACTGTGTCATCAATAGTGAATTTTAACTGAGGGCTTACCCACTGAGTTCCCAGCAGTGCTCGAGTTTATATTCTATGAGGAATATACACATCCCATGAGGAAAGTGCCCTTCTTATCTCTTTTTACAGATGAAGACAAAAAGGCTTCAAGAGATTGGGTTCAGGGTGGTAGGGAAGACAATGGATTCCCTTTGGTCAGAGTGAATTTCAGGTGACATCAGTTCTAAAAGGGGATCCCCATGATCGGAAATCAGATTTCTGATTTCCCCCCCCAGAAATCAGAAATTTGAACCTGAGGGTAGAGGGGAGGCTGGCAGGGGAAGAAGGGAAGCAGGGCATATAGATTTCCACAGTATATCTTTTTGTGTCTTTTGAATTTTGAAGCATATGAATGTGTTATCTGTTCAACAAATAAATAAAAATGTAATAACAAAAAAAAAATCAGAAATTGAAGTTGAGGAAAGGTCAGGACTGAAAAAATAGTCCTTTGAGAGTCAGGTGGTGTTGAAGACAAGCACATAAAAGTGAGTGGGCAACGTCCGGTGACAAGAGCCCAGTAGTAATCGGTAAACCAAGGTGGGAGAGATTGTTCTTGGTTGTTTTTAATCAACAAATCAGAAGCAAACTAAATACTCTCTTGGGTCACAGTTTAGAATCTTAACAGACAAGAGTGAACTCTGGGCTTGTAGAAGTATTTAGAAGGCACTAGGAGAGATTCTTACTACCTGAGTAATCCGGGAAATGTTTATCCTGAAAAGAAGGCTAAAGTAAACTTGTCTACAGCTAGTAATAGAAGCTCGAGGCAATGATGCACAGCCCCGTTCCTCCTAAGAGCAACTGGCTCAAGCATTTTAGGAAGAGGCCAAGGCAGATAAGACACTGCATGGAACTTAGTTATGCATCACTTGGTTTCTTTAATGTTTCCTGAACTAAGTAGGATTATTAAATGTTTTACATTTAATCTGTACCTCGTGCAAGCAGAAATTGGTTCTGAATGCCCAGGAGAACCATTCCTCCAAAGTTCAGCACTTCTAGCTCCCTGGCCAGCCCTTTGTCAGCACCAAATAAACGATGAATGAAGTGGGAGAGGGGAGGTGAGAACCTTTTTGAGAAACGGTTGTCCTCAGTAGGAGAGACAAATGAGAACCACAGAACATTAAGCTGACAGGAACCTTGGAGATGGACTAGGGAAGTTGACCTGAGCATGTATCGGGATCTCACAGAGGGCTTGTTAATACACAGGCTCCAGCCCCAGAGTTTCAGATTCATGTCTGGGGAGGGCCCAGGAATTTGCTTTTCTGATAACTTCCCAGATGATGCTATTTTATTTTACCACATTTTGAGGACCAGTGAACTAGTGAAACCTCTTCATCTTACAAACAGGAAACAGAAGCCCAGAGGGTTTCAATAACGTGTCCTAGACCCCCTAGCTAATGGCAGAGCTGGGACTAGAATCTCAACCTCTCTCTCTTTCCTTCATCTCTAAATATTTCAGCACGTATTTCCTAAAAGTAGGAACACTCTTTCATAACCACAGGACAGTTCCAATATCAGGAAATTAACATTAAAACAATACTATAAATGAATCTACAGACCTTATTCAAATTTTGTCAGCTGTCCCACTAGTGTCCTTTATCTGGGCCAGGATCCAATCCAGAGTCAGACAAATTTAGTTGTGATGTCTCTTCAGTTTCCCTTAATCTGGAACAATTCCTCAGTCTGTCTTTGTTTTTAGGACCTTGATACTTTTGAAGAGTACAGGTCAGTTATTTTGAAGAATGTCCCTAGATTTGGGTTTGTCTGATGTTTTCGCATGATTAAATTCAAGTTGTGCATTTTTGGCACAAATAGCACAGCAGTGATATAGTGTCCTTCTCAGGGCATCACGTCAGCAGCACATCAGGCCCATTTATTCCATTTCTGGTGATGGGAACGTTAATCACTTGGTTAAGATGGTGTCTGCCAGTTTTCTCCATGGTGGTTACCATTTTTTCCCTCTGTAATTAGTAAGTATCTTGTGAGGATATACCTTGAGACTATGTAGGCATATTTCTTATCATACTTCACTCACTAATTTTATCATCCGTGAACGATTCTTACCTGAAGCAACTATTAATGTGGTGGTTGCCAAGTGGTAATTCTCTAATTCTATCCTTTATCCTACATTAGTTGGAATTGTACTATAAAGAAAAGTTTCTCCTTCTCCCACATTCATTCATTCACATCAGTATGGACTCACTCATGGATTCTTTTTTATTCTAGATTCCATATCTCTTGCCACCTAAGTCAGTTCTCTTTTCAGTGTATGGCCCTGCTGCTTATAATACCATTATTTCAGATTTATTAGTTTATCACATTTGTTCAAAAATCAAACTGAAATTTTTTCAGGCTCTTCTCTTTCTTGCCCGTGCAGTTTCCAGACTAGAGTCAAGCAATACTGGCAGTCTTAAAGGATGCTAGAGCTATTGCTCTGGGTCATATTTTCCAGGGTCATAATAGCAATTAAAAAATTTTTGCCTTGAAGCCAATGCCTTCATCATTTCCCATGCACTTTAATTCCTCTTAGGCCATGTGTGTAACCAGTCTAACCATGCTCATATTATGGCCTTTGAGCTAAAGGAGGATGCCATCCTCAAGTACAGATACTAGGAGAGGGGCAGGCAGAGGTGGTCATGGCCAAACCTAGGTTTCCATGAAGGAAAAAACTGCCTTAGAGCAAAACTCTCTATTTGCTCATCCTCCCACTCCATTGTCCCTGAGGTATCCGAAGGAGGGACAATGGCTTGCAGTGGTATTTGGTTGTATGAGTCCAAAGGAAAATAAATGCTAACTCACAAGTAAATATTTGCCATTTTTGACTACAAATTACATTATATGATTAAAAAGAAACAAGTGTTTACCTATCCTTGATTTCATCATCACGTCATTATGCAAGAAAAATAAATCAGCTATTTAGTGGAAGCAAGATGTGACTTGAAAAAAATCTAAGCACTTTTTGTTTTTAGAAACAAATATAGCTGATTCAGAATCATACAAAATGAAAATTTCATTTTGAGTTGCATACACCTAGTTCTCTAAGATATATCCCAAGGGAAATTCCTCTTGGGATATAGCCATTTATGACCAGTATTAGAATTCTCAGGGAATAAGACACCAAACTGAACCAGGCTGAGTTGGAATGTCTAATGCAGTGGTTCTCAAACTATGGCGATACTGCCCCCCAAGGGGCATTTGGTACAGGGTGGATGTATTTTTATGGCTGTCACAATCAGTAGGGTGGGGGTGCTACTGACATCTAATTGGCAGGGGCCAACATGGCAGGGGCTAAACATCCTGCCTGCATGGGACAGTTCCATATAGCACGAGTTGCTCTGCCCAAAATGCCAGTAACATCCCATGGAGAAACAGAGTTTTCCCAGGAATTTGGAATTAGACTAAGATTCCAACTCAGTATAAGTGCTGGCTTGAATTGAAGAATTATAACCCTAGGAGCTGTTGACTGTAGCTATTATTTACTTGGTGTTTGGGGAACAGAGAGAGCTAGTCTGCAGAGAGAGGACTGACACAGATATGTAGAAAGAAACCGGAAAGAGTGACAGAGGGAGACTCTTGCCCGTGCTCTTATTCAAGCCCTTGGCTCTCATTACATTTCAGGCCCATCTGCAATCCTGTTGTTGGTTTCTGTGACATTTTGTTGTTTGCAAACAAGAATTTTAACTTCACAGAGACTAACTGCCATCTTCTGCCCCCTGACTGAGCAAGAGAGAAAGCTAGTGTGTAGAGGGAAAGAGGGAAGCAGAGGCATAGAGAAGCAGAAATGTGCCGGTGGAGGCTGCCTGAAGGCCTTAAGGCTCCTGGTCAGCTTCTGAGGCCCCGCTGCCTCTGGACCAATCAAATGTGGGCTGAGAGATGGGTCCTAGGAGACGGGTCTTTCCAGAAACTGCGTTGCGACTGGAGGGGCCAGGGCAGTTCCAGAAGAGGCGGAAATGCTGGGCAGCAAATTGTACCAGAGTCCACTGCACCTCCAGTAGGAGGTCAGCCCAGACTGAGGCTGGAACTTCTTACACCCCTTCCATGGAAAGAACCAGCATGAGTTTGAATTAGGTGAAGCTGTTTGGTGTAGACTTGACTGCCAGGGGGTTGCATCTGGATTAGGGGTCAGTTAAGAAAATAACCGTGAGCTGAAAATAAATAAAAAAATAAAGAAAGTGACTTTCTTATTTTTTTGGTGAGGAAGATTGGCAACAGATGTTAGCTCAGGGCCAATCTTCCTCTTTTTGCTTGAGGAAGACTGTCCTTGAGCTGACATCCGTGTCAGTCTTCCTCCACTTTTTGTATGTGGGATGCTGCCACAGCATGGCTTGACAAGCCGTGCATAGGTGCTCGCCTGGGATCCGAACCTGCAGACCCCACCAAAGCAGAGCGCATGAACTTAACCACTACACCACCGGGCCAGCCCTGAAAGTCACTTTCTTTAAAGGAAAACAAAAACAAAAACAAAACCCCTCACACTCAAGGGAAAACAGCTCTTAAAATATTAGCCTTGCTCTCTTAATTAGCTTTTTACCTGCTTGAGTAGAATACTCAAGTTTGTGTTGAAGATGGTAGGTTTCATTTCTGTTACTATTGGAACTTGATGAGATAGAGAGGGTAGTATTGGTTTCTTGGTGTATTTCTGTGGGCTGGTGCTTAATTGCTTGGCTGTAGCTTCTTTAACTGAAAAGGGAAATTGGTGAGGGAGAATATAATTCCAAGAACTTTTGGTTTTGCTAGACAGCAAATCATTTAACAGTGATAAAAGTATGGCTTCAGAAGAGGTCGTTTCCTTTTTCACCTGCCATTTACAGGCAGTGAGTATGGACAGATGAAGGAAATGTAGTGGATGACACAGTGTTCTGTGGCATGGCTTGGGTGTGAGATCTGAGTGTTTCCTTGCAAGGCTTCCATCCCAATCTTGTTTTCCTTGGATTTCAGAGACGATGCTGGGATTCCCATGATGGATCACCAGCACTTTTCACTCGTGATTGTACCCTTGGTACATCCCCACCCGTCATTCCCTTAACAGAGTCCTTTCATTCCTACAGCTCTCAAAACAGGATTAGCTTCAGAATCGGTTGCTTTAAAACATCAATTATGCCAAAAAATACATCTCAATTTCAGGAATGGAAACTTTTTTTTTTGTGTGTGAGGAAGACCGGCTCTGAGCTAACAGCTATTGCCAATCCTCCTCCTTTTTTTTCCCCAAAGCCCCAATAGATAGTTGTATGTCATAGTTGCACATCCTTCTAGTTGCTGTATGTGGGACCCAGCCTCAGCATGGCCGGACAAGCGGTGCATCGGTGCACGCCCGGGATCTGAACCCGGGCCTCCAGTAGTGGAGTGCATGCACTTAACCGCTAAGCCACGGGGCCAGCCCAGAAACATTTTTTAAATCAAAGCAAAAATCAAGTCTTGTGCAATAGTCATCTGATTAAACCCCTTCAGCTATCTAAAGGAAGCTCTTTCTTATGTTAACATGTCTCCAGCAGCAGAATTTCTCCAGTTCAGTCATTCTTGTTATTCAACTCTACCAAGCTTGAAAAACTCTGGACTGATGGGTGGGAAATAGTACCTGACACCTGGTGGGCAATCAGCAAATACCAGTTGAATTAAATTGAAGTGAAGCCTGAGTTCGAATCCAATTTGGGCTATCAGTTATCAGAGTGAGCTAGGTCTTGTTTTTACATTTGTGATAGAAGATTGAAGTACTATCTTATCTCTAAGGTCTCTTGCAACTCTAAAATCTATGAGAAATAAAGTGTTTGATAGTACAGTTAGTACTCTGAGCCATTTCTCAGGGCCTATGTCTAACTTTTTGAGAATTAGTTGCATTATTGACAACTATGCCACTCTCCAGTTTGCTTATAACATGCCACAGTGGCCTTCTCTCTGATCCTTGAATAGGCTTGGTGAGCCAGGCCTGGGCTGGATTTCAGCCCCACCTGGCCCCTTGGCCAGGTACCCTTATTCAGTGAACAACCTACACAACTGTGTGCACTCTCTGTCCAGCACCATGCAAAGCGCCTGCAGATAACAGAAACATAATATTAGTTGAATGAATAAATCAACTTTATTGAAGTTTAATTTACCTACTATAAAATGCACCATTTTAAGTGTTCAGTTCAATGAATTTTGACAAATTCATGTACCCAGGTAACCACTACTGCAATCAAGATATAGAAATTCCATTACCCCAAAAAGTTCCCTTATGTCCTTTTACAGTTGTCTCTCCTCCCATGCACCATCTCCCACCCCCCAGCCTCAAGCAATCACTGAATCTTTTAATTTTATTTAGTTATATCTTGCCTCTTTGCAAAAGAATTTTAAAATGGCCTTAAAAGGGAATAAATATATCAAAATCAATAAAAGCGGGGGAATAAAAAGAAGAAAGCAGGATTAAGAGGAGCAAGGCAGATATCCCAACCATAAGGTCGATGGAGTGTCTGTGATTGAGCTGGAAGGCTGAGGTTTGGCTGCAGTCTCCTTACAGCCAAGGCAAAGAGGGAAAAGTGGTACTTCAATTCCTGTCTGAGAGGAAGAAGCATTTCATTTGTCTCACGGGAGATGGCTTCCCTAACACAAAGATCTGAGATACTCCTCACGCGGGTCATCAGATGGAAGTTTTTGAAGGATGCGGTGAAAGGTGTCTTCAATGACAATTTCATAGCAAACGCAGCAGGAATAGTCACTTGTCTATTTCATCCAGACAATCTTCCATAAACATTCCTATAGCAAATATTAACGTACCTTCCCTAAATAAGATGGCCTCACTGGGTTTTTCAGAAAAGTGGGATAGTCAACAATTGAAAATTATCTTCTCTAGTGAGGTCTGGAATTCAGGAATCCTTTACTGTCCTTATGGGCAGAGACTGTGCTTTGAAATCCAGCTGGGCAGGCGGGAGGATTAATGCTCAATTATGAAACTTAAAAAAGCCTGGCCAGGATCCCCGTCTAGATCAAAGGCCTTCCCATCCCTGCCTGGAGCTGGGCTGTGAGTGGCGGCTGTGTCTGAGAAAAAGCCAGGATTTTCTTAAGGAATCAGTTTTGGAGCTGGGCCAACAGGAGCCAGGACTCCGTTGAGATGCCAAACTTCCATATAGTAGAACAAACACTTGAACATGAAA
Source organism: Ceratotherium simum simum (assembly GCF_057802395.1). Classification (NCBI taxonomy): domain Eukaryota; kingdom Metazoa; phylum Chordata; class Mammalia; order Perissodactyla; family Rhinocerotidae; genus Ceratotherium; species Ceratotherium simum. The sequence continues at coordinate 14,232,511 of NC_141901.1, read as the reverse complement.
GACACTGTGGGCAAGTGTTGACAGCTTCTCATCGCAGCCATAGGAATTTCTTGGTAATTTTCTTGGAAGATTGAGTTCTAAGCCACCTCACCCATGCCTGTTGTTGGGTTAGAGAGGCCCTGAAACGAATACCCTCTTCCCTGCTGGATTCTGAATCAACTGGGAAATAAGACAAAGGGGTAAAGCAAGAATATATCTGTTGTTGGGAAATGTGGCTGGTGTCTGTGGGCAAGCGAGTTTCCTGGGTTTAAGCCCCAGAATTAGATAGCCTTTCCCATCCCATCATAGGCGATACCTAGCCAGCACAGGCTTCTATAAGAAGTGGGACAAGGAGGATTGAGAACATGGGAACTTGCTCCCAATGCGGGGAGAGAGACAGCGGAAGGAGCTAGGCAACCCTGCCCAGTTCCACCTTCCAAACTCACCAGTCAGGAGAGTTGTTGCTCCTCTGCCTCTGGGCTACCAGAACAATGTATTCCCTATGTATCCGCTGGGACGAATTAGCCAAAAAGTATCTCTGAAGGGCTTGAAGGCATGTTGTGGACTTGTTTGATATTGACCGTTTAAATGTTGTTGGCTGCTAGCTCAAGACAGTAGTTTTTGTGTAACAGCTTTGATGGTTGAGGTTAAACCCTTCTTTTTGAAAATGGGTAGACATCGACACTATTTTCTTCTTTCTGCTTTTCCATAAGACTATACCTGCTGTTAATTTTGGCAAGGGGTGTGTCTATGTTGTCTAAAAGTGGTATCAGCCATTAAGATCTATATTAAAAGAAAGAGGAAGAGGGTGGGTCCCTTGTTTTACACTACTGAACCTCACTTGGTCCTTCAAGGTCATTCTTGCCACTCCTTGATTCAGGGACTGGTATTACAAACAAGATTTTGCAAGCACATTAAGAAAAGCAATCTTGATATGCTTATGTTGCTTGGTCTGCAGTCAGTTCTGCTCAGTGGTGTGCTGGTAAATGCATTAAAAAAAAGGCTCTTGGGGCCGGCCCCATGGCTTAGCGGTTAAGTGCATGCGCTCCGCTACTGGTGGCCCGGTTCAGATCTGGGCATGCACCGACGCACCACTTCTCCGGCCATGCTGAGGCCGCGTCCCACATACAGCAACTAGAAGGATGTGCAGCTATGACATACAACTATCTACTGGGGCTTTGGGGAGAAAAAAGGGAAAAAAAGGAGGAGGATTGGCAATAGATGTTAGCTCAGAGCCGGTCTTCCTCAGCAAAAAGAGGAGGATTAGCATGGATGTTAGCTCAGGGCTGATTTTCCTCACACACAAAAAAAAGGCTCTTGAAGTAAAGAAGTCCTGATTTATAGTGTTTTCTATTTTTCAGTTTCTGTGGGGTAAATACTCCTTCCATGGCTGATTTTGAGCTACCAATGTGATGTCACCAAACATGGAGTTGGGAAGAGGAATACAGTAGCACACCATTTTATGGTATTTCCACCAAACAGATACAATAGACCTAAATTTTTTTTTTTTTGGTGAGGAAGATCAGCCCTGAGCTAACATCCATGCCAATCCCCCTCTTTTTGCTGGGGAAGACTGGCCCTGGGCTAACATCTGTGCCCACCTTCCTCCACTTTATGTGGGACGTGGCCTCAGCAATGGCTTGACAAGCGGTGCATCAGTGCGCGCCTGGGATCCAAACCTGGGCCGCCAGCAGCAGAGCACGTGCACTTAACCGCTACGCCACGGGGCCAGCCCCAGACCTAAATAATCTTAAGAGAATATATATTACATATTAATAAAATATTAGTAAAATAATTAGGAAAGGATACATTTTGAGTATTTATTCTTAATATAATTTATTTAATTGTAAGTTTATATAAATTTGTAATAAGCATACCAAACCAAGTGGGCTCACCTCCTGGTGATTTAAACGAGACTCTACACCAGTAGAAGTTGTCTCACAAAGTAAAGTGTATCTGCAGCAAATAGGAGGCCATGAGGAATCATTTCCAAAGTCATGGCGTTGTGAAACAAAGGGAAGCAGGAACTTTATTTGTGTTGGGGAATGAATATTCAAAAGGGAGAGGCAGGTACACTGCAGATTATGGTAATAAGGCTTAATCTCCTCCTGAAGAGATCTTCGCATTAAAAATAAGGCGAGGTCATGGGCATAGCTCTTGTAGGGAGGCTTGGTTAGCTTCAGGGTGGTTGCTAGTTGTGTCTCCTTAACGTAAAAAACAACTTGGAAAAACAGCTAAATGTTTCCAAACCCACCCTTGAGTTCCTCAGGGCACTAGTCGGTGACAATAATGGTTGCTTTTAACAATCAGCTGGCAAAATTACTGAAATTTAAGGATCAGCTCTCGTGAGCCAGTAGGAGCCAGCTCCAGCACATCACTGGCTCTGATCAACATAATTAAAAGCCAAGGGAAGATCGATATCGCTATGAGGGGAAAATGTACCAATCAGCGGTCAATACTGCAAAGTCAACATTGGACAGAGCCCCAACCCTGCCATTTGTTAGGAAAAGAGCTTAATGTTTTGATGGACTATCCAGCAAACTTAACGGGTCTACAATTTTGGGAGAACAGAGAGGATTTGCCCTTTCAAAAAATGAAACAAATTCTACTTTCAGTCAATCTAGAGTGAGGAAAAATTCGACAAGAGTTAGAGCCCATCTATTAGAACTCATTGACAAGTTTGATGACAAACATTTTGACATTTCAATGTCAACTCGAGTCTTAAGCTTTATGCAGTTTTCGGTGTTTCAGGCGAGTTATGGCTGAAGGGGCCACAGACGATCTATTGTGATGTGCAGGTGGGATGTGATAATGGCTGAGCAAGGGAGGTGAGAAGGAGACCAGAGCGGAAAGGCTGAGGAAGATTCGGAAGGGACCCTCTCCTACTTTCATTGGGCTTGAGGCTGAAGGCAGAGCATCAGTAACCTCCCCATAAACAAAAATACGGAAATGTTTTCATCTAATTTTAAAGGGAACTTTTTACTCTAAAGATATTCAGCAAATGGAGATGACCGTATCAGAACAACAAACCAGCATTTTCTTCTTTTTAAAAAGAAACCGGATTATTTTGCCTGACATACCCATGTGTACAGTGGAGAGAGAAGTGTATTTGGAGTAAGCACACTTCCGAGCAGTTGTGCCACATGGGACAAATCACTTACCCTCTCCCGACCTGTTCCCTCCTCTGCCAAATCGGGCAGAGTGGGCATGACAACTCTCCTGTGTTGGTGTGAGGTCGGATGAGAGAACGTGCATGAAAGCACCTCACACACTCTAAGGCACTGGCAACCCTTTAAAACCAATATGTTGCTTTTGCAAATAGATTAAGAAAATTTTTTTTCTTGTCTTTTTAAATATCTTTCTTGCCAGAGTGTACCGGACTGTGGAACGAGAAACTTGCCTTCCAGTCCCTCCTCCGTTACCCTGCTGCCGGCCTCTGCTGAGAACAGCTATTTTTCTGAGGCTCAGCTTCCTTATCTCCAAATGGAAGGCAGACTAGTTGATCCCCGTTAACATTTTAAAATCCCCTTCACTCCTGTCTTTCAGCTCCTCTTACTAAAACTTTATCTTTGCTTTGACTGAAAAGCTAACTCTGACTCTGAATTCTTTTTTTTTTTATTTGTGAGGAAGATCAGCCCTGAGCTAACATCCATGCCAATCCTCCTCTTTTTGCTGAGGAAGACCGGCCTTGAGCTAACATCCATGCCCATCTTCCTCCACTTTATACGGGACGCCACCACAGCATGGCCTGACAAGCGGTACGTTGGTGTGCAGCCAGGATCCAAACACAGGTCATCAGCAGCAGAACGCACACACTTAACCGCTACGCCACTGGGCCGGCCCCTAACTCTGAATTCTTTACGCATCTGTGAGGCCCCACTTCTTACAAGAGGACATCTTCAGAGGAGGGGCATTTCTATCTTTGTTTTCAGACCTTGAGGGGTGGACAAAGAGGATGATTCTGTTTTCTCCCTCAGGTTTCTGAGTCAAACCAAAGAAAACAAACACAAAAGATTGCAAATCATAGTGGGTTGTGTATCCCTCAATGTGGTAAAGACCTTGAAAAGTGACCTGGTGTTCATCAGTTTAGTCTGTTTGCTGAATTCAAGGTGATTTTGGGTTCCGCAGAACATCATGCTGTTTTCCCAGCCCTTGGACAGCAAGAGAATGCAAAGCACATTTTGTAGTTAGGTTTTACACACATAGGGTTCCAAGAAAAATTCAATACATGTGTTCTGATTCATTCACACTTTACTCAGTAAATAACTATTTGATATCCAAGAAGGCTTCAGAGTTTTAGTGAAAAATCTCTTCAAAGTATTCTTTCCTTTCAACACAGCAGTCATATTTTCCTAAGAATAAGAATTAATAATGGCCAGTAGGGTTTGTGGGTGTTTGAAACATTGCCAGAATTCCTCTTTTGTCAACTTCAGAGTTACTTCAGAAGATCTAACGTACATAATCATGTAACCGAGCAAAAAGGGGCTCATTCTGCTTGCCGCAATCCTGTGCCAATCAATTGCAGATGAGTCAGTGGTTGAGAAAGGAAAGTTTATACGATTAGCTAGCACAACTGGAAGATGGTGGACTACAGTCCTAAAGAACCATCTTAAAGTCATACAGAATCTTGAGGCAGTTATATAGGGGAAATGGGCAGCGTAGGAGGAGGTTTAGGGATATCGACCATCCCATGTGATGAACTTCAAGGTTCCTCATTATCTTTTTCCTCTGTCATTTGTGATGGGTACCAACACAGAATTTTTCTTTCTTGAGCTCATCATGTTCCTGGGGAACTCAGAGAACAAAGTTATCCTTACCACAGCTGGCAGATATACGTAAGCAAGTCATAGAACTAGCAGATCATGTATTTTGCAAAAGTGAGAGATGCTTAATCATCTAGGCTACATGCAGGCCAGAAGGCATTCATAGAGACTAGTGAGTCAGGGTTATAGTTACAATATTGCTTCCTTTCCCTAAAATGGCTTCCCTCATGCTAACTTAAGATCTAGCTGTTACAATCATATTTTTAAAACAATGCATATACCTAGTGTGTGTGTGTGCATGTGTGTGTGTCAGGAATTGTGCTAGGCACTTTACATACACTGTCATGAACGTTGATAACAATGTTTGAAGGTAGGTATGACTTCTCTCATTTACAGGTGAAGAAGCTGAGGGGCAGGTTTTATGACTTGCCCAAGGCCAGAGCTGACAAGTTGCGATGCCAAGATTCTATTGAACTCTCTCTGTTTGCATCTTCTCTGTTAATTTTGTTCACTTCAGCAAATATTTATCAAGTACCTCGATGTGCCAGGTGCTGTCCCAAGCCTGAGGAGAAAAACAAGGAAAGACCTTGAGATGCTCCCAGTGAAGGGCTTCCTATTTTTATCCTTCAGCATGTGACTGGAGATGGCAGGAAAATAGGGGTTTATGAGGTTGTATCAGTTAGGATGTGTTTGATTGTAACTAACAGGAAATCTAACTCAAAGCGCCTTAAACAAGAAGGAGGACACACTGTGGCTAAGAATGCTACTTATCCCCTAATATCCATCTCCTCCTTCTACCGGGGGCAGAAACCCTATTTTTAGCCAGACATATGACCTTCCAGAATAAAGACAATATTTCTCAGCCACACTTGAAGAAGCTAGGTGTGGCCATATAACTAAGTTTTGTCATGTAAACAGAGTGCTACGTGCATCTTCTGGGAAGTGGCTTTCTCTTTTCTCCTTCTTGCTGACTGGATTCAGATGTGATGGCAGTAGTTGGAGCAGCCATCTTGAACCACAGGGGAGTAAATTTTGTGTTAAGACGGTAGAGCTATCAGATATAAGGTATACTATCCCTGGACTATCTGCCTGGACTTTTTTTTTTAACCTGAGAAAGAAATAAACCTTTAACTTGTTTAAGCCACTGTTATTTGGGGTTTTCAGTTACTTGCAACTGAACCTCATCCTAACTCATATAGTATTCACATAACTGGAAGTCCAGAGGTAGGGTGGGCTTCAGTGTTAGTTTGATTCAGCAGCTCAAACATAGCATCAAGGAATCAGCTTTGTTCCAGATCTTTGTTTTGCCTTTGGTGTGGGTTTCATCCTAAGGCTGGCTCTCTTTCATGGGACAAGGTGGCTGCTAACGAAAAGATGGATACATGCTTCCTTATCAATTTTCAGAGAGAGAGTAACATCCAGAAGTGCTCTCGTAAAAACAATGAAGTTCCTTTCCCAGAAGCCCTCTGACATCTTCCTGCTTTTTCTTGCCCTGAATCAGGCCAAATGTAGCCAGGGAAATGCCATGAATTGATTGGTTCAGTTTTTTTTTTTTTTTTAAGTTGATGTAACCTCTTTTTTTTTTTTTTTAAATTTATTTTTCCCCAAAGGCCCAGTAGATAGTTGTATGTCATAGTTGCACATCCTTCTAGTTGCTGTATGTGGGACACAGCCTCAGCATGGCTAGAGAAGCAGTGCGTCGGTGCGCACCCGGGATCCAAACCCGGGCCGCCAGCAGCAGAGCGCGAGCACTTAACTGCTAAGCCACGGGGCTGGCCCATGATTGGTTCAGTTCTGACAGAATGAATAACTGTGGCAAGGGAGTTGGGCTTACACTAATAGACTTGAACTACTCAGGTCCATCGCTGGAGGTGGGGTATTTTTTCTTTTTAAATTCATGATAACATACTAATTTAGGGTCAGTACAGACAATTCTTGGCATCAATCAATTTAACCTTCAGAATTTGTACTGTCCTTGAAGGGCCCCAATAGTCCACTATGTAAGGGGCAGCATAACAATTTCCTGGTGTGGTTGCTAAGAGGATTCAGTGAAATACGCAGCCTCTCTATTTCAGGAAACAGAAAGAGGCTGGTGGGCTAGAGGGAGTCATTTTACTGGTGAGTCCAAACAATGGGCCCACGGAGTCCCCAGATAAATCCCTTGGAATCGTGCAGAGCTGTCAGTACTAGGCCCTCTCAGGGTGTTGTGACTCAGGGACGGCTCCTGCCCGAGCACTTCTCCAGCCTTCCCATCCCCGCTCCTCCAAGGCTACCTGAGGTGCCCTTAATTCTTGGAATTTATGTTCTTTGGGATTAAAACATCTTTTCAGAAAGTCCCCAGTAAGCTGGGAGGAGTGACACATTAAACTGCAGCACAAAGGTGTTGATTAGATTAATTAGAAGGCCTCCCTCCACTCCCCTACTCACCCCCCCCCCCAGCCCCCAGCCTAGCCACCACTACCTTCTCTAACACCAGGGACACTGAGCCAGTGGGCAGCTGGGGTGTCATCATAGAAAAGAAAAAGTTCCCAGGTTCTGGCTAATCATAGAGGGCAGGGTGGGATAGCGAAATGGGGGTCCTGAGTCCCCGGCCAGGACAGGAGGCAGGGATAATAAGAATGATCAGGAAGTGGAGACAGTGGAAGACATCAAAGTCAATTTCAGTGACTTAATAATTTAGCCCAGGGCTAGCCCTGTGCGATCTATTCTGAGGGACAAAATAGCTATCATTTGATTCTGTGGCTGTTGAGAGACAACAGCTCTATTACTTCCCATCTTGGTTGCATCAGTGGTTGCCAGAATCTTTGAAGCTTTGTTTCTTACTCATCCGTCTGGCCTGTGGCGTGCCCACATGGCTCAGTACACAGCCTTGTTAAAATGACAAGACTCCATTAGGCTCCCCAAAATGGCAAGAAACAACCAGAAGGAGGGCATTCATTCAGGACAGAAATCATGTCAGAGGAGTAAAGCCAGAAACACTGGCCTGAAATAGGATTAGAGGGAGCTAAGGCACACTGGCAGGCAGAAGGTCTTTTCCATTATTTTCAACCAACTCTAAAAGCAATTCTACAATAAATATCTTTTTCTGTAGTAAATTCACTTGGGTACTATCTTTCAACAGGCCATCAGTTGGTTAGCTTATTTAAGCTCATCACTTAAAGCAATTAGACATATGATACTTAATCCAAAACTATCAGGACCTAATTTATTCTTCTGAAGGGCCATTCGTGAAGTTCTTGTGAAGCATTTTATTTCATCTTTACCTCAGTTTTTCTCTAAGTGTCCTCCCTGGATCATTCACATACAAATCACATGACAGGGGAGCGGTGGCTATGGTGGTGGTGGTGGTGTTGAGTGATAAAAATCACTCAGCTAACACTATGGTTGTGAAGTGCTCCATCCAGAATCTACTAAACTAGACTATCTGGGAGTAGGGCCTAGAAATGAGCATTTTAAACTAGCAAGTCATGTGATTTTAATCGCCCTAGGGTTGAAGCACATTGATTCCTAGAGAATGCTGATAATAATACCTTACAGTATATGGGGACTTTTGTCCCCATAATATCTCATTGGCGCCTCACCACAAGCTCAGGGAAGAATGTCAGAGCAGGTATGATCATTTCCATTTTATGAAGCAGGGACCGCAGCTCTGTGCCTTCAAGTAACTTGCACAAGGTCACACTCTCATACATGGGGTGGACTGGAACTCAGTTCTTACAGCACCAAATTCAGTGCCCCTGCCATTACACTGAATGGTAATGATATTCCAGCTGACTAAATGTGGAACCCCATCTTGGGCCATTGTCTAAAGGGAAAGAAAACAGACATAGTCTGAGCAGCCATAGGAAGAAGCAGACTTTGTGGAAAGAGAAAAACCATAAAAACTTGGAAGACATCAATAACCAGCATACTTAAGGTCATTAATGGTCTAATCATAATGTTGAATTTGTCCAAACTACAAATATAATAATTATCTTTATTACATATTTAGATTTGGCCTGGTTGACTCAACTAATTGGTTTGAGCAGGGACAATCAAGAGTTTACAGTAGTGAACCACGTGATCAGAAATTCAATTAAGTGAATGCTGGCTACATTCATTTACTTTCAATGGTAAGCATGTTGAATGAAAATCTGTGTGACTCAAACCTGAGTCAAGAACATATGAGGAATTATTCATACCCACTTTCCTTTTGTCAGCAATCCATGATGTCCCAGTTTCATTCTGAAATTTTAGTGGAATTAAATCTGAGGAACTCAAAAAATTACATCATGAACTATAATTTGGTTCAGTTACGATTATTAGCCAGTACAAACCTGCTAATGAGACACACGTTGGCAATTAGCTTCACAACCATAGTGTTAGGCAGACAAGTAATTCCTGCTGAACTCCTGCATATATGTGTGATGGTTAATTTCGTGTGTCAACTTGACTGGGCCATGAGATGCCCAGATATCTAGTTAAACATTATTTCTAGATATGTCTGTGAGAGTGTTTCCAGAAGAGATTAGCATCTGAATTAGTAGACTGAGTAAAGCAGATTGCCCTCCCTGATGTGGGTGGGCATCACCCAATCTGTTGAGGAACTGAATAGAACAAAAAGGTGGAGGAAGGGTAAATTCACTCCCTTCCTGACATTGTCTGCTGGGACATCGGTCTTCTCCTACACTCGGACTGGGGCTTATGTCATTAGCTCCCCTGGTTCTCAAGCCTTCAGGTTTGGTCTTGAACTACACTGGCTTTCCTGTGCCTCCAACTTGCAGATGACAGACAGTGGGATTTCTCAGCTTCCATAGTCATGTGAGCCAATTCCTGATTTATTTATTTATTTTTTTTAAACTTTATTTTCTTTTTTTCCCCAAAGCCCCAGTAGACAGTTGTATGCCATAGTTGCACGTCCTTCTAGTTGCTGTATGTGGGACGCGGCCTCAGCATGGCCGGAGAAGCGGTGCATCGGTGTGCGCCCGGGATCCGAACCCAAGCCGCCAGTAGTGGAGCACACGTGCTTAACCGCTAAGCCACGGGGCCGGTCCAAGCCAATTCCTTATAATAAATCTCTCTCTCTCTCTCTATGTGTATATATATGAGAATATACATATATATATATCCTATTGTTCTATTTCTCTGGAGAATCTTGACTAACATACCATGTAAACATTTTTTTTAACCTCAAAATCTCAGTGGCCACATTGTGGGGTCAGACTGGTCACATTTAGCCTTGACCCCTTGCCAACTACTGGATTTATAGCATAATGCTAAGGAGGCTGGGGTTATGTGTTGGGATCCATATGGAACTGCTCGCTTGGCTTTGTTTGATGGCTTTAGGCTTAGTTCTACTTCCCTGGCAGCCATCTTGTGGTGTGAGAGAGCATAAATGGCTGGTTCACAAGGGTTGGAAAGACCAGATCCCTTTCCAGCATTGCTTCAGAAAGCAACCTCTGGTAAGATACTGTGTAAGCTGAATAAGTCCTTTGTTAACTTGCACTCTGCATGAATTTTTACGTCACATTTGGTGAAAAATGTAGATTACATTCCTGGGTTTACACCACTGTGATTAAACATTTTCCTAATAATCACTTATGGATTAATTATAGTAGATCCTGAGTTAGAATAAATCCAGGCCATTTTGGGGCAATCTGGGTACAATATGTTATTGTATTTCTCTAAATGCCAGTAAGGTTGTATGTTTCTCCATGACAACCCCACCCCCCCAATCTATTCTTCTCTGTTTTGTATTTTTACTTTTTTGATACCCAGAAACATATCTGTCCTCCACCACTGGGATAAATATACTGGCTTGTTTTCTAGTTTTCAAAACAGTTTGTAGTTGTTGTTTAATAATTCTTTGAACTATCTGGGTTTATCAAAATGTATGATGCGTGTAATAGGTATGAACTGTTCCACTGCACTTGAGGTGCAAGAAATACCACTTTCTTTTTGTAGCTCAGGATCTAGTCTCTGAGCCCAGCAGTAATTATTTAGGGAGGGGCTCCTCCCTCTCCCTCATCCTTCCCTGGGTTACGCCAGGCCCTCAGGCGTTACTCTATCTGGGGATAGAGGCCTTTGTCATTAATCCATTTGGTCACCACAGAAGATGCTCCTTGCCCAAGGCTACATAGACCTCATACACAGACCTTGGCTGGCAGGCCTTGCAGCAATCTCCTCACCAGGCCAGACAGCATGACAGCTGCTCCCAAGGTGAGGAGCTTGATGTCTGGCCTTGACAACGTCCCTGCGCCATCTCCCATTCAAGGTCCTGCCACCTCTTGGGCACTGTGTGTTCCCGTCTCCTTAGAGAGGCCTCAAACCAAAGAACCCACCACTCTCTGCCTGGCATCAAGCCTCTCCCCAGCTCTAGACACCTCATGGCCCCCAATCCCACCCTCAGCCTCCTCTTGCCTGGGAAACTGGGAACCAGTGCTCTCAAACACAGGCTTGGTCCTAAAACACAAAATGTGTCCCATGAGAACGAGGAACACAGGGACACAAAGCCTGTGCCTTTTCTGAGAGGGGTACAGGGAAAATTCCCTTCAGTCTTTGCTGATGAGTCCAGAGCAGCCAAAAAAAAAAGGCCTCCATCAAAACATAAACCACAAAAAAAAGGCAAGACACCAGATACTTTCTCAATAATTCACTCTAAGTATGACATATATGTATGTAGAATTATCCCCCTGTTTTTCCTACAGTTTTGTTTAAATAATGTTTCTTTTTCTATTGTTATATAGCTTGTGTTCTCTTCCCTCCCCCAATATGTTTTGCCCCTAAAGCTGTCAAATCTATTTCTGGAATATCCGTTTTATTCAATTAGTGATTTTTTTTTCCTCTCTCTGTTTTGAAGTCAATACCATACAATTTTCATGAAGATTTAATTGTTATATGTTTCAAAATCTAATAGGATGCATCCATAAACTAAGAAAAAAGATTTTGTTATTCTTGACTGCTTTTTCTTTTGAACTAATTTCACACTACTTGTCAAGTTGTATAAATTATCTTAGGGGAAATTTAATGGCATTAAATTCACATCCTAATTTAAGATATATTATGTTTACTATATTCTCTTAACCAGAAGCAAGGTAGATTTTTCCATTTTTTGTCTCCATTTCTTTTTCCTATTATGGTGTTTTACATTTCTTTGAGTAAGATAAATTCTTTTTATTCCAAGTTGAGTCAATACTCAAGAATTTATGTTTTTTGTTACTCTTACAGAATGGAATCTCTTTTTGTTTGTGTACCCCTAATATAAAGAATAACACCACATTTTGTGGATTTATCTTATACTCCCTAGTTCTTTGTCACCTCTCACCTCATGGGTTTTATAAGTATATAATAATATCATCTCCCAAATAGCATCTCCCAAAGATACTTTAATTACAGTATTTCTGTCCTGTGTAGATGCTTCTGTTTCTTGCCCTTCTCAAAACGTTGTTGTCAGCACTTTAATACGGTGCCGAGTGTAATGACAGCAGAGGGCACGTCGCTGGCTTTGCAGGGATTCTTCATATTATGTACTATTGGCTTGTAGTTTTGGTTTCTTTAAAAAAGAAATTTTAATACAGAAACACTTCTTGTTAAAATATTTAGAGTTTTCAAAAGGAATAAATTTTGATTCGATTTGAATTATTTCTTGGCATCTATTGAGATGATGAAGTCATTTTACAAATTTGTCCTATACGCATGATGATTTAAAACCTTTCCCTTGAATGGACGTGTGGGCAACACAGTAATATCTGGATTCAGCTCATAACTCAAAGCTGAAAAACAAAGAAGCAAGCAAGCAAGTAAACAAACCAACCAACCCAGGAGCTCAGAAAGGCCTGAGCTTCTTTATGAAAGAAGCACAATTTGTTTGGGAGTGTTTATCCCCAGGAGGCCCACCATGGGCAGTCATTTGAAATGTGCTCAGCTGATAACCCAGACCACTTCTTGGCCCCTCATGCTCACTCTTGCATTTGATTGTCCTGTGGATTGTGGTCCAGGCTCTGCTGGGCCAGAGAATGTCCTGCTCTGACAATCTTCCTTGTTTTCAACTGATCTTTGCAACCATGGTGCATTCTTTTTGGTCATTCAATCACAGGGATGAAAATTTTAGTTACTGCCTCGTACTATGAACCATAGCAATTGTATGTCATAAGATGACTTTCATGTCCTACTATAAATAGAGTTTGGCTTTCATTACTAGATATACACCGACAATTAACAATAAACAGTAGTTTTTTGGTAAATGGATACTGGGGGAAAATATTACAACCTTGAGTTACACAATCTTGGTTAAAAGAATTGTGTAATTACCTGATGTATTTTGGACTGTTGAAACATATACTCTGTATTGGTCAATGATAGAAATTTTTTCTTTAAGTATTTTGTAAAAGAATCATTTTAATTTTTTTTACACAAATCAAGTTGGCACAGATTGAAAAAAATTTTAACCCATAGTAAGTCAAGGTGAGGGCAATTTGGCAATATCTATCAAAACTGTAAACGCACATGCCTTTTACTCAGTAATTCCCCCACTAGGTAGTTATTGTTCATATACAATAAAATGTGTGTGCACTGTGTAAGGATATAAACATAGTGTATTTATAATTTATAACATTGAAAAAACTTGGAAACATCTTAAATATGTCTAAAAAATAAATTGGTTAAATAAGTTATGATATATCCATTCAATGGAATCCCACACAACTGCTAAAGAATGAGGTAGGTCCACAGGTCCTGATATGAAAATATGACCAAGACACATTAAGTGAAAAAAACAAGACGAAGAACAGTATGTACAATATGTCCTTATTTACGTTTTTAAAAAATAGAATTAGCTTCTTTATGTTTAGAAAAATTCTGGAAGAATACTATTTGACTATTTTACTATGAGAATATGTAATTTTTATAATGAAAAGTTCTTGCTCTCACTTAAAAGTAATATAATTTCATTGTAGAAATTTTAGAAGACAGAGAAGGATATAAGGATAAAACTAAGAATTATCCAGATAAAAATAAGAATTACCCAAAAACAATTTGATGTTTTCCCTTTTGGCATTCTTCAATGCATATTTACACTTTCAAAAAGATTAGCACCCCAATGCTCATGTAACTTTATAGTCAACCTTTTCTCTACCAGCCAGTATATATCATGAGCATTTTTCCATATCATTAGTCAGTAATGAAAATATTTTCCCTGAATTACCCATTCTCTTTCTCTATATCATAATTCAAGACAGTTTTAGTTGGACCTTTCCATTGCTGTATAGCCAGGTACAGTGGACTGAGAACAGACTTTAGAATCAGAAGACCTACCTTCAAGTCATTCTTCTGCTGGTTAGTTGTGTGATCTTGGGCAAGTTGCTTAGCTGAATTGAACAACATTTTCCTTTTCAGTAATATGGGTAAAATAAGAGCCAGCCTTACCTACAGGATAATGATATTGTGAGGATTAGATGAGGTATCACGGGTAAAGTGCTCTTTGAACTGTAAAGTCTGGTAAGAATCTACCCATTGCCCTAAGGCTGACCCTCAGGGCCTCTCTCCAGGTCTGCTCACTCCGCCTTCTCCTTACCTGAGTGATTGAGATCTCCTAAAAGGAGCCCACCTCCTGAGCAGTGAAGACCAGACTCAACCTGGCACTCAAAGACTCTCACAGTCTGGACCAAACCCGCATTTCTAGCCCCATCTGCTGATCCTGCCATCTTGGCACCATTTCAGTCCCTTCCATGAACTTTCACATAGGAACATACTTTCCAGGTATCTTGTTGATATTGTCTTTACCTAGAACATCCTTAATTTTCTCTTGTGCCTGGCAAAATCCTGCTCATCCTTCAAGGTCCATCTCCAGTGTCAGCCTTTCAGTCTGACATCCAAGACTGAAATAATGGTTTCCTCCTCTGGCTCACTCAGTACATGCTGTGGCTGATCTATACCCATTTATCACATGGTTCAAGAATCCCTTGACTCTTGTGGCATAATTACCACCTTTGGGGCATCTGCCCATCTCATGATTCATCTCCATTTTCCAAGACTTGTGTCATTGTACAGCAGCCATATTTGGCCATAGCTGATTGGAACAGAGGTGAATCCTTGGGCCAATAAGATCCTCTTTCCTGGGACTTTGGAATTCACATTTAGGATGCTCGTCAGTGTTGCTGCAAGTAAGAACATGTACCTTCAGGAGTTGAGCTTGCCTTTGTGGAGTGGTCATATCTGCCCCATCTGGGTACACAGAAGTAGAGGATGTTGTCTGTGAAGAAGATCCGTGAGTAATGAACAGAGACCAGAGGCCATGAAACCCCAGTGAGAGAGAGTGCCAGAGGAAGTGCCTTGGTCCCAGGCAGCTTTCTAAGGCAGGGTCCCAGGGCTTGAGAGGCCCCACTGCACTTTGAGCAGCTTTGGGCTCCATGAAGTAACCATACGTAAATAAATATCTCCCTTTGCTTAAGGAAGATGGACACACAAATCACCATAAAATAATGTGGATGTTCAGTACTAGAGACACACCCAAGGTTTTATGGAGCACCTGGGAGCAAGGGAAGGTGCTGAGGTGGGTAGTCAGGAATGGCTTCCTGTAGAAGGTGATGTTGGACAAGTAAGGAGGGCATTTCAGGCTGAGGGAACAGAAGGAGCAACAGAGTGGTGGTGGGAACCACAAGCAGTTCAGCGTCGCTGGAGCACAAAGGCACGGAGAGGCCAGGAGTGAGGCTGGCTGGAACGGCGGGCAGGAGCCTGCTCAGGGAGAATCTCGGGTGCCGTGGGAAGGCGCTTGGACTTCGTCCTGGAGGTCACTGGTTCTCAACCTTGGTTTTACATTAGAATTTTCTGGGGAATTTTAAAAAGAAATATGGATGCCTTCTCCAATCCAGTCTAATTAAATCAGAATGGCTAGGGGTGGAAGCTGGGCGCTCAAATTTTTTAAAAAGCTGCCCAGGTGATTCTGATGTGCAGCCAGCGTGGAGAACCTGACAGGACCTGAAGTAGGACAAAGGTTGTGGGAACGGAGAGGAGAAGAAGTTTATGAACACCTATTTAGGAGATAAAATAATTTTAAGACTTAGTGATTGGACAGTAAGAGAAGGTGGTTAGCGTTGACCTGAGGGTCCCAGCTTGGGTCACTGGAAATGCCTCAGACAGGCGGGCATGAGGAAGGGGTCTGGGGAAAGCTGGTGAGTTCCCTTTGGACCTGGGGAACGTGAGGTGGTACCTGGATGTCCAGGTAGAGATCAGGCAGCTGGAGTGACCCGTCTAAGGCTTGGGGGGGCTACACCAGGTGGAAATAATTGGCAGTTTGATAGCTGATTGAAGGTTGTCTCCGTTTTTACCATTTAATGAGAGTAGCCTCCAAAAAAAGTCACTTTCTAGCTTACAAAGGTGTTAGCGGTGTTAAAAGCAAGGAGCGGCCCCACCCCAGATCACCACCCGAGATAGGGTGTGATGTGTATCTCCAAAGTGCCTTGAAGTCAGGTGGCTCCTCAGAGTTCTAAAATTAGCAGAGCAGCTGTGCTTGGTGGGTGGCAATGCCCGTGGCTCACTCGGCCTGAGAGCTGGGCCTTCCTGCCGTGGGCTCTGTTTGTGTGAGCAGGTCAGGGATCAAGCAGGAATCTGTTTCTTTGAAGAATTCCCCCAGGAGCCGAATGTCATGCGAGTGTGCTGTAAGAGGACAGAAAATGTCTTCCGTTGCCAGATGGAAGGGAAAGACGGGGAGGGTATACTGGAAAGGAGCCTCATGAAAGGGTGATTTTTCAAGAAAGTTCACCCTAGAAATGACACCCCGAAAGACAGGTGAGGAGGCGGTTCGCTTTGGAGGAGTCAGAATTAGGTCCGAAACTGAAAACCTGCGGTGGGGCTCTGTGTTTTGCACAGAAGAGTGCTGTGTAAATGCTTCCTGGTTGTGGTTTTGACTCTCTGGGGTGGTTCAAACTGGGCTTCAGATGAGAGCTCTGCTGCCAACGCCCCCCACCTGAGGGATTTGGGGAGGGGTGCCAGGAAGGTAGGCAGAAGTGGAGGAGGGGGAATCTTCTCAGTGCATTTCTCGATTTAGAAAAAAAAAATATGTGTGTGTGCGTGTGTGTGTATATATACGTAGTATATTAAAGTATATTTTTATATATATAACCAATAAATGGCTGGGGAGGAGAATGGGGGCAAAGGGTTGTAAGTGACAAAATACTTCATCGTGGCTCCATCATGGATTCTCCCCTTCTTGAGCTTTTGTCTGAAGATTATTACACACGTGGAAGAAGGAGGACTGAGAAAATTAAAAGTGGCCAGTTCCTCCCTAACTGAAACATGACTCAGCAACAAGCTGTAGGGGCGTTGTAAATCCAGGAGTAGCACTTTACATAGCATTTATCTGCGGATGGTTTTTCTACAAATACCACCATAATCCCGGATAACACTGGAAGATAGCCTCTGTCCAGAGAGGCGCCCTCAGCTCTCTCCATAACTGTTGGACGTTGGTGAGGACGCCTGGAGTGGCAGCGAAAGCGGAGGAGGTATAAAAGGAGAGGGCAGGTGGAATGTGACCGGAGCAACACCTTAGGACCAAAAAGGAGGACTTTTTGGCTGGGTCTCCTGGATTAGTACCGAGTTGGAGAAAAGAAACTGCCTAGGAAGCTGTGTCAGTCCAGCCAGTGTGTGCCCAGATGTGTGTTATCCTAGGCCAAGCTGTGTCTGCACTCCGAAACACTTCCCTGGCTTGGAATATTCTCTTTTGTAATCTTGGTTGTGTTTCCTAGTGAATCCTTGGATGAATTTAAGGGGGGCTTCCATAGCTAGGACAGCAAGAGAGCAGCAAGTTCCCCATGAGGGAGTCCCAGTGGAGAGGAAAACCTGCGGGTGGAGGTGAATCCTGGAAGCGAGGACTTTGGAAGGAGACAGTTGTAGGCAGCTGGGACTGATGATACAATCCAACCCCTCAGGGCCACCCTGTGGCTTAGCGGTTAAGTGCACGCGCTCCGCTGCTGGCGGCCCGGGTTCGGATCCAAGGCGTGCCCCGACGCACCGCCTCTCCGGCCATGCTGAGGACGTGTCCCACATACAGCAACTAGAAGGATGTGCAACTATGACATACGACTATCTACTGGAGCTTTGGGGGGAAAAAAAGGAGGAGGATTGACAATAGATGTTAGCTCAGAGCCAGTTTTCCTCAGCAAAAAAAAGAGGAGGATTAGCATGGATGTTAGCCCAGGGCTGATCTTCCTCACACACAAAAAAAATAATAAAATAAAAAAAAACCAATCCAACGCCTCTTTTTTCTTTATACTTCAATCCTTGTGTTTCTTTTCTTTTTTCTTGCTGAGGAAGATTCGTCCTGAGCTAACATCTGTTGCCAGTCTTCCTCTATTTTGTATGTGGGTCACCGCCACTGCATGGCCACACAGCACGGTGTAGGTCTGCACCGGGGAACTGACCAGGGCCACCAAAGTACAGCGTGCTGAACTTAACCACAAGGCCACTGGAGCTGGCCCTGTTTTTCTTAATTTTGTTGAAGATTCAACATTCAGCCCATTTACCTTACTTTCATTTATTTATTATTTATTTATTTGGTGAGGAAGATTGTCCCTGTGCTAACATCTGTTGCCAATCATCCTCTTTTTTGCCTGAGGAGGATTGTCACTGAGCTCACATCTGTGCCAATGTTCCTCTATTTTGTATGTAGAACGCCTGCCACAGCATGGCTTGATGAGTGGTGTGTAGGTCTGTGCCTGGGATCCTAACCTGCAAACCCTGGGCCTCCAAAGGGGAGTGTGCGAACTTAACCACTGCGCCGCTGGGCTGGCCACTACTTTACTTTTATTTTTATAGCTGGCAAAGGCCTTTATAATCCTCTTCCAGTGGCCAAGAGAAACCACTGGGCCAGTATACTCTGTGTCTCTCCCTCACATCTAATGAAACGGGCCAGGGCACCGCCAACACCAGCCCCAGGCCCTGGAGCCAGGGATTTCCTCTGCTTCCGAGCTTCTCCTCCTCCAGCTGATTTGGGATCTTGATGACTTCTCTGCATTTCTTCAGTCTCTTCCCTTACAGCTAGATTTAGGGGGGTGGTGCACATCCAGTGGCTGCTTGTACTTCAAAGCTACTTCTGGACAGCTTGAGGCAATCTCAGACCACTCGCTAGGTAAAGAAGAGGAATTTCCAAATATGTAGCTGACTTCGTGAGTCACCTGGGGGAGCCGTTTATTGGGGGGGGCCTCCACAGAGAACATACTGCCCACCCATGTGATCACTTTTTGTCCATTCTGATGCAGAGGCTAAAACACAAAACCCAACATAACATACGTTCAGAAAGGGAGCATATGAGTGTTTCTGCATATATGATCCACAACACTCCTTTGACCCTGACACATTGAGAGCAAATCTGCCCTTATTCGAGGGCACAGGAGTGGCACAGACAGTATGTCTCTTTTGTGGTATTTCAGGCTCAGCTTACAAAGCTTCTTAAAGGGGTGAAGTAGGATATTTTGGTGATGACACTAAAGGGGTGTGTGAAGTGACTACAATGAAGGCTGATGGTCTAGACTCAGGGATCCCATTCCCTCCTTGTTCCTATTTGGTTGAACATTTGGAGACAGGGAGATCTGTCAGGATCTCCCTTTGTTTCTCCATAAGCGTTAAAGGAAACCAACATTTATTAAGTAACTAGTTCCATGCACCATGCTAAACACTTTATATAGATATATCTGTGTAGTTTCATCCTGAAACAGTTCTGCAAGGTAGGTGTCTGTGATCCCATTTCACAGGTAAGAATCCTTTAAGAATCACTGCAAGGTGAAGTAATTGCCAGAAATCTGGATGCTAGTGAGTGATGGATCTAGAATTCTAATCCAGCTTGCCTGATGTCAAAGTCCACGTACTTTCTTTACGCCATGCTACCTCCTGGAAAAGAACTAAATCCCTCTTTTTAGAAGGTTTGAGAGAATGAACCAGGAACTGCATGTAAAAAGCTTTGACAGTTGCAAATCAAAGTCTCTGTAAGTCTTAGATTCTTACGTATGATGAAAAGAAAATTGAAAGAGATCGATTAAAATCTCACCAATTCAAAAAATATTGCCCAGGAATCATCAAAATTAGAAATTGTGAGTAGGAATATGGATCTCAGCCTTTTCACTCAGAGGGAAGACACTACTGAGGCTCAGTTTTGCTGCAGATTCCAAACTGTAATATGTGTGTGCACATTGATAGAATGGCTTCCCAACCTGGGAGAGCTCTCAGGGTCATTAAAAGATGAAGGGTTCACAATGACCACAATCTTTTTTTTTTTTTTTTTTTTTTTTTTAAAGATTTTATTTATTTTATTTTTTCCCCCCAAAGCCCCAGTAGATAGTTGTATGTCATAGCTGCACATCCTTCTAGTTGCTGTATGTGGGACTCGGCCTCAGGATGGACGGAGAAGTGGTGCCTCGATGTGCACCCGGGATCCGAACCCGGGCCACCAGCATTGCAGCGCGCGCACTTAACCACCAAGCCACAGGGCCGGCCCTTGACCACAATCTTAAAGAGGGCTATTAGTAAAGGAAATATAGACTTCTGATGGATTAAAACAGATTTTTAAAAAGAATCCATAACTGCTGGACAAAGACAGCAACATTAATTTCCATTTTCTGCAAGGGGAAGTATATGTCATTTAATTCAAGTCAACCCCACAGTCTTCAGGGTTTAGAGACCTAGATCATTCTCCAGACTTGAGCCAGGCCAAGGTATAACATCAACAGGCTTTAGACGTCTTAAGAAAGTGACATCATTCCAGAGGAAATGAGAGTACCTCACAGAGGCTTTGAGGATAATCCATGACTTCTATTGTTTTGTAAAGAAAGACTCAGGAGTGGCCTTCGGATGGCAACCCTCCTCCCAGCAATGCAGGAACTCACCTCACATCAACATCAACCTAGGTTCTCTGTGTAGGTTGGCTTCAGGGGGTTTGGTTCTGAAGTGATCTAAATAAAGATATATTTTCCCTGTTTACTCTGAAAAGATATCTAGTCTATCAGCAGAGTCCTCTGATGGTAGATGCCACAAAAATAGAGAAAATATAACATCTTTTTTTACAGTCTAACTCTTTTGGATAAGATAACTTTCCTATTGGACTACATTTTTCTTGTTGGTTAACTCCAGTTGAAGAATATGTCAGAGCCATTCAGGCACTTGGTTGCGAGTCTTGGAGGTTGGCGTTGTACACAGAATGTGCAGCCTCCTTCTAGGAGAGAGAGAAGGAGTCTTCACAGCATCTGAGTGCCAGGAGGGAATCTGTAGTAGGCGGCCTCTAAAATAGGTCCCAATGATTCCTGCCTCCTGGTATTCATGCCCTTGTATACTCCACTCCCTTGGGTGTGGGCTGGATTTAGTGAGTCAATTCTAAGGAACAGAATCTCAGCAAAAGTGATGGATGTCACAAAGACTCTGACTTCCTTCTTGCTTGTCCTCTCCTGCTTGCGCTAATAAAAGCCAGCCGCCATGTTGTGAGCTGCCCTATGCAGAGATCCATGTAGCAGGAAACTGAGGGAGGCCTCCAGCCAATAGCCAGTGAGGAACCGAGGCTCTGTCTCCAACTGAGACTCTTATTCTAGGATTCAGAGAGGGACTGAATCCTGCCAACAACCACTTGAGTGAGCTAGAAAGCAGATCCTCTCCACGTTGAACCCTGAGATGATTTCAGCCCCGGCTGACACCTTAATTACAGCCTCAGGGAGACCCTGATTCAGGGGACTTGGCTACGCAGGGCCTGGATTTCTGACCCACAGAATCTGTGAGATAATAAAAGTTTGTTGTTTTAAGCTGCTAAGTTTCAGGTTAATTTGTTATGTCATTTTAGGTAACTAATTCCTCCAATCCAACCTCTATTCTCAGTGAGCTGATGAAGACCTGGAGAGATCTGGTACTTCACAGGAAGTCCCACAGACCAAGAAGCCAAGCCCCTGAGTTTGCAGGTGGGGCTCTCTCACCAATTTACAATGCCCTTCTGCAATTTGGCACTATGGAAATTCATCTGCCATGGCCTTATTTAAAACCCCTTTAAATGAGCCCCCACTTTTTCCCAAGAGGATGTCTCAATTTCCAGCTGGCCAGGAAGAGGACAGGGCAGAGTCTGGAAGGCTGATCTTGAAGCCAGTCTGTCCCCACCATGGCCCCGGGGCAGGGCTCCCTCCCCCCCAGCTAAACCCCGTTCCAGGCACTGGGCTTTCTCTTCTACTCCGAGAAACCTTGAAATTCACAAATCTCCCTAGATAATGGATTCTAGCATTTTACAGCCTTTCTCTCTCCTGCTACAATTTAGAGCTATCTTGGGCTGTTAATTCTTAAAGGAAACGAGCAGTCTCTCCCATCCCCGTTCTCCTCAAGTCACAGATTTGTGTCGTGCTGCCTTTAGCACCAGGCCTTCTGACGGGGTGGGGTGGGGGTGGGGGGGGGGGGGGAATGAAGTGGCTCTGGGAGGGACAGGACAGTCCCGGCAGCACAGCTTTCGGGGTCTGGACAGAAGATGGAGAGGATGGGGTGGGGTAAGCCTGGGGGAAACTGGGAGCAGAGGATTGGGCTGGGCCAGAGGAGTCTGGGCCAAGACAGAGGTGGAGACAAATAAGGGATCTTTGTTCGGTAAGAGGGGGGCAGGAGTTGTGGGCTGTGTGTAGGAGCAACGGTGTAACAGTCAAAACCAGACTGAGAGGCAGGAGGAGCTTGGAGTTAGGGAGGCAGGACAACTACCGGCACAAAAGGGCAACGGCAGGCAGGGGATCAGGAACCCAGGCCTCAAACACAGGCATCAGCGTCAAGTAGACCTTGATGATACTCAATACGAGGCCTTGATACTAAAACAGCTGTCTGCCCAGATGGCCTGTTTGCTCCCAGTTACAGCAGGAGCCAACCCCAGGGCATGGATATCCTTCATTTTTAGAGAGTTTCCACCTCATTTCAAATGTCCTCACACTCAGAGAAAGGAGGAAGCAGGGTCAGGGGTGTCTGCCTTTCACGCTCCACAAACTGGCTCCCCAGTGGCCCTTGGGGTGAGGGTGGGGTGCCAGGCAGGGGTGATGGTGGGTTGTGGTGTGGTCGGCTGTGTGCTTTCCATGTCTCCTGGCATATCTGTGTCTAATAATGATAGGGAAGGAGGGAGGAGGTCTCTCTAGTGTTTGGCTCCTTTAGGATTTGGGGAGCAGTGCTTGGTGAGGCCAAAAGGACAGCTGCTCCTTAAGATTCCAGGTGGATCCACAGAAATCTTCGATTCTAGAGAGGTCAGCAAGCAGGAGAGATCGTCTACCTCTTCCTGCCACCTGGTGCATGCTCCAGCTAATTTGTAGACCATTTCTAAGTCTCTGGTTACTGAAATGACCTTTGTATGGACTACAGCATAGAGGGTCACAAAATGGCAGCCCACTGGATCCTGCCCTCGGATAAAAATTTTATTTGATCCAGCTCAATATTTAAAAAAAAAAAATTAGCGCCACTTAAAAATCAGGATACTTCACTCAAGTCCAGATTTCTGGCTTCTCTGGCTGCATTGGGCCTCCTTCCCTTATGATATCACAGTGCTGAGGCAGGTGGCCTCCTTCAGATGGAGAAAACACTGATGGACCTGCACTTCAGATGGACCCTCCAGGTCCCGGCCTCCAAGGTCCTCACTCACATGAGGCACCGCAAGCACTTGAACCCTGCCTGTTTTACTCATTTACTTTATCTTCCTGGCGCCTGTAGGCATCTGAGATTTTACCCCATGGAACTGAAGGACCAACCTGGCCCAGAAGAAGATACAGGCGTCATAATACAAAGCTCAAAATTCTTGTACTTCGAATACCTTTTTGATACCTGGGAAAGGATTTTCATAATCTCTCTAATTACATGTCTGCTTTATTTCATTCTTTCTTCTGTGTTGCACTTTCAAGAGCTCTCAGAAATTGTCTGAAAGAGCCAACTGTACTTATATAATTAGCGTAATAATATTGGTCAAGATACATGAGCTCTGCACAAACATAAAATGAACAGAGGGAACCATTTCTCATTAACTGAAAGAGGTCACACCGTGTAGATTATGTCCAGAGACGCTACTTTGGTCAAAAGTAATCGGCTCTGATTAAAACAGAAATAAAGTAGCTGAATTATAATAACAGAGCAGCTGCTAAACCCACTGTTGATTTCATCAGGAGACAAGGCGGGTTAGGGGGGGCTACTGATGACAACTCCTGAGTCTCATCCAAGAAAACGCACAGTAATTTTTCCATCTAGTGTCAAATTATTAGCTATTCAAATGAATATTCCTAGTTAAATTCGATAAATTGGATTATCTGCTTTTGTTTCACGTTTTTTTAATGTGCACCTTATATGATTGCACTTAACTAGCACTACACAAATCCCCACACATAGCTGTTCAATATATTCTAATTTAACTTGAAAATGTGCTTCTCAAAAAGATCATTTGGAACCAGTGAACTCTAGTTTCTAGTTTGGCTTAATTGCTATTTTGTTCTATCATATTGAACAGGTGACTTCCTCTCTGGGCCCCATTTTCCCCGTCTCTCGCTCTCTGGGAATCATGGACACAAGCGTCTGAGTTCCGGGTCTGTAACAAAGGCCTTTCTATTAGGGCTGAGGCACAGGAAGAGACCATGAGAGCATGTGGCCTGGGAGGCCCTTTGAAAGCACTGAGCTTTCATAGTCACATCTGTCCTCAGAGGACTCTCCTGGCTGTCACAAGGGGGTGTGGGTTTTGGAGGATAACATGAGGAAATGTAGTTAACTTTAAAAAGTAGATGAATTTAAAAAATATTTATATATCGAAGTATAAGGAAAGAACATAGATCAATACAGTGTTTCTAATTAGAATGAGGAACTAGGTTTAAAAAGGATTTAACTGTGAAACTACAACTTATTTCATTACTCAGACATATACTCTATGGCGGTCTCTGTGGGTAGGCAACTGGTTATATGGCATGATTAAGGGGTGCCAGCAAAATGATTGTCCATAAGGAAAGGAATCAAATCCATTTCCACTTGCTGTTATGGTGCCCTGCATTAACTTAATCAAAAGACATGTAAGGAGCCTACTGCAATGCAGGCACCCGGCCTAATAAATATGGATAAGTGAACAATGCCCCACTCTCAATTTAAAGTTTTCTCTATTTAATGTCTCTCCTACCTGCCTACCGTAGGGACTGAAATCTTACTAAAGATGCATTTCAAGCTGTATGTGTGTGGGAGATGGATAAGCACGTTGAAAAACATCTGTACGTAGCTGGCCCCCTGGCTTAGTGGTTAAGTGCGCGCGCTCCGCTGCTGGTGGCCCGGGTTCGGATCCCGGCCGCCCACCGACATACCATTTCTCCAGCCAGAGAGCCCGTGTCCCACATACAGCAACTAGAAGGATGTGCCGCTATGACATACAACTATCTGCTGGGGCTTGGGGCGGGGGGAAATAAATAAATAAAATTATTAAAAAAAAAAAAATCTGTAGCTACGTGAAGATGGCCAAAATGACGATGCAGCACATGCTTGTGCTTGTGCCGACATCATGCTCTCATGTTGCTGCTGTGTGATAATTTTCTCTTTAATCTCACCCTAAACACTTTTTTTCTTAATTATGTTTTGTTTTCAATGTGATGTGAACTTAAGGTTTTTTTTCTTCTTCTTCTGAAGATATCAGGGGATATATGCACTGCGGGATGTGGGAGATGTTAAAATCCTACTGTTTCTCCCTGCAGTGCCTGTTATTTTCTCCCATTCCAAGCACGCACGTTTACCTCCAACTGACCCAAAGTTGAAATGCTCAGTTCTTTATTGTTTTCTTTTAAGTAATTCATGCTTGGTGAGATGTGCAGTTTGAGGGGAAAAAAAAGAACTTAAAATAAACAAGGGGAAGACATTTTTTATAGACTTGCTAGAGTGGGACAGTTACACTGGTGAACGCGGGGCTGAGATGCTGAGGGGACTCCCTGGCCCACTGCCCAGTGTCCATCAGCCTGCCTCGACCCTGGGAGCCCTGTGCAAATGTCAGTCGTAGCCACAGTGAAAAAGGATGTTTCTTCTTCCTCTTCCTTCTTTGCTTCCTAAAACAACCATCTCCTGACCAAGGACTCAGAGAAAGTGGAACATGTTTTCTCTCTTCTGGTTAGAAAAACAAACACACACTCTGAACCTCCAGCTTTTCCTTTCTGATTCGTCACAGCCTCGCTTATCTGCCTTGCTCAGGGAAGAGAGAAGCTGCTACGCCTAATGCCCTTGACCATCAGAGTCTCACATCCCAGCCTAGTCCAGTTTCTAGGATACCCAGCCCCAACGCCAGGCTTTGGCAGGGAACTCCCCTCCGCCCCCGCCCCCGCCCCCGCATTTAAAGCATGAAATCTTGAGTGTTGCTGAGCCCCCAGGACTTGCTCTTTATCACTCTGGGGGCATTTTCTTTGAATACAGTCCAGTCTCTCAGATTCCCACGTCCCAAGAAGCTGCTCTCTGTCCGATGGAACATTCTGTTGCTGTTCACTGTGAGCCAGTCTTATTTTGTTCTTTTTATTAGGGAATGTTTCCATCATGGGCCTGCGAGTTGAAAAGGATCCATGCTCAGAAAGAGAGTGGCTTTGTCTCTCTCCCGGTAGTGACCTCTATCAGGAGCTCTCTCGAGGCTCCAAACAAGACATAATGGCAAGAGATGCTTCGAGCTGCACTGATGAAATTTTGAGATTTGCAATGAAACTACTAGCCAGGCTGCCTGGATATATTAAAATGTCATCTCTATATTTTGGACGTGACTAGCTTGTTTAGTTAATGCTAGAGGGGAAAATAGACTTTGTTCTCAAGGGAGAGAAGCAGGAGGAGAAAACAGACATATGGACAGTTGACAATGTTCCAGCCACTTTGTAACATAGAGCTAAACCCACCTTTATTAGATCCAAAAATTATCAGCCAATTTAAGTCCCCTGGGAGTGATGCTGGGCTCCAGCAGAGGTGGCCAAAGCGCCCTCAGTATAGGGGCAGAACGCTAAATTCTATTCTATTAACTCCAGTTCTCAAGGGGGGAAGCAGAGATTCTTTGTTTTTTGTTTCATTTTTGTGTGTGTGAGGAAGACTAGCCCTCAGCTAACATCGGTTGCCAGTCCTCCTCTTTTTGCTGAGGAAGGTGGGCCCTGGGCTAACATTCCTCTGCTTTATAT
Organism: Ceratotherium simum simum; assembly: GCF_057802395.1. Lineage (NCBI taxonomy): Eukaryota > Metazoa > Chordata > Mammalia > Perissodactyla > Rhinocerotidae > Ceratotherium > Ceratotherium simum. Next base: position 14,205,660 of record NC_141901.1, on the reverse strand, counting down.
GGGACGCCGCCACAGCATGGTTTGACAAGCGGTGAATCGGTCTGCACCAGGGATCCGAACCTGCAAACCCCGGGGCGCTGAAGCGGAGCACGTGAACTTAACCGCTACACCACCGGCCGGCCCTGGAAGCAGAGATTCTTAACACTAGTTACTAATTATGTGTCAGGCACTAGGCTTGGTGCTTTAATGTATACTATTTAATTTAATCCTCACAACAACTTGGAAAATAGGTATTATTACTACTGTGTGTCTATGGATTTATTTTTCTTTACATTCACATCACTCACATCCTTACTTGGTCAGGTCATTGCTCAAATGTCTCCTTTGACAAGCCTTTCTTGAGCCCCCAGTGCATAACCACAGCACCTGTTATTCTCTGTGTTATTTGTATGACCTCTTTGAAGCTGTTTCCTTCTGGGCAAATTCCTCCCAATTCCAATTTGTTAATTCTTTCTTCAACTATGTTTAGTTTAGAATCTATCCTACTGAGTTTTTTTTTTTTTAATTTCAGTGGTTATATTTTTCTTCATAATTTCTAATTTTATATCCAATTGTGCTTATTTCATTTCTGTCTGTTTTAATGGCCTAATATGTCAGTGGCATATATCTTTTTTAAGGATATAATACTTTCATTTATCTCTTCAAGACCTTTTTTTTTTTTTCTTTTTTTGGTGAGGAAAATCATCCCTGAGCTAACATCCATTGCCAATCTTCCTTTTTTTGCTGAGGAAGATTAGCCCTGAGCTAACATCTGTGCCCATCTTCCTCTATTTTGTATATGGCATGCCACCACAGCCCTGGCCCAGGATCTGAACCTGTGAACCCTGGGCCACCGAAGCAGAGCGTGCAAACTTAACCACTATGCCACTGGGCCAGCTCCCAGGGATTCTAAATGTCCATATTTTCAAGTCTTTTCAGAATTTTTTATTATTTTATTTTTTCTGGAAAAACTCATATTCCAATTATTGGTTTTATTGATTGTCTTTCTCGGTGTAAGATTTCTTGATGTATTTTAAAGTGGGTTTACAGGATCAGCATGTGTGCGAGGTTTTTTCCCTGCCTTTCTTTTTCTCTCTCTGTGTACTTCCCTTCAGGGGCTGGTGTTTGAACCTGGTTCTCAAGGCCCTAAGCTACACCCCAGACAGTGGTGGGCAGCAGGTTTTCCAGCTTCCTTTCACAAGCCAGGGAAGCCCTGTCCTGAGCTCTGAATGTGACTTTGGTTCCCGTGCCTCCCGTGGAGTGCTTTCCCCTGTGATGTACTTTTATCTACAGAAGCCAAACTCACCACTCCTACTACCTACTTCTATATCCAGAGCCTGGCAGGCCCTCAGATCAGCCTCTACTCATTGCTTTGCATTTTGATTCTGTTCCAGGACCATGGACATATGTATCTCATTTTAGAGTGTGGCTACGACTTCTTAAATTCTCTTTTATAGGTTATCTATCATTGCTATGTGTTGGAGCAGAGTGGACTTCAAAGCATTCACTTACAATACCATCGAACCTGGTGAACATGAATAAGAACTGAGAAAAATATTTATAGTGGGATAGACCATGGAGGTGAAAAATGGGCAATTATGTACAGGTTGGAAGAGGAAAGAACCTAAAGAAATGATGTGTTCAAGTATGAGTGGTGAGTTGCTGTGCAAGAACTCCAGTTATTAAAATGGTAGGAAAAGCCATGAAATTTAGAGTTGGTTGAATGGCCATGACTTCCTCCCTCTCTCTCCTTCCTTCTTCTCAAATCCCCTCTCCCTCAACCCTTTCACGTTGGTGATAACCCCTAGGGTGACCAACTATTTTGGTTTGCCTAGGACTGTCCTGGGTTTTGCTCTGAAAGTCCTGCTTCCTAGGAAAGCCTCAGTCCTAGGCAATCCAGATGGTCGATCACCTTAACTCTATCTTTCACGTTGTGAGCCCTAATAGAAGCCCTTTAACACAAAAACTAACTTTATTAAGGGATGACGTGAGAGACAATAATGTGAGGGGGAAGAAACAGTTGTAGGCAATGGGCCTCTGCAGTCTTTGCTTGGGTAGAGGAAGCCACAACCCAAGAAATCACTTTCACTTTGAATTGAGTAGAAATACAACTAGAAAGGGCTCTTCAAAGAATTTGAATTTACTTGCTTGGAGAAATCTGAATAACCAATGCAAATGATGTTTATAGTTCCTTATATATTGGATTCAGATATTACTTGCTTTTGGAAAGGAAAATTGTATAACCGTTATTTGATTTACCTTCTCTGTAGTTTTCTTGAGTTCAATAAGCCATGCTGTCATGATTTAAGTATGCTGTATTAGGTAATATTCAGTTCCACTGACTCCATAGTCATTGTCTGTGATCAAAACCATAAATCATTTCACTATATTCAAACTACCTTTATCTTTGGAAATCATTGGTCAGTTCTACAGCTACCATTACCACAGCTAAAAATAACGCTGCCAAGGTTGCCCTTGGCTGTCAGCAGTCATTGCTAACACGCTAATTTTGCGCGAATGGCAGTGGAGGTCAGTGGTGTGTAGCAGCGATGTACCTTGACTCAGGGAATGAAATAAGATCGATAAATTCGATCCAGTCATGGTTATTCTATTTCTCTTTATAAAATACTCATTTTCCCATCCTTCCTTCATGTTAGGAGTAAAATGTTACCAGTTGGGACCAAGGAGACAGAAAATGAAAGTTGGCTGGAAGTTTTCCAGGAAACATTTTGCTTTTCTGATAAAAGGGACAGACTTGAAGGAAAGCTTGGGGTCATTTCTTTTCCCCTTCTTCCTATCTGGAATATGGATGTGATTCCTGGAACTGAGGTAGCCACATTAAGTCCATGAAGTAATAGCATGATGATGAAAAGCAATATGCCTAGTAAGAGGCATGTTAGAAAGAGAGAAAGAGCCTGAGCCATTGATGACACAGTTGAGCTGTCAGACTATCCCTGAGACCATCCCTCTGGACTTCTTGTTAATAAAAACAGATGTCCTTATCATTTAAGCCACTGTTGATGCATATCCCTTTACTAGCAACTAAAAAACAATGTCATACTGAAAAGCAAGGTAAATAACGCATAGTAATGGTACATGGCCATGGAAATGGGGATACACGTTGCCAGATTTGTTGTGATTTTTGGCGGATTTTTTCATTCCATAGCTGTTTATACTAAATAGAAAAGGAAAGACTCTTTTTGTTCTCCTCAGGGCTCAATGATTATTAAGTATCAGTATAAAGAAAACATGCCACAATGTGCTCTCACTGCCGTGGCTGTTAAGGGATGAATATGTAACTCGGCAGGTGAATGACACCATACTAAAATCCTTTTGTGCACCTTGAAAATATAATCTCATCTGTGCTATTGTTTTGGAGCAAAAGGTAATAGGCTGAGGATCAGCAGATCTTCCAGGGAAATGTTTTTGCTGGGAGGCTGGATTAAATCCACTGCAAGAACAAAATAATTGCCTATAGTGGGCTGGGAGTTGTACCCATGAACCTGCTCCCATCTGTAGATCTAAGGAGAGGATTCAACCAATGCTCAAGTGGACAATGAGCCCAACCCAAGGCAGTCCAAATAGCCTCTCTATTTGTAGGAGGATAGATCTTACCTTGGTCAAGGATGAGTAAAGAGGTCAAAAATGAATTACATGGGGGATGCTGTAGAACAAGGTAAAGGGAACTTCATCTCAAGGCTCAGAGGAAGAACATGACTCTGAAAATGATATACTGCAGGAATCAGAAGAAGATTTGGGGAAATGCGTGGCATCCTTAATAGAAAAAAGGTAGGGAGGAAGAAAAAAAAAACACTAACCAAAACCCAAAGAAACAGATATGTTAAGAATGAACCATAGACTTCTTTTTTGTGTGTGTGAGGAAGATCAGCCCTGAGCTAACACCCATGCCAATCCTCCTCCTTTTTTTTTTTTTTCTCTTTTTCTCCCCAAAGCCCCAGTAGATAGTTGTATGTCATAGTTGCACATCCTTCTATTTGCTGTATGTGGGACGCTGCCTCAGCATGGCCGGAGAAGTGGTGCGTCGGTGCGCGCCCAGAATCCAAACCCAGGCCACCAGTAGCGGAGTGTGCGCACCCAACCACTATGCCATGGGGCCGGCTCCAAACCATAGACTTCTGAGTATAGTTAACCTCTGAGTACCTACCATGGACCAGCACTGCACTAGGAGCTGGGGCTCACAGACTGCTAAAGCATAGCTCTTGACCCCCAGGGGCTCACAGCACAGTGATCCCATTCCAACACAGTAACTTATTCCAGGTTGAATTATTACAGTGAGCTATGATATCATGTGGTCCTACTGTATTTAAAAGTGTTTATTTTCTAGACTCAGTCACTCTATTTTGGAAAGAAATTAAATTACCATCTTCTAAGTAAGTAAATGAAGCAGGGAATGCACAGAGGGATGGAAACCTCTGAATGTTTTATTGAGCTCTGATTGATTCATGCAAGACACTCAAGGAAAATCCACCATCCTTTAGAAAATAGATTTCTCCATGCTCAGATGAAAGTGGTGGAAGTTGCCCAGGAAGAGAAGTGAGGTAATGACAACAACAAAAGCTGCTGCCTCTGTCCAACCAGCATTCAGCCCTCGGGTTGAGCCGTAAGCTCTTTGAAGACTCAGATGAATCTTTGCACCAGCACAGGGACATGTCAGGGACGCTCACTCACTGCTTCTGATATTGACAACTGTCAATCCGATCCTGGCCGCCCCTCTACCTCCAGTCTTCCCCTTCCCTCCACTGTAAACAGAAATTAAGCCAACACAGTCAGAACTTCCTATCTTCTTCCTCACCTCCAAGGAAATAATTCACAGCAGAAGAGTGTGGGGGGTGGGGACAATCATTTCTAAGTCTGTGAATTAAGCTTTTCTTAAAGGACTCTGCCTCCTGGGCCACATTGAGGGACCTAAGGGTGGGAATGGGCCACAAGCTGGGCCAATTATAGAGTACCGCCTCGCCCTCGGCACAGCGACTGGGTAAGGGATAGACATCTGACCCAGTGAGGCCAATTACAGCATATGTTGGGAATTTATGACCTACGGACCACAGAGCACAGTGCTCATTTTCTCTCTGTGGTGGAGACTAGCAGTCCTGAACTCATCAAGATGGTGTTTCCCGCCACATGGAGGAAGTTGGCCTGCAGTAGAAGGAATGATGCCAGCACCCAGAGATGCAGTAGGGCAGATCCATTTCCAGCTCTTCATGAGCTACAGCCACACCTCCACTTTCCTGCAGTCGCACTAGCCTTCCAAATACATTTTCCTTTGCATCTAAAATGAGTTTAAACAAACAAAAAAACCCCACTGATTGTTGTACCCTTTATGTGCTTTGGTTTTCCAAAATAAAATTTTTTTCCTGATTATAAGAATGATACTCACAAAATTTAAACAAGATTGAAAAGTATAATATATAAAATAAAAATGACTGTAATTCCACCATCTAGATATAACCACTGTCTTTTAATATTCTTCTAGGTATTTCTTTCTTTCAAAAGAGAGAGAGATAATTTTACAAGTGCAATTTTATAACACACCATTTCACCTAAACATATGTTTGGGGTACTTTTATAGAATAATACTTCTAAATCTACATTTTTTAAGTGGGTGCATAGTATTTTATTACATTAAATCACTTTAATTAATGTACCCAGCCCTTTTTGTTGGACATTTAGATTATTTCAAAAGTTTCACTATTTATAAAGAACACAACAATGAACATCTTTGTATGTACATTTTGGAACACTTGATTGCCTCTTTTTGGATACCTTTCTCACTTCTCAAATACTAATACTGTTATTTGTCTAACGGGACTCAACAAGTTTTGGCAACTCCTCTGTGGTCTGTCCTATCAGCTCCATATCTGCCCTCTCAGAATCACTCCTTATTCATTCCAACTGTCAACAAACATTCACCGAGAGTATATGATGTGCCTGCCACCATAGTAGATTGTGGGGAAACTAATGTGGAGAAGTTTTGGTTTTTATCCTTAAGGAGGAAGGAGAAACTAGCATCTACTGAAATCCGACTCTGTGCCAAGCACTGTACAGGATTCTTTACCTCATTTATTCTTCATTCAAAACAAAACACAACACCACCCTTGCGCAGTGGGTAGTATTACTTCTTTTATATAAATGAAGACAAGGAAGAGCGGAAAGGTTGAGTAGCTTGTCCAAGATCATACAGTCTGTCAGCGCAAAGCTGGAATTCCAAGCCAGGTCTGTCTGATTTCTTTCTGTCACGCACAGTTTAAGGAGAGAGATGTGAAAACAAATGAGCAAACAAGCTGCAAGTGCTTTTTCAAATCTGAACAAAAGGCTGTATTTAGGTCCATCAACCACGATGATCAGCAGCAGCGGACTCTAGACAAGTCTTTCATCTGCAGCAGGGCCCTCTTTAAATAGTTCATGTTCAAGGGTCCAAACCAAACCTTAAATGGTTTGCCTGACTCCACACAGCTCCAGGAAGCCCTTGGTAGCCAGAATATTTGCCAGCTGGGAAGCTGGGGGATAGGAGGAGGCTGTTTCTAAACAGCTCCTATTTAGAGAAGCTGAAACTAGCAGGTGTCATGCAGGGTTCCTGGAAAGATCAGAACAGCAGTCAGAGAGCAGACAGAGCCATTTGAAAGACCTTGGAGGGAAGGGACAGACTGTTGCGAGGTCTTGGGCTCAGACTGGTGGGGATGACACCATGAATAGGCGATGCCCCGGCATAAGCCAACCCTTGGGATAAGCATGAATTTTACTGGAGGCTGGGTGTGGAGGAGCCTGGAAGCATTGCTAACCAGGCACGGGGCTGCAATAGCTGATTAAGCGTGGACAGTTTGTGACTCAGAGTTTCCTGAAGGTTTTAGATTTGTCCGGGCGAGATCCACAAAGCTGACCAGGCAGCACCCCATGACATCAAGCCAGGAAGTCCTTCCACAGATTGACAGGCCTCAGCTCTTGCCTTCCCACTCTACGAGAAGGAAGTGCAGAGCAGGTGCATACGGGGAGTTGCCTGGAGCTGATCTCTCCAACCCTCCTTTCCTTGCACATGTTCCAAGTGGGCTCCTTGTCCTGTGGCTGAACCCTCTACTGGAGGGATCATGGCAGAGTGCAGTGACTTTGCAACCTAAATGAAACCCTCTGTTTAACAAATGAAATCTTGACGGGAACACCAGTAGATAAGGCAAATAAAACTGGAGCTGCTTCCATCTGAGTAGGAGTCGGGGATGCCAGGATCTCCCTCTTTTCCGAGGATGTTCTGTTGGGTACACAATTTAAAAACCACTGCCATAGCTGGAAGAGCCCTGAGTCTAAAGTTAGAACACCCAGGTTCTAAACCAGGCTCTGCCACTTAGAAAGAGTGTGGCTTTTGAGAAGTCATTTAACCTTTCTTAGACTCCGTATTTTCATCTGTGAAATGAAGATAATAATTCTTGTCTACTTCAGAAGTGGTTGTGAGCATCAGGTGCAATCATGTGGGTCAAAGCAGCTATAAAATGACACATAAATGTGCAACGTTCCTCTCCTTGGCTTCTCCACATCTGCATAGCCCCATGACTTTTCCATGTCCTTGGGCTGGGTGACAGAGCCATACCACTTGGGACCCAAACACTGTGATCTACTTATTTTTATGGTTTTCAAAGATAAATGGTCATTTTGAAGGTACATTTCTTGGGTTTTTCTCCCCTCCATGTTGTTATTCTTGGATCATCCTTTTCACTTCTCTGACAGATAGACAGACTGACCCGCTTCTGTGTCTCAGTTCCCCACACAAGGAGACCCAAACCTGCTGCCCTCAGGTGTGCTCACAGTAGCAGATGCTCCATGTGTGCCAGCTGATTTTGTCACTTAGATTTATGACTCTCTGGGAAATCCATTTTAATGGATTGACAAGGGAATGACAAGGTCATCGCCTCTCCTTCTCTAAGTGTACCCCAGATCCGTACAAAATAAAAACACCATCTCTTCTTGGAGTTGTATCAGAGAAACCATTATTTCTGGTGGTTCTCCTGTTGCTCAGTACTTTATGTGGTGGAACTATACGTGGCGAAAGATAGTCTGAGGTAGTGTAACACATCCATGCCAGGATCTCCCACCAGCAAAGCCAGAGATCTTAGGAATGAAGGTGATGGTGGTTCATGAACCACAGTGGTTCATCAGAGGGGACCATGTCAATTCCTCAAAGTCATGGGCTGACTGATACAGTGGGCTTGATTTGGAGGGCGGTTTAGTAAATTATGGTGCCTATGCTGTTCTCAGCTCCTCCTCAGCTGCCTACACTGCAAGAGCTTTCCTTCTAGTGCATGACACTTGGGTGGGTTTTGAAACCCGTGAGTTGTAGCTCCATGTTCCCAGATAGTCACCAGCTGTATATCAAAGGTATATGGCTATGGTTATTGTATTCAATTGGATAGACTTTGTTTTCTGTGTAGGAACTTAGCTAGTGTTGTGATTTTTACTAGTAGAGTGGTTTCAGGCCCATGATGTCAATGATCACCGTTTAAGAGAGAGCCAGTTGACTCTCCTGAAGGGCCAATGGTTTGGATGACCCATTATGGGCAGGGTAGAAATTGGATTTTAAATGGGGGCAATAATTCTGCCACAGCCTGTAGACTAATAGAGCTTAACTTAGCTGCTTACTCGGAAGAGATTTACTTCCTCCTTTTGCACCTGTTTTGACATTTCCCATAGGTTCATAGCCCACTTGACTTTAGTGGGGCCATAGACACCCTTTCTGCAACTGTGCAGCCCATCTTCACAATTTTTTTTGAGTGACATAGTCCAGTGAAAAAGAAGAATAAATAAGGTTAAAGGAGAGAGGCTGCTAGCAGAGAATTCTAGTCCTGAGATTCCTGGCAGCAAGATCCACTCTCCTTGCCAGAGGGGCACTTGAGGCTTTCACTGTTTGGCCTCTTCCCACTGCTCAGATCTGTTCCTTGATGTTCCTCTAAAATACAATAATCCCTCGGGGCCAGACTTCAGGACTTTGGTGTTCCCCCAGAGCATGACGTAGAAAGACACTTCTTTGCTTCTTTCACTCTCTCCACTCCCTCTGCCCATCCCTGTGTCTCTCCGTGGTGCCAAAGAGACATCACACATCCTCCTCGTAGCAGCCCAGTTGTCTTCACAAGCAGGGCTTCCTGTTGTTCAGCCTGCAGCCCGGTCATGTGCGTGGTGTCATCTGGTGACACAGGCCCCACTGGAGCATCCTGACCCCTGAATGACCAGCTTTCAAGCTGAGGACCAGAGAACTCATTGGTGAATGGGTGTAAAATGCGTTTTGTGCCTACACCCAACATTTAATTCTGACCCCTGGCTATGCACCATAAAGGGCCGGAGAGTGTATGGGATAATTAAAATCTCAATTGGTTAATTGGTTTTAACTTCCTTCCCCACCAGACCTTTTACCAGAGTTATTAATTTCCCCATTTTTCTCCTTTCACTTTCTCTGTCCAACCTCTATTTAGGGAACTAATCAACCATGACAAGAATAAAAGGGCGGCAGCCAGGGGAAGGGGAAATAAGGAGCCTGGATCATCTGCAACTGGACCGTGGGCTCCTGAACTGATGGTATCCCACCTCACAGGGGTGAGATGGTCTCACTATCCTTCCCCCTGCTTATAACTCATTACACAGACCTCCTGCGTGAGGTCCCTCCCTCCCATGGGGCCCACCCATCAGGCAGAAAGGCAGAGAGTGTGGCTTTGCTTCTGGGGTGGGACAGGAGGAAGAAATGGCTGCTGCCAAGGGAATAAGGAGTCCTGTGTGAGAGTCTAGGATGTTCTCAGCCTCAGAACAGGCCAGTAAGCTCTGAGGCATGCAAATCCCCACAGATGCAGGATATAAAACAAAAGTGGCCCTGGATGAGGCTAATGGGGCAGCTGGCTACCCATTTTGCATATGCTCACCAGAGGCTAAAGTTAGGTTCTGGCTCACACCAGGTGGAGGGGCCACATTTAGCTACTCCGCACCACTGAACAGGAGGGCTTGCCTATGCTTTGCTTAGGACGGGGTCAGCTTCCCCTTTCAGAGGCGTAGATTGGGCCCCAGGTCATGGTTGTGTTGGGGCAAAGTCAGGGAAAAATCACCACTCCTCCTTCCCTTCCCCCCAACCAAGTCTGAACATCACAGATTTAAAGTCTACCTAAAATGGACCTGAAGGATTGTCGAGTCTTGCCTAGTCACCTCGATGCTGTTAAGCCCATCTCCCTCTTTGCTCCATCCCATCTAAAACATCACCAAATCCCATAAAAGAGGCCCCAGCCTGGTATTGCTCATGGACTTCACTGGAACCATTTCCACTAACCGGTCTCCTGCAGCGTTATTGGCTGTGCTCAGACCCTTCTGACCTCTGACCCCACGATGGGCCTTCCTTTCTGCGGTCTGGCCTCGCCCCTTGCACCCAATGCTCAGCTTCTCTCGCCTTCAATTTTGCTTTCTTCCTTAGCCATGGTTTGCATGCCTATCACAGTGAGCTGCCTTGAGCCATGCAGGCCCCCACGTGTGCAGGACCCAGGCATATGGCCCCAAAGACCAAAGGAGGAAGAGGGGTGTTAACCAAAGAGCCCACGGGGAGAGGAGGTTTGTGGGCTGTGTGTGCCAAATGGAAACCCCTGCGCCCCACAGTCTTGTCTGTACCCCCCACCAGCTCCAGCCCCCTCTTAGCTATGGGATCTGAGCAGACCCCTAAAGTCCAGGCCACGGAACTAGGGCCCCATTTGCCAGACCCCAGGGGCACCTGTGTTGTGCTAAAGACATGGTGCCCCACTGTGTCTTTGAAAGACTGCCCGTTAGACAGACGATTTATTTTTCCTTTTCGAAAGGGAAGGAGGGGAAGGTGGTGGTTTCAGGAAGGATGTGAGACCCAGTTAGCTGCCTTATGTCAGTGGTTGTCAGGGATGGACGAAGTCTTGCGCACAACGGTCTCCGTGACCCTGTGTGAGTGTGGTGGGGAGGAGGCTAGACGGGGTGGAGACTGAGGAGAGCTCGGAATCCCTGCCCCATCTCTACCTCAGGCAGCCAGCCCAGACCCAGTGAGAGGGAGCACATTCCCTTTTTTGGTCCTGGAAATTAAGGGCTGTTCTCTTGTCTGGAGAAAGCTACAGATTCTAAATGCTTCCAAAAGCGAGAGGCCGGTCATGACTGGATTCTGGTCACTAGAATAACAGGTGAACAAGAGGACGGGCTGAAGAGGATGGTGGGCAATGTTTGGGAAACCATTACCCATATCCCACCTGGGCTGCTTTTTAACATGGTGTTTTTTCATAGCTCATGGACAGCGTTGACTACCCACAGAGCAGGCCACTGTGCTGAGCATGCTGGGCCATAATACCAGTGACAACAAAAGACATAGAAGGCTCTGTTCACAAAGAGTTAAATATGTGATGGGGAAGACAAGATGGGACCCAGGAACACACAGCAGGATCTATATCAACAAATGTAATAATTACGTGAGGATAGAGAGCTAGGGAGAGACGTTCCCCAGCAGCCGTTATAGGCATGTAGACAAACACAACTACAAGGGCCCTTAGGTCAACCTTGGAGATGGATCCACGTTCCTCAGATGTCTGAAACCACTCCAATCTGTTTGAAGCTCTCATTACCACATCTGTTCAAATATTGTTTCCGGTGGTTTATTCTGGAAGAGATGTTTGCTCCTTTGGGAATCACTTCGGAGCACATTCCCTCCAGAGAACAACTACAAACATCAGGCACAGGGTCCCCAAAGGCTCTCTTGTAGACGGCAGACCAGGACCTGATGGAGGAGGACCAGCAATAAGGTCGCCTCAAAAAACAGTAAAATGGTTGACCCCTCCAACCTTCCACTCTTAAATCAAGCCAGTCATGCAACTGACCTCACACCTGAGGGGTGGTTTTTGCTTGCTTGTGTTTCTGCTATGTGGAAGGAAACAGGTGCTGAGAAAGGTAGGTTGTAAAAGAAAACGGCTGCCTTACCCTGATTAACTGGGAACAGACAGAGAGAAGGTTTTCTTCTTACGGAAAGTTAAAGCTGTAGAGAGCAGAACCAGGGTTTCTTGACCTGGACACTATTGGCATTGTGGCCTGGATAGTTCTTTGTTATTGGGGGGGCTGTCCCGTGCATTGTAGGATGTTTAGTAGCATCCCTGGCCTCTACTGCCCAGCCCCCACCTCCAGTGGGGGACTGGAGTCATTTTTATTGTAATGTCTAAATAAAAATAAAAAAATAAAATAAATTAAAATGTAAATAAAAATAAAAAATGTCTCCTGACACTGCCAAATGTCCCTTCCCCTGCAAAATCGCCTGCAGTTGAGAGTTGCTGCTACAGAGGAAATGGTGGGGGTCCCAGGCAGCAGCAGGGACCCCCCTGCCATTGCTCTGGAAAGTCTTCACTTCCACAATGGAGACAGAATCACGAGAGGGTGGGTGGAGGTGATGGGGTTCAGCATGGCTCAAACTCTAATGATGTGCATTGCCTTCTCAAGAAAAAAATGTTTGAGGATTTCCAGTGTTGATGTAAATCACTTTTATAAGATTGTTAGTTAAATATGTGCAAACGTGAGACTGGGCGTGCATCCCACAGGCTTGTAACTTTTCTACAACTATGAAATCAAAACAAATTCATGATTTTGACAACCTAAATATAAAACCAGTTACACTCAAGTTAACATTAATTTAATGGGACAGATGCTGTGAGTTTTGTGGAGGAAATTGCCCCTCGCTTTGTCACTCTGGTGCCGAGTCACTTCTTTGGGTCGGGCATTGTCCCATGACTCAAATCTCACACGACATTATCTTTTCAAACTCCTGTGAAAACTGGTTGTGAACCTTCCATGAGGTCACTTGGCAAACGCAGACTTCACTCATTAATGTGACCTGTGTTTTCCTCTTACTGGCTTGAGACAATTAAAACAGCACATCTGGGCCCCGATGTGATTGTAAACCCAGAGCAATGCTGGCACCATCAGCTCTAAAGAGGACACACGGAGGACCCAGATGATGCTCAGATTCTTTAGATTCTCGTCAAAATGAAAAGAATTTTTTATTAAAAATATTTTTAAGTTCCCACAGAGAACTCCCAAGAACACACTAGGAAGCTCTCAGAGGAGTTCTGATCAGGTCTGATCTTCTTTACAGATGAGGAAGGAGGCCAGAGAATTGCCCAGGAAACGCAGCTGCTGAGGGTCAGGGGCTGGCTGGAAAGGGGCCTCTGCTCTGGAAGCCCGGGCCCGCTCCTCTCCTCTCAGCTGTCTTTCCGCCATGACATTACAGAATTCTGATGTGAAACTGGGCATGAGATTTGGCTTATTATTTTAAGTGTTCATTCCACTGAACTGAATACTTAAACTTCATTTTTTAAAGGTACTATATTGAAACAGGAAGTTTCTTTTTAAAATCTCGATCTTTTAGTATTTAATAGTATGGTTAGAAAGCATTTTGTGTGCACGTGTGTGTGTGTGTGAAATATAACATACATACATAAAAGTGCATTAAACATCAATATCCAGTTTAGTAAATAATTATAAAGTGAAAACCCATGAAGCCACAGCCAGGTCAGGAAATAGAACATTTCCGTTGCTCAGAAGTCTAGTATTCTTCGTGATCACAATTCTTCCTTTTCTCTACAAGTAACCACTATCCTGATTTTTATTATAATACTTTCCTTGTTCTTCCTTATAGTTTTGCCATCTCTATATGCATCCCTAAACCGTAGAGTTCGGTTTTGCCTGTTGATGAGCTTTCTATCAATGGACTCTCACTCTATGCATTTGCGTCTTGCTTCTTTTGCTCAACAGTACATTTGTGAAATTCATCCCTGCTGTGGCAAGTGGCTCTCGTTCTTGCTTATCCTTTCTTTGTTGGGCAGACATTTGGGTTGTTCCCAGCTTGGGGCTATTATGACCAAGGCTTCTATAAACATTCTTGTATTTATCCTGTCCACAGGACATACGTGTGCATCTACCTCTAGGCATGTTCCCACAGTGGCATTTCTTAATTGTGAACAGTGTGTGTGAATCTTCAACCTTAGTAACTAATGGCAACTATTTTCCAAAATCATTGCTTCAATTTAAACTCCCACTAGCAGTAGCTCCCATCATTCTCCATCCTCATTAGCACTTGTTATTGTCAAACTTTAAAATTATAACTGGTCAGATGGGTGTGTAGTGCTATCTCATTAGGGGTTTCATTTGCATTTCCCTGATTGAAATGAAGTGCCTCTTACCACAGTCATTGGCCACATGGATTTCCTCTTATGTTGTGTGCCTGTTCAGGACTTTTGCCATCTTTCTATTGTCAAAATTAAATTTTCTTTGAAAATAAATTTTATCTGCATCAAAATTACATTTGACAGAAAAGTGTGCCCATCTTCCAAAGTACTTCTGCTCACCAGAGACCTGTATACAGTAAAGGCAAACTGTCTAAGATCTGTAAGCTTAGAAGGGATTGTTTTTAACTCCAAATCATTGAAAAGATAACAATAGAAGTTCACAGGAAAATACTCATTCAAATATTTTTTCTTGTCTCCATTTTCCAAATCTAACATCCTTTTATTGAATTTTGCCCTCTCTTGGTTCCCTATATTTTCATAGAGAATAGACATGCCCCTATATATCATAGTCCTTTGTTAAAATTACCACATAGAGATAAGGTCATTTATTATTGTATTCTGTATTTCTCAGTGCTGTGTGTTGTAGGCATTACTTTGAGTTAGCTAAATGTCAATAATAAAGTGGTGCCTCTAATGTATATACAACCTTTGCAGCTGAGATAACATTAAGTAAAATATGTATATATGGCTATAGTAGTTATACAAATCTAATAAAAAAATAAATAGCTCACCCAAGCCTGAGGTCTAACTTTTGCTCATCTTATCTCCCGTACACATTTGGGTACGAGTTCATTGGCAAAAAGCGAAGCCCATATAATGCACTGTGAAATAAATTATTCAGTAATCTGTGATGTCCTTGTAACATGAGAATCCCTTATTAAAAAAAATAAATAGCTGCACTGCTTTCAGAGGCATGTGCCTACTATTTATAGTCTTTATAGAAATTGCTTTGCTAGCGAACCCAATTAGGACTTCCTGGTAATCTACAGAATTGATGTGTGTTGCATGGTTTTTACACTAAGCTGTTTATTACCTGTATACATGTGGGTGTGTGATGCATACACACACCCCAGAGGACCAGCAGAGAAAGCCCAAGAGTTATTTGTTAGAGCGGTCTCATTTCCCCCTTAACACTGTGGACACTCAAATAGGGACAAAGCCACTATAGGTCACCTGCAGATTCAATGGTATGTATTCCTGACTGTATCCAGGCAACCGGGTCTCTACTTTCTTCAAAGTAAGCATTTTAGTTGTCTGCTAAAAATAACAGATTTCCCTCCTAGGCAAGTAGGAGCCTGGACACTGAGTCTCCCCCTTCCCCCCCCTTCCCCCAGGTGCAAATGCAATGGCCTGAAAGCTGGGGTGGGACCTGGGTTGCATAGACTTGAGGAATTGAGGAGGCAGCTTGCAGATCAGAGCGGGGAAGATGGCCTAAATGAATTCTCATTCTGGAAGGGCTGGAAAAGAAATAGTCAGGTGTCTATTTTTCATAGTTTGATTTTTTGATTAGAAAAAATATTTTATGAATATAGAAACATAACTGGTATGTGGACAAAGCAATTCCCTTTATAATAGGCCCATGAATGCCAGAATAGCTAATTAACTTCATTATTCATGCAGTATATGTTAACTTTTGAGTTGACAATTACTGAAAATGTTTCAATATTGTGCATCAACTCATATCTCAAAAGCAATCATTGTTAGAATTCTTGGCATATTGAAAAAATTATGGACTGATGAATAAGATGGAATTATGTAAAATACGATTTGAATTTTTCTGGCACTTTGTACAATCGTTCAGTAGTAAACAAGCTTCTGAAAAATAAAAATATATGAAAGCTGCACAAATAAGTAACCGTTAAAAGTTGAAATATAAAAATATTTTTTTGAATTAACATAATGAGATTTCACTACACACCCATCAGAATGGCTAAAATAAAAAATAGTGATCTATCAATTACCAGCAAGGATGCAGAGAAACTGGACCACTCATACATTGTTGGTGGGGGCAGCCACTCTGGAGAACATTTTGGTAGTTTCTTATAAAACTGAACATGCAATTACCACATGACCCAGCAACTGTATTCTTGGGCACCTATCCCAGGTAAATAAAAACTTATATTTTTTGTTTACACAAAAGCCTGTATATGAATGTTCATAGCAGCTTTATTCACAATAGCCCCAAACTGGAAACAATGCAGCTGTCCTTCAGTGGGTGAATGGTTAAATCAGCCGTGGTCCATCCACACCTTGGAACACTCCTCAGCAATAAAAAGGAACCAACTATTGATGCATGCAAAAACTTGGATGGGTCTCAAGGGAATCAGGCTGAGTGAAAAAAGCCAATCCCAAAAGATTACATAGGTTATGATTTCATTTATATAACAGTCTTGAACGACAAAATTGTGGGGTTGGAGAACAGATTAGTGTTTTCCAGGGTTTAGGGCTGGGGGGGTTGAGGAGAGAGCAAGAAGGAGGTGGGCGGTGTTACACAAAGACAAGGCAAGAGATGGTGATTGACCCATAAACCTCCACATGTGATAAAATAGCAAAGAACTAAATACACACACACACAAATGAGACATGTAAGGCGGGAAATCTGAACAAGGTTGGTGGATTGTACCAGTGTCAATACCCTGCTTGTGATATTATGTTAAAGTTTTGCAAGATGTTACCATTGGGGGGAACTGGGTAAAGAGCACATGATCTCACTCTGATTATTTCTTACCACTGCATGTGAATCTATAACTATCTCAAAAGAGATAATTAAATTTTAAATATTAGGTAAAATCTAGTATTTACATGACAGACATCTCTTAACCTTGTTGTAGAGAGGAAGAATCCAGGTGTGAAGCTAAAGAAAGACCAGTGGGGAAGCCCGAAAAAGTTCAAAGTGGAAGACAAAGGCAGAGGCTAGAGCTGTTCCTGCACCTGTGTGTGTACGCGTGTGTGTGTGCATGTACACATGCGCGTGTGAAGGGAAGGTATCAGCAGAGGTCATTTTGAGGGTACCTGGGCAGGGTTGGGAGGGAGCTCTTAGCAATGAGGATCCGCTGTGTGCTAGTGAGGAGGCTCCCAGAGGCAAAGGAGGGGAGAGAGAGCAGCTCCCTATGGGGACCCAAGGTCCAACCATGAGTTTTTAAACTTCAGTAACTCAAACATACACCATTAGATAGAGCTAGAATTACTCCAGCTGCTGGAACCAAATCTTTCTTTTTTTGGGACGGATCCAAACCACAGAGAACAGTGGATTATCTTTGGGCAGCTGTGAACGGGGCTGTATTAGTCACCACAGCTTCAATTGTGCTTCTGTTTGGTTATCAAGCTGCAATTCCATTGATACCCCCTCGGTGAGTGCATCCTCTGTGAGCACCGTGAGAAGGAGCTCCGGTTGAATTGAAAACGTTTTCTGAATTTGTAATTGTAATATGACCTTGCTTCTCCTGGTCCCAATTAACGCAGCTTTAGGATAATCCAAGGTGAAGGAGAGTAAGAGCTGACGAAGAAGGAAATGGGTGAGTCAAGGCAGACGCTGGGGTCTGTTCTCTTAGACCTTGGGTGGGCTCAATGGAACCTTGTGCCCTGGGCTTAATTTGGGCCTCACCCCATCCCAGAGCCTGATGTGAGTGGAAGGGACTAATAAAAACCTACTGACTGGGGGCCAGCCCAGTGGCGCAGTGGTTAAGTGCACGCGCTCAGCTGTGGCGGCCCGGGGTTTGCTGGATCCCGGGCACGTACCCACACACTGCTTGGCAAGCCATGCTGTGGTGGCGTCCCATATAAAGTGGAGGAAGATGGGCACGGATGTTAGCCCAGGGCCAGTCTTCCTCAGCAAAAAAAAAAAAAAAAAAAAAAAAAAAGGAGGATTGGCAGATGTTAGCACAGGGCTGATCTCCTTACAAAAAAACCCCAAAAAACCGAAAAAAACCTACTGACTAGTTGGAGGGGGGCTAGGAGTCCAGGAGATTAGTGGGAAAAACAAAACAGAAAGTACTTCGTGTCCTGTTCAAGACTGCAACTTTCAGTACTGATTTCCTACAGCAATTTCAGCGTGTACCTTACTGGTTCCTTAATTCCACTTCGGAAAGCAAGCAAGTTCCACAGCATTTGTTTCTTAATGGCTCTGTTTCTGATGAACTATCATCGTGGTTCATTTGCTGCCCTTCAGGTGCTCACTGTTGTCCTGTGTCTAAAGGACACCCTGTGCACTTTGTTTGCGGATCTTCATGGACCTCTACCAGGCATCTTCAGCTTCAACAGTGAGGTCTATTTTTCGTCACTCTTCCTGGTGGCCCATCAGAGTAAGATAGATGGTTTGGGGTAAATAATGGAAAAAGGATGATCTTTGAGGCCAGATAGATCTGCACTTGCCAACTATGTGATCTCAACAAGTTATTTAACTTCTTGGAATCTGAATGACAAAGTGGTTAAAAGTAAAGGCTTTAGGGTCAGACCAATGGATTTGAATCCTATCACCGCTACATACTGCCCAGGTGTCCCTGGGTAAATTACTGAACTTCTCTAAACCTCAGTTTCTTTACCTGTCAAATGCATATGGCAGAGACAGCTAGTTTCCCTCCTTCCTTAGTAATAAACTCTTGGTTTTTAGCTGGACACATGACCTTCTAATAATCATATTTTTTAACCTCCCACGTAGCTAGGCATGGCTATGTGACTATGTGATGAAATATCATGTGCAATTTCTGGGAAGTGTCCTTAAAGGAAGGATGTTTGCTCTTCTTCACCTCTTCCTCCACCTTGTTTCCTGGAATGCAGATTTGATAGCTGGAGCCCTAGCAGTCATCTTAGACCATGAAGATGAGGGCCACACTCTAGGGACGGCAGAGTTGAAAGCTAAAAGAAACTGCTGCCCCTGAACGTTTTTAACTTTTTGAACTTACTTTTAAATTTCTAGTGTGAGAGAATACAACTAGTGTATTTAAGCCACTGTTACTTCAGGTTTTTCATCACATGTAGATGAATCTAATCCTAATTGATATAGTAGGGTTCATAATAGCTACCAAGGGACACCAGTGGAAAAGGCAGAGTAAGGACTCCAAAAACTCTTTCCTCTATCAAAGCAATGAGAAAACTGGCAACAATTGTCCAAGTCAACTTTTTCAAAACTCTGAAAATTAACAAAAGGCTTTTTGGTTAGCCTATTTATTCCATCTGTAGACATTTATTCACAAAAAAGACACTGAATCTCAGTAAGAACAGCAAACTTTGTGGCATTTTAACATGCCCCCTCTGTGGCAGTCTTGTAAACCAACAGCCCACAATTGCAGTGAAAACTAGAAACCTGCCAGCCACTGGAGGGGGCAAAACAGGGTGGGAGCACCTTCAAAACCTCATCCCCAGAGAATTGTCATTATTTGACCTCTATAGTGGTTTCCTGAAAGACCCCACTGGCAAGGCTACCTTTATTTGACCTATCTTAGAGCTCACCCAGTGTGAAAAGCCTTTTAACCCGGTATGTTTGTTGACAACAATTAGAGGCAATTATTTAACTTTACAACAGTTGTGGCAAATAATAGGCTAACCAAAAAGTTTAAAAGGAAAAGCTGTGGAATGAGATGTTTATAGGGGCTTTGAAAGACTCTGACACATTCCAGCAAATCTACAAGGCCACACGCATATGTAGGGCTGTGCCCATTCCCAGGGCTGTGTGAATGTTCAGGAAAGACCTGAGAAGGCTCTGAGCTCTCACTGGCTGACCTTGAGGCTCTGAAAAAGCAGGAAATAAAGGCTAAATCAGAGTTGTCAACTGCCCAGCTTAGTGTTGAAGGCATGCTCCAACATTCACACAGAGTCCTCTGCAAAGACTGGGAGACTTGGCCGGCCCCGTGGCTTAGCGGTTAAGTGCGTGCGCTGCGATGCAGGCTGCCCGGGTTCGGATCCCGGGCGCACACAGACGCACTGCTTCTCCGGCCATGCTGAGGCCGCGTCCCACATACAACAACTAGAAGAATGTGCAACTATGACTTACAACTATCGCTTGGGGCTTTAGGGGAAAAATAAATAAATTAAAAAAAAAAAAATTTTAAAAAAAAAAAAAAAAAAAAAAAAAAAAGACTGGGAGACTTATTGGTTTTGGGCATTTAAGGAAATCTCTGTGTAATCATTAGCTGACCACTAAGCTAACTAAGCAGACACTTCAGTGGCCACACACAACCAAAAAAAAAGACTTAGTTCAGAAAAGCCACAAAACAAACAAACAACAACAAACAGCAACAGCAAAACGAACCTAGGGAGGGTGGCAAATCTGCTACATTCCATTGTGGTGGGATAACAGTTGCTACATTATATTATTGAAAATGTCTAGTTTTCAACAAAAGATTATCAGACAAGTAAATAAACAAGAAAGTATGGCCTATATACTGGAAAAAAGCAATCAATAGAAACTGTCCCTGAAGAAGCCCAGACATTGGGCTTACTAGACTTCCTAGACAAAGACTTTAAATCAGCTCTTTTAAATATGTTCAAAGAACGAAAAGAAATAATATCTAAAGAAATAAAGTATGAGAATTATATATCACTAGATAGAGACTATTAATAAAGAGATAAAAATTATTTTTAAAAAGAACCAAATAGAAATTCTGATGTTGAAATGAAAAATTCCCTAGGAGAGCACAACAGAAGATGCGAGCAGGCAGAAGAAAGAATTAGCAAACTTGAAGATAGGTCAATTTAAATTACATGGTCTCAGGAAGAGAAACAAAAAAGAATGAGGAAAATTGAATAGAGCCTTAAAGACTTGTGTGAAACACCATCAAGTGTACCAATATATGCATAATTGGAGGTCCATAAGGAAAAGAGAAAGGGCAAAAGAATATTTTAAGAAATAATGGCTGAAAACTTCCCAAATTTGATTAAAAACATTAATCTACAATCCAAGAAGCTCAACAAACTTTAAGTATTATAAACTCAAAATATTCACCTAGATGTATCAAAATCAAACTGTCAAAAGCCAAAGGCAAAGAGACAATCTTGAAAATAGCAAGAGAGAAGTAACTCATCATATACACAGGATCCTCAATAAGAGTAACACTCAAACACTCCAATTAAAAGGCAGATATTGACAGGATGAATAAAAATAAACCAATGTGATACAACTATAGTTCTCTATAAGAGACACACTGTAGATTCAAAGACACAAATAGGCTGGAAGTAAAACAATGGAAAAAGATATACCATGTATACAGTAATCGAAAGAGAGCTGGACAAACTAAACTAATATCAGACAAAACATTTTACTAATTAATTATACTACATTATACTAATATACGGAAAAATTGTTGCTAGAGAAAAAGAAGGAAATTTTATAATGATACGAGGGTCAATCCATCAAAAAAGATAAAGCAATTACAAACATATATGCACCTATCAACAGAGTCTCAAAATACATGAAGCAAAATAATAGAATTGAAAGGAGAAATAGATAACTCAGCAGTAATAATTGGAGACTTCAATACCTCACTTTCAATAATGAATATAAACTAGACAGAAGATCACTAAGGAAACAGAAGACTTTAACAACACTATAAACCAACTAGACCTAACAGATATCTATAGAATGCTCCACCCAACAACAGCAAAATACACATTCTTCCAAAGTGCAACAGTAATCTTTCTCCAGGATAGACCATATGTTTGGCTATAAAACAAGTCTCAATAATGTTAAAAGGATTAAAATCACACAAAGTACATTCTCCCACCACAATGGAATGAAACTAGAAGCCAATGACAAAATTTGGGAAATTCACAAATATGTGGAAATTATACAACATATACCTAAATAACCAATGGGTCAAAAAAAGAAATAACAAGGAAAATTATAATAATAACTTTAAGGGGCCGGCCTGATGGCATAGCAGTTAAGTTCGTGTGCTCCGCTTCGGCAGCCCAGGTTTCGCCGGTTCTGCTCCTGGGCGCAGACCTATGTATCGCTCATCAAGCCATGCTGAGGCGGCATCCCACATAGAGCAACTAGGAGGATGTACAACTATGACATACAACTGTCTACTGGGGCTTTGGGGAGAAAAACGGAAAAAAAGAGGAAGATTGGCAACAGATGTCAGCTCAGAGCCAATCTTCCTCAAAAAAAAAAAAAAGAGAGAGAAAATTAAACAAAAAAAAGAATAACGACTTTGATATGAAAGAAAATGAATATACAACATATCAAATTTTTTTTTTTTTGTGAGGAAGATTGGACCTGAGCTAACATCTCCCAATCCTCCTCTTTTTGCTGAGGAAGACTGGCCCTGGGCTAACATCCACGCCCATCTTCCTCCACTTTATATGGGACGCCGCCACAGCGTGGCTTGACAAGCAGTGCGTCGCTGTGCGCCCGGGATCCAAACCAGCGATCCCCGGGCCGCCGCAGCGGAGCATGCACACTTAACCGCTTATACCACCGGGCCGGCCCCCATACCAAATCTCATGGGATGCAGTGAAAACGTGCATAGAAGGAAATTTATAACTGTAAATGCCTATATTAAAAAAGAAGAAAGATCTCAAATCAAAACATCATCTTCCATCTTAAGAAGTTAGAAAAAGAAGAGCAAACTAAATCCAAAGCAAGCAGAAGAAAGACAACAAAGATTAGAGTGAAAAATAAATGAAATAGCGAAGACAAAAAATCAACCAAAAGCTGGTTCTTTGAAAAGATCAAAAAATTGACAAACCTTTAGCTACAATGACCAAGAAAAAAGAGAGAAAGCTCAAACTATTAAAATCAGGGATGACAGAGGGATTACACCGACTTTATAGAACTAAAAAGGATTATAACGGAATATTATGAACAACTGTATTCCAACAAAATAGATAACCTAGATGAAATGGACTAGTTCCTAGAAAGACACAAACTATCAAAACGACTCAAGAAGAAATAGAAAATCTGACTAGATTTATGACAAGAGATTGAATTAGTAACCAAAAATTTTCCAACAAAAAAAAAGCCCTGAACCAGATGGCTTCACTGGTGAGTTCTCCCAAAAGTTTATAGAAAAATCAACACCAATCCTTTACAAATTCTTTCAAAAAAAGAAGAGGAGGGAACACTTCCTAACTCATTCTATGAGGACAGTAGTACCTAGATAGCAAAATCAGACAAAGAAATCACAGGAAAAGAAAAAATTCTCAACGAAATACCAGCAAACTGAATCCAGCAACATATAAAAAAGATTATATTATTTTATACATCATATATATTATAGATTATATTAAATGATATAGTAAATGCAAAAGGCAAGCACATAGTAAGTACTCCATAAATGATCATTTCTTTCCTTTTTCCTATGAACTAGTGTGACAGAAATTACCATGGTTCACCAATCTGGTTTCCCTCTTTTGTGCATAGTTGATCCTCATTATTTGTGAGTTCTGTATTTGCAAATCTGCTTACTTGCTAAAATTTATTTGTAACCCCAAAATCAACACTCACGTTGCTTCTGTGCTCATTCACGGACATGTGCAGAGTGGTGAAAAATTTGAGTTGCCTGACACACATGGCCCCAGTGAGGTGAAACAAGCCTGATTTCAGCTCTTCTACTATAAACAAGTATCCTTTTTGGGGTCTATTTAGTGACATTTTTTCACATTTTTGTGCTTTCTGTTGGTGGTTTCACTGTTTAAATGATTCCCAAGTGTAGTGCTGAAGTCCTGCCTGGTGTTCCTAAGCACAAGAAGGCTGTGATGTGCCTTATGGAGAAATACACGTATTAAATAAACTTTATTCAGGCATGAGTTATACTGCTGTTGGCTGTGAGTTCAATGTTAATGAGTCAACAATATATGTTAAATAAAGTGTCTTTAAATAGATACACACAGAAAACAAAGTTATTATTGATCAGTTGATGAAAACGTTGCATCCAGAGGCTCCTAAGAACCTAACCTCGTATTTCCCCTAGGAGCAATGGTTCAGTGTTTTCTAATTCAGTAATTGCAATTACTTTATAAAATACAACTACACAAATAATAAGAATCGACTGTACCTGTATCCTGCTATGATAGATTAAAACACACGGCTACAATGGCTACAACTCCTTCCATCAAGAGACTGTTTCCAGGGGCCAGCCCCGTGGCTTAGCGGTTAAGTGCGCGTGCTCCGCTGCTGGCGGCCCGGGTTCGGATCCTAGGTGCGCACCCATGCACAGCTTGTCAGGCCATGCTGTGGCGGCGTCCCATATAAAGTGGAGGAAGATGGGCACAGGTGTTAGACCAGGGCCAGTCTTCCTCAGCAAAAAGAGGAGGATTGACATGGATGTTAGCTCAGGGCTGATCTTCCTCACACACGAAAAAAGAGAGACTGTTTCCAGACTTTGAATCTGGGTTGGCCCTAGGACTGGCCTTGACCAATAGAATGTGGCAGAAGTGTTGTGCAAGTTCTGAAGCCTGGGCTCAAGACCCCTTGCAGCTTTTGCTTTTGTCCTCTTGGAACACTGTCCTGAGACTATCATATTAAGGAAGTCAGCTGAGTCTACTACTTCAAAGAAGCCCCATGGAGAAGATCTGAGGCACCCCAGCCAACAGACAGCACCAACTACCAGGTACATGAATGAGGACATCTAGGGCTTTTCAGCCCAGCCGATCCTCTGACCAAATACAGCTGTATATGTAAGCCCAGGCCAAACCAGCAAAGAAGTTGCCCAGCCAACTCACAGAATTGTGAGAAATAACAAACTGTGTTGCTGAAAACATATGTTTGGGGTGGGTTTTTTTTTACAGGAACCAATAACTGATACATCCACCTGCTTGGAGTTCAGTGTGGCCATGGGACTCGCTTTTGCAAATTAAATATGACACATCACCTCCAGGGGGAAGCATTTATTTGCTCTTCCTTGCTCTTTCCCTGCTGTGGCAATCAGGGAAGTATGTGTTGATAAGGAAGAGCCACAGATCAAACGGAATGCTGAGTCAACATGTGAGGATAGTTGCTCTGGATAACTGCCCAAACCTACAGCAGATAAGGGGTAAGTTATAAATAAACTTTTGTTGCATAAATCCGAAGATTTGGGGGCTGTTTGTTACTACTATAGCATATCTAGTCTATCTAGCCTATCCTGATCAGTACAGCTGGCATAGCAGGACTGGAGATTTAAACAGACATTTTCTATGCAAGGTACTTTTTCCACCCACCCAAGAATTTCTAGACCCATCTAGGAAAAGGAATTTAGGCTGATAGTTCAATGCAAAGTTGGCTATCTGGGATTTATTAGAAATATTAATCACCCTTTTTGAATCCATTTATTCCATATACATTTGTTGGTGTCCTTACTGGTTCATTGTACAAAAGACATTCTTGGACCACCCTGGTGCCACCCTGATAGTCCTTTGGAGAACAAAGACATGATCCTGAACCAGTTCAGTGGATTCAGCATGCAGAGGAGAACAGAATGGCAGTCAGTCAGCTGACCTTGCTGTCTTTGCTGAGCTGTGTCCCATTATCACAGTCAAGTTCACCTTACAGCTAAACTAGTTTGCAACAATTTTCTCATGTGTCAAGTGAAATGAGAAAACATGCCCCAAAATTTAAATGGCTGATAAAAACGATAGTCCTTAAAAACAGATATATTATTGTCATTTAAGATCTGGTTACCCTCCCTGTCTTTGATGTGTTAATGTACTACGTATGCATGTATGTGACTGTGGAGAAATATTTACATCTTTATTTTAAAAAACACACACCAAAAAACTCTGGTTATCTCTATAGGTGAGGCCCTTCATGGAGGCAGACACTACTTAGGTTTGCAAATTGTAGCTCTGCTATGGTCTGAATGTTTGTGTTCCTGCAAAGTTCATGTTAAATCCTAATGCCCAATGCGATGGTATTGGGAGGTGGGGTCTTTGGGAGGTGATTAGGTCATAGGGGTGGAGCCCTCATGAATGGGATTAGTGCTTTTATAAAAGAGATCCCACAGAGTTTCCTAGCCCCTTCTGCCATGGGCGGATACAATGATAAGTCTGTGACCTGGAAGAGGGCCGTCACCCAACCTTCCTGGCACCCTGATCTCAAGCTTCCAGCCTCCAGAACTGTGAGAAATAAATTTCTGTTGTTCATAAGCCACCCAGTCTGTGGTATTTTGTTATAGCAGCCTGAACAGACTAAGACAAGCACTCAGTGTGTTTCTGCACAAAACACTGTTAATTTAACAAGGTGGAGCTGTGTCAACAAGCGAGGCAGATCCTCACGGATCAGAAAGTAGGCGTGGGGGCCGGCCCAGTGGCTTAGTGGTTAAGTGCGCGCGCTCCGCTGCTGGCGGCCCGGGTTCGGATCCCGGGCGCACACTGATGCACCGCTTCTCTGGCCATGCTGAGGCCGCGTCCCACATACAGCAACTAGAAGGATGTGCAACTGTGACATACAACTATCTACTGGGGCTTTGGGGGAAAAATAAATAAAATTAAAAAAAAAAAAAAAAAGAAAGTAGGCGTGGGCTTAGGCCTGACGTCACACATAGAGACAGGAGACGATTTATGGGTGAGATAGGATCGGGCCGAGGAGATTCAATAGTGCTTAAGAAATTTTAGATACGTTTGGACTGAGATGAACGCCACTATTCCATATTGCAGTCAGTGTCGTTGGCTGCTTCCAATTGGTGTCAATCAACATCAGAATTTACGCCACTGGAGGAGCCGGGTATTTCTGACTTTCCCTATAATTTATTTCACCAAGAAGGAATTGTTCACTATCCTTTGTGCAGCACAGCAATAGCTCCTTACTATGGCTATAGTCCCAGCCTCCGTAACAGTGTAATTCATTTTCCAAAACTGCCTGGTCCACAATTTCCATTGACTCTGGCCACATCTTCCTTCCCCCCCTACTCCTTTTTCTACAATTCTGGATTTTGTGAGTCAAAGTTTGGGACATTGGCAAGGATTCAACTTGAGCCAAACCAGAAGAAATGGATTTGAATTTGAGTTAAAACAGGATTGATTTGGAATAGACATAAAGGAGCAATTCTTGATATACATTTATCTTCGGATTCAGAGACCAAAGCCATGATGATTTAGGCCAGCAACAGACCCCTTCTTCTGTGACAAAATCTTCGGTTTGTGACCTGCATGTGACTAGAGCCTTTGGGCTACCCCGTTTTCACCTTATGCCCAAATACTTCCATCCCACTTCTGCCTGCACCCCCTGCCCTGCCCCCTCCCCCCATTAACTCCAAAAGCACAAATTAGTAACATGAATTTGACTGAACTTTTCATAGGGAAACAAAGGAGGTACACGCACTCACACAGCCACATTCCTTCCCCTTCAGCAACTCTGCTCTTTGTCTGAAGTTCGTCTCCCGATTTCCTTTTGTGCCTCTCCAGCCCCTGCGCACTCCACTCGCATCCCCCAGATCCCCTCTCAAAATACCACCACCTTGCACAGTCCCCTCAGGAAAACAGAAACCAGCAGAACAACATTCAGTACAATAAAAGACCTGTAGTTACCTGTCTGACCATCACGTCTCTGGGGATGGAGGTGGAGGGCGAGGCTCAGGTACCCCCACCCCAAGAGGACCCCAAATCATGAGGTCAAGTTGGGAGAGACGCTGGGCCTTTCATCTGCTCTGAACTCCAGGGCAGGTCATGGCATCACAAGGCTCCCTCAACCAACTAGCAAACATTGGTTTAGGCTTCCGCTGGGCTCAAGGCAGGAGGCGGCCACGTGGGCTCAGGTTGATCCCTAATGGCTGCATGTTCTGTGACCGACTTTCTTGGTGAGTTAGAGAAATTGTGTTACCAAGAACGCAAGCATCTGGTAGAAGCCAGGAGACTTTCCCTGGGGATAGAAGTTCTTCTGAAAACCAAGAATAAAGGGAACAGGGACAAGCCAAAACCAATGGAGTGGTGTTTAACAGAAAATACTTGGAACTAGAAGACACAGTTTCTCCTTTGGCCTGGCTCAGACTGGCTGTCCTGGGCCTTGGGCAAATCACTGTTTTTTTGAACCTCCGCTTGCTCCACTCTAAAAGTGGAGATGCCCTTCCTACCTCATAGGGAATAACGTAATTTGGAGGTTAAAATGAGACAATGCATAGGAAAAGGTGCTACGGGGAAAAAAGGCTTAGGAATGAAATGAACAAGCCGACCTGTGTTTCTTTTCAGCCTGAATGTGGAGACTCTAGGGTACAGTTAGACCAGCTTTTCCCGTGCAAGTTGTTATGGTTCCTGTCGTGTTGGTACTCGTGGAGAGCTTACTCATTGTTTCAAAAGAAAGCTCCTTTTATTGTGAAATTGTGAACTCATTGCCCTAGCAAACCATTGTGGCTAAAAGAGTAGAGTCCCTGATATGAGTGTCAGAATTCTCCCTCGTAGAGTGCCAAGCAGAGGTTGTTTCAAGGGATAGGCAAGCTTGAAGGAGCAAAGGGGTTGGGAGCCAGAACTGGAGGGAGACTTGCTCGCAACACAGCTGGGACAAAGCCCAAGAGGGTCTCGGAAAGGAGCCAGAAGTGTCTCAGGAGGGAGGGTGAGTGGGGCTGCAGGGAGAGAGGAGGACTAATAACGGCCCCTGGCCTTGTGGAGCACACCAGAGTTTCAAAAGTGCTCCTGCATTCGTTATTCCACTGACTCTCACAAGGACCCTATGTTGTATGTATTACATTGACCCGCAGGAAATTGCCGTATCGGCTCAGAGAGGTTAAGCGGCTTTCACGAGGTCACACAGTAAGTATTAGAGCATGGCAGAAAAATGAGGTGGGGTAGTTTGTGAAGTGAGGACATATGAATTTTTTCCCCCACAACTTCTCTAGGATTTTCCTTTTTATTGTCATATGCTGATAAGACAGATTCGAGTTTAAGGAAAACGCTAAATGGCATTTGGAGGTCTAGCGGGGCCACAGGTTTGGTGAGAAGGCAAAAGAATAACTTCCTCTTTTAAAATCCCCGACTCCTTGTCTATCACTGAACCAAACCCAGTTTGAGTGTCTCCCAGGTCTGCTCGGCCCCACGTGTCCTCTGGCCTCAGCTCCTGCTCCTAATACCCCTGGGTGAACACTGGGCTTCCCAATGTTTTTCATGGTGCCTGATGCCAGGCCAAATCTGAATAAATGAAATGTGTGGTGTGAGGGCTGGCTTCACCAGTGACCACTTGGAGAGGCGAGGGAACGCAGCTCAGAACTGTGGGGGAACTAACACGCCATGGAGACAACTTTGACCGGTGAAAGACAACAGACAGCAAGGAGCCAGCAGATAAATTCCTTTCCCTCCTCTTCTGCTCTGGAGTGTGGTGGATCCACTTGGCCCGTCTGGAAGACATCCTGTGTGGCCAAGCTGAAGGCGGCCTTCCTCTGTGAAGTTGTAGCTGGCTGATAACACACCACCTTCTCTTTGCTTTCCCTCCTCTCACGCCCACTGCCTCCATACTGCACCTCCCAATTAAGCCTTAACACAAACTTTGCCTCAGATACTTTTTTCTAGGGAGTTAAGATAATCCTTTGACCCAAATTCCCATTTCCTACCTCATCTGTGGAAGGATCCCATAATCTCTATGAAGTCTTTGGATGAAGGCACAGGACCCCTTCCCTGGGTGAAGCTGGATCCACCGGGCGGGTTAGCAGTGGACGAGGCTGCTATTCTGGGCAGAGCCCTAAGCCAGGTGTTTTGGATGAACACAAAGCCAGCAGAAGGTCCATTTCTCAGGTGAGGTTCTCTGGGTAAAATGGTTTGCTAAGGCCCACGGGTCCCACCCACAGGGATGCGGACTTCATTAATATAAAAGGGACAACTCTCAATGAAAAGAGCAGCTTCAAGGTGGAGTCTCTAAAATGAGTGAGCCATTTACATCCAGAAATGATCAATGTCTATAAAACGAGATTGGTGTTCCCCCTACTTAATAATAAATAGATGAAAAAGAAAAATAGCTTTTACACTGGTATGTGACAATCCATTGTGTACCTCATTTAAAAAAAAAGTCCCAGGGTCATGAAGCCCATGTGGAGTCCAGGCATTTTTAAATCCCCGGAAGAGAAGGGCTCGGGACATGTCAGGTGCGGTTGTATCACTAGGTGTGTGTGCGGCTTAAAAGACAACATTTGGGATCGGCCATCGTTTCCACTCGCTGTCCTACTCCAGAAATCTGTCACAACGCGCATTTCGTAACTTTATCAGGCAGGGCCATGGAGAGGCTGCCTTTGGGGCCAGGGCACAGCTGTAACCTGAGTGTTCCGAGGATGTGGCTTGTCCCCAAGGAGAAAGGTGCTGTCAGAGGAGCAGAGCCAGGGGAGCCAGCAGGAGGGAAGGGAGCCCAGGACCCCTCCCCTGATGTGTGAGAGCTGCTTCTCCTGGAAAAGCAGGACCGGGCTTGAACGCAGACCGGGGAGCAGCCTTCCCCCACACCCCCCACCCCGCCGCCTCCCTTCCTCCCGCATCCAGGCAGAGCTTGTCTTCTAGAACGCTGCTCCCTACTCTGTCCCCGGAGTCCATCTCCTCCCCTTCCTCTCTGGTGGCGCCCGGTGCAATCATGCCTTTGCCTTCTCTCACGCATGACGCAAGGTCACACTGACCTCCAGCTTGCTTCCCTCCAATCCAGTCTCTCGGATGGTCCGACAGTCAATACATCAGAATCATGGGGTGGGGGCGGGACCGGTGCACAATTTTAAAATGCAGACCCTCAGGCCCTGCCCCTGGCCTAGTGAATGAGACTATCCCAGTAAGGCCCAGGAGTCTATTTTTAACAAGCGCTCCAGGAGATTCTGCTGCAGGCTAAATCATCTTTTCCTTGGCTGCCGGTTGAATCTTACACACAGATTTGCTCATCTCACCCCCTTGGTTTAGGCGCTGGGCTGGGGGTGGGATGGGGGTGGGTGTGTCTGCTACATCAGGTGAACTGGTGGGACTGGCCCACCTCAAGTCTCCTACCTGAGGGACTGGGGTGCTGCCTGGCCTGGGAAAGGACCCTTCATAAGACAGGAGACTGGACAGGCTTGACTAGTGAGGACTGCAAACCTCAGTGAAGGCTGAGGAAAGGTTGGTATTTGACCCCAAATTGATGCCTGGCCCTGACCCATGAACCAGCACCCAGCGAGAGAGGGAGCTGGAAGTAAAATCTGGAAGTGCTATTGCACTGAACTTTGCTAACACACGCACACATGCACTCATGCACACGAGCACACACAGGGCACAGCAGCACTTTTTAGAGGCCTTATGGGGAGGACATTTCTCCCACTTCACCAAAGGCTGGCACAATTTTGTCTTTTTTATGGCTATGTAGTATTCCACTGTGTGTGTGTGTGTGTGTGTGTGTGTGTGTGTGTGTGTACCACATCTTCATGGGACGGACAATTTGTAATTAAGAAACTTAAACCCTTATTGGAAAGTTTTGGGTTGTAGCAAGAGAGAAGCTATAAGAACCTTTGTAAATACTTATCATTCACTACAATAAAATAATGAAGACACCACACAGAACAAAGACAATATTTGTGATATTTTGCTCATCTTTATTAATTTCCATTAGAATTTGTAGAAAATGTTCAGGATCTTCTTTCTCTATATTTTAAGAGAATCCTTGTAAATTAATTTTGCTTTGCCCCGTGTGTTATACATACTAAGGCACTGCCCTTGTTGGTTTTCTCATTTCTTTGTTTGTTTAAACACCATTCTGAGCTTTTTAAAACTCAGCATTGTTAGCAGTTACTGTGGGACTGTTCACAGGTCCCACAGCTGCAGTGTCACCTGGGAAAATGAGTAACTTGGATGTTTCGACAGAAAACACGCAGTCGTCCTCTTGCCAGGGTCACAGAGTCCTCTCTGCTTGAGATCTTTGGGCCAGAGCTCACGCGATCTCTGCTTCCCTCCTCTCAGATCCCACCCACGTCCAGTTCCAAGGCCAGGGTCCCCCCGCCCCCCCATTCTTTCTCCACTCCTCCCTGGCCGTCTGCTTTCCGCCCCTGTCCTCCACGCATTTGTTAGAACTCCCTCAGCTAAGATCTCTGGAACTGAAGGGAGAGCTGGAGGAAGCCTGGCAGCCCTGGGACCTCAGGGACTGCAGGTGTGGCCTTGTGGCTGCCCATCCCTCTCTCGGCCCCTCTTCACTTTCTCTGGCTCCTCCAAGGGGCAGAGGTTTTAGCTCAATTCCAAAGAGAGGAGAGAGAATCTTCTAACTTCCACAGAAACATTTCATGGACAGGCTTCAGCCCCCAGCAGGGTCACAGACCCGTTCCAGTGCTCATCCCTGTGGGAAGAAGATGGATGCTATGATCGGTCACTCCCTTCACTCACCTCCTTACTCTCATCTTCCTATAACCCAGTCTCCACAGATTAGTCAGAGCGATATTTGAAAAATGTAAATTGATGTTATCACTTCCCTACTTAAGATCTTCCAGTGACTTCCCATTCCACTTAGAAGAGAATCTGAGAGTTTGGCCACGGCCAAGAAGGCCACAGGATCCAGCCTCTGTAACTTCTCCAACCTCATCTCCTACTTTCTCCTCTTCTACACTTGAGCTATATCGGTACCTTCTTGCTCGTCCTCAAATGCATCAAACTCCTTCCTACCCCAGGGCCTTTGTACTCACTCTGGAGTGCTCTCCCCCTGGAACTTCTCATGGCTGGCTCCTTCCCTGCTAAGATATCACGACCTCAGAGAGGCCTTCAAATCACTTATTTAAATAGCTCTCCTGTCTCTCCATCACACTCCGTCCCCTTACATTTCTTTATTTTCTTCACAGCACAAATCGCCATCTGCAATTCTCACAATTCTTTATCTACAGTTTACAGACTGTCTCCTCTGACCAGAATGTCAGCTCTTGAGGCCAGGGACCTGCTGTCCTTGTTCATAGGTGTGTTCCCTGACTGAGCCCAGTGCCTGGCACATAATTAGTGCTCAGCAAATGCTTACTGGGAACAAATGAATCCAGACCTTGAGGTGAGGCGGCTTAGGAAGGCTGGGCCATGGACATGGCACACCCACCTGGAGCACTTGGATCCATGAAATAACCAGACCTGGTGGCTTAGACAGGTGAGCAACATTTCCAGGTGAAGGTGTGGTGCCAGCCACCAATCGTGGGCGCTCTCTATCACCTTTTCCAATGTTTTTGGTCTCCTTCCAGTTTCCCCCTGATTTCCATTCTCTGCTTTTCTCAGATTCTTTCTCATTCAAACCTGCTTTCTCACCATTTTAGTTTTATAATGCCTGTCACAGAGGTTAGAATATGCTAACGCTGTCTTTGCATTTGAAAAAGCTACTAGATCTTCACCTGCCTTCTATACACAGACAGAGTTTCCTTAGTTATTGTCAAAATTTGGAGGCACTTTTCTTTTTGGCTCTTTATGAGCCTAGTACTAGTTACTGTTACATGAATTTGCCATAAAAAATCTTATAAAATGACACAACGTTTTTATATAATTCCTTTGTTAAATGGCTCTCAAACCATGTAAAATGAGAGGTTCAAAGGAAAATAAGCTGACATTTAGATACTTAACCAATTATCTTTTGCATTTGCATTCATATTTGTCTGAAATATAAGGAACTTCACAATAGTGCCCTTCCACAGTACCTGATTCTTAATTAAATGAACACCATTGCTACAACTCTCAGATAAATAAAATGAGCATTTCTACGTGAATTAGAAATGCCAACTTGTTAATAGCTTCCCTGAGGTTTTGTTATAAAATCACCGCTGTTTCTGTCATTGTTCAGGCATAACAAATCTGGAAATAAGAATGTTCTTCAGGCGGTCGATTCCCAAGTGTGGACTGGATATTCCACAAGCCAGTTTTCTCCTCATTCCTATTATAATCCATGACAACAGTTAATTGGTTGGAAAAATATTTCACACCATTTATTTTAGTGAAATCCACCAAATTCAGATCAGTTAAAAGATGAAGCTGGGGGCCAGCCCATGGCTTAGCGGTTAAGTGCACGCGCTCTGCTACTGGCGGCCTGGTTTGGATCCCGGGCGCACACCAACGCACCGCTTCTCCAGCCATGCTGAGGCTCCGTCCCACATACAGCAACTAGAAAGATGTGCAACTATGACATACGACTATCTACTGGGGCTTTGGGGAAAAAAAAAGGAGGAGGATTGGCAATAGACGTTAGCTCAGAGCTGGTCTTCCTCAGCAAAAAGAGGAGGATTAGCACGGATGTTAGCTCAGGGCTGATCTTCTTCACCAAAAAAAAAAAAAAAAAAAAGATGAAGCTGGTCTGAACTTATTAAAATCAGAAAATTTACAGCATTAAAAAAATACTAGATAGTAAACTTCTTAAAGGCAGAGAGCCTGTTGTACCTGTCTTCGTTTCCCCAGTATTTAGCTGGGTAGTTTGGGCCTCCAAGTGCCTCAGTTTCCTCATCTGTAAAATGGCCATAATACTAGTGCCCAAGGGCCGGCCCCGTGGCTTAGCAGTTAAGTGCGTGCGCTCCGCTACTGGCGGCCCGGGTACGGATCCCGGGCGCACACCGACACACCACTTCTCCGGCCATGCTGAGGCTGCGTCCCACATACAGCAACTAGAAGGATGTGCAACTGTGACATACAACTATCTACTGGGGCTTTGGGGAAAAAAAAAAAAAAAGGAGGAGGATTGGCAATAGATGTTAGCTCAGAGCCGGTCTTCCTCAGCAAAAAGAGGAAGATTAGCATGGATGTTAGCTCAGGGCTGATCTTCCTCACACCAAAAAAAATAAAATAAAAAAAAAGAAATACTAGTGCCCAATACTTCACAGGTCTGTTGTGAGGCTGAATGCTTGGAAAGCACTCAACCAAGAGCTTAGCATGAAGCAAACGTCTAACAGGTGTTACCTGCTCTTGTTAGGCTTAACAAGACTTAGTAATTATTGCTTTATGATGACGAAATGCAGTTCACTACCTTTCAACAACTCAGAATGCTCCCCAAGTCCTTCCAAGAAGAGGTCCTGTTGGGCCTCCTTCAAAGAATGGATGACTCATTTATAATTCACAGTGCCATACCCGTACCAAAAATTATTGTGCTAAAGTCCCTTAAAGAGCTGATTTCTTAGTTAAAACTAACATTTTCCTTGCACTCTAGTCTGTTTGCTGAGTTTTCATGGTAAATCTTTAAAGTAGAATAGAAGAGAATGTCAGTATAGTCTAATCACGTAATATTTATCCACATTTTAAGTTACTGTCATCTAAAAGGATGAAGTTATACTGTGTTTTAAATCAGTAGAATGTGTACTACAAATAATGCACATCTTGTGAGACGGAGCCTTGGTGTATTCTCAGTTCAATGTCATTCCTCTTTCTCTCCTAACCACCCCCTTTGCCTTCAACTCCCTTGTTTAACATTATTTCCATCTTGGAACAGAGTCTTTGAATTCATTATGGGGACCTGCAGTTTCCACTTTGTTTTTCATAACTTATGTATTTAGAAAGTTCACATTGTTTTGTTTTTAAGCTTAGCTAGGCATTTCATTATTTTGGTGACTCGTTTCTTGGCTCCAGACAGGTGATAGCAACAGCAAGATGAAAACGGAACTGCTCTCGGGGACTGAGCTCGCCAGGACACACCCAGGCTGCTTCCAACACTTGTGGGGCCTGGAAGAAGAGATCCAATGGGAGCCTGCATTCTTTACGCTGGGAGACCTCTCCTCGCCCCTCCCACACCATGCCAGGCACCCTCTGCCCATGAGGTGCCCTGATCTCACTGCCTTTGAAGTTCCTCAGAGCAACACGAGGCTGGAAAGTCCAGCTCAAATGCAGAATTCTTGGCCTCCTGGGAACTCCATACTAGAACATGGTGGCACAGGGAGATGGTCCCTGGTGCCCAGCCTGCCGCCAACCCCTTCTCTTCCCACCAGGTTCCAGTGCCATGAAAGCTCTCGTATACTGGCACATGGACACCCAGCTCTGTGTTCAAGCAGGCTCCCTACAAATAGCTGCCCCCTGGCCATTCCATGGGCTGGCAACATGGGCCCTGGGTACCTGGAGAATGTTCTAGAAGGGAGGATGCGGGCTTATCCCTTGAAAATGCTATGCCAGGGCCAGGATTCCTCTTGCCTGGATCCAAAGGCAGTGCTTACTAGGGATTATCATTCTTCTCATAAAGTTGCAGTCCCTGACCCCAAAGTGGGTATTGGAGAAAGGAGTTCAGCCAAATATAAGGGTGGGCTGTTTTGAACGCTGTGCTGTATTCGACACATTATAAACACATTAGATGAGGTTAAAGAAGGGAAAGAGCTCAGCCAGTGTTGCTGCAAGAGCCTCCCTGGAGGAGGGAGGACCTGAACCAGGTCCCAGATGAAGTAGGGAACACCTGTCCGTTATACTTTCTGTTAGAATTTGTGATGGTCTTTCTCTTCACGTCATTGACAGTCATAGCACATATTTTCTTGGACATTATTTTCTTTAAGGTTTTGTCAGGAAAACCATTCTGGCAAGACCTCAGTTTTCTGCCCATCTCATTTTTCTGTGGCCCTCAAAATGAAAACAAGCTCCTTAAAGACCACCACTCCCTCTCCCGGCCTCCACCGTGTGTGCTTCAATGGTTTCTAAAATGTTTAGATGAGCTCCACCAGTCAAGGGCTGAGAAGGTTTCAGAAGTTTCAGAAGCAAAATGTTTTGTCTGAACCAGGCTGCTTTGGATTGTGTTGACACAACCCAGGCACTTTCCTCCTGGCCTCCCAAATTCGGCCCAGAGTTGTCCCCTCAGTCACTTGCTTGGTGTTATGACAAGTAACGAATCAGAGCGGGAACATTTTAGTTTTCTCTGTTTCTTAAAATGCCATCCTGGGACGCCCTGGTGGTGACTTAGGACATAAATCCCAAGGCTCCGTGTAGCTGGCCTGTAGCTACTTGTCTTCCCTGTGGGCCAGAGCTTGTCCTTTGTAACGTTTATGTTTATAACTGGAGAGTTTATTCTTCGGTTTAGGGCACAGAATGATAACTGGCTTACGCAACTCTGGAATTAAAACCGAGAAGGTAGGGAGGCAGGTTTCTTGGGTCTTCAATGAAAAAGCTGAAGGTGACTATCCTGCCTTTTTGACTACAGAAACTGTGATGAAGTGGAAAGAATTTGGACTGTGACTCATAATAACTGGGCTTGATCCCTGAGCCCCTCTTCTGTCCTTCATTGCATACGCACTTACTGAGCCCTTGATGTTCAAGGCACCCAGGATGCCCAGGTGGGCACCACCACATTCTGTAGGGTGGCCAGTCCATCAGCCTCCCTCAGCCTTGCTTTCTTCATCTGTCAACGGCACTAACATGGACACCTCTCAGGGAGAATGGGAAAATCACAGAAGTGGAAATGGCACACCTGGCACTTAGGTGGACAAAGTAAACCTTGAAGAGCCAGTGTCCTGGAACCAGTAGCTGCCTGGAGGATCTGGGTGTGCCCTGTTCTAGTCCCTCTATGTGGTCCTGGGGTGGGGGTCCCAGGCAGCCCTTGGCTGCTGCAGAGCAAGTTCTCTGTCATGAGCAAATAAAGCTGAACTGCTGTTTCTGTAGCAGAGAGGATTTCAGCAAGTTTAGCACTCTTCAAACAAAGAAGGAAATGTATTATCTCTTTCCTGAAGCCCCATTAAATATTGGAAAAATATTACCAAAATTAACTTCAAACTGCAATTTTTAGAAGGTGTCTGTAATGTACCCCCCAGCCTTCCGAAGGGTTCTAGATGCATCTGGAGCTCAGTTATGACCCTCCCCGAGTTCTCTTACCTCATGCGAATCCATCTGCCCTCAGAGTCGAGAGAACATGCATTCTCCTGAACTCTCTTGAAGTCTCTCTCTTGATCTGACTCTGTGGAATTGGGCAGCCAGTGTCTTGTGAACGCGAAGTCAGAGGAAATTCTGAGCAAGGCCCTGTATTTGCTGGGAAGGTAAAGAGACCATTTTCCACCTCTCACTTCTCGCGGGAAGTACCAAAACAACGGGCCTGTCTAGCCCCACTACTGCTTTCTGTCTCTGAAGGCTTCCTGGCGCCAGCACTAGGCCCTCCATCTTATTCATGATCCGAGATGATCCCTCCTGTGCTGTGTATCCATCCCACGGGGTCACTGGAGGGCAGACACCAGCAGGGAAGGTGTTGTTGACTCACTCCCACAAATATCCCCTGTATTATCAGGGCAATTATAAAACACTGCTCCTAAAAATGCAACAATAAAATACCCAACTGAGGACTCTCAGTATAATTTGTCTGCCAACCTTCTGTTTTTATGACAGAAGGTCGAGCTGTGAGGGAAAATAAAGCACAGAGAAGTACACTTACCTTAAGTTCTTCCAGTAGAGAAAAAAATTTAGGCATTTTCTAATTTTTTTTCTTTTTTCTTTTTTTTTTGTGAGGAAGGTCAGCCCTAAGCTAACATCCATGCCAATCCTCTCCTTTTTTTTTTGCTGAGGAAGACTGGCCCTGAGCTAACATCCATGCCCATCTTCCTCCACTTTATGTGGGACACCGCCTCAGCACGGCCTGACAAGCGATACGTCAGTGGCCGCCTGGGATCCGAACCAGGGCCGCCAGCCGCGGAGTGCTCGCACTTAACCGCTATGCCATGGGGCCAGCCCCCTCTAATTTTTTTCCTTCAAAAAAAAAAAAATCTGCTCCTCTAATTCCACGAGAAGTCTAAAGAATTACAGAAATCGTGATTGACGGCCTTGAGACCTGAACTTCAGGAGGCTCAGAGAACTGGGCGTGGGAGTGGTGGGGGTGGTTTTGGGTCAAATCAGAACTTCTCCATTTAAGAAAAGAAAATGAAGTGGTTGCAGAAAGTTCTATAAGAATGACTAGAAAGGGCCGGCCCCCTGGCTTACCGGTTAAGTGCAAGCGCTCCACTGCTGGCGGCCCGGGTTTGGATCCCGGGCGCGCACCGACGCACCGCTTCTCCGGCCATGCTGAGGCCGCGTCCCACATACAGCAACTAGAAGGATGTGCAGCTATGACATACAACTATCTACTGGGGCTTTGGGGAAAAAGAAATAAATAA
The DNA here is from genome assembly GCF_057802395.1 of Ceratotherium simum simum. NCBI lineage: Eukaryota > Metazoa > Chordata > Mammalia > Perissodactyla > Rhinocerotidae > Ceratotherium > Ceratotherium simum. The sequence goes on along the minus strand of NC_141901.1, from coordinate 14,166,713 downwards.
ATAAAATTATTAAAAAAAAAAAGAATGACTAGAAAATGAAATTTTCATTTATTACAGAATTTATCCAGTGCTGCACAACTGTTTGAGATTTCCTAAAAGTCTAGGTTGATATTAACGAAGCGCTTACCTTCCGAAATAATCAGGCTCAACACTCCAGTGAGGTAAGGAAAGAAAGAAACCCAGGCACGGGAAAGCTGACAAAGCTGCGGGCAAGGAACAAAATGCTATAGGAGCCTGCAGCCGCACCAAGCCTGAGCGATGCACGGAAAGGAGCGAGGGACAGCTGCCTCCAAGCTTCTCATCCTCCCACAATAGTACCTAAAAGCGTTGGCTGATATTTCTCCAAGTGTGGCCAACCCACCGCGCCTCGGAGTCTCTTGGGGTATTTGTTAACAATGCAAATTCCTGGGCTCCATCCTTGTCTTCCCGAACTAGAACCTTTAAGAATGAGAAAGTGGAATCTGCATTTTTATACCAACAGCCCAGGGGCTTGTTATTCTGATGTTGCTCGCCAGCTCCTTTTACAGGGTCAGACACTAAACACCAGGTCCCTACTGTGTGTGGAGAAGCATCCTGGGTGTTGTGTGGATGTGCCCAAGAAGCAGAAGGCGGTTTTGTGTCCTAAGGCGCATACTCCCAAGGTGTCCATAAATCCTCAGAGGCATGTCGCTGGGTCCACTTCCTGGCTTCCCCTGACAGTGTTCATGGGAAGCCCCAGCGCCTCGCGTCTCACCTGCTTCTCTTCTCACAAGTAGAAAACCAAGTTCGAATTGGGCAAATGGTTAACCGCCCAGGTGTGGAAGAAGGGTCAAGTCAGAAGTAGGGAGAGAGGGCTGGTTCCCACAGGAATCAGAAATTCCAGAGAAGACGCCAAGCAACTGCACCTTGGTGGGGAAAGGGGAGGGGGAGGGAAGGGGGCGGCGAGAGGCCCCCACTCCATTCCAGCGGGCCTGGGTCCCATTCCTCTCCACTTCTCCATCCCCCACCTCCACGCTTGGTTCCCTTTACCGGGGAGAGCCTCCCCTCACCTCCCACTCCCTCTGCAGCATCTGCAAGAGATCACCAAGATCAGGACGCAGCAAGCTGGTTAAATATCAAACCAAGGCGGCTGACCGCTGACCTGGCCTTGACCAGTGACCATCCTTGCCTCCTCACTTTACTCTGCAAGAGCCGCCCCACCCCCCACCCCGCTCTCATCCTTATCCCCTTCCAGTCCGTCTGTGGCCAAACCCGTGGCCTTGGAGCCTGCTCTGTGAGATGCGAATCCCGAAGTAGAAAAGTTTCTGGAAAGCAAAGAGAAGGAACCAGAGCCAGGATGAGGCCGCAGCGGCCCGCCCAGGTCCAGGCTGGGGCGCCTGGGTCCGCGGTTGCCGATGGCGCCCTCGAGGTCAGCCCCGCGGCCTCCGGCACCCGGCTCCGGACAAAGTGCGGCGCCTGCGCCACCCAGCGGGCGCAGCGAGAACTGCACGCCCCGGCGAGCCCAGCTCCCTCCCACCGCTCGCGGCTGAGCACTAAGACAATTAAGAACAATGCCTGGCGCCGAGTAATGCTCGGTGTAAGGTTGCTATCATTCCTGTGCCAGGAACGAATCCACTTTCAGCAAAAGAAGAAACCGGAATGGTAGTAATACCAATAGTGCGGACGAAGATGGTGACATCTACTATTTCAGCGGCGCTTTAAATTTCCCCACGGATCCATGTTCTGGGCCAGTGAACTGTTTTACAGCCTGGGGCAGAATCAGGAGGTCTGCAGCACTATTACCAGCTGGTGTCTTGGAGTCCTGGGTTAAACATTGCTCAGCAGCATTCATTTATTCACTGAGCTGCCCTTGCCCTTCAGACTGCAGCCCCTGATCCGGAAGGGAACCTGCGCCCCCTCCTGTGGCCAGGGTGGGTCTCGGTGCCCTTCTCTTTTGGCCTCCGAGAAGCGAAGGGATATTTTCCGCTGGTAACTCCCCCTACCTGTGGGGGCAGAGAAAGTTCAGAGAGGTGCAGGGAGGCCTGGGAGAAAGGGAGGGTGTGTGGTCTCACCTCCTCGCCCTGAGGCTGCTGCTCGAGACAGGCGTTAATCGAACACCCGAATCCCCCGCCGGGCCTCGCGCCACCAGCTCCGCGCGCTGCGCTCTGACTGATGTGGGAGCAGGAAGGTGGTACCTGGCGGCGGAGCAGAACCCCTCCAGCCGACCAGGTCTGCATCTCCACACCCAACGCTGCCTTAAAACTGTGGATCCCTCCCTGCAGGGCTTTAGGAGCCCCCACTGAGCACCATTTGTAGAAAATCAGGTCACTGTGCAGAAATGTATGTACTATGCTTCCCCACAACGAGCACGGCTTTCTCCACTACTTCATTCAAGTGTGCCCTCATGTCACCTTCCCAGAGGAACTTCCCCTCACCACTCTAGGCCAACAGCCCGATTCCACCTCCTCCAGTCTGGCACTATTCTAGGCACAGGGGACAACAAGGGTAAAGGAGGGACCAAGTGACATTCAGAGCCAAGGGAGGAAGAGGAAGATGTAGGAAAGGAGGTGTGAGAGGTGTGGAGGGCCGGAACAGGCAGGGGCTTGTCCGCCATGGTAAGGGGCGTGACTTAGGTTCTGAGTCTGAAAAGGAGGGGTCCGCTGCGATGTCCATTTTAGGAAGAGCACTCTGGCTGCCGTTTGGAGAACTGATGTGGGGAGGATGTCCATAACAGAAGCAGGGAGACTGGCTAGGAGGCCACTGGAAGTCGTGACACGGCTTGGACCAGGCCAGGAGCAGTGGAGATGGTGAGAGGAGCTCAGATTTGGGGTCCACATCTGAAGGCGGCGGACAGCAGTTGCTGATGGATATGGATGTGATGTGTAAGCAAAAGAGAGAAATAAAGGATACTTCTCAGGATTTTGTCCTGAGCAACTGGAAGAATGACAATTACTAATATTCATTGTTAGCCACGCACGCTTCTGATCCCTTGATGTATTTTAAAGCCATTTAAATTTCACAGCACTACTGTGAACTAGGTGTTATTATTGTCCCCATTTTATAGAAGAGAAATTGGAGGCACAGAGAGTTTAATCAATTTGCATAAAGTCACACAGCTAGCAAGCGGAAAAGCTGGGATTTGAACTCAATGCTTAACCACTACACAGTTCTCCCTCCTTATAAAAAAGAAAAATAAAGGTGCCAGCCAGGTGGCATAGTGGTTAAGTACTTCTACTCACTCTGCTTTGGCAGCCCGGGGTTCGCCAGTTTGCATCCCAGGTGCAGACATACACACCACTCATCAAGCCATACTGTGTCCCATATACAAAACAGAAGATTGGCATGGATGTTAGCTCAGGGACAATCTTCCTCAAGGAAAAAAATAGAAGAATGGCGTTAACTGTAATAGGAAAGCCGGAGGGTTGGCGGCCGTGGGGGGTGGAGGGGTGTGAATCGAGAGTTCTGGTCCAGATATGTTCAGATGAGATGCCTATTAAACATCCAAGCTGGGTGTGTGGCAGGAGGGAGCTGTGAATCGAGAGTTCTGGTCCAGATATGTTCAGATGAGATGCCTATTAAACATCCAAGCTGGGTGTGTGGCAGGAGGGAGCATGCGGGGCTGGCTGGAGGGAGGAGAGGGCAGAATGCCTGCCTTGAATGGGTGGGGATGCAAACTGATCTTTCAGAGCAGCTCATCAGGCCTTAGGGGCGTCAGGAAGGTGTTGAGGAGATACTGCTCTAGAGCAGTGCTTGTTTCATCTGAAGATCCCATGAAAGCCCTGACCTTGTTCCAGAACAAATCACATCTCACGGGCACTGCTCCACCCACGGGAGCAACATTTCCCACACAACCTCAGGGTGTTCGTGGGCCCTCGGGAGCCAACCCTGGGCCATTCTAGAGTTACTATCACGCCTCCCCTCACCCACCAGCAATAACCAGATGTTACCACATCATGTAGGGTCCAACCAGCCCTCTGATAAGGTCTCCATGGGTCAGACCACCCTCTCTGTCTGCCTGAGGTAGGAAGTACACCATTTCCAATGGAGCAAACTTGCTGGAGAGTGAGAATTGAGTCAATTTTGAATGTCTGTGTAGAGAGAGCGCCTCACCCACCCCCACACGTGTTTCATTTGGAAATGCTTGCTTTGGATATGGCCCCACGTGGAAGAGGAGAATGTACCCACACACAGGCTTTTACTCATCTGTAGGTCAGTTACTCATCTGTTATTAATCTGGATAGTCTTTAAGTTTAAAGAGAAGACTAGCACATTCCACTGTTTCCATCCACAAAACTGCTCCTCTGGGATACAATGGGTGTTTGTTGCTGCTGCTTTGTTTGTTTGTTTTGGCTGCCCAGCTTCCAGCACCCTTCCTCTTTGGGGGACTCTCCCTACGTGAGTCCCAGCAGGAGGCGGGATCCATCAGGCCCTCTGGGAATTGAAGGTGCCAGGCACTTCCACTTCTCCCCACCCCTGCAGAGTTCGCAGGCTTCCTGTAGTGGTCCAGCCAAGTTGGGGCTCTGACCTGTGAGGGAAAAGGTGCAGGGACAGAAGGAACTTATTTTTGGCCGTGGCAACGAGGCCGGGAGACCACCTGTGAAGGCTGTGTGCTGTGTCCAGTGCAGCAGTCCCAGTGGTGGTATCCTAGCCGTAGCAGGGCCTCGGCTGAGTTTCCTGCCGCCAGCCTGCCCTGGGACCTGCCCGTGTCCCCAGTGTGGCGCTCCGGCCTCCCCACTGATAAAGTCTGTGTGTGTCCCCACCTCCACTCAGTAAGCCCCTTCCCCGCCTAAGCCAGTCAGTTTCTGCGCCTGCCGCCCCCTGCAGCAGTTGCGCTGAGCTGCCAGCTGCCGTCGTGCTCTGCTCCACAGTAACAGTGTTTGGGCTGCTGCTTCTCCCAGTCCCTGCGTTAGGATTCCTGGCCTGACAAAGCCTTGCTGTGCGACTTGTGCCAGAGCCCACCGTGGCCTCTGAATGTCAGTAAAGAGAGGGGCTCCTCTCCCAGCAAAGACTCTACAAATGAGAGTGGCTATGCAGCAGCCAGACCCAATTACAAAGGTTATAACAATAACCATCACGTCCCAGGGACAATCCTTTGGTTTTTCTGGCTCTAAATGAAGTCTGACAAGCCATCAAACCTTCCAGTCTCATCGTCCCTGAGATTTTTTCCAACTTCACAAGACCAACCGAGGCTGGAGTCCCACTCCAGGGAGACTGCAAGCCTCTGAGTCGGAGACCGGGCTGTGAGGCTCCCAGCTACTCCTGGCTGGGGCCTGGGCTATATTTGGGTGATGGCTGGGCCAAGACAGAGACATCTCAGCTTTTCCGAAGGCAGTGGGTGCCCACGGGGTCTGCACCATGCTGGAACATACCATCCTTTTCGAGAAGGAAGGAAAACCAGCAGCTGACTCATGACTACGTCCTCCTGCAGACGAGTATGCAGCTTCAGGGTCTGGCTGGAGCGTCTGAGCGCTGGGCTCACATCTCACGGCCACTGCTCCACCCATGGGCTGGGCAGGGCTTCAGCTGGGGCGCGCTGCTCACAGCCCTGAGGGTTGCTGAAATACCAAGCCGCTTCCATCTGGTTAGTAAACAGCTGCTGCCCTGAGCCCCCACCCCCAATCCAACTGCCACCTGTCCATCATTACCCTGGTCCTTTCCCAGGATCCCGAAGACTCCTCACAATCCAGCAACCAGAGGGTCACACCTGGCACAGCCAGCACTTCCAAGTTCTGGTGGGTCAGAGCCAGGGGTTAAATATTTCGGGTATCACCCCTGACCGCAAGGGTTCTCAGAGCCCATCTGTTCCTGACTTTTCTCCCATCACCACGCACACGGCTGCCCAGTCCCACCACTTCTCATCACCAAACTAATATGCAGCCTGTCCTCCTGACCTGGTTCGAGCCCCACCTCCTGCAGGAACTTGTCCTGATTTCATAGTCCACAGATCTTGCCCTCATACCCACACCACTCTGCCTTCCTCTAGCCTCACATGGACCCTGCTTCACCAAAGATGTCTCGCTTGAAGCTCTTCCAGAGTCGTCAACTTATCATTGCCCGGTGGGTTGATGCAGGGTTACAGCTCCCTGCCTTATTGTTACCTGGCAGCAGGTAAGTGATGCCAGGACCTCCAGGCCAGGGCCAGAGAGGGGAAGGTCCCAGGAAGGCCAGGTCACAGCTGGTAGGGCTGCCTCAGAAGGGAAGTTCTTGAGAGAGGCCAAGCTGGAAAGACCTCAGTGCTAGGGAGCCATGAGCAATGCTGAGCTGGTCAGTAGTCAGAGCAGGTAAACTCGGGTGGGGCTGAGGCAAAGGGAAGGGCAAAGGGTGGGTCACACCCTGAGCAGAAGGAGGGCATGGTAGAAGGTCAGCTTAGTCACAAACCCAGTGTGTGGCAGGGACCTTCCCTCTGGGCCAAGAGGGGCCTGAAAGTGACAGGCTCCTGACAGAGTGGCAAGGAGGCCACATGGCACCTATGCCAGCTAAGGAGATGTCCATCCCACCTCCACTCAGTGAGCAGGTTGCAGCGAGGGGGCCTTGCTTTTGGGAACTTGAATCACATTTTTCCATAGTGTGTCATGTTTGTTTAGAAACTGCCCCCCTCCCCAATTGCCAGGGATTGGTGGCTCCTGACACGTTTGCTTTAAATCTCTGTTTCTTGTCAGTGAGCCAGTTTAACTTTCTACTGTGGCACTGATGAAAGTCACTATTCAGCACTAGACCCAGATCCTTCGGGGAGGGATTTTGTCGCCATGGAGATGGAATCTGGGCTTGGTGCTGCCTGTTCAGCCCTGGGTGTTACTGGGTTGACTCAGCCCAGCACGCAGCGGGAGGCAATCCTCCTGCACCCCCGCAGCCTTTCCCTCCCCAACTGTATCCAGACCGTGACTTCTGCTGACCAGCTGTTTAGCTTCAGTACTTGACACACGCTGCTGAAACCTGCAGCCACGGGAGCCCACAGCTGAGCCCACAGGAGCCAACCTCCGGCCTGCTCGGATCTCAGCCACACCCAGAGACCCAGAGAGAAGTGACTCAGGCTGGACACAGCGGCTCCAAATGACCTCAAGTGACACAGCAAGCAGAATGAAGTTGACACTCTGAGTTTCACCTATCAGCTCGATTTGTCATTTACCTCGCAGTGGCTGCCACCATTTCCCAGCACCAGCTACATTTAAACGTGGGCAGACCTGCTAACATCCCCACCTTGCCTGCCCTGACCCCAAGTGCCTCAACTCTGGGTGCACATCCGCATGCCTGGGGAGCATTGCAACCCCGGGCGCCCCGGGCCTCCTGCAGAGATCTTGATGGAATTGGTCTGGGGGGCCTGGGCCCGTGTTTCCAGAGCTCCCCAGGGGATTTGAGAACATCTGATCGGAACATCTGATTCTGTTAGGGAAAAGGATGCTAAACAGACACACTATTTCCATCCCAACTTAGTCACGAACACACCTGCAGCTGGGCTCATGCCTTCAGTCATGGATTTCCGGTGTGAACTCAGCTATGCTCATTCCTGACCTGAAATCTTCCATAATTATGTCTGTATCCAACTCTTTCTCCTTGAGTTTTAGTAACTTTTAAGTTTCGGCTTCATTCTCTGGACTGTGAGTTGAGAGACTCAGTTCATAGACCACCTCTGAAGGCAAATTATTACATCATAAATAATCTAGCGATGGGAAAGTAGGTTGAGAATAAAACAAGAAAGGTCATCTGATTGTTCTGACACAGTCATGGATCTTTTACCTCAATTCTGTTTTTTTTTTTTTATTTTCCTTTACCTCAACTCTGTTTTGCTTTTTGTTTTTTGTTTTTTCTGCTGAGCTAACATCTGTTGCAATTCTTCCTCTTTTTTCTATGTGAGCTGCTGCCGCAGCATGGCCACTGACAGACAAGTGGTGTAGGTCCACACCCGGGTACCCAACCCAGGCCACCCAAGTGGAGCTCACCAAACTTAACCATTAGGCCACCAGGGCTGGCCCTAAACTCTGTTTTGTTTTGTTTATGTGTTTGTTTCTCTTAGGTCAACACTTTGTTGTATTTATTTTGTTTGTTTTAGCTTTTTTAATTCTAGAGACTTTTGAACATAGCACAAAAGTAAACAGAACAGTCTCATGAACTACCACATACCTACCCACCTCCCAACCCCAACTGTGGCCAACCTGGCCCCATCCCCCACACCCATCAATTTAGCTCATCTTCTATTATTTTGAAGCAAATCCCAGATATCATATTATTTCATCTGTAAAAGTTTTAGAAAATCACTCAAAAAGAACTCTTTTTGTATCATAACCACACTTCTATTACACATCAAAACAAATCAACAATTCCTACTGTTCAAATTTCCAGATTGTCTCAAAATTGTCATACATGGATTGAAAAAAAAACCAGTTTGAATCAAATGAGGTTCATGTGTCGAAACTGGTTGATATACCTTTTAAGTCTGTTTTAATCTATAGGTTACTCCTCCATGTTTTTTTTTCCTTGCAATTTGTTGAAGACATTGGGTTGTTCATCCTGTAGATTTGTCCACAATCTAGATTTTGCTGATGACCTCCCTATGGTGTAATTTAATACGCTCTCCGTCCCTATTTTTCCTGTAAATTGGTCCTTGGGTCTAGAGCTTAATCAGATTCAGGGCTGGTTTTAGTGGTGATATATTCTTCCAACAGGAGGTACAGGATGTCTGGCTGTCTCTTTCTGTGATATTAGAGGCTGCGGGTGATCAATGCCTGAATCCTTTGGTTCATTAAACATTTCAATATAGTGATGTCTGATTCTATCATTCCTCCTTCATAGAGGTGTTCCAGCTTATAAATGACAGAGGAGTGACCGAATCAGATATCACTATTTATCTACAGTTTGACACCCGGGATAACTGATTGATTTCCTCCTTTTTTTTTTTTTTTTTTTTTACCATTTTCAAAATAATGAATTGCTTTCCTAGCATACGCTAACAGTGAACAATCAGAGTTTAGTTTAGGTTTGTTTTGTTTTTAGTATTACTATGAATTCCTGGATTTTAACACATGTGATGTGTTTCAATTCATTGCAGTTAATATTCTTATTGATGCTCAAGTGGCCCCGTGTTAGCCAGTGGGAGTCTCTTCCAGTTGGCTCCTGAATCCTTCAGACATGAACTGAGAAGTCTATATATTTTAAACAAGCCTCATCTTGTACATTTTCTGCCCAGACCTAGAATCAGCCATTTCTCCCTGGAGCCCTGGTTCCTTTCAGTGGGAAATAGTACTTGGAGATTTCACCCTGGATGTCTGGAATTTACCTATTCTTCTATTTCACCTAAGTGTCCTCAAATTTTATTTATTTATTTATTATTATTATTTTTTGTGAGGAAGATCGGCCCTGAGCTAACATCTGCCAATCCTCCTCTTTTTGCTGAGGAAGACTGGGCTAACATCCATGCCCATCTTCCTCCACCTTATGTGGGAGGCCGCCACAGCATGGCCCGACAAGCAGTGCGTCCGTGTGCGCCCGGGATCCGAACCGGTGAACCCCGGGCCCCGGCAGTGGAGCGCGCACACCCAACCGCTTGCGCCATCAGGCCGGCCCCAGTGTCCTCAAATTTTAGTCCCTCTATCCTGGTCTTAAAGTCAGAGTAGGTACTGGCTTTAGCTCTGAGGCCACTCAGCATTCTTACAGGATGAACACATGTGAGCACTGAGTCCAAAGATGTTGATGAGCACAGGCTAGGTGGGCATGGACAAAGACAGTCTTAGGAGTTTAGAATCTCTTCTGTAGGCAGCCGGGGCTGGGGGAGGGGGGGGGTGCGGGGGGGGGGAATCCTTCTAGATCAGTGCTTCTCAAACTTTAATGTGCATACGAATTACCTGGGGATCTTGTTAAAATGCAGAGTCTGATTCAGCAGCCCTGGGGGGCCTGCGATGCTGCGTGTCTAACAAGCTCCCGAGTGACGTGGTGATGTTGGTCCACGGGCCTCACTCTGAGTGGCCAGGCTCTACAAGCAGTAAGTAGGAAGGGGGTGTTGGCACTGAATGAGCTTAAGGAGCTCAGAGTGAGGGTGAGGGAGCCTTCACAGAGGAGGTGGCTAGGACAGTGGCTGGGATTGTTTTTTTTAAATCAGGACCCAGAGCAACAGAGTAATGGTAACTTCACTTTTAAACTTAAAAAAAAATTATTAAGGTAGAACATTCATAGATCAAAGGGAACAAATCATAAGTGGACAGCTTGATCAATTTTTTGAGATATAATTCACATATTGTAAAATTCATCCCTTTCAGGTGTAAAATTCAGTTGTTTTTAGTATATTTAGAGTTGTGTAACCATTGCCATGATCTAATGCCAGAACATTTTCATCATCCTCAAAAAGAAATCCTATATCCATTAGCAGTCATTCCTCACTTCCCCCACCCCCAGCCCCTGGCAATCACTAATCTATTTTCTATCTCTGTGGATTTGCCTCTTCTGGACTTTTCACATAAATAAAATCAAACAATATGTGGTCTTTTGTGACTGGCTTCTTTCACTTAGCATAATGTTTTCAAGGTCCATCCACGTTGTAGCATGTATCAGTACTTCATTCCTTTTTATGGTTGGATAATATTCCATTGTATGGATAGACCACATTTTGTTTATCCATTCGTCATCAGCTGATGGACATTTGGGTCGTTTCCATCTTTTAGCTCTTATGAGTAACGCTGCTATAAACATTCACGTACATATTTTGGTGTGGGCATGTATTTTCAGTTCTTTCGGGTATATATCTAGGAGTGGAATTGCTGGGTCAGATGGTAACTCTCCGTTAAATTTTTGAGGAACTGCCAAACTGTTATCCAAAGCAGATGCACCATCTTACGTTTGCAGTTTGATGTATACTTTTTTATACATATCACCACCTCCCAGATCAAGAAATAGGATGTTATCAGCACTCTAGAACCCTCCTCTGCACCTCGTCCCTGTCATCCCCCCACCCTAAGGGTAACCACTAGTTGGACTTCTGTCACTATTGATGGCTGGGACTTTGAGAGGCAGGACTGGGGGTATATTCCCTGTGGTGAGAACAGCGTTAGCGGAGGCACAGTGAACGAGGAGGGCAATTCTGGTTTTAAATCCTTCTGTGTGGACAGGTCCCCAGATTTCCCTGCTGTTGTACCAAGACCTGGTGAAGCGATATTCTCCCTCCACGCCCCACTTCCTGCGCAGCCAGCCTACCCTTTCAGCGAAACAACAAGCGGTGGGCTTCTCAACCGGATCCTCTGGGAGGCGGGCGAGGCCGCTGAAGTGGGGAAGCCATGTGCACGATGCTCAGGGCTCATCCTTGCTCAGGGCTCATCCTAAGGACAATCTCAGCACGAAGCGCCACGGTTCAGCCCGCTTTGTGGCGGGGCGGCTGCAATGAAGGAGTCTGCCATTGCAATGGCCCTGTCACAACTGTCCTCCCCTGCCCCTTTAGTCTCCACTCACCTCCCGCCAGCAGGCTCTTTAGGAACGACTCAGACCCCCAGGCCTCAGCCGGCCGCCGCACGGCGCTGAGGCAGGACTTTCTGAGCAGGTCTCCCGACCTGCGGGGAACTGCGCATGGGCAGTGGGCGCGCCGCCTGTTGTTCCGCGGGGCGGCGCGCTCAGCTCGCTCAGCGAGGAGGGCTTCCAGGAGGTGGCCGTCAGGATGTCGGGCGTGCAGCTGCCTCAGCGAGGCCCCCAGCACCAGGAGGCCCTTTTTCTCGCTTCAGCTTTTCTCCAGCATCCGGCCCTGCAGTCCATCCTTTTCCCCTAAACTGACCTTCTCCTTCTGGCCTCGTCCAAGCACATACATAGAATTACACACACAAAGTCACTGTCACACACACACTCAAAACTGCTCAGAGATATTTATCCCTGTCCTGGAAATTGTTGACTTGCCAATGACTTTTCATTACCAGCCCCTCATCCCCAAAAGTCCCTCCTTCCAGCTCCTCTGAAAGATTGTGACAGCCCTCTGGCAGGTAGGTGGTCAGGCCTTGCTCCAAAAATACCATCCGGACACAAACAGCCTGAAATTGTCATGTCCCTCCAGCCCACTGCCTGGAAATTTATCAATTAGAGGTGAATTTGGGTACTCTTTAAATGATGCGCACGTCCCTGGGAGGGCCAGGCTGTCACACATCAGGGTGCATTAATTTAATAGATTGCTGTCCTACCAACACCGAGCTGAGAAGGGCAGCTGCAGGCATGGGAGTGTGGACGGGAGTGGAGGATAGAAAACTCTGGAGCGAGGTAGCTATGATGGGCAGGGCAGGCTGGGACGTGCTGCTGAGTTCTGGGCGTGCCTCGTGCAGTCCTGAGGCTCTGGAGAGGCAAGTCCCAAGGCAGGATCTAGAAAGGGAAATGGGAAGATGCCAAAGATAGACTTTTTAAGGTTCAGTATTTTATATACACCGGGCAGGAGTTGAAACCCAAAACCCAACTTCCCTTCCTCTTCCCCAGGGTCCTCTTATGCCTACTCATCTCTCCCCACACTTTCTTTCCTCTCCTCTACACTGACCTTCCCCTATTCCTTTTCTCTCCCCAGAAAAGTCTCGTTAGTTCTATTTTCTCTATATTAAAGATTTAAATGGCTTTTGGAGGCTAGCCTTGGAATCTAACAATTGTTACAGCACCACTTTATGGGAAAATGCATGGTCTAGCCTTGTCCTGGCTCATAGTAGGTGCTCAAGAAATGCTGGTTAAGTGAATAAAGGAGTGGATGAAGGTCACTTCATTGTGAGTTCCAAATATGAGTTTTGGGGTGGCCTTTTGGAACTGATCCTTATGTGGGTGACCACTGGCTTTCCTGTTGGCACAAATCAGAGCTGTCAGTCATCCTGGGCCCCCACAACATTCAGAAGATGAAGCCGGGGTGGGACCCACAGTCTAGACCCCCAATCTTGTCTGATTTCGTTTCTTCTGTCCTTGCAGCTCTTCCTTCTGGAAAGGTCTGTGGGCAGGGACCGATGGGGCCCCAGCGCCCTCTGCTGGTTTGTTTTCAATAGTTGGCTTCTGCGTACTTGGGTTTGTAAATACCCTTGCTTTTAATGCGCTTGGGCAAGGCTGGGAGTGAGGATTTCTGGATTTATTCCAGGCCCACTCCTCAGTGAATGGCAAGTCTGGAGGAAGCTCCTGGTGATAAAATTTCAGGGTGGCTTCCCAGCCACTAATAATTTAAGTCGGTTTTATTTTTGTTTTAACAACCTCCCTGGCTTGAGTGCCTAAGTGTGAAGTAGAAATAGCTTCTAGCCCGAGCTCAGTGCTGCATCTCTGATGTCAATGGGTTCTTTCACTTGCTTTTGAGAGGCACAGGTCTGGTTTTCCCTAAGAGAAATGAGACACTTTCCTCTAAAAAAGAGAAGCAACCCTGTCCACAGCAGCACTGCCTCCTGGACAGAGGCTGGCACTGGGCTTTCTCTAATTCACATGAAACTCTGGCTCCCCCCAGAGGCCCGTGGGCTGGCTGAAGAGAGAAGCCACAGGCTTGGCTTTCTGCACCAGACCCTTTCCAGCACTCCTCCAGGATCGCAGCAGCAGATACTGAAGAGCTCCTGGGCTGGCAGGTAGTGGACAGGGAACCACCCACAGGGGTACAGAATCCAAGGCCAAACTAACCCAGACTGGGGGCGGCCCCTTGTTCAGAGGGAGGCCCCCCGTTTTCCGTGCACCAGATGGCATAGCATAGAGCACTGCTTCTCAGTCTTGTATGCGCCCTGGAGTCACCTGGGAGATCTTGTTAAAAAGCAGATCCTGATTGGGAAGGTCTGGGATATAGCCTGAGACTCCGTAGTTCTAGCAAGCTCCCAGATGATGCTGATGCTCCTGATCCGGGGACCACACCGTGAGAAGCAAGAGTGTGGAGGAAATAGGTTCTGAAATCAGAATACTCGGGTTCAAATTCCAACTCTGCCGCTTACTCTGTGACCTTGGACAGATTACTTTCATCACCTTCTCTCTGAGCCTGTTTCATGTATAAAGCAGGGAGAATGAGTTTGAATAACTTCATAAGAAGACAGACAGAATGACTTCATAGGGTGGTTGTGAGAACAAGATGAAACAGTGCAGGGACAGCTCTTCCCCAGAGCCGCAGAGCCTGCTGCACGGTAAGTATCTTTACAGTCGTGTGTCCTCTCAGCAAGTGTTGACTGGTCCCCTGCTATGCACCTGGCACTGCCCTCGGCCCAGGGATGGAGCAGAGACAGAAACCAAGTCTCAGCTCTCAGGAGTGTCCATTCTAGAAGAAGAAGACAGACAACAAACAGGTTCAATACATAGCGTGTAAGTTGGTGATAAGTGTGCTGGAGAGAAAAATAAAGCAGAGGAAGGAAGGTAAGGCATGCTGGGGGTGGGGATATCGCTATTTGTGTGGAATAATAGGGAAAGTGACACTGTTTTGAGTTAATTGTGAGGTAAGGGATCTGGCCACGTGGATAGCTGAGGAAATGGGAGGGAGCATTTGTAAGTGCAAGTGCAAAGGCCCTGAGGTAAGAGTGTGCATGGTACATGTGAGGAAGAACGAGGAAACCAGTGTGGCTGGAGCCCAGAAAGTGAGGGGAAGAAGACCATGTGTGTCGTGGGTGAAGGTGGAGGGCAGATCCTGTAGGGCCTTGCAAGCCATTGACTTTGGATTTTGCTCTGAGAGAAATGGGAAAACACCAGAAAGTTCTGAGCGTAAGAGTGATATGATATAACCAATATTTTAAAGGACAGCTTCAACTTGTTGAGAATAGACAGTGGGGGACTCCTACTACACTCCAAGGCCTTTGTAATAGCTCAGGGGAGAGAGGGGGTGGCAGAGACCACTGGGGGAAGTGGTGGGAGGATATATATGGAATAAGAATCACTCCTGGCTGTAAACATGAAGCCATTTTGATTTTGTTTCCTATTGTTCCTTTAAATGTCTTCAGTGGGGTTAACCTACCCTTTGGATGAACACGTGGAGGGTGCATGGCTTCACTGGGCTCTCCCAGGAGACAGGAAGGTCTGGGGTGCTTCCAGCAGAGGAGATTTTGGGAGATCTTGACTGACTTTGTCTCCATTCCTAAGGGTCCTTCCTAGGCCATCTTTCTCTTCCTTGAAAAAAAATTCTTGCTGAGCCAGCCCTGATGGCCTAGCAGTTAAAGTTTGGTGCGCTCCACTTTGGCGGCCCAGGGCCGGTTCCCAGGCGTGGAACTACACCACTCGTCTGTCAGCAGCCATGCTGTGGTGGCGGCTCACATAGAAGAACTAGAAGAACTTACAACTATATACAACTATGTACTGGGGTTTTGAGGGGGAAAAGGGAAAAAGAGGAGGATTGGCAACAAATGTTAGCATAGGGCAAAGGTTCCCCTGCAAAAAAAAAAAAACATAACATTTAAAAAAAATTATTGCTTTTTATTACACAAATAATACATGTTCATTGTGGAAACATTAGAAATTATAGATAAGCACAAGGAATGATAGAAAAATTTGTCATAATTCTATTATGCACAGAAAACCACTGCTGTTATTCTTGTGTGTATCCTTCTAGGTCCTCAGTTCATGCGTGCCTCCCTATGCACACGCACACAAACATACACACACACCCATTTTTACCAAAAATGGGATTATACTCTAATGCTTCTTCATAATTTGCTGTTTTTCACTTAACATTATATCATTAACATCTCTTGATGGCATTAAATATATTTCCACAATATATTGTTCTTAATGTCAATAGAGCATTCCATTTTATGGGTTGTGCCATCATTTATTTAACCAATTGGTGTCCACTTATGTTGTGTCTGATTTTTAAGTATATATTATAAACAACTCCATGATGAGTACTCTTGTAGCTAAATCTTGGCACCCATCTGTAATTTTTCCCTGTCTTTTAAAGCATCTGATATGTGTCACCAAATTGCCTCTCAGAAATATTTTACTGATTAGACTCATACTGGAGTCGCTTATTTCCCCACAAACTCATCACTCATAAAAAACAAAACAAAACAGAAACAAACTCTTCTTGGTCACCACTTGTAAAAGCTGATGTCAACACTAAAGTGTGTAATGGGCAGAACCTCCCACCATTAAACATCGCTCCCTCACCTGCTGAGGGCACACTGTCCACCTTTGGGGTCCTCTACTGTGAGAATTGGGGTTGGCCTTTCAGACTCTCTGTTTCATCTCAGTTCTGGAGGTTGAACATGTTTTGGTTGTGTTTTGTTTTAATATAGAGATAAGTACCAAAAAGTCACCTTGATCACACACATAGGTGGGCAAATGACCTTTGAAATACTGAGGAGGGGTGCAGGGAGGCTCTGGGGGCCCCTGCAGCCAGTCAGGGGAGCCCCCATTAGGAAGAGGGGTGGGTAGCCCATTGCCATGGCAATGGGTGTAATCGACCTGTTGAGTCTGAGAAAGATTAGTCTGGGCTCCCTCTGTGGTGGTGGATGCCTGAGCCCAGCCTCACCCGCCTTCCGGGGCTGGCTGTGCCTATGTTCAGAGAAGGGGTGCTGTGAGTGGGCACTGTGCCAAGGCCCATGGCAGTGATGGGAATGGATGACACAGCCCAGCCTCCTCCAGGGCCCAGCCCTGCCCACCTAATTGCCACCAGATGATTCACCCTCCTGTTTCTCTGGAGCCTGCTTGAGTCAGGCCTGGGGCTGTAGGGCCGGCCCTCTATGGGTGGGCTGGGCTGAGCCAACTGCACTTCACTCGGTTGGAATCAGACACTGAGGCTCCAGGAATGAGGTGCTGGGTTACAAGGGCCCTATTCTGTCCTCGAGAATGGCCAGTCCCAATCCCCTCACCATTCCTACATTTTCCTATTGTTTGATTTTCTAATATACACATCCTTCCTCCTTTCAAAACAGCTATAGGTCATTTGTTTATTTTTTAAATTAAAGTAGATCAACATCCACCTCATTGCAGGCCTGGCTCTGCCTGGAGTCATCAAGGTGTCAGGACACTGGGACTGAGAATTGAAGGCCTTTTAATCGAGGAAAGGCAATTCTGACCTCCTCATCATTGTTGTCACAGCAGTTTTTGTAGAAAATTCAATCCCTCTACAGATACTCTCATTTAACCCTCCACACCAGCCCTAGAATTAGGTGTTATATCCCCATGTTCCAGATGAAAACACTGTGTCTCGGAGAGGGGAAGGGACTCACCTGCAGCCACACCACTGATTTGGGTCCAGGTTCAGTGCTGAGGTCTATGCTCCTGAGGTCTGTGCTCCTTCTACCTCATCTCCTTCCCCTTGGAAGTGCACCTGGCCCCGGGGAGCCACAGAGCAAAGGGAGCAAAGAGCACTGGGCTGGGAGTCAGAAAACCTGGCTTCTGGTCTTGGCTTTGCTACAAATTGGCTGTGTGGCTGAGGGCACCTCACTGCACCTCTCTGGGCCTCAGAACCCTCATAGCAAATTGAAGAGATTGGCTCAGATGATCTCCGAGATTTCTTCTAACCGTGAGGCCTTAGCCTTGTTCGGTGGTAAGTAACAGAAAGCCACTCTGCGGTGACAGAACAGGCACTGCAGTCCAGGAGCCCAGGAGCCCTCACAAAACTGTGGCAGAAGCCAGCACCAGACCAGTGGGCCTGGACCCGGAAAGTGGCTCTGGCTGCCCCCTCTCTGCAACTGCCTGGGTCTCGACTTCTCTCACCTCCTTTGTTTCATTCTTCTCTCTCTGCAAATTGGTTTTCTTTTTCTACAGACCAGCATTTTCTGCTTCTCTGGCCCATGTTGGCAGATGCCTCCCCAGCTCCCAATTATATGTCCTCAGTTCTGGGGCCAACAGAGGCACAAAATTCCAATTCCAAATCCCCAGGGAAAGAAATCCGATGGGGCAAGTTGGGTTGGAAATCCACCTAGACCTGATCAACCGGGTCCTGTAGCACAAAGGAGAAGTAGGGGCCCAGGGCAGGGAGATGCCCCACAGGAGGCTCTGCACACAGGACAGGAATAGCATCTTTGGGAGGAGAGACAAGGTTAAGTCTAATTTCATTCCAGGTGGGGTGACATTGAGACTGATAGAGAAAGCACAAGCTCACCAGCAAAGCTGGCCCACGTGCGGTGTCAGCAGGAATGATGGGCTGTGGCTCCCCGAAGGTCCATTCCCAAGGGCAGACGCGACAGCTGTTTGACAGCCAGGCAAACCTGTCCTCTCAACACACACTGTTGTCCTTCTGTTGCCTCTGAGTTGGATGGAACTGGGGCACAAGGGGTTTGGGAAGGGTCAAGGGACAGAGACTGCAGAGACCACTGCCACCAGTCTTCGGGGCTTGATTAGCACTGCAGGATCATTTGCACAAAGAAGACTCGGCGCTTCAGCTGATCCTAGCAGCTCGGTTTCCCTGATGACCTTGTTTTAGTTCTTAAAACTGACGTCTGCTTAGGTTTGAAAACACGACCAGGGGAATCTGGCCACAAAATCAAATCTCAAGAGGGATGCTCTGTCATCCCATGAGCCAGTCTGAACACAGGACACAGTCACATATCTATCACATATCTATGTCACAGTCAAATATCCATCTGGGATAGAAATCTGGATAATCTAGAGCGTTTTCTTGGGACCTCCTCTCAGCCTGCTGAGTCCTGGGGGGACCCATGTGGGAGGAGACCCCTGCTGGCACCCCAGGACCCTTCAAGCATGTCCATGGTGCCGAGGCTGCGGTGCTGGGAAAGCTGTTGGGGGTCAAGAGGGTCAACACGTGGACCACCCAGGGAAGGCAGAGAAATTCAGATGACATAGATTCCTGAGCACCTGCCAGGTGCAGGGTTCTGACCCCCATGCTGAGAATGCAGACGAAGACGACAGGAACGCTGCCTCTAGAGAATGACAAGCTGCAGAGGAAAGACATATGCAGGTTGGAAATAGTAAGGAGGTGGGAAACTTCTCTAAATGACCGAGTGGCCTAGTCATTGAGTCCTTGAAGAGCTGTGTGGAGGTAGAGGGTGGTCCAGTAGGGATGATGGGGGCTTCCTGGAGGTGAGAGAATGAGATGAGCAAAGGCAGGGGCGTCGGGGTGTGAAGGGCACATTTGGGGCTCTAGAGTGTAGGTTTACAGATAGGAATGGGGAGAAAACATCAGAAATCTAAGATCAGATCAGAAATGCAAGGTCCTGAGCAGCAGGTTGAGGAGTTTGGATATTGTCCCTTAAGAAACGAGCACTGGAGAAGATTTTTGAGCAAGGGAGTGAGTTGCAGGGAAAAGCAGAGGTTAAGGACCAAGTATCTGGAAGTGGCATGCACAGTGGATTCCAGGTCGAGAAGAAACTGCTGGAGTCGAGGGAAGTGGGTCTGAAGCTGTTATAAGTGGTCCAGGATCCAGAAGCTAAGAGCCTAGATTAGGCTGTGTACGGGAATTGGGCGATTCAGGAATGGACATTGGAAATGTTATAAAGACGGCAGGGGAATTGGTAGCTCATTTGCTGTGGGAGGTAGAGAGAAAATGTCAAGCTTGAACGACTAAGTGGCACCAATGTCAGAAACAGGGAATGTTCACCACACATCCACATAGTTGTCAAATGGCAGGGGTAGTGGGTGATCAATGAATTCTGTGTAGTCTCTGTCCTTAAGCAACTCATATCCTCTTCTGTCATCCTCAGCTCTTCCAGAAAAGGTCCTGAGAGCCATCAAAGATATGTCATGGAGGAAGTGATAGAGAGCAGGGTACAGAGGAAAGAAAATTCCACTGCCAGCCTGTAACAGGTACTTTGCCCATATTCTCAGAAATCCTAAGAACCAGAGGAGCTCTGAGGGAGGAGGCGGGGGTCTGGCTGCACAGAGTAGGGGCCCTGATCTCCACAGCGCTGAGATTTCCTCCTGGGACGTCCAGCCAGGGCACCAAGTGGACAGGCAGATGGGCTGATGGAAGCCCTGTGGGGAGCGAGGTCTGGCCCTTGTTCAGAGATCCTCCTGTGCTCCGGGTGCCAGGACACTGAGCAGGGACAAGGACCCTGTCAGGGAGTCAGGCAGAGAAGGGATTTGGGCCCAGCGGTGAGGAGTCTGTTTTTGGCTGCACTGAGTTTGACAGGATGGCTTGGGCCGGGAGAGATAGGGGGATCTGACCTTGGGTGAGAGGTCACGGTTGGAGTCCAAGGCCTGGAGTCACCTGCCAGAGACCATGACTGGAGACCACTGTTCGTTCTTCCTTAGATCAAAGTTGCCATTAGTTCTTCTCAAACAGATTAACATTCCTGTCTCGGCCAGCTTCTCTGGTGGCATTAACAAGCTGGCAAGTGAATGCTGATGGAGAGAAGGGTTGGGAGAGGCATTTATAATCAAGTGATGATTATGGAGACCCAATTTAAAAAAAACAATAAAGTCATTGTTCCTGAACATGAGGGACAGGACTAGGGGTTGAATTTTAGAGTCACGTGGGATTTCCCTTTTGTCCAGCCCCATTCTTCTTTTCCCCATTAATTAATTAATCTAGACTTTAGATTCCAGAGCCAGTTTGATTTGTTTCAGGAGGGTATCTGTTAATTTGGGTTTGACCTTCTGATCCTGGAGGGCTGATATTGATCAAGTGCCACACAGTCCTCACTCACTGAGCAAACTGTTAATTCTGGGGCCCCTGCGTCGAGCAGGACAGATGTGATTCCTGCCCTCAGTCTCCTAGAAGGAAGTGAAGTAGGTCCCTAGAAGACAGTAAAGCGATATAGGAACAGCCTAGAGGTTGTCCAGATTTAGGATGTAGGCAGAGGAGTAGTGACCAAGAGAGACACAAAAGGAAAAGTTGGGGTGGGAAAAGCAGCAGTCCAGGAAGCCGAGAACCCCAGGAGCATTAATCCCCAGGGCCAAAAGCAGGAACTAAAGCCAGAAGAATGAGGACTGAGGAAGGGCCATGGAACCAGCTGCCAGGAGGTGACTGGCTTCCCTCAGGGGAGCAGCTTCAAGGGAAAAGCAGGGCGGAGGCTAAGCAGAGCAGGGGTGATGACGCAGAGCGGGCCTCAAAGGTGCTCCTCCGTGAAGAGGAAGCAAAGTGTCGGGGGGGATTGGAGGAAGGGGGTCAAAAGTACCAACTTCCAGTTATAAGATAAATAAGTCCTGGGGATGTAAGGTACAACCTGACAACCATAGGCAACACTGCTGGACGCCATATAGGAAAGCTGTTAAGAGAGGAAATCCCAAGAGTTCTCATCACAAAGGAAAACAATTTTTTTTCTTTTTCTTTTTGTATTTATATAAGATGATGGATGTTAACTAAACATTGTGATGATCATTTCATGCTATATGTAACTCAAATCATTATGCTGCACACCTTAGACTTCTACAGTGCTGTATGTCAATTATTAGTCTGGTGTTTAAGATTCGGTGCTCTCACCGCCGCAGCCCCGGTTTGTTTCCCGGTCAGGGAACCACACCACCCGTCTGTCGGTTGTCATACTGTGGCGGCTGTGTGTTGCTGTGATGCTGAAAGCTACGCCACTGGTATTTCAAATACCAGCAGGGTCACCCATGGTGGACTGGTTTCAGCGGAGCTTCCAGACTAAGACAGACTAGGAAGAAGGACCTGGCCACCCACTTCCAAAAAATTGGCCATGAAAACCCAAAGAATAGCAGCAAAGCACTGTCTGATACAGCGTCAGAAGGTGAGAGGATGGCGCAAAAAGATGGGCAGGGTTTCGCTCTGCTATACGCAGGGTCGCTAGGAGTTGGAATCGACTGTAGGGTACTAACAACAATAAATGCCAGTTATATCTCAATAAAACCGGGGAAAAGAAAAAAAGAGCAGCAGGCAGGGCTGTCGGTGGGTCAGCAGTTTAGTGGGCAGGTCTGGGTTCCTGCTTCCCTGGAAGGTAGCAGACCACAGAAGAACCACACGTTTGATTTTCAGGTGGTTGCAAGGACTGTAAGGGTGACTGAGGACGTACCAGGTGTGTACTTCCACAGTCACAGCAGGGAATAAAGCACAATACAACTCATTTTAATTTCTGAACTTTGTACCAGCCGCCTCCCTGACGGCAGACAACGTAATTTGGTCTATTAGGGGTTAAGTGTTCTTCAGTTTAATAAAGCAAATATTTTTTTGTTGGGGAAAAAAAAAAAAAGAGGTAAAGTGACTCGCAGGGCACCATGGGCCAGAGAAGGTGTTTAAAGACAGGCAAACACACAGAGGGCAGTGGGAAAATTGCTTTTACTTAGCCTATTTTAAAGAATCATCTGGGCCACCAATGGGAGAGTGGATAAATTATAGTGTATTCATAAAAAAGAAACTGCATAACAATTAAAAAACAATGAACTACTGCTATACATAAAACAATATGCACGAATTGCACAGACATAATTTTGAACAAAAGAAATTTTGACACAAAAGCATACATATATGATTCCACTTAGATCAAGTTCAACAACAGGCAAAATAATACGTAGAGCAGAAATTAGAATAGTGGTAACCTGGGTGGGGGGTAGATATGAATTGGGAAGAGGTTCTGGAAATGTCCTATAAATAAATGTTCTATTACGATGTCAGTGATGTGCATATATAAAAATTCACCAAGCTGTACTTTGTGCATATAACCATATACTTTATGCCTCAACTTTTGAAGTCTTTAAAAAAAATGAACAGTAGATGTGCACATGTATTATCTACTGCTGCATAACCAGTTACCTCAAAACCTAGCAATTTAAACCAACAAGCATTTATTGTTTCAGTTTCTGCAGGTCAGGAATTTGGGAGAAGCCTAACTGGGTGGTTCTGGCTCAGGGCGTCTCATGGGGTTGCAGTCAATGTACCAGCGGGGCAACAGTCATCTCAAGGCTCGAGTGGGGCCGGAGGATGACTCCTCACATGGCTGTTGGCAGGAGGCTTCAGTTCCTTGCCATGTGACCCTTTCTGTAGGACTGCTTAGGTGTCCTCATGTCATGGCAGCGAGCTTCGCCCAGAATGAGCGTCCAAGAGAGAGCAAGATGGAAGCCACGTGTCTTTTATGACTTAGTCTCAGAATTAATACACCATCTCTTCTGCCATATTCTATTCATTAGAAGCAAGTGACGGGCCGGCTCCGTGGCTTGGCGGTTAAGTGCGCGCGCTCTGATGCTGGCGGCCGGGGTTCGGATCCCAGGCGCGCCCCGAGGCACCACTTCTCCGTCCAACGCGAGGCTGAGTCCCACGTACAGCAACTAGAAGGATGTGAACCTATGACATACAACTATCTACTGGGGCTTTGGGGGGAAAAAATGAATAAATAAAATCTTTAAAAAAAAATAAAAATAAAAAAATAAAAAAAAAAAGAAGCAAGTGACTATGTCTAGCCCACACTCAAGCGGAGAGGAATTAGGCTCCTCTTGAAAAAAAGAGTATCATCAAAGAATTTGTGGGCCTTTTTAAAAACCACCAGAGCACAGAACTGAACAGTGCAGTGTTCCCAGGTGTTTGGAGGTTTCCTCGTCAAGGGGCAGGGTCTGGGGAGTCCTCTGTGGTAGGCAGAATAGTAGCCCCCGAAGATGTCCATGTTCTAATCTCCAGAAGTTGTGAACATGTTATGTCACATGGTGAAGGGGAAGTAAGTTTGCTCAGCAGTTGACCTTAAAATAAGGAGAGTAGCCTGGATTATCCAGGTGGGCCCAATGTAATCACAAGAGTCCTTAAAAGTGGAAGCAGGAGGGGGCTGGCCTGGTGGCATAGTGCTTAAGTTTGTGTGCTCCACTTTGGCAGCCCAGGGTTCACAGATTCGGATCCTGGGCACAGACCTACACACTGCTCATCAAGTCAGGCTATGGCAGCGTCCCACATACAAAGCGGAGGAAGATTGGCACAGATGTTAGCTCAGGGCCAATCTTCCTCACCAAAAAAAGAAAAAAAAAGTGGAAGCAGGAGGCAGAAGAACCAGTGTCAGAGTGATGCAGAACGGGGAAGACTCGACTGGCCATTGCTGTCTTTGAACGTGGAAAGGGGCCATGAGCCAAGGAATGCAGGCAGCCTCTAGAAGCTGAAAAAGGCAAGGAAACAGATTCTCCCCTAGAGCCTCCAGAAGCAACGCAGACCTGCCGACACCTTGGTTTTAGCGTAGTGAGACCAATTTTGGACCAATTTTGTTGTCTTAAGCCATTAAAAGTGTGGTAATCTGTTACAGCAGCAATAGGAAACTAATAGAGGGTTATACATCCCCTTCTTCTTTTTCCCACCCCTAATCCATTTCTGCTTTTATCACATGCCTATGATTATTGTACTTATTTATATACAGTAGTCCTCTATTATCTGCAGGGGATACATTTCAAGACCCCCAGTGGATGCCTGAAACCACAGATTGTACTGAACCCTAGGTATACTATGTTTTTTCCTATACATACATACCTATGATAAAGTTTAAATTAGGCACAGTAAGAGATTAATAACAATAACTAATAATAGAAAAATTATAACAATATACTGTAATAAAAGTTATGTGAATGTGGTCTCTCTCTCAAAATATCTTATTGTACTGTACTCACCCTTCTTGTGGTGATGTGAGATGATACAATGCCTAGTGATGAGATGAAGTGAGGTGAATGATGTAGGCATTGTGACATAGTGTTAGGTTTCTATTGACCTTCTGAGCATACGTCAGAAGGAGGATCATCTGCTTCTGGACCGCAGTTGACTGCAGGTAACTGAAACCGTGGAAAGCAAAACCGCGGATGAGGGGGAACTACTGTATGGTCCATATTTTTAATATACAGGTTTACCATCTCTCCTTTAAAACTACAAGCTCCTTGAGGGCAAGGCCTATACTTTGTTTGTTTTTTAAATGTATATCTGAAGCCCCCAATATATTGCTCCTTACTATGTAGCCATTAAGAACTTGATCAGTTATTTACTAGACTGCCTAAAAGTCGAAGCAGCCAATCTAGCAAAGAGATGAAATAAGAAAGAGCTGGTGTGAAATAAAATATGGAATCCCATTAAATCCTCTCCGTTGAACTGAAGCCAAAGAATCACACTCATGGCCAGATAGTCTACTGAAATACTGTTTTCTCTGTATCTTTCTTTACTCTCATTTCAAGCTCATAGCCAAGCTTTGTCTTCCCTCAGTAGGGCATCTGGAACAGGTCACAGAGTCGAGCAGGGGGAGGTCATGGCTCAGCCCCACCTTTGTAAGGACCTAAGGCCTCTGAAGTGATATGTCTCCTTTTGGGTAGCGGGAGAGGACACCTTTGAGAGGATAAGGAGGGTGGGTCCTCGGAGCCCCAGAAAGGGACCAAGTTCCTATGAGCAGTGGGGACCTGAGTTCTGCTGACAAGACCTCAGAGGGAAGCAGTGCCGACTAGACCCTGGGCCTGGGGGTTCCCTGCATTGCCAAGACATCCCCCCACATTCAGTGCAGGAGCTGAGAACATGGAGGGAGCAGGTGCATAGGGCAGTGGGGGGGTCTCTCCTGCAACCACACAGAATGGCATCTGATGTCCTCAGGGCCTCCCATCTGTTTTGACCTGGGACCTTTGCAGAATCAGGTGCAGTGGAGGGAGGCAGTGAGGTGGAGGGGATGGGGATGACCCTGAGGATGACCAAGATAGAATTTCCCACTAACCCATTAGGAATAGGAGGAGGGATTGGAGTCTGAAATATGCTGATTTAGAACTAAAAAAAGTGACACTCTGCACACTCAGGTTTAGGGCTGATATTCAAAATGATGATACTCGCTTTGGCTTTAAATGAAGATTTTAATCTCCGGGTAGAGAAAGGCCTGGGGCGGGTGGTAGGAAAGAGGGCAGCAAGGCTTCAGTGTGCCGCTCCGGGAGTGGGGAGAGGATGAGCCGGAGCTGCGGGTGGGTTCTGAGGCGGCGCTAGGTTGGAAGCATGTCCCCAGTTGCACAGAGGTTGAAGCACAGGTAAATCAGAAGGCAGCTCCAGATGCCAAGGGTGAAAAGGGCGCCCAGGCCTGGTGTGGAAGTTTCCTGCCAGATGGGGAGAGAGGCAAGAACCTGAGGCAAGGTCAGGTCAGCAGCTGGGAAGGCACCTCCCCTCCACAGGAGCCTCTAGACAGCAGCCTCCAGGCCGGGCTACCCCGTTCCCCTTCCGGGTGCCGCGTCCTCTAAGACTGAGTGGATGTGGTGGGGGCAGACTCTGCACAACCACAGGTGGGATTCGATGCGGATGCAGCCTGAGCACACTGCCTTTGGTGGAGGTGGGGTGCCCGATGGAGACATTTCTTGTATGGATCTACCTACCCCTGATTGTAGTTGCTCTTTAGGGCACACAACATACATTTCTCCTGCAGAGGACAGAAACGGCACAAGAAAGGTCATTTTTCCCTGGTCCAAGATGGCCAGCCTGCTGGGCACCTCAGCAGGTCTTGCTATAGGAGAGGACAGAACAGTACAGGGGTGCTGGTGAGCAGGCACATCCAGGGTTGAGTCCTACTTGGTCATGGCGGAGGAATCTCCCCAGGCCTAGAGGACAAGACCCCAGAGAGGGCTCCAGGCTAGGGAGGCATCCTGGGGCCAGCAGAGGGGTGGAACCAGTCCCTTTACAGCAAGAGATAAGGGAGCCAGAGAGCCCAGGGGAAGGCAGGGAGGAGCAGGAGCCCAGGGGTGTAGCACTGGTGGAGGGCGGTGGGGCTTCACTTACGCAGCAGGTCTCACATTGATGGAGGCAATCCAGCGGGTCCTGTTTTGGTTTCTGTAGTGCCACATTCTTGTGAAGAGCCAGCGGTGCTCCGTCAGCTTCGTGCATTTTCTTGAGCCGAAGCTGTGGGTCAGTCTTTCCCATGAGCCTGAGTTCCTGCTGCTCCTTTGGTCCTCTTCTAAGGGGACTGGGGAGTCAGCGAGGGGCAGAGTTGGGGAGATAATTTCTAACATGACAAGGAGATAACCTGTAGCACAGGTGGCCACGGAAGCCTTTGACTCCAAGCCATTGGGGCAATAGAAAACAAGACAGCTCCTGGAAGAGTGTGCGAGTCCTCTGAACCCCAAGGAACATTTAGCAAAGGGAAGGGAGGAGATTCTTTGGGGGTGAAGAGAGATGGGTGCAGGTTACACTTACTGCTTGCTGTTCTGTATATTTATTAAAACATCCATCTTCTCATCCATATCCTTCTGCATTTCCTTCAAGAGAGAATCCAAAGCTAGAATCATCATCTTGAAGAGCCTTTGAAATCCCTTTCTCCTGCCTCTCTCTGCAAACCACTCAGAGATCACCTCAGCATCTTACTTCCTCAAGAGTCCTCACCGGCCTTAGGTGAGGTGGCTTCTGGTGTGTGTGGGACACGCACCATCTCTCTTTTTCCCCTCCCCCATTCCATGATGAGGCAGAAGCACAGGCAGAGTCATTAGGGCTTTGTCCGAAGTCGCCAGGTGAGTCCGAGGCCAGGAAATCTTTTACTTGATTTCACACTTGGATGAAACCATTATCTGCCTTGGTTCAATGTCTCTACAATGATGGAACCAAGAAAACAAATCTTGTGACCCCCAAAGACGCTTCTGACTCCGATGTTTTAACCCCGGCTATGCACCCCGATCCTGTGTATTTGTGTTTGCTCCACCTTGTACCCAATTCCTGGCAGAAATGGTCAACACAACAAAAAACTGACAGTAGCTCAAATGGCACCTCGTTTATTATTTACTAAGAACTAAAAGAATAATAAAATCTTCTTGGCAAAGTTTAGATCTATAAAATTTGACCTGGGAAATTGGATAGAAATAGTGTTTGCAAAAGAAATTCTAAGATGGCAGACATTATCATTGACAATGTTTGTTATGGACAAAAACCGGGTTGGATTGAACATCATAAAATATAAATGAAAAATAATTTGCTTCAAGGAAAATAATTTTAATAAAAAATGAAAGATTTGGAAACAGTTTACTGATCTGTGGTAGAAAATTAATCAAAGAATTATACTGTCTGGGTGGAGATGATTTCAAAAAATACCTTCTTGAAAAGATTTTTAAATATTAGTATAAGTTTTGAATAAAATATTTGTATTCATAAATAGAGTAAAAATATCCTTGAAGTAAAAATGTCCCCTGGGTCCAAGAAATCAGAGTCAAAATGTCCCATATTCTTACAAGTCTCACCATCACTTCAAACTCGTGGTGTCCCAAACGGACCTCACTTTCTCTTCTAAATTAACTGTTTCCTAACTAGCCTTGTCAATGTCACCACTTTCTTCTAATCTTCCAGATTAAAACTTTGGTGTCATTGTGGCTGCCTGCTTCTCCTCCATTCTCTATATTGAATTAATCACCAAGAATGTTGTTTTTCCTTCGATGCATCTTTCAGATTTACCCTTTTCCTTCTGTTCCTCCACCTGGTCCAGCTTTCTTCACCTTGAGCCAGGAGGCGGCTTCCTGTCTGATATGCTTGCTCCTGACGGCCCCTGCCTGCTCTCCCGGCGCCCCCAGGCCGCCTTGCAAACAGCTGCCGGCTCAGCTTTCTGAAGTGCTGCTCCTAGCATGTTCTTTGATTAAGAATCTCTAGAGGCCTCTTACTGCTTACACAGCCAAGTCCCAACCTGTCTGCCTGTCTTGCAAAAGCCTTCATTATCCACCGCCTTTGTGCCCGCTCCGTTTTACTTCTCTCTGTTTCCCCCAATGATCTCACTTTTATGACTGATCTCCCTGCTGACCGTGATCCGCCTCACGTTCAGCCTGCTTCCACGCTGTGCGCGAGCTGTTCCCGCGCCCAAAATAGCCTCCTTTGTGCCTTTTGTTACCCAGTCCTACTCACTAACAAAATGCTTCCTGTGTTTGCATATTGTTTAATATAGAAATAATGCATGCCTTTTGTAGGAAATTTGGACAATACAGAGGAATATAAAAGAAAAAATTAATCTCATCACCTAGCAATAATTGCTATTAACCCTTCTGGTATATTTCTTTCCTGTCTTTTTTCTATATATTTACTTACCTATTGTTTATTCACATAGTTGAGATCAGCCCATATATACTACTCGTATCTTGCTTTTTTACTTCTCATTATAGGCATTCTTTTTAAACACTGTCTCTGATAGTTCCTAATTTTCATTATATGGATATACTATCATTTATTTGGCTATTCCTTTACTGTTGAAAATTGTGGTTGTTTCCAAATTTTTTCTATGATCAATAATCCTGTGATGAACATCTTTTTGTATATACCCATGCTGGCATTTCTGATTGTTCTCATAGGTTAAATTCTGACAAGTGGAACTGATAAGTCAAGCAGTTTTGATACCTATTGTCTAATTCCTATCTAGTTTTGTACAAACTTGCGCTCTGATCAGCAGTATAAGAGCATTCCTATCTCATTCTCTGATTGTCATAATTTAAAACTTTGCTTCTTGGAATGTGACAGTTATCTAAGTATTGTTCTCATTTGCATTTATTTGATTATTCATGAGGTAAACGTTTTAAATATATTTATTGCTTTTTAGTTATATTCTCTTCTGTGGATTGTCTGTTCATACCCTTTGCCCATTTTTCTATTTGGTTCTTATTGATTTGTGTGAGCTTTATATGTTACAGATAAAAACCTTTTGTCTGTGTCTATTTGCAGAAAATTGTTTCCCCAAAACTGTTGTTTGCCTTTTAATTCTGTATATGGTGCTTTTCTGTTATAATTTTTATATTGTTAAATATATCAATATTTCCTTTGTGATTTTTCCCACGGTATTTATATTTAGACCATCCAGTTAAATATTTACGTATAATTTCTTCGTATTGGTTTTTATTATTTAAATTAACTTTATAGACTATCTCAGTTTATAGTGTTAACAAACCAAATTGTTTTTTCCTCATATAGTCAAGCAATGTTCTTAATATTATTACATAATCTTTTCCTTCTCACTGACATGTAAAAAATCATCTTTATCATATTTTAAATTTTATAGAGCTGTGGTTCCCACCCCTGAGTGTACGATGGAATCTCCCTGGGGATCTTTAAAAACTACTGATGCCTGGACCTCATCTCAAGAGGTTATGATTTAATTGTTATGGGATGCAGCCTGGGATAAGGGGGGTGGAGGGGGCAGGTCAAAGCCACGGTACAGGCGATTCCAATGTGCAGCCAAGGTTAATAACTACTTCCACGGTGTTTGGGATCTGGTTCTCATCCAGGGGCAAGCATCAGAATCACTTGCCGAGTTTTAAGCAATTGTGCCCCATCCTAGAGATTTTTATTCAGTTCATCTGGGCCAGGGCTGGGTCTGTGGATTTTAAAAATCCTCAAAAGTGATTCTCAGTGTATTCCTGGCTGAGAGGCTGTTACAGGGTTACCTACCCTGGTTTTGTTTATCTGTCTGGTTATCTAGACAAGACTATTGTGGCTTTATTATGAATTTTAATATCTGGTAGGGGTAAGTGCACCCTTACAACTCTTAAAAAATTTGTAGCTATCTGCTTTTTCCTATTTATGCTCCTACATCACCATTGATGTAGAAGCATAAATAAATAAACCACTTCTCAAACTTTCACCTGAGGAATGTGAAAGAAAATCCTAGGGTGCAAGCCCCATCCACACAGGACCTGGGCTCTGCTTTCCATATTAGTGCTCCCGGTGATTCTGAAACACACCGAGCCTGAGAACCACTATTCTAGAATCTAGACGATCCTCTCAGTAATTGTTGAGTCCAAAATAATCTTATTGGGCTTTTGGTGAGGTTTGTGTTAAGCTTGCAATGCAGCCTTCAAGGCTCACATAAGACTCACTTTCTCTATAAGGACTTTTCTGGCTACCCCAGCCCACATGTATGACTCACTTCTCTAAATCCCTAATTAACTGACTGCCAGTTATCATTTAGCTTGGTGCTTGTTATTTAATTCTCTCCTACTAGATTGTAAGCACCTGCAGGGCAGGGTCTGGCTTCTCTTGCCTAATTCCCAGTATGGTACTGGCCCATGGAAGGCACTCAGTAAATGCTTACCTTCATAATCTCCACGAATTCCTGGAGTTTATCAAAATCCTTGTCCATTACATCCTTTATCTAATGTGGAAGAAAGGCACAGTGCGTATTACTGAAGACAGTTGTGGAGTCGTCTTTGGGAAATTTTAAGCAAAGGGCAACAGCTGCTCCTCTGGAATGAGCTGGATAAAGCTCAAGGAATGGACTAATAACGGCCTATTAAAGCCACTTTCTCCCCAGGAGTCAATGAAGGGACTAGGGGGCATGTACCATCAAGTCATCACCACCACCAGCCTTGGCACAACTTAGATCTGGCTATTGCAAGGCTCCCATGTGGAGCTCAGGCCACAGCTTCAATTACACCTTCTTGCTTGAGCATTTCCTTTCTTTATAAGTGTGCTATAGGTGGTTCCATCAAAGAAACAAGAAGAGAATTCTTGCTCTGCAGCTTGCTCAGGGGAGGTGAAAAGGAGAACGGAACTGGTCCCTGACTGCCCCCAAATTCCAAGTCAGCCGCTCTCATTCTGTCACTAAGGTTATATCTCCTCAGCCTTATCAATGAGACACCTCAGAGAGTCCTTATCATTGGAAAGTTGGATTTAAGCATCAAACAAGAAATAGATATCCTAAGTTGCTCAACACAAACACTCTAGGGGATTCAGGCTGAGTCAGTTTGATTGCTTTTTCCATGCAGTTTCCTATTTCCTTTGCTATTCAAAGTTTGGTATTGCATTTTCCTCGAAGCTACCCTTTTCCTCCAAGTTAGGAAAAATCTCATCCTCTTACCTGTTTTATCTCCTCCATTTTTTCCTTGAGCTCTTCCCTCACCTCCCTGAGTTCATTCTGAGGAAATAAATAGGGAAGAGACAGTAAAGCAAAAGTCTTGGATGGAAGGGAAACTTTCAAAAGGAGGAAAGGAAAGATCTTGGGGCATTGACAAAAGAGGAACAGAGAGATACCTCCCATTAGGGAGGAAGGAAAGGAAGTGTCAAGAAAATAGGATGGTAGGACACCTAGACATCATGTGCCTCCTGATCTGATGCACTGGGAAGGACACACCTTCACTTCTGTGACATGACCCCCAAAACGCACAGCCTAAATCTAACCATGAGGCAGCATCAGACAACCCAAATTAAGGGTCATTCTACAAAATAAATGATCTGTAATCTTCAAAAATGGCAATGTCCCAAAAGACAAAGGTTGAAGAACTGTTCCAGATGAAAGGAGACTCAAGAGACACAGACACTAGATGTAATGTGTGATCCTGGATGGGATCTAACCAAAAAAGTTTTTTACTTTTGTTATGAAAGACATTAGTGGATAATCGGTGAAATTAGAATAAGGGCTATAGGTGAGTGCTTTGTCAACGTTAATCTCCTGATTTTGATATTTTGATAATTGTACTGTGGCTATGTAAGAGAGTGTTCCTGTTTTTAGGAAATATACTCTGAAATTTGAGAGAGAAACATGCTCTCAAATGGTTCAGGAAATATGTATATTATATATGTGTGTGTGAATATATATATATAGAGAGAGAGAGAGAGAACCATGATAAAATGCCAACATTGGGTGAATCTGGGTGAAGGGTGCAGAAGTCACTGTACAGAATTTACTGTACCATTTTTTGAAACTTTTCTGTAAGTCTGAAATTATTTCAAAACAAATAGTTAAAAAAAGACAAAGAAAGAACCGGATGGAATGAAGCCACAGGGGCTGGAGCAGAGCCGTATATGCCAGCAGTTTATGAGCCACAGAGGTTGTTCAGTGGCCTCCACCTCTCCACTGTGCTGCTGCAGCCTCTGGGGGGTTGGACACCTGTGTTCACACACCTGCGTTTGCACACCTACCTTTAGCTCCTGTGTCCCTCCTGGTTTGGTAAACGGCCCTTCTTGTTTAGCTCCTTTGTAGTCATATGTCTGTTGATTGAAACCAGAAACACAGAATATGAGAAATTGCAGGTGTGGGGTGGATGAGGCAGAGGAGTTTCTGTTCCTCTCTTTGGGCCAAGACAGAGAGGTGAAAGCTGGTGGCCCCACCTGCGCAGCAGGTTCCCACATCCCGCTCCTCTGTCTCTGAACTCATCTGCACTCCCCTCCCGGCCCCCTGGGCCTCCACTCTCAGTGTGCTGAGCAGCCAGGCTCATCCAGCCTCAGGCCCTCTGCACGAGCTGCTTCCCCGCCCACAAAGCTCTTCCTCAGCCTTTGAGTTGCTGGTGTCTTTGAGCTGAGAGCTCAAAGGCAGGCCTTTCCCCACCACCCAATCTACAGCAGCCACCCAGTCATGTTTCCCTATTTTAATTGTCTGCGTAGCAGGTAACACTACTGAATTTTTCCGTGTTTGTGTATGTATCTGATGAGTTACTAGTGTGAAGCTGTATGAGAGTAGAGAGCTTGTCTCTCAGTATATCCCCCAGCACCTGGGAAAGGTCTTGGCCACCAGGAACAGCAAACGACCCCTGAGTCCAAGTCACCTGCCCACAGGTCTCAGGCCTGGCTGCCGGCATGGCCTCAAAAAAGCTTCTCACTTTGGTCGGCTCTGGCTTCAGTTCCAGGCAAACTGTCTTATAGTTCTTGCTCTGTGGAGAGAAGAGGTTGTGATTCAGCCTGCCAAGCATCAGGGCTGGGGAGGGTAAGCCCCGGCCCTTGCAAGAGGACCCCCACCAACCCTTCTCATCCAACTGTGCTTGAGCTCAGGCCCCCATACCCCCCAGCACCCGAGTCAAGACGAGTCAAATTCGGTCACATTATACTCTTCTTATGAGCGTCCACCTGCCAGTCCAGCAGGCAGCCCTCTCCCCGCTGGGGGGCCTGGGCAGGGAAGCACTTTAAGGTAACCAAAGGAGCCGTATAAGTATTATTTCAGGAGCACAGGTTTGGGGACAGACTTGGGTTCCAGTCTCAGCTGTCCTCCTTACTAGCTGTGTCAACTTGGGCAAGTTATTTAGTCTCTCTGAGCCTCCATTTCCTCATCTGTAAACTGGGGCTGATGATTACATTTACCTAATAGTGTTCTTAGCGCCTTAGACACGCCTGTTAGGTGCGGGCCAGGCACAGGCCTGGCGGGGGGTCTTGGCTCCGGGAGTATGGGGATGGGGTGGGGCATTACAGTGCTCTTTGTCCCAGAGGGAGTCAGCAGTGGCCTCTTTCCTTCCCGCCCCAAGGGCAGGGATTAATCCCACCCTCCTTCCAGGCTGAGAGGCTACTTCATGCTCGGAACAGAGAAAGAAAAGCTGAGGATTCCTGGGGCGTTCTCTGAAGCCCCTCCCTCCCAGCCTCACATCTCCATGCTCAGAGAGGGGAGCTCAGAGGCCCCATGTGGCCTAGCAATGTTTCTCCTTTACCAGGTTTGTTTTCTTCAGTTCTGCCTTCTTGGCCAACATGATGGAGGAGGCCAGAGTGTTCTTCAACTTCCCGACCTCCCCACAATGGGCCCCCGTGACCAGGCCACTGTCCTATGCAGATTACAGGCCAAGGTGAGGGCAGGATGACCACCTCTCTGTGTGCGGAACAGCTGAGGTCACAATGCCCAGGACCCATGTGCCAGCCCGGAGTGTCACCACAGCTTTGAGCCTGGGGTGCCTTGGCCACTGAGAAGAGGGACTTGGGTCAAGTGCCAAGCTCTCCTGACATGGATGGACCCTTCCTCGTTTGGGGCTGAGATTCTCTGAAGTCTCTCTGGTTCAAGGTGCGTGTACTGTGCTAACCCAAGTTTCTCGTGCTGGCGAGGGGGAGTGCCAATCTCGGCAGGATGATTTCTGGCCTGACTGCACAGCTGGCCGTGTCTCCTCTCTCCCCGACACCACCCCAGTCTCTCCTCTCGGTTCTTCCATCATCCTGGAAGAGGGTTGGGGCAAAAAGCAATATGTGGACAGAGCTGACAGTGAGAGGTCTGGGGGTGGGGGTGGGGAGGAAAAGTGGGGCTGTTCTGAGGGCAGCTGTAACTTGTGCTTAAAGAGTCAAAGGAACATAGCCTCCCTGGGACCTAAAAATCATTCAGAATTCAAGTTAGCAAGCCTAATTTCTCTTTTCCTCTTATCCCTGGGCATTTCACTTTCTTCTTCCCTCTCATTTCAGCTACTATTTGCTACAGAAAAGGTCAACTTGGGAATTCCAAGAACAGACAGCACAGGAGTACAGGAACTGATGCAAATCGCCTGTGAAGTCCGTGCCCGCACCCCCACACCCCCGCAATGACTTATCACACTCACCCTGCCCATGCCTGTCCCTCCAGAGGCTGTGAGCACCCAAACTTCCTCGGGAGCCACCTGCAGCGTTTCCAATGGATTTCCAAGGGGCTTATTTCACAGCCAGCGTCTGGTGATGTCCTTCCATCTCACTCCATCACAACCATCACACAAGGAGAATGCGACTGTCACTCTGTTCAGTCGGGGAGGGAGGAGCAGGGGTGGTGATGAGCTTCCCGGATTCGCTTTCCCTGCTCGTCAGTGAGAGGCTGGCACTTTAAGGTCCTTTGACCACTTCGCTCTGTCCTCCCAGATCCTCCGGCCACGTGGCAGGGAGGGCCTTTCTCCATAGGTTTCCAAAGATCCTGCAGGCTTGAGCAAGGAACTGCAGTGAAAATGACTGACCCTATCTCAACATTTACCAGTCCTCTGAAAATGGGCACCGTCTCCTCCTTGTTAGGGCCTGAGATCCTCCTGGACCTGCAGCAAAGTCTCCTTTGCTTGGCTGAGAAGTTGTTAAATGAGCCTCCTTCTAGCCAAGCATTTCACATGAGCCCACTGGCCTGTATATCAGGAAATTGGGTCTAAAAGAAATCAATTTAACAACAGACCTACAGCTCCAGGCTGTCCCTTCTCACAATATGTGCTATTCATGCTCCCAAATACATCATTGCTGTTATCAATATGTTCTGGAAGGGCTGGGGAAATCCATTGGGTGAACTTGAATAAATGAGTCTCATGTTATTTTCTTCTCTAAGATTTTGCAACTGCATGAAGTGCTAGGTTGAAGCACCATTGGGATGCTGGGTATTGCTGTGGTACAACTTTGTTACACGCAAGTCATAGGCCGCTTTTACCTGAAGAATGCCAGATATGCTTTTCTAACTCCCCTTCATGGCAAAACCCCTTGGTACCAGGATAAGGAGCACAAAGCCCACAGATGTTCCAGTGGAGTTCGATGGAAAAGAGATATTCACAACAGAGCAAAAGAAGGAGCCACAAGTTGATGTCATTTGGATTTCCTTTTCATTACAAGTGTCCTGGTTTCTCAGTTTCATGAAGAGGGTGTTGTCTGGGGAGGCTGGTGTGGGAGAGGGGATTTTAAGATGGTCTTGGGCCTCTGAGTTTGGCCTCTTGTGATTCCAGGGATACAAAATTCCAGGATCTGGCCAACGATGAAGCCCAAGCTCAGCCACTAACCACGTGTAGGCCAAGAGAACGTGAAGAGAATGTCATCCATGCTTAGGGGCCTATTTGACCGCTGGGTGACCCAGGGTTCTAAAGCCCTTTGATTAGTGTTCTAAAGCCTATGCGTGTTTCATCAGGGTGTCCGGAATCCTGACGGCTGGGGTCTCCAGTCAACCTGGCATGACATGGTTAACTTGTGTGACCTGCATGATTTGCTCTAACAACTCCTGCCAACACACTGCGGTATCTGGGTGCTGCCCTGAGCCCAAGGGCCTCTCTGCTTCCTATGCCCAGGAAACCTCTCACATACATTTTTTAGAGATTTAATATGATTGGTGACTGCATTGTCCTACTTGACTGATTTATAGTCACCTTAGAAAGCTCTACACCGTGCAGGGTACAGGTATCTTTTCTCATTGACACGTTGGTCACCATGCAATTTCTGATTGTTTCTATAAATAGTGTATCAGATCTTGGCTAGAATCATAATCTTATTATATCATTTCTATGGAAAAATTACATCCAGTTTCTATCATGTGAACTTCTAGTACCTCTATTTCAGGAATGTAACATAATATTCTGAGGAGATAATTGTAAATCTCCAGCTAATGATAAGTGAGAAGTCAAAGCAGATGTATGGTATGAGGATTGCAGGCTTTTTTCTCCTGTGTGTTCACCATGATAGGGACACGTTTGCTAGGCCCTCCCAGGACCCAGGGGAACCTGTTACTATTCCCACAGCCAACCATTAGAGAGCAGCCTGCTGTGTGAGATAAAGCAAGAGCCGCCAACGATCAGAGGCTCCCCTGCTCCTGCCAAATTCTGCTCCTGGGACCTCCTCACTTGGCTGGTGTCCCTTACCCTCTTTGGATGGAGTCCAAACAGAGGACGGCAGTTATACTCCTGCCTCTTTTAGCTTCCCTGCTCGAAGACTCTCTACAGTTGCTTTCCCAGTCCCTAACAGCCTCCTCTCCACCTCCGACACCTCCAAATTCCCATTTATCACTGCAATCATAAAACTGAGTGGCACAACAGCCTCTTTGGGTTGCCCTTGTTGGAGGATTATTTTTTGCATGGTGTCCACAGAGGATCACAAATGAAAGATTCTATGGGTTAGCCCTGGGAGCAGCTGCTTCACTCCCACTCCTACTCCTTTGGCTGGAACGCAACCACAAGGTCACACTAACTGCAAAGGAGGCTGGGACACGTGACCAAGTTTCTCTCAAGAATAAGAGGAAATAGGTTTAAAGAGCAGTTAGCCAATCTCTGCCACACCTTCCCAGTGCATCTCATCTTTCTTATTTTACTCTCTTAACAAGTCCTCTGTAAGAAAACTTGATTTAGAGTTCTTTTGTTTTTAATGCAAAAGGGAGGTAGCCGAC
Source organism: Ceratotherium simum simum (assembly GCF_057802395.1). Lineage (NCBI taxonomy): Eukaryota > Metazoa > Chordata > Mammalia > Perissodactyla > Rhinocerotidae > Ceratotherium > Ceratotherium simum. The sequence goes on along the minus strand of NC_141901.1, from coordinate 14,129,268 downwards.
AAGGTCCAAAAGGGAAGACTACAGGGGACACTTGAGCCGGGACTAAATCTCCTAGCAAATGTGAACTGGCAAAGTTAGAGTTGGGGTTAGGGATCCACTTCTTTCTCACCTGAGTGGTCAATGGGCTGGGACAATGAGACAGATTGTAATAATGATCCTGTCTGGGGCTTTACAATACAATAGTCCCAGTCTATCCCAGTCCCATTCTGCAGAAGACCCTGCAAACCTCCCTCCCTTCCTGCAGGCACCAGAATGTGTGTCTGGTCTGAAGCTTCTTTTGCTGTTTTAAGTCCTCTGAGTAGCACTGGGGCCCAACCAAGTTGCCTGACCTATGCCAGCACCTTCCCTGGGGATGGGCCCTGCTGTAGGCCTCTTGGCTGCGAGTCCATAAACTGCTTCAGATGCACCTGTCTAGCCCCATGAAGCCACCTGAACATGACCCCTGCCTGGGGACACCTACTGCTAGGCCTCATCACCAGAAAACACCAACTCAGATTGGACTCAAGTTCTCCAGAACCTGGATACACTGGCTGCTAGTTGGCCTCCTGTGGTGTCAGCCTGGCCAGTGCCTTTTTCACAGCTAGTTACTTCCTTCTCTGCACCATTTTGCCCCCGGGGTCATTAGCACCTCAGAGCTGAGTCCATGTGAAGAATGGCCCAGGTGTGAATCTTCTTCCCTTGGTAGGAGTTCGAGGGCCTGGGCTTGCAGCAAGAGCATCTCTGACCTGGAGCTGTGGATGATGAAAGCGAGGAAGCTTATAGAGCCATGAGTCATGTGGAAAGGCTAGTGAGCTCGAGAAGGCTGTTTAAATCTGTCTCCACACAGAGGAGCCACACGCAGATTCTGGGAGCCATCCTAGAGCCATCTGGAGACCATCAGGGTGGGGACAGCACAGGCACAGCAGCCCGGAAGCTCTCAGGGGTGACTGAGTTGCCAGTGGGGGAAGCTTGGTGCATTTAAAGACTAAGAATTAGGCAGTATCCAAGAGGTTTGCTCCTTCCTTCTTGTTCCATGACTGAGCCCTGTGCAGGGTTGTGGACCTTTTCCTTCGTTGGCAAACAGCACTGACAGAATGCTCATAAACTGGCTGCCTGGTTCTCTGAATCTTAAATTCAACGGATTCCAGCAAGGAGCTCTGTCTGACTCATGCTGCAGAGGACTCCACATTGAGTCCCCTGTCCGTTCAACACAGGTTTACTGAGCACTTACTCTGTGCCGAGTACCCTGCTGGGCACCAGGGGCTCAGAGATCATTAAGATCCCAGCCGCTAGGAACTCATCATCGATGGGCTGACTGAGACATCAATAGAATCACACTTCCAATATGGTAAGTAGGCCCAGGTGCCGAGGGAGCCCAGAGGAGGGGCACGGCCCAGTTCTTGGAACTGGCTCTCGGCCATGATCTTCTGGATCCCATTCTTGGCCTTGTGAGCTGCCCAATACCCTGGTTCCTCTAGACGCAGCTTCTCTATACCCCAGCACAGGAGGCAGGCAGGGCCATGGTACCTACCACATGCCAGACTTTCCCAATGCTGACCTGGGTCTCTGAAGACGAAGTGCTCCCTCCCCTCACCAGTGGCACCGTCCCCTCCATGCTGGGCCCTCAATGGTGAGTATTTATCTGTCTCCGGCATGTCACATGGGTGTTCCTTCCAGCGCAGAGAGGTCTTCACCTGTCCCAGCGGGGGTGTTGAATGCCAAATCATCCTTCTCTGTCTGCTCCATCTGGCCCGAGTTCACCTGCACCTGGCCTTGTCACTACATACAGCAGTTTGGGCTGGACTTAAATCTCCACATCCCCTCACAGCGTAGAAGAACAAGAAGGTGTCCTCTGAGCTGTGTGTGTGTCAAGCTGATATTTCACCAGGGCAGACCTAGCAGGAGGCCCTGGGTTCTCAGGCCCCTTCCACTCAGACCCAGGCCCCTGGCTGTCCTGAGACCACATCCTTCTTTCCTCCCTTTGTCGTTGTTGGGGAGCTTTCTCCCACCCCGCCACCGTGGCTGGTGACATCAAGGCAAAGTCTTCCGGGAAGACATTTCTCTCTCTGCCCGCCTTTCTGAATCGGCCCATTCAGAGGAGGCCACGCTTTCTCCTGTGCTCACGCAAGGTGCTTTGTGCCTTGGACTCCATCTAGCAGGAGGGTGTTTGCCGTACTCTTTGGATCCCTCGTTCTCCCAGGAGGGAATACCTTGTTTTTCAGATTCCCTCGAGCAGCCCTCAGCCACGGCTGCACCCTGTCCCAGCCCCTTCTGAGCTCATTCTCAGACCTGCCCTCAAGAGTGCAAAAGCCAGCTCAGAGCCCCCGCCCAGCCTCTCCAGTCTCCTCAGCCTGTTGGCACAGCTTGGCTAGTGCCAAACAGGGGTGCAGATTCCTGGGGCTGCACGGCATCGTTTCCTTGCAGAAGGACAGGATGGCTGAGGTGTAAAGAGACGTTGGGCTGTCCTATTGCTAAGGAGGGACTTTTGGTTACCCTGAAGAGGGGCTTTGGGCCTGTGGACCTGGAGTCTCTGGTTCAGTGGTTTCCTGGCGGCCCTGACAGTCTTCTTCCTGCAGGTTGAGCTAGAGTCAAGGGTTTGCCCACAGGGACTTGGGGAGTCACTGCAATAGAACAGCTAGTGTCTTAACCAAGCATTTTGCATGCGTTCTACCTAATTGTGATGGTGGTTCCACTGGTGTATTCATTCTGCAAAACCAATCAAACTGTATACTTAAAATAGGTGCGTATGCCTTAAAATATTTAAGTTAATTTAGAGACAATAAACAGATGCAGTGTTTCTGGCACATTGGAATTTGTGCAGTGTGTCAAAGCCATGACAAAGATTATTTCATTTAATCCTCATAAAGCCATTGTAAAATAGCTATCACTGCCCTCATTTTGCAGATAAGGAATTGTTTAGGAAAACCACCCCCAGTCCTTCCTCATGTGTGTCTCCTTTACTCTCACACCACTACCACACTCGCCACACTTCTGACACCAGATGTGTGGGGTTTTCCCCACAACAAGCAATTCTCTGTGACACCAGCTGAGTATCCTATAATTTCACTCAGTTCTGACACTGTCGACCTGGAGATAGCATCAGATCCCACAGGTTAAGGACTCAATCCTACAAGACTAACCTCCCCTCCTTCTGACCTCTGACTTTAGATGCCAATCGCAAGTCCAGGTTGTCAACTGTGCTTCTGACCAACTGGCTAGAGATTGGAGGTTCCTACGACCCCCTTCTAGGGTTCTATTAGAGCAGCTCACAGAACTCAGAGAAACATTTTATTTACTAGATTACTGGTTTATTACAATAGGAAATAACTCAGGAGCAGACAGATGGAAGAGATGCATAGGGTGAGGTTTGGGGAGAAGGCACAGAGCTCTCATGCCCTCTCTGAGCGGGCAACTCTCCCCAGATCTCCATGTGTTCACCAACCCAGAAGCTCTCTGAACCCCATACTTTTAGGATTTTTGTGGAGGCTGCATTACGTAGGCATGATCAGTCATGGACTCTGGAGGATGAGGGGGTAGGGCTGAAAGTTCCAAGCTTCACACCACGGCTTGGTCTTTCTGGTCAGCAGCCCCCATCCAGGAGCCCACCAAGAGTCACTTCATTAGAACAAAAGACACTCCTATCACCCAGGAAATTACAAGGGTTTTAGGAGCTCTGTGCCAGGAACCAGGGGCAGAGACCAATGTATATATTTTCTGTTATCTCATAGGAATCAAGGCTTAGAGAAAACCATTCGAGTTGTGCTTGGCTGGGGCATTGTGGCCACAATGCACGTCTCTAACAAAGACCCCAGACAGTCGTTAGCAACTCACTTTTCAGAAGAACACCTGCCGGCTCTCAGGGGTGCTGAGAGCCTGTCCCACTAATAAAGCAAATGTGGGAAATGCAGCTTCCACTTTTGGGGATGCAGATCTAGTTGGTCTGGGAGAAAAAGTATATATATATTGTGGGAAAGTGAGAGTTGTAGATCTGCACCCGAGAGAGTGCTATGTCTGGGTGGAAGTGCGTTCCTCCTCTGGGAACAGGAGAAGATGCTGCAGGGAGCGGCCACTGAGGCCTTTGCTTCCTGCAGCTCATGCAAACACAGTGTTTGTTCCTGGGTCGCATAGGAAGCCTGCTGCTTCCTTCTCTCTGTTCCTTTTACCCTGCCTGGGTTTCCTGGCACAACTCCAGTGAAGCTCACGTCCCGGGGAGCAGGGCTGTCCTCCCTCCCCATGTCACTAGCCCTCCGTGTCCAGTCTAAGGCTCCTCATTCATTTATTCATCTCTATGGATCTGACAGAGTCCTAGGTAGGAGTGGGAACCCAAGAGAAAAATAGGAGCCAATCCTCCTAATACAAACTGTAATGCCCACTTGTTATTGAGCATTTTGCTGGACTCGCTGTGGGTGAGTGCTTTGTGCCTACGGCGCAGTCTCTGCTCTGAAGTGGCTCCGCAGTCTAGCAGGAGAAAAGAAATGCGTATGGAATTTCAATCCTGAGTGCCGAGCACTGCCCTCGGGGAGATGCAGTGCCCGACCCCCAGGCCACAGAGGCCCGGCACCCTCACTGAGCTTCCCCAAGTGGTTCTCTCTGCTCCCAATGGGAAGCCCGGGCTGCCTAGCAGGGCCCTAATTCAAGACTCTTGAATGACACCAAGGGCCGAGTGATAGGGTCCTAGCAGGGGTGGTGTTTTCCAGGCCAGGGTTGTCAGGGTCTCTTCTGTCCCCAGAGAGTGGCCCTGAGAGGCCTTGGCACAAACAGGTTCCCATTGGGATGAAGTCATCTGAAGCCATCACTGTACAAGAGAATATTGTGGCAGGACATTGTTGTTGAAGCATTAACAATTTTTTCCTTTTTCCCTTTGCCCTTTCAGTCAGAGGGGCTGTTTGTCCTCCAGGCTTTGGTTTCCAAAAGCCTATTCCTTGGGAGAGTGGAGAGAGCTCTGGGTATAAACAGGGTGCAGGGAAGGACAGAGGGAGGGGAGTGGGGAGAGAGAGAGCGAGCGAGCTGTTCATGGTTCCCCAAAGAAAGCGCTGTGGTCTGGTCTGTGCTTAATCGGGGAGCCGGAGCCTAGCCTGGGGTGGGATCCTCTGACCTTGCTGAAGTAGGACTTGCTGGGGGCCCATCACCTCCCCACCTCATGCTTTCTGGTGACCTGAGCTTGAATTGCTGCCCTGCTACTTTCAATACCATGTAGTCTTGAGCAAGTTATTTCACTTCTCCGAGCCACAACTTTCTCACCTGTGAAATGGGGACCATGATGGCCTCTCTCTGGTGTTGTGGCTGTTGTGGGCGTGGGCAGGGAGGGGAGTCTGGCAAAGCCTGGCCCACATGCCAGGCTGGCCCACATGCCCACATGCCAGGACCTGGACATGCCAGGTCCTCCTCCCTCCCCACCCACCCTTCTCTCTCCCTCCACTCTGTCCCTTGCTCCTCTGGGCCTTGAGGACCCCAGGGGTCTAACCTAGCCTGCCCTCTGTCACCCTACTCCCTGCCTCCCCCTGGCCAGCCCCAGGGTGGGCTCCTCCCCTCCGGTCTCTGGATCCCTGGGCCCTCCCTGTAAGTTCCAGGGGGACAGGGCTCTTTTCTGTTTTATTCAGGCTGCGTCCCCAGCACCTCACACAGTGGCTGGCATGCAGTAGGCACTGAATAAATATTTGTTTAGTAAAATCTGTCAGTTTGGGTAGGAAAGAGGAAGAGAATGGAGAGCAAGGAAGAAATAACCAGAAGACCAGACACAGCCTCTGCCCGAGGTGGGAGCCTTTCCACCCGCCGCCTGTCCCGTGTGCAGCCATGCTGGCCTGGGGGCTGCTGCTCTCCCTCTGCGCAGCAGGTAAGGCTGCTGCCTGGGCCGGGCCAGGGGGCGCTGGGCTCCATGCATGCACAGGGCTTGGGTTGAGGTCAGGGGTGGGAGGGCTCCTTTCCCCTCAGGGTCTCAGATTTCGAGGTTGAAGGGGAGACAAAGTGGAAAGAAATGAATGCTTTTCAACTGTCAGTCCAGGTGTGGTGAGTGAAGCCTCGGCCCCCTCTTCTCTGCTTGCTGCCTCAGCCCTGTCAGCCCTGGCCGGGCTCCTCTCACCCCTACCCTCCCAGATCCCAGGGGCCAGGGGCCAGACCTAGTGTTTGCTGTCCCCCCTTTTTTTTTTTTTTTTGGTGAGGAAGATTGGCTCTGAGCTAACATCTGTTGCCAATTCTCCTCTTTTTGCTGAGGAAGATTAGCCCTGAGCTAACATCTGTGCCTATCTTCCTCTATTTTGTATGTGGGACGCCACCACACATGGCTTGATGAGCCATGCCTAGGTCCATGCCCGAGATTTGAACCTGCGAACCCCGGGCCTCCAAAGCAGAGCATGCGAATTTAACCATGATGCTACCAGGCCAGCCCCTGCGTTTGCTGTTCTGCATATAATTTCACTTACTCATTTCTTCATTTACGCATCTAACCAACAAATACTTACCAAGCGCCTAGTAGGGCCAGTCAGAAATGGACCCTGACTTCACGGAGCTTACGGTCTAGTGGCAGGTCAAGACATCGGCAAGAAGACAGTAAACAAGGTTATTACAGACCGTGACGAATGCGGTGAAGGAGACGATGAGGGTGAGGAGCGGGGAGAGTCACAGGGAGAGGCCTGTGGGGGATCCTTTAGGTGAAGTGGGCGGAGAAGCTTCTCCAAGGAAGGGAGATTTGGGCTGAGTCTAAGGGGTAAACTGAGGAACCAAAAGAATAAAGCCAGAAAAGGTCCCGAGGCACAGGGAAGAGCCCAAGGACGAGCCTGGTGTGTGAGGAACAGATGTGGGAGGCGAGGAGGCTTCCTCCAGAAGCAGGCCCAGGATTGCAGGCCCAGGGGCTGTGGGAAGGTGCTGAAGGTTGGGACCCGGAGGAGTGATGAGTGAATATCTTAGAAAGGTCCCTCTGGCTGTGGCGTGGGGAGTGTACTGTGACGGCTGAGGACAGAAGCAGAGGGAACAGTTGGGGCCAGTGCCATCAGTCCCGGCGAGGGAAGGGCAACTTGGGCCAGGGCAGCAGTGGGCATGGGAAGGAGTGGAAAGTGTAAGAAGGCTCAAGATACACACTGGCCATAGAACTGACAGGATTTGCTGTGTGACGCGACGCCAAGAATAGAGACAGAAAGGGACCAACAATGCCTCCTGGGTTGGGGCTTGAGGTGCTGGATTGAGGGGTGCCATGTGATGAGCTGGGAGACCAGAAAGAATAGAACAGGGTGGATCTATGCGTATGTATGGAACAGACAGTCAGACACACACGCCGAGCTCAGCCGTGGAGGCTGGAATCTGGGAGTTGTCAGCACACAGTGTTTATTTATTTTGTGAGGAAGATCAGCCCTGAGCTAACATCCACACCAATCCTCCTCTCTTTGCTGAGGAAGACTGGCCCTGGGCTAACATCCATGCTCATCTTCCTCTACTTTATATGGGACGCCGCCACAGCATGGCTTGACAAGCAGTGCGTGGGTGTGTGCCCAGGATCCGAACCTGCGAACCCCTGGCCGCTGCAGCGGAGCACGCACACTTAACCCTGCGCCACTGGGCCGGCCCCAGCAGGCAGTGTTTAAAGGCAGGAGATCAGCTGGGACAGCAGGGTTTTCAAACTGTGGGTTGTGACCAGTTAGATCCTAAAATCAATTTAGTGGGCCACAGCCAGTGATTTTAAAAAATTAAGCAGAATAGGATAAAAAATATCAAAGTGAATCACACGTCATAAGAAAGAGTAATTTTTTTTTTCTTTTCCCTTTCATTGGCTCAGGGATCCTCCAACTTTTCTCAACTTTGGACCCTGGTGGGTGGGAGCTTCATTCTTTTTGGCAAGTGCCTGCTCAGGCCTGTTCCCTGTCCCCCCTCTGCCGCGCACGTTCTTGCCGCTCTGTAGGCCCACTTCTTCAGGCTTATCTTCCTCTTCTAGGGCATCTGGCTTGAGGTGGGTCCCAAGATCCTAGCACCAAGAGGCGCCTTCACCCTTTCTACCCCTCTGCACAGGCAGGAGCTGGGCAGAGCAGAGCAGCCCTTGACCAGCCCTCATCTGCTGGGACCACAACGGCATGCAGTCAAGGAAGGAAGGAAACGAGCATCGAGATCCTGGGGCTTGGGGCTGGATCCTGGGAGAAGTGTGATTTTCTCATCATTTCATTCATTCGTTCACTCATTTCCAACACATCAAGCCCTTCTGATGTGCTGGACGCTGGGAATGCAATGATGAATAAGGCTTGTTCTTTGCTCCCAAGTTGCCCGGACCTGGTGGTGGAGACAGACAAGCAAAAAGGTCCTTTCCCAGGGGGCTTTTAAAAAATTTTGATGCTGGTCCCAGCAACAGAGATTCAGATCCTTGCTGTAGGGTGGGCCTGAGCACTGGTGCATTTGAAAAAGCCCCCCAGGTGATTCTAATGTGCAGCCCCAGTTCCAAGCCCCTGATGCCTACGTCAGGGCAGTACCATGCTATGACTAAGGGCCTGGACCTGGGACCCCTGCTCAGGGTCCTTGGGTCCTGACTCTACCCCTTCCCACTGGGTGGCCTTGGCCAAGTCACTTAACTCTCTGTGACTTGCTTTCCTCATTCGTAAAATGTGTGTAGTGACGTCCATCTATCCTGAGGAGTTGTTGGAAGGATGCAGTGAGCTAATGGCACATCTTGAATGCTCAGTAAATACTGTCAGTCGTTACTCAGAGGTTAACAGAGGTGCATTGCAGCATACAGGAAGGGCACTACTCAGGACAGGGCAGAGGGATGAGGAGTTAGCTGGGCGAAGGGAAGGGGGAGATGAGGGAATGGGAGAATGGGGTATTGAGGGAGCAGGCCGGGATGGCAGTCCTCTCAGGCCAAGAGAGCAGCTTGTGCAAAGGCCCGGAGGCAAAGCTTTGTGCAACTGGAGGACCAGCGGTGAGAGGTACAGTGGAGAGAAGAAGATGAAGAAGCGGCTGTGGCATGGCTGAAAGGTCTCTGGGGACTAAGGGGTGGGCGGCATGGGGGCAGCCGTGCGTTGACAACCTCTCCTGCCCCAGTCCTGCAGCTGATGAGCAATGGTAAGACCTTCTCAAGGGTAGAGGAGGAGCTGAGCTGGTCCGAGGCCAGGCAGGACTGCAGGCTGCACCACACAGACCTGACAGACCCACAGAGCGTGAACAGCTTGAGCAGCGTGAACGCTCTGAGGCGTGGCTCGGCCTCTTCTGGGATGCGCGCATTCACGGCCTGAGCTGGGTCAGCGGCTCCACCGTCACCACCCAGGTGTGGAGCTTGCTGCTGGTCTTCAAGGAGGGCTTCTGGGGGCTGCCTCGTGCACAGCTCAGAAGCCCTTCACCTGCTGTGATGGTGTATTCAGAGTCCTACTCTGGGCCTGGTCTTCCTCCCAGGGTTGCTTCTCCAGAGCAAATGAGAGGGGGAGAGCGAGCGAGCTCAATTCTTTCAGAGGATAACTGACTATTATCTTAACCTTTTTTGCTACATTCTTCTCTGCGGCCTCAGTTTCCACCTCCTGTATCCTTCGTTCCCAAGACTCCATCGGAGAAACAGGTGTAAATCAAGGCAGAGAAAAAGTAAAATCTTGAATGTTCCACCATGTCCCCTCCTTCTGCCAATTAAGGATTTGGGACACCAGGAAAAAGAAAGAGAGGAAAAAGGGAAAGGCAGGCGGGGAATCCATTTGCATCTACACAGAAACGAGAGCAGAATCCAAGGTCTCTCGCCTTCTCATGAAGCACAGTCTGGTTTTCTGTCCCTTGGGACTGGGGGAGAGTGGAACAGCCACTCCCTGGGAGAACCTCTGCTTCCGGACGCTGGTGGGTGGGAGCCAGCTGCTTCGGCCATCTCTGCAGGAAACCCAGTATTGGTACTCGATGTGCATGGTTGTTAGGGAACAGCCCCCCATCCTGCCCTTTGCCCAGGTAGCTCATGCCACTGAACCTTGTCTTGAAGGTGCTGAGAAGATCATATAGAAGGATGGTGATAGGCCAGACAGCACTTTCCTGGTCAAAAGTGCCAGATTCTGCTTTTCCCTCAGTCAGCCAAGCCCACTCCTAACCCTAACCCCTCAGATAGCGACATGGACGACCAACCTGATGTGACCCCAATTCTCTGGCACACCATGCCTGTCATGGGGCCTTGAAATATAGCCCACGGTGGCCTAGGTTTGACCTTGGGATTCGAAAGCCAGTAGAGATTTCCAGGAGTGGTGAGCATGCCGGGGTGGGAGTCCCCTGGAAGGAAAGGATGTGTGGGGGGAGCTGTCCCCCCCTCCCTCTAGTGTCTTAGGACTCCACCAAGACATGTCCTAACTCTACCCACTTCTGTCTGTCTCTGCAAGTCCACCCCCAGCACACGCCACCACTGCCTCTCCTGGGGTCTGCCCCTGCCCCTACAGTCTGTTCTCTACACTGAGTGAGCTCTTAAAAGTGTAAACCAGATCACTTTGCTTAAACATATTCAGTAGGTTCCCTTAGCACTTAGAATCACATCCCTTTGGTAGCCACCCAGGCCCTGCTTGACTTCTTTGGCCTCATCTCCTAGCCCTCTCCAGGGCCACACTGGCTGCTTTTTGCTCCTCACACACACGCGGCCCCTTCCCACTTAGGACCTTGGCCTTGGCTCTGCCCGGGGTACTCCTACCTCCTTGCGAGGCTGGCTGCTTCTCATATTCTCTTCAAGAGCAAGGATCCCGCTTATCTTGTTTCTGCTATTTTCCCAGGGCCTAGAATAGCGTCTGCTACACAATAGGCGCTCAATATATATATTTATTGAATAAATGTAGATGGGAACGAACAAGCCTACCCTTGAGCTAGGCTTCTCCTGGCTTCAACTCGGCGGTTCCTGGTGCCTGCAGAGGATCCTGGGCAGCCCTACTCCCGCCCCAGAAGGTGTGGTCTGTTTCTGTTTTGCAGGTGCTGCCGTGGGACCCCGCATCTTCACGGAGCCTGCTCTCAGGCTGACCACCTCTCCAAAGCCAGATACACACTTAGGAGCTCCGCCTTCCCTTGGGCTTGTGCACCTGGACGAGCTGGCAGGTTCATGCCACCTGTGGCCCCTCTGCTCCCCCAACCCCTGCCTGGTTGAGGGATCCCTGGCTTTGCTGGTCCCAGGCTGAAACCCATGGAGAGGATCAATGCCTTTAGTATTCAGACGGACCCAGAGGGGGAGGTGACTTGCTCAAGGTCTCCAACTAGAGACCCCAGGTCCCCAGCTGCATCCCAGCTCTTCCGATGCCCCAACTCAGTGGCTTGGGGGTGCGGGCATGGGCAGCACCTCGTCACAGCCAAAGGCCCGTCCATCTGCGGGGGTAGATGTCCCCCTCTGGATATTACTGCCCTGGTATTAAAAAAAAATGTTTCTTCATGTCTGATGTAGAGAAATTCTATGACGAAGGAGATATACTCCTTGACCTATCTGCTTTATACAGTTGGTTTTCTGCCTGTTATGGAATCTGGAGTTGTAAAGTGAAAATGACATGGACTTCCAAGGCTGGCAGACCTCCTCTGAATCTTGACATGCCACTTAATATGGCCTGAGTTTGGGCAAGTCCTCACCTTTCCATCGCCTCCCTTTTCTCCTCTATAAATGAGGTTAATAACATCCCCCTCTCCGGATTACAGTGAAGATTTAAAAAGATGATGTATGCCACATGCACAGCTTGGGGCTGGAGAGGACTAGGTGCTTAATAAAGGGTAGCTTTAAAAAGTCAGTTTAGATAGGGGAAATTAGGGAAATATCAGGCAAATCTTGACGGGCTTAGGTGAACAGGCCTGTGTCAGAGAGTTTGGGAGGCTCTATTTGAATTTGAGGATGTGACTCCTAATCCCGCAAACAGAGAGTTTCTTTTATCAGGTCTCTGGAATCATCCCTCAGGTGGTGCCAAAGCACATTCTTTCCAAACTTCCGTCATTTAGAATCACAGGTGCTCGGGCTTCTGTGACAGGCCTGGCAAGGGGCAGGGTAGGTGGGGACTCAGGGTAGACGCCGTGGGAGGCTAGCATCTTGGTCTGTCTGACCTCCACCAGAAGTCAGGGCCACTGGGCACAGGCCTGCTCTGCCTCTTTCCAGCAGGTCCGCCCCTCACTAGGCTTGCCTCTTCTCCCTGGCTCTCCTGATGTTGTGAGGAGCATCACACACTTCCTCTGTTCTCCCTCAGCCCTGGAGCCTCCTGAGAGCCAGCCCGGCAGGCACAGCCCCTAGAAATCACACATGAGGCTGACTCCAAGCCAGGATTGTCCTACCTCCCTCACTATCTCCCCCCAAAGTTTAACTACCATTTAATGAAGTATTTATTTTTGCATGCACTGTGCTAAACCATTTCTATATATGGTTTCACATAATCCTTTAAATTAAATGAATTTAGGTACTATTATTATCCCCATTGTACAGGTGAAGAAATTGAGACTTAGACTTACCGTATAAGGCCACTGAGCCATGAGGAGAGCTCTTAACCCCTGCTTCTCCGAATGTGTTCTTGCCCCCAGCTGCTGGTGTTCATTCTCCCAACCTGGTATTGAGTCTGCCTATAAACTTGTGGATTTGAACAAACCTAACACCCAGGGACCAGAGGTCAAGGGCTGGGGTCAGACCAGAGCTCTGTCCCCAGGTGGTGATGAGGGCTGGATGTCAGAGATCCAGACCTCAGGTCTTTATGTTCTCTGCTCCCAGCTGTGGTCCAGATTGGTGGACAGACCTTCATGCGATTTGACCGAGAAATGACGTGGCAGGCGGCCCTGCTCTACTGCCGCAGCCACCAGACAGACCTGGCTGACCTGCAGACGGTGATTGACGAGGCAGACAAGGAGGCCTTGAAGTCCATCACGAGTGACACTGAGGCCTGGATTGGCCTCTACTTCAACGCGGCCTCTCGGTCTCTGAGCTGGTCCAGTGACTTGGGTGCCAGCATCCCCACCTGGCTACAGGTGCCCGAGTTCTGGCCAGGACTGTGTGCGGGAATTGGCACCTTCATGCGCTACTCCCCTAGAGTTTATGCAGTGGTCTGCTCTGCCCTGAAACCCTTCATCTGCTTCTACAGTGAGTGGCAGTCCACCCCACGGGCCCCTGGCCCAGCAAGGCTAGAATGGGATGGGAAATGGGTTTACTTGGCAGCAGGAGACATTGACGATAGACCTAAGGAAGCACTTCTAGACTCTGAGGGTAACTGAGTTCTGGAGCAGGCTTTATTTTAACTCTGGGGGATCTTTAAAGAATGGAATGGACCTCACAGCCTCAGGACATTAGCAATGAGCAATGGCAATTAGTTGTTGGGCCAGGAAGTGGTTTAAAGTGGGCTTTGGAATCAGACAGACTTTACCACTAGCTAGAAACAAGGTGGGTAGCATCTCTGAGCCTCCTTTTCCTCATCTGGGAAATATGTTTAGCAAAATGGTTTTGATGACACCCACCTCATAGGATGGCTTTGAAGACTGAATGAGAATGTGTATAAAGGACCTGGTAGACACCCTGGCACAGAGTAAGCACTCAACAGATATTAACCATTGTCATCGTTAATGTCACTACAAATGCATGGGAACCAGAGGCCGCCTGATTATTCTGGATCTTGTGTGGAATATGTCTCCTCAGCCACAAGCCTCATCCTGCCTTGTCCTCTCCTTCTCTCTTTTCTTTTCTTTCTTTCTTTATTTCCTCCCTTCCTCCCTCCCTCCGTCCTTCCCTTCCTTCTTTCTTTCTTTTTTGTAACAGCTTTAATAAGATATAATTCATATATCTTAAAATTCACTCTTTTGAAGTGTCCAATTCAGTGGGTTTTAGTATATTCACAGGGTTGTCCGATCATCACTACCATCTTATTTTAGGACATCTTTTTTTTATTTATGTCATAATAGTTTATAACATCGTGAAATTTTAGATGTACATTATTGTTGGTCAGTCACCATATAAATGCCTCCCTTCAACCCTTGTGCCCACCGTCCAACCCCCTTCCCCCTGGTAAAAACCAAACTGTTCTCTCTGTCTGTGTGTTAGTTTATGTTCTACATACGAGTGAAATCATGTGGTGTTTGTCTTTCTCTGTCTGGCTTATTTCACTTAACATAATACCCTCCAGGTCCATCCATGTTGTTGCAAATGAGACGATTTTGTCTTTTTTATGGCTGAGTAGTATTCCACTGTATATATATACCACATCTTCATCCAGTCATCAGTTGAGGGACACTTAGGTTGCTTCCACTTCTTGGCTATAGTGAATAATGCTACAATGAACATAGGGGTGCATAAGGCTCTTTGGATTGTTGATTTCAGGTTCTTTGGATAGATACCCAGTAGTGGGATAGCTGGATCATAAGGTATTTCTATTTTTAATTTTTTGAGGAATCTCCGTACTGTTTTCCATAGAGGCTGCACCACTTTGCATTCCCACCAGCAGTGAATTAGGGTTCCCATTTCTCCACAACCTCTCCAACATTTGCTATTTTTTGTCTTGGTGATTATAGCCATTCTAACAGGTGTAAGGTGATATCTTAGTGTAGTTTTGATTTGCATTTCCCTGATGATTAGTGATGTTGAACATCTTTTCATGTGCCTATTGGCCATCTGTATATCTTCCTTGGAAAAATGTCTGTTCATATCCTCTGCCCATTTTTTTTTGACCAGGTTGTTTGTTTTTTTGTTGTTCAGTTGTGTGAGTTCTTTATATATTATGGAGATTAACCCCTTGTCAGATATATGATTTGAAAATATTTTCTTTCAGCTGTTGGGTTGTCTTTTCATTTTCATCCTGGTTTCATTTGCCTTGCAGAAGCTCTTTAGTCTAATGAAGTCCCCTTTGTTTATTTTTTCTTTTGTTTCCCTTGTCCAAGTAGACATGGAACTCTAAAAGATCCCTCTATGACTGATGTCAAAGAGTGTACTGCCTATGTTTTCTTCCAGGAATTTTATAGTTTCAGGTCTTACCTTCAAGTCTTTGATCCATTTTGAGTTAATTTTTGTGTATGGCGAAAGAAAATAGTCTACTTTCATTCTTTTGCATGTGGCTGTCCAGTTTTCCCAGAACCATTTATTGACGAGACTTTCCTTTCTCCATTGTATGTTCTTAGCTCCTTTGTTGAAGATTAGCTGTCTGTAGATGTGTGGTTTTATTTCTGGGCTTTCAATTCTGTTCCATTGATCTGTGTGTCTGTTTTTTGTACCAGTACCATGCTGTTTTAATTATTATAGCTTTGTAGTATATTTTGAAGTCAAGGATTGTGATGCTTCCAGCTTTGTTCTTTTTTCTCAGGATTGCTTTAGCTATTGGGGGTCTTTTGTTGCCCCACATGAATTTTAGTATTCTTTGTTCTATTTCCATGAAGAATGTCACTGGGATTCTGAATGGGATTGCATTGAATTTGTAGATTGCTTTAGGTATTACGGACATTTTAACTATGTTTATTCTTCCAATCCATGTTCATGGGATGTCTTTCCATTTCTTTATGTTATCATTTATTTCTTTCATTAATGCCTTATAGTTTTCATTGTATAGGTCTTTCACCTCCTTGGTTAAATTTATTCCTAGATATTTTATTCTTTTTGTTCCAATTGTAAATGGGATTGTCCTCTTGAGTTCTCTTTCTGTTAGTTCGTTATTACAGTATAGAAATACAACTGATTTTTGTAAGTTGATTTTGTACCCTGCAACTTTGCTGTAGTTGTTGATTATTTATAATAGTTTTCTGGTGGATTCTATAGGGTTTTCTACATATAAAATCACATCATCTGCAATCAGCGAGAGTTTCACTTCTTCATTGCCTATTTGGATTCCTTTTATTTCTTTTTCTTGCCTAAATGCTCTGACCAAAACCTCCAGTACTATGTTCAATAAGAGTGGCAAGAGTGGGCACCCTTGTCTGGTTCCTGTTTTCAGAGGAATGGCTTTCAGTTTTTCCCTGTTGTGTATGATGTTGGCTGTCGGTTTGTCATATATGGCCTTTATTATGTTGAGGTACTTTCCTTCTTTGTACCCATTTTGTTGAGAGTTTTTATCATAAATGGATGTTGGATCTTGTCAAATGCTTTCTCTGCATCTATTGAGATGATCATGTGGTTTTTATTCCTCATTTTGTTAATGTGGTGTATCACACTGATTGATTTGCGGATGTTGAACCATCCCTGTGTCCCTGGTATAAATCCCACTTGATCATGGTGTATGATCTTTTTAATATATTGCTGTATTCGGTTTGCCAATATTTTGTTGAGGATTTTTGCATCTATGTTTATCAGCAATATTGGCCTGTAATTTTCCTTCTTTGTATTGTCCTTGTCTGGCTTTGGTATCAGGGTGATGTTGGCCTCATAGAATGTGTTGGGAAGTGTTCCATCTTCCTCTATTTTTGGAATAGTTTGAGAAGGATAGGTATTAAATCTTCTTTGAGTGTTTGGTAAAATTCTCCAGGGAAGCCATCTGGTCCTGGACTTTTATTTTTTGGGAGGTTTTTGATTACTGTTTCAATCTCTTTACTTATGATTGGTCTACTCAGATTCTCTATTTCTTCTTGATTTAGTTTTGGGAGGTTGTATGAGTCTAAGAATTTATCCATTTCTTCTAGATTGTCCAATTTGTTGGCATATAACTTCTCATGGTGTTCTCTTATAATCCTTTGTATTTCTGGTGTCTGTTGTAATTTCTTCTCTTTCATTTCTAATTTTATTTATTTGAGCCTTTCTCTTTTTTTCTTAGTGAGTTTGGCTAAGGGTTTGTAAACCTTGTTTATATTCTCAAAGAACCAGCTCTTTGTTTCATTGATCCTTTCTACTGCTGTTTTGGTTTCAATTTCATTTACTTCTGCTCTAATTTTTATTATTTCCCTCCTTCTGCTGACTTTGGGCTTTGTTAGTTCTTTTTCTAATTCTGTTAGGTGTAGTTTAAGATTGCTTATTTGGGATTTTTCTTGTTTGTTAAGGTGGTCATGTATTGCTATGACTTTCCCACTCAGGACTGCTTTTGCTGCATCCCATACGTGTGGGTATGGTGTATTTTCATTTTCATTTGTCTCCAGATATGCTTTGATTTCTCCTTTAATTTGTTCAATGATCCATTGGTTGTTCAGTGCATGTTGTTTAGTCTCCACATCTTTGTTACTTTCCCAGTTTTTATCTTGTAGTTGATTTCTAGTTTCATAGGATTATGGTCAGAAAAGATGCTTGTTATGTTTTCAATTTTTTTAAATTTATAGAGACTTGCCTTGTTTCCCAACGTATAGTCTATCCTTGAGAATGTTCCATGCATACTTGAGAAGAATGTGTAATCTGCTGTGTTTGGATGGAGTGCTCTATATATATCTATTAAGTCCATCTCGTCTAGTTTTTCATTTAAAAGTCCACTATTTCCTTATTGACTTTCTGTCTGGATGATCTATCCATTGATGTAAGTGGGGTGTTAAGATCCCGTACTATTATTGTGTTGTTGTTAATATCTACTTTTAGGTTTGTTAATAGTTGCTTTATGGACTTTGGTGCTCCTGTGTTGGGTGCATATATATTTATAATTGATATGTCTTCTTGGTGGAGTGTCCCTTTTATCATTATATATTGCCCCACTTTGTCTCTCATTACCTGTTTTATCTTGAAATTTACTTTGTCTGCTATAAGTATGGCAACACCTGCTTTCCTTTGTTTGTCATTAGCTTGGAGTATTGTCTTCCATCCTTTCACTCTGAGCCTTTGTCTTTAGAGCTGAGATGTGTTTCCTCGAGGTAGCATTTGGTTGGATCTTGTTTTTTAAATCCATCCCACCACTCTGTCTTTTGATTGGAGAATTCAATCCATTTACATTTAGAGTGATTATTGCTATATGAGGGCTTAATGTTGCTATTTTTTTGCTCATTTTCCAGTTCTTTTGCATTTCCTTTGTTTCTCTGAATTGGACTACCAATTCAGTTTGGTAGTTCTGTATGATGGTTTTCTTAGTTTTCTCTTTATTTATCACACGTGTCTCTGTTCTGATTATTTGTTTAGTAGTTACCATGAGGTTTGTATAAAAAATCTCATAGATGAGATAGTCCA
Organism: Ceratotherium simum simum; assembly: GCF_057802395.1. Taxonomy (NCBI): domain Eukaryota; kingdom Metazoa; phylum Chordata; class Mammalia; order Perissodactyla; family Rhinocerotidae; genus Ceratotherium; species Ceratotherium simum. The sequence goes on along the minus strand of NC_141901.1, from coordinate 14,111,315 downwards.
TTCTTTGATGGCCTCTTATTTCTTTAGACTAAGTTGATTCCATTCCTTTCCTCTTCCCTTTCTAAGTTATTCTTGTCATAACTTATTCCATCTTGTGTTGTGAGTTTGTGTTTAAAGTGATGAGGTTATATTTATTTTGGGTGGTTTTCTTCCCTTAATCTTTGGTGTTATAATTAACTGTTTCCTAACCTTTTCTTATAGAGAGCTGCAATTTTTCTGATTTTTGTCTACCTATTTTTCTCCTTGCTCAAATCTTTGCATTCCCTTTCTCTCTTATTTTTTTTTTCAGGCATGAGGGCCTTCTTGAGCATTTCTTGTAGTGGGGGTCTTGTGGCAATGAACTCCTTTAACTTTTGTTTTTCTTGGATAGTTATTATTTCTCCATCATATCTGAAGGATATTTTCACTGCATAGAGTATTCCTGGCTGAAAATTTTTGTTTTTCAGAATTTTGAATATATCATTCCACTCTCTCCTAGCCTGTAAAGTTTCTGCCAAGAAATTGGCTGAGAGCCTGATAGGAATTCCTTTGTATCTTATTTTTTTTGGTCTTGCTGCCCTTAATATTTTTCTTTATCATTGACTTTTGCCAACTTTACTACTATATGCCTTGCAGAGGGTCTTTTCATGTTGATATATTTAGGAGATCTATTGTCTTCATTCACTTGTATTTCCAGCTCCTTCCCCAGGTTTGGGAAGTTCTCAGTTATCATTTCTTTGAACAAGCTCTCTGCTCCTTTCTCTCTCTTCTCCCACTGGAATACCTATAATCCTTATGTTGCATTTACTAATTGAGTCAGATATTTCTCAGAGAATTTCTTCACTTCTTTTTCATCTTAGTTCTCTCTCCTCCTCCATCTGGAGCATTTCTGCATTCCTATCCTCAGTTTGCTAATACTTTCCTCCATATTGTCAGCTCTGTTCTTTAAAGATTCCAGATTTTTCTTTATCTCTTCCATTGTGTTTTTCATCTCCAACATTTCTGATTGGCTTTTCTTTATAGTTTCAATCTCTTTTGTGAAGAAGTTCCTGATTTCATTGAATTATCTATCGGTATTTTCTTGTAATTCATTGAGCTTTTTTATGATAGCCATTTTGAATTCTCTGTTGTTTAGGTTATCAATTTCTGTGCCTTCAGGATTGATTTCTGGGTGTTTGTCATTTTCCTTCTGATCTGGAGATTTAATTTATTTTTGCATACTGCTTGAGGGCGTCGGCTTATTTTTCCTCATTCTGAAAATATCTGGTTGCAGCTTCCACCTGCCGACACTGGGTGGCGGTCAAGAGCTGTGTATTCTGAGCCTGTGCAGTCCATGGGTGCTCTGGCCGACCAGCTGTGCTGGGGCGCCAGGCGGGGGGAGGGGCTTTCTTTTGCCTTCCTGATCCTGGGGGGCTTCTCACTCTTCCCTTGCTATCTGCTCTCCTGGGGTGCTAGCTTGATGAAGATACCCCCACAACAGTTCAGTCCCCTCCGTATGGGAATTTCCCACAGGCTGTGAGAGAACTTGGAAAGGGATGGTTTTCCCATGGAGGGTCCCCCCCCTGCCCCAGAGAGCCACACTGTTCTGGTCCCAGGGTCGCTGTCATTGGGGAAGGAGAGGAGTTCTCCTTACCTCCTTCCACTTCCTCTGGGGGTTCCAGCAACTCCACCTTCAGATGTAAGGCTGTGTGGGTCTCTCAGATGTCTTTTGTGTTGTGTGAATGTCCTCTGTTGGTATATGAATGTCCTTTTTGTTGTATCTTAGGGAGGGACCTTATTTTAGGACATTTTCATCACCCCCAAAAGACACTCCTCACCTATTAGCAGTCACTCCCCATTCTCCTCCACCCTGAGTCCTGGAAATCACTAATCTACTTTCTGTCTCTGTGGATTTGCCTGTTCTTGGCTATTTCGTTCTTTTGTTTGGTGAGGAAGATTAGCCCTGAGCTAACATCTGATGCCAATTCTCCTCTTTTTGCTGAGGAAGATTGGCCCTAGGCTACCATCTGTGCCCATCTTCCTCTACTTTATATGGGACGCCACCACAGCGTGGCTTGACAAGCAGTGCTTCGGGCCGTGCCTGAGATCCGAACCTGCGAACCCTGGGCTGCCCAAGTGGAGCACGCGAACTTAACCGCTATGCCACCGGGCTGGTCTTTTCTATTTCTTTTTGTTGCATTTGATGAGAATCATGATCCTTATCTGTAAAATAGGAAGGACAGTCCCTCCCTTGAAGATCTGTTGTGAGGATTCAGGACTGTGAGAGTACCTATCTGTGACTGGCATGTGGTAGATCTACAATACATGTGCCCTCCTCAGCTTGGTTCCTGTGATGGGGCTGATGGTGGGATTTCTCACAGGCCCGTTGGGTGTGACAGACCTAGGGTTGCTGTGTGTCCTGTGTCAGCCCTGCCCTCACACTCACTCTCGGTATTTTCTTGCAGATGCCTCCATTGGACACCGGGAGTCGGCACAGCTCCCTCAACTCTTCTACACTCCCTCAGAAGTGACAGTGGGGACCACACCCAGCCCAAGTACACTCCCCTGTTTTACACTCTGTATGCATGCTTTGAGCCTATTCTTGGCTGGATCCTGGGGTCTCCAGGCCCTGGGAAATGGAGAGGGCAGCCTACATGCAGCAGCACAGGGTGGGCCCCATGGGGCCTCCCAGAAGGGCCAGAAGAGAGGTGAGCCAACTGGGTGGCAACCAAGGGCCACCTGTGCAGAGAGGGCTTTCCCTGTGTCACCCCACCCCCCACCCCCAGCTGGGCCAGCTGGGGTTGGGGCAAGGAGGACTTGGTCACCATCAACCTCCTTCCTTGAACTGGACCACTGAACTTGCAGCTTCAGGGACAGGAGACCCAAGAGAGGCTGTGCAGTCTCTCAGGTGAGGTGATGAGGGCCTGGCCTGGGAGACAGAGGGCAAGCCACTGAGCAGTGCTGCAGAGGAAAAATCATCAGAGAAGCCTTTGAGGTTGGGCACCCAGAGAGGGAAGCACAGTAGACATGGCTGTCAAATCCATTCTAATGCTGGGCTCCTTTGGGAGGAGAGAAGATGAGGGATGAGTTGGGATGATGTGTGGGGACATGCCTGGGAATGACAGTGATGATGTTCCTTCAGCATTTTTAAATTCCTGAAACATCGTCACAGCTATTACCTCATTTTGCTTCCCAAGAGTCCTGAAGCTAACTCGGATAATCGAGGGAAAAATCACAGTTCTCCTGGCTTCTTTACAGGTTCCTACCTCAGACAAAGGTATTATTGCCTTTTTTTGAGGACACAGAGAAGTTAGGCGGGTTGCTCAGGGTCCCACAGAGCTTCATTAATCCTGGGGACACAAAGAAAAGGCAGGGCTGGTTCTGAAGGAGATGACAGCCAGGTGGGAAGAGGGCTTGTGAAAGGCAGTGCTGCCTGTGTAGTCACAGGCATAGAGGGGACCCAGAGAAGAGGACTGATTGTCCCAGCTCCCGTAATTATCAGAGGATTTCCTGGAGGAGGTGATTTTCAACTACGAGGAGGAGGTAGCTTGCAAAGGAGAGAGGAGGTGGCCGCGTGAGGGATTGCAGGTAGGGCCCGCAGGTGGGTGGGAGGTGCTTAGGGCTGAGCGGGGAGGCCCGGATCCTGCAGGGGGCCTCCTGTGAGTTGCTAAGGAACTTGGCCCTCACCCTGAAGACAACGGCGCCCGGGCTGGTGTCTGTGGTCAGATTCGGTTCACAAGCTGGGGAAGAGCCTGTCTTCTGCTTCCCATCTAAGGTCTAACTGGGCACCCGCCCGGCTGCCCCGGGCCCGCTGGCCCCCCAGGCCGTTCCTAGCAGGTTCTGGAGGCCCGCCCTGTGCACCTCTGACTGCAATGGGTGTCAGGGCCGGGCGCGGAAGACCCGCAGGGCCACCGCAGGGCTCGGCAGCAACGGCCCGACGGTGGGCTCTTCCCTCCGCCCCGCGCCTGGCAGGCCCCGGAGCCCCGCGCCCCGGCCGAACCTCCCTCCCGGCCGCTCGGCGCCCACAGAAGCCTTCTCTTCTGCCGCAGGGAGCGGCTCCAGCCCCGCGGGCGCCTCACGGGGCCCGGCTCCGACGGCGCCGCTGCCGCAGCGAGTCAGCCCGGAGCCGGACGAGCTCGGTGCCGGCCCCCGCGGCCCCCGCGCCTCCGTTTCCACAGGCCCCGCGGCTCCCCAGCCCCAAGGGACAGCGGCACCGAGCCCTCTGGGCCACCCCACGTCCCCAAGGGATGCCTTGGGCCCCGGGGAAAGGCCCCTGACCCCGCTGGTGACTGCCCAGAGTGCGTCCTCCGGCCCCGCGACCCCGGCCTCCCCGCCGCCCGCCGCGCGGAGCCCCACTGGTCCAACAACCCCGGGGAACCTCTCCGTCGCCCAGATCGTGACTGGGACCCCCATGGCCTCGGCTTCGAGCCCTGCCGCTGTCCCTCTGCCCCTGGAGCACCCCGTTACCGACGGCAGGTCCTGGACTCCGCGGGAGGCAACAGTGGGCCCGTCGCTCAGCTCCACCGGCCCGCCTCAGCTACCTCCAGGGTGGCGGCGCCCCCTGGGTTGGCCACGTCCGGCTGGCCCAGCGGCTCCGGGACTCCGGCGAGCATTCTGGGTACCGAGGAAAGCACCTCGGGGCCTTCTGGCCCAGGGAGCCCGACTGCGCCCCAGAGAACCACCGCGCGCCCTGAGCGGGCAGCCCGGAGCCAGGCCGCACGCCCGCAGACAGCTGGGAGCTGGCCGGGGCCTGAAACGGCCTGCCTGCATCGCTGGGGGCTGGGCACCCGGCCCTGGGCCCGGCCCCAGCGCCCTCCTGCTCCTCTGGGGAGACCAGGCCCTAGCTTCCATGCTCAGGCCACAGGCGGGGAGGTGGAGGGCGCAGGTCGTGTGCTGGACCACAGTGACCCACCTCTGGCTGCATTCGAGTCCACTCTACAGGGGACTGTGTCTGGCCAGAGCCAGGTCACTCTCTCCTCCTCCCTGGACAATAACTTAGGGTGGGGCGATCTAGGGGAGAAACAGTCTATTTCGGCTACAGGAGTCTGACAGCCAAGGGTTGGAATGTTGGCTCTACTACTTACTGTGTGGCCTTAGGAAAGTTTCTTAACCTCTAGGAACTTCATTTTTCTCATCTTTAAAGTGAAGAAAAATACCAATGTCATGAGGTACCTTTCAGTGCATCTGGCAGACAATAAATGGTAGTTATTACCATTCTAATCTCTATTCGCTAGTGAAATGCTTAGTGATTAATTCCATCTCCGGCCTCTGTCCTTACCTTATTCCATAGACAGGGCTGGCCTCATTAAGATTTTATTAATTATAAATGATTATGAATGATCACAATTATGAATTATTGAGATTGCGGAATCTCACAAGGCAGGAACTGTTTTATGACTCTCTCTTTCCCAGGCGTAGAACACTGTTTTGCACATTGGCAGATGATTTAATTCAACAGTCATTTCCTGAGTACCTGTTTTGAACAAGGCATTGAAGTGTGGATACCAAGATGAGCAGGACCTGTTTCCTGTTTTTAAGAGAGCTTAGTCTAACAGGGACTAATAGAGACGACCAGGACAGTTTGATAAGCGCTGCACCAGAAGTGTGGAGCAAGAGCCTTGGCAGGAAAGGGACTCATTCATTCTCCCTGGAAAGGTGGTGGGGCAAAGACTAGAAGGTTCTTCCTGGCAGAGGGAACAGCATGGGCAAAGATAGGTAGATATGAAAGTGTGTGGTTTGGGAATGACAGTCTGATGTGACTGGAGTGTAGGTCACATATTTGGGAAGTGAGTGGCAAGGGCTGAGGGGAAAGAGATGGACTGGGGCCAGATTCTGAAGGACTTGATGCTGCAGTCAGGGGAGCCATCAGAGGAATATGCTCAGATGTGTAGTTAACAGAAGCAAGGTGGTTATAATGACATGGACCAAGGTTTATATAAGGATGCTAAAGGAAAAAGGCATGATTCAACATTATACATGTAATACTGTCACAACACCACTGAAAGGAAACATCAACCTAGGCTTAGAAAAAAGATTGGAAGGAAATGTGTGAAAATGTCAGCAGTGGTTATATTCAGGCGGTGAGAATATGAGCATTTCCTCCCTTCTGTGTTTCTGGATTTTACAAATTTATTCATTTCATTAAAGACATTTACAATATTTTGGGTGGGGAAAGAAGAGGGCGTTTGGAGAGGAGGCCGACGAGGAGGAGAGACGGGAAGGGTATGTGTGGGGACACTTGCACAGTCTGGGTGAGCGGAACTGAGGCCAGATTTGGAGCAGCAGGGTGAGGAGGGAATTGACCTTACATCGTTTGCAAGTGACATTAATTGAAGAAATAGAAATACAAAAACATTTTTAAAAAATGCTCAGCTTTGTTTATTGAATCACAGAAATGCAAATTAAAAGCAAGATGCATTTTAAAAATTTATTTTTTTCCTTACCAGTTAGGCAAAGATTTAAAAGGGTGATAATGCTGATGAGAAGGTGGGAAAATCAGCGACCTCAGACACTGGATAGGAGAGTTAACTGGTGCTACCATGTTGGCAATGCTTGTCATTTTTGAAAAGTGCATACCCTTTCATACAGAAATTCTACCCTTGGAAATTTATTCAGGAAATAATAGTACAAGGTGCACACATATATACACATCCTCCACATACAGGGATGTTTGTTGCAGCATTGTTTATTACAGTGAAAAACTGGAGGCAATTTAATGTCCATTGAAAGCAGACTGGTTAAGTAAGTTATGGTACATTCAATGAAATTCTATGTAGCCTTTAAAGAGAATAAGGTAGAGCTTCACACATTCAAATTAAAAAAATTCAAGTGTGTGAAGGATATTCTATAGCAAACTGTTAATAATGGTTGTCCCTGGGTCAGGGGAGGGGAAACTTTTGCTTAAATATTTTATAATAACGTAACACAAAACCAATATGGTTATTTCCATATTTGAGAAGAAAAAAAGACACCTGCAAGGCACTGACAGGACTTTGGTGACTGAACATGAGAGCAAGTGGAGGGGAGGAAGGGAGCAGCTGAGGATCCCTGCGGTCTCTGGCTAGAGTGCCTCAGGAGATGGGCAGCCACACAAGAAGAGGAGGTTGCTGGGGGAAGGCTGAGCTAGGTTTTGGAATGCTTTGAGTTTGAGATGCTACCCTTTGATGGAGATGTTGGAGGTCCCTGGGTGCCATGGTGGGGGCTCTGTGTAGCTGGCAGACAACCTAAGGGCATTGGGCCTCTTGGAGTAGGAACTACTGAAAGAAAATATTTGGTACTGAGGAGAAATCTCATAATATATTGCCCAATCCCCACAAATCCTGAAATCAGGGACACTTTATGAGAGGTGATGGTGTAGCAACTCAAGGGCTGGGTACATGAGCCTGAGGGAGTAAGTCAAGGATTGGCAGGGATTGAGCATCCCACACTGGATGGTTTCTGCAGCAACTGTGTGCACAGCAGTGGCTGCCCACGCTTGTCTTCTAGCTCAGACCGCCTTGCTCCTGGCTGTATTTGCAATAACTCCTTTATTTTCCTCTCCTGTAGCTGTGCCCAGTGGAGCGAGTGGCACTGATACGAGAGATGCAGCTACTGCCACAGAGGCACATTTGAACTCATCTAACCACCCAGACTCTGAAGAAAAAACTCCAGCACCAGAATCAGGTAACTGCTTCTGGTTACCAAGCTCCCACTCTTAATAACCGAGCAGTTAAATCTGGACAGCCACTCCTTAGCACAGGGCACTCAAGACCTTTTTATGAAAGACAACATGACATGTCGGGAAGGAAACAGAAATAGGAACAAGGATGAGGATCCTAGATTAGCTCCCTGACTATTGGGAAAGCTTGGGGAACAAATTTTCTCACTCTAGAATCTCCTCTATTTCTCATCTGCAAAAAAGGCTACAGTAAAAACAACCCTGCCTACATCACAAGGCTGTTGAAAGCACCCAGTGAGGTAATTATGCAAAGGTACTTTATAAACTATAAAACGCATTACAAATATAAGGAGTCCTATCATGAGGCTGTAGTTCCTGTGATAATTACAGTGGCTCACAGCCGAAGGATTTGTTTATAGACTCAAAGAACTTAGAGTTTTTTGGGGGTAGAGTTGGCCTTTACAAATGTGGGCCCAGGGAGAGGTGACTATTTCCAGCATGGTGTGGAGCATCCACTTAATAGATTCAAAGGAAGGAGGAAAAAACAGAAGAGATGGAAAAGACACTAAATACCTGAGGGTGGCCAGGATGTGGGAGGAGAGCCAGCACTACCCCACAGGAGACTCTCCTTTCAGCCACGGGTTGGTTGGTCCTAACTGTGGCTGAGCATTCTTCTGTTCAGCAGTTTCTTTCTCCTCTTCCTTTTTGAAATCCTTAATCTCCATGGAGCCTCCGTGGTGTCTAATGGGCACTCCTGACTGCTAAGAACTTGAAGTTTGCAAATGGCAACAGGATCATTTCCCCTGAATCAGGGAGCACCTTCTCTTTCAGGGCAACACTTTGGAATACTGAAAGCAGATTTTACCATCCCAGCTCTGATGGACCCAGAAAATATGAAAGACCAATTTTTGAGTGAGGTGAGACTTCTGCCCACTTCTAATTTTGATCAGTCAGATGACTTGACAATGCAAGGCAATACTGTCACAACCAATACATTAGGAGAAAAAGCTTTGGAAAATTAGCTCATCTGTTCCCAGCACCATCACTTTGGCTCATGGTGACAGGTTGGTTCATATGCTGAGATCTTCTCACATCTTTTTCTTACTCTCGCCAACATTTTTCCTGACCTCGTTTTTTTTTATAAAAAAAAATCAAGACAGCATAGTCAGAAGGACCTGAGTTTGGGTCTTGGCTTTCCACTTATTAGCCATGTGACCTTGGACAAGTAACTTAATCTTTCTGAGCCTCAGTTTCCTCCTGAATTAGGAATAACAGTACCTAACTCACATGGTTGGTAGTATGATTAAATGAATTATCCATAGAAAGTGCTTATTTAGCAAATTGGCACATAGTAAGTGCTCAATAAACATGAACATTAGTTCTTATTATCATTATCAACCTTGTTATTGTTCTGAGTATACAACTGTTCCAGGCTTTTTTTTTCTGTTCTTTTAAGAGTATTGTGAGATGGGAGCTTGTGAAGAGGAAGAATTGTCCCTAAATATTGCCAGAAAAGTCTCAAGCTGATTTTTGAATATGGCAAAAGGGCACATTTTTCAGTTACAGCAGATGAGAAGCACAGGATGTCAGAGGTCATCTAGCCAAAATCATAATTTTACAGACAAGGACACAGATTGGCATCTATCTGGTAGCTTATTGCAATTTACTCAATTTACTGGGTGCCGAAGAAATAGGACCCAGGCAGTTCATTCTAAAATCTCACACACTCAAGTTTCTAGAAAGAATGTGTGTGTGTGTAAGAATGTGTCTGTGTGTGTGCACGCACTTGTGTGAGCATGCCTGCCAGGAAGTGGGGAAGGGAACTGGAGAGGTTTCAGTGCATTTTGCTATTGAAGGAAGAACAGGTGCAAATGATGCAATTCAGCATCTGATTCAAGTAATAAGACTGCAGTGCTGAGTACTAGGTCTACAAAAGCCAAAGACCCCCTTTTTTTGGAGGGGGTGAGCCAAACCAGAAACCATCTACCTTCTGTTTTAAATTAAAGCCAATAATGGGAAATTTGGGGTCAAAATGGGAAATTCCATCTCTGGTCACGTTTGTTGGAATCTATCTGTCCCATATTAATGGAGACAATTTCTACCTCACAGATTTAAAGGATGGACTTGGTGGGGATAAGGTGTGTGGGGGGGAAGGTAGAGTACATATTATCAGTTTTAGCAGCATTTTAAATTCCAAATAGAAGGCAGGGAAACACCTGTAGCCAACTTATCCCAGAAACATTGTAACAGACACTCACACACAGAGGACTAGTGGTTTTTAACCCTGGCTGAAGTTAGAATCCTATAGGGAAGTTTAAAAAAAAAAGCCTGGCCCCTATCCTTAGAGAGATTCTATTTAATTGTACAGTGGAGCGAAAGCGGCATCCCTGCTCTTTTTTTTTTTTTTTTTTTAAAGTTCTGCAGTGATTCTGATGAATAGTCAGGGTTGAGGAGCACTCATTAAGTCATTTGTTTTAGTCTCCTTTGTCATCATATACATATATTTTGCTGGGGAGGGTGATGGTGGTGGCCTAACAAAATTGATTTATGCGCCTTCCCTTTGGTGAAGGTGCTATGACAAAAGGCAGGCAGCTGGAGGGAGGCTCAGAAAAATAAAGGGCGTGGCTGGACATAAGCGTCTATAGGTGGACCGTTTAGGGCTAAGATGACCAGGGGGTCACAAGATAGCATCAATAGTCTCTCTCTTTTTGATGTTTCAGATCCAAGAAGTCTTAAAGTTTACATTAGGTCATGAAACATTCAGATTGAAATGGATCAGCTTTGAAGTAAACAAAAAATAGCACAAGTCTACTGATCTGGAGTCTCCTCACACAATCGTCTCTGGATTTTGAGTGAATTTTAGTTTTTTTAATTCCTAGTAGATCAGAATTAGAAATAACTCCAAATATGTGAAGAGGTTAAGTGGTGGAATTTCAGACTTAACACCTAGTACAAAAGAAAACTACACATGGAACCTGCATCCCTTGATTTTACAGAATGAAATAGGTAAGCAGGAGAAGATGAAAGTATTTTGGAACAATAACCTTGAGACTGACAAGCAGACAAGAACAAAAAACCCCAAGAACGAAACAACAAAAATCCTGAAACAAACTCCATTAATCTATCTGGGGAATTAAGAGAGGACAGTAGTGGTCTGGGAAGCTAAGTAGGGCCATACTTCCAAATAAAGTGGAGGACACTTTCTTTACCAGCCACAAGCTATTAATGAGATTTCAAATTCTCTAGAATAAGGTATTATCACAATGCAATGCTAGCTATTTGTCCTACATCTAAATATTTTTTTACCTGTAAACTGGGAAATTCTGAGACACATTGTTCTTAATATTAAAATATACCTTTGGAATAATGTTCCTGCATATTTTCTTTCTGGTTTTTCTCCAAGTGTCCTAATCACCCAGATATATGCTAGAAGTAAGATACTAATACGTCAAATACAGTAGCAACTCTAGTCTGAAATGTTTAAAGTTAAAGTTTATTTGTATTCTTTGTAGGACTATCAATAAAAGACCTCAAACGTATCTATATCTGTACATGTACAAGAACCATCAAAAATTATTCACAGAACAAAAATAAATCATCTTTAGAACAAACCCAGGTAACGAAATGCAGGTATGATCTCACATATGGAACAATCTAAGTGCTACTAGCACAAAAATATGGCTTCAAAAATAAAATAAAATCTTGGGTTTTGTTTTTCTAAGGTGTATTTCTCTTTCTTGAAATAAAAAATAAATTATTTAGAACTATCATTGTAAAATAGTCATGTGTATTAACACACTTTTATTAAGGCCCTGGAGATGAAAAACAAAATCAAATTTAGAAGGTAAATTCTTCACAGGTGTGATTCAGGTTAATGTGCTGCTATCTGCTTGAGTTAATTTTAATGTAACTAGGAAATATCTAAGCACCAGTCAAAATTTAAGCTTTACTATTTATTTCAGATTTTCTGCAGCATAGTGGTCATTGAGTCAATTAGTATTTAACCTTTTGTTGGACTGGTAATTGAGTCAATTAGTATTTAACCTTTTGGTGGACTGGGAATTTTTCCCTTGAGAGTTTAGAAAAGACAAAATTATGATATTTATACATAAATATTTGTACCCCCCCAGATGATGGAGGTCCCTAAAACACAGCTTCTGTGGAAATCTCTCTACAACAACAGATAAATCTGGTTTTAAGTCCCAAACTAAAAAATTTCCTAGGGAAAAATGAGGACATTTGGATGAAAAATAAGAACTGAGCAGGAAATTAAAATACATGCTGAAATATGGGCAAAAACTACCACTTTGCTTTCCTTGGGTGGCTTACCGCATTTGACAAGTCTTGCTGGGTTGGTTACTCAAACACCTGAGGATTAACTGATCAGGAACAAAAGCGACTTCTTTCTGGCTCCTACTGTCAGCTCAGTGATATTCAACTTTCTTTCTATGACTCCCCGTGGTATCAACATTAATATCTAGGGCTTCTGAGACAATGTCAAACCAAATCAATTTCAAGTCACTTTAACTTACATATACATATAACACATATGGTACATTTTAAAGAGGAAAGAACCATTGTCATAAAATCTAACAAATGAGAGCATAAAATGTAAAAAACTCAAGAAAGTTTGGGAATCACTGCTCTGTAAGATGGATTAACATTCAGAAAAAGGAAGCCATAGGAATTGTGTTTTGTGTGGCTATGCGTGCGTTGTTTACAGAAACTGCCTTTCCATTTATCTATGTATTTTAAGAGCAGGCAAAGGATATAAATCCTCCTGTTTCCTTGAACCTTTGGGCTACTGAAAAGGCAGCTGTGCATTGGTTCCCTTTTGGATCATGTATCTTCCTCAGGTTCTTTTACTCCTCATAAGATATTTATTCTATCTCATGCAAATTTCATCACTTTTGTCCTTCATAAACTCAAAAGAATTCATAACTGGGTCATGACAACAAGAGAATGCTCCTAGAACAAATAACAATCACTCAAACATGAAAAGAGATTCTATTTAAAAATTCAACACCCCAATATACCTTGCTTTTAAAAAACTAGTAAAATAGGCCCTTGCAACTGACATATTGATAAAAACAAAGTATCCCAAGTTCTTGGCCCCCAGATGGGGGTGGGAAGGCAACTATTTACTGCTGGGGCAAACAGGAGATTTTCCTACTAGACCTGAAAAAGGGCAGGGGAAATGAAGAAGAAAGCCTTTTTGGCTTTCCACAATCTGTGGGAGAAGGAGGCCTCCAAAAGTGTATCTGGAAATGCAGGGAAGCTGTGGCATGGGCTCAGGAGCTGCTGAGTCAGGCCCAGGGACAATTCTACTCTGGTGTCAAGCCTGGGGCTCAGGGTCGACTAGGTAATCCCCAAGAGGGTTCCTTCCTCAAGTTCAGTCCCACAACTAGCCTTCTCAGAACTCCAAACTGGAGATAACAGAACTAAAACTAGATGGAAGGCAAAACAAATACGAATGCAAACTCACTTGATGGCAATTGTCTTGCTCTGGGACTTCCAAAAAACAACTGCTCCCAAACCCAGTGTGTCTCTGAGGACAGAGTGAGAGCCAGTGGTCTACAGAACTACAGATCCATAAACAAAGGCTGTAGGTAGATCAGGATCTGAAAAGCTTTATGTCTAAAGTCAAGCTAATTCTCAAGGGCGTACAGCAGTCGTAGACAGGAAACCTACTTTTTCTTTCACTGTCCACACCATCACAGGGAAAGATGGAAGAAGACCAGAGAAAGCTAATTCTCGACACTAAGTGAAAAAAGCAAAAAGCTATAGCAGCATGAGTACGTCATTTTACCACATTTCCCTTACCAAAAGACTGCCCTAGACCGCAACAGTCCCTTGGTGATAGTGCCTGGAACAGTAAGTGCTCAAGAGTTTGTTATAGTTACCTAGCTATAATCTCCCCTCTGTCATAGCTGGTATTGCAGAGACTCAGGGAATATGATGACCTGATGAAAATGTAACTCTTTTTGCTGCTTCGGCCCAGAAAACTTATTGCTCCAGTGATATAAAAGGGGAATAGGAAGCTCGTTTCCTAAATCCTACCAAAATTGTCCTTGTAAATGGCCAAGTCTGGTTGTCAGCTTGATAAGCACTTTGCAAGCACTGCACCTGAATTCCAAATTCCATTCACCCCTGGTCTAAGCTACAGCCCACAATGTGGTGATGTGATGGGTGGAAGGAGTGCAAGGAGTATATTAATCCACCTGCTTCTCTTCAAGCATGTACCTCCTCCCAGCAAAACAGAGGTATGTACCTATTTGGGCTGAAGAAAAGCCAATTAAGCAACACCTGCATAAAAATTATCAGCTGTTGCCGCCTTCCTCCATATTAAAAAAAAATCTTACAGAATAAATTCTAAAGATGGCAGCATTCTCTAAAGAAATACTCAGAAAAATATTTAGATAGGAATAGGCTCAAAGGATAATCTAAAATTTAACATCTGGTAACAACTCTGAGCTTCTAGCTTACTTCTACTGTTAATTTTTTTACTCTTTTCTCTTCCTTCAAGCTAACCTCATAACAGAGAGCTGCATAATCTGTGCAACCATTTTGGGCATTTAATCTTCCAAAGTAGGCAGCCATCTAAAGAGCTCCCGCAATGCCAATAAGATATATTGCATCCATCAAAAACACACTTGATTTTGTGTCTTCCCCAATACCCCAATATAGGTACATTTATCAGCCCTCTGTAATCCATAACCAACACTTGAGAGCCTTCAAACCTCAATGTAAGACATCAGGCACGTTACATACTTAAGGCCATCAAAACTGACAATTCTTTTTACCAGGTTTTCTGCTGCACAACTGAAGGCTTTTACAAAGAATTAATTAATCATGGCTAGAGCTGAGAACAGCCACCAACAAGCACAGAGTATGTTTATGATCCCCGCTCCTCCAACAAAGGGCACTACTATTTCAGAATTGGTAATTTTTTCCTATTAAACTAAGTGATTTTGACCACAGTATGCCCTCAGCTTGGAGGGAAGAGATAAGACTGTATAAGATAATTACCAACGGTCAAGAAAATATACAAGTGCCAGAACAAGTGGGCCTCAAGTCTGCAGATCAGATAAGCACAATGAGCAGCTCCTGTTTTAGATCTCTGGCTGGCAGACACGGGAGTGTTATGAAGGGAAATGTTTTAAAGGGCTGTGTGTTGGGGGGCCATGGTGAGGTTGCTGAAGATGCAAGGTCCAACACAAAGAGCCACCCGAGAGAGGGCAGTGCTCAAGAGGTCAGAGTGCAAGCCTGGGCGTGGTGAAAGGGAGGCTTGGTGTCTGTCTGGGCTTCACTCCTGTTCCCTTATAAATATTCTGCCATGTAGAAACACCCACTCCATGCATATGGCTCCTGCAGGTCCTTTTTTTTTTCCCTCTCCTCCTTTCTTTTGTTAAAATTTCCTTCAAGTTTATAATTTACTCAAATAAACATCATTAACTTATTTGAGAAATGTTGTTGCTTTCTCAATACAAACAACTGCTTAGATCTTGCTTAAAGAGATTCAAAACCCTTTTAACATTACATCCAATAGCATAGAAGGCATGAACGTTTCCTATTTGTGCAGTTCTATGTACATATGTGTGAATATATATGTATATATATTTGTATATATAATATCTAACATGTAACAGTCCATATTTCTGATAGTCAAGTCTGCATTCAAGATGACATTTCACATCTCTGGAAAAAAGGAAGTAAACTAGCTTCCACGACTATTTCTGTCTCATAACAAAGTCAAGGATGACGATTGGTGAAACTGGGTCATTACTGCCAAATCGACTAAAAGCGTGGGAATAACAACTGGAATGCGCTGTCCTCACACTTTGTTTTCTTTCTTTAGAAGAGTAATCATGACTTTTAAGAAAGCGATGCTTCAGATTTGGATTTCCTTACCAAATTTTACTGAGAGGATTAGAGAAAGAAGCAATTTAAAAGTTAAAGACTGAGATAAAATTACCCTACCCAGAGATTTGCTAGTACAAATGGATAAAATCTTCATCCCAAACAAAAATTATAACTTACCAATAGAAAATGTCCTTTTTTTTTTTAAATAGGAAATATTCAGAGATCACTGCTATGGGATGGTTAGCCCTTTTCTGTGTGGAAGAAAGGTTGTTGACTTCGGATGGCTTATGGACAGCATCTTTCAATAACCTCTCCAGGGGAGAGTAAACCCTGTTGGTGATGACTGCTCCCACCACGGGGGAGGAAAGTGCAGTGGGTGTGTGAAGATGAAAATGGAATATAGAGACACAAATATTTATAGTTTTGTAAACTCTAAAGAGGAAAAAGAACACCCTTTATTACAACTGGGGTCAAAAAAAAGCCCCCTATCTAAAATGGAAAATTCCCATCTGCTATTGACAGAAGGAAATAAACATCAACAGGAGTTCAACAGAAATTACTCCTAAAGTCCAGTTTTGATGCAACAGCTCTTATCTGTGTCCTCTAAAACAGTGCATCCCCAAATCAGATCAGCCATCCATCTAGAACCAGTCTTGATTGATCAATGGGATAAACTGTTTTGTTTGGATCTTGGTATTTGCATGTTTTCCTAAAGGACAAGGGGGCCAGAGTGGGCAGAAGAATCCCTGAAAAATTCATTCTGACAATGTCCTATTGCACGCCATGTGCTTCTATCACACAGACACTTGGTCTCCACCTACTGAACCCCTGGGCTCATTTCTCACTCACACATAGTTCCTACTTTTCTCCTCTAACAACTGCAGTGCTTTCAACAAAGAGGAAAACAATAATAAAAATAGCAATAATTAAAAAGGTAATCTACATTATTAACTTCCTTTTGGTATATTACAGTGGTATTTTCTGTACATGGCCCAGAACTGAGTTCCCTATGTACATAGAGACATGGGGGGAAAGCATCGACCTTGGAAGTCTTAGCCTTGTGCCCTGAAAGACAAGCTTCCTTTCTTCATTCAAGAGTTTCTCGCCACACTGCTTCTGAAGTAGCAACATTCTGTAAACCTGGTGGGGTTGGGTAAAGGGCTTGGGGACAGGAGAGCGGGAAATTTCCTTCTGTCTCCCCCCACAGTCTGTCTATTCAGAAAGCCCGTCAGCAGCTGCTGTTTTTGAATTCACCATTCTCCGTGATGGAAAGCTTGGTGGGGTTGGTGGGGGAGATGCCATTGCGGACCTGCATGCTGTATCGCTCCTTCACTTGGGTCAGCGCGCTCATCAGTCTGGTGTTGGCCGAATCCAGGGACACGATCCGTTTTTCCTACAACACACCAATCATGGCTTTATTCAGGCTACATGCAGGAAATCATACCATAATACTCTACTGAATGACCGTTCTAATGCTTTCTATCAAACAGCAGTACGCATGATGCTTCCCAGACAAATGGAACGTCTCTGCCTCTTTCTGCACACTAGTCAGGTTCAGCTTCCCCTGAGCCCAATGGGTCTGTGTTTATTTTCTCTCTCTTTTTTCCTTTCAGCACAGCAGAGTTTGTTATTAATAATCCCTTGGGACACCAGGACGTCATGTAAAAATGACACCACATGTTACTTCAGACTATGCAACAGAGGTGTCAAGCTGCCTTACTGTATTAAGTGCTTTGGGTCAAAATTAAAACATGGAAATTAGGTGGCAAAGAAAGAAGCACCAGAGGTTTCATTTCACAGAGGAGAAGTGCATGTGATCTATGGGTTCTTAGCCCCAAAAGAGGGCACATCAGTCACATTGGGAAAGAATTCACATTGTGCTCAAAATTAAAACAATACATGGTGGCAGTTTATAGTCACCAACAAAGTGAGGATGCAACAGCAAGAGGGGGAAAAGCAGCCCAAAGCTCAGACCAAGGAGTTATTTGATATGGGGAGGGAGATGTGGCCGAAGGGGGATGCCATCAACATAACACATGAAAACAGACAGAGAACACAAGCTCCTAGACTCATTCCAGCTCAGAGTGACTCCAGGAAAACTGCTCAATAAGGAGACAGCTTTCATTATACTTTTGAGTCTCTGAAAAAAAAAAAAAGCGTTAAAACCAATATTTTGGGAACAAAGATTGTTGAATACACAAAAAAAAAAGAGGGAAAAAAGAACAAAAAAAAAAAAAAGAAAAGGCAATCTAAAGGAAAGTAGGCTCATCTAAATTAAAAAAGAAAAAATCATCCCATCAAAATATTATCAGTTTCACAAAGATTAGGAGAGAAACCCTAATCTCAGCTTCAGCAGCTAGGTAAATCATTCCAGAATCTTTCCAACATAAAGTTGTTACTTTTCAGAAAACAAGTTAACGCTGAAAAGGACAGTCTTTACCTAAGCTCATAAAATTAAAAAGAAAATAGTACACGAGGAACAACCCCCACAGCCAAAAGGAGCTTTCCTACCCTGGGAGTTTTTGAATTTACCCAGGGAAAATCATAGTAAGGTCAGTCACGGTAAGGTTCAGAGAGGACGTATAAGGGCCGAGGGTTTGATGCTGCTCCGTGCTATTAAAGCAGTAGTTATACAGGGCTGTATGCATGCAGCACTGCTCTCCTGGGAAACTTGCTGCCGGGAGGATGCAGAGTGAATGCAACCGCCTTGGCAGAAAATTTAGGTAAAGGTTATCCAACAGCAGCATCAAGTAACACTTCCCTTCAACCTCCTACTTTGGCAGTGGGGCGGGGATCGGCATGGCAGCAGTGCTGGTGGTCATAGTTTCAAAAGTGTGAAAAAAACTAGCTCACACTTGTTATTATCACTAAAAAAAATTCTTCCTTTCCCCCATGGAGAGCTCAGATGGTAAGATATAGAAAATCAGCATTATTAACTAACCACTAATCTAGTATAAGAGGCTTTTTACTTTGGGAAGATAACTTGTTTCAAGGATAGGCAACAAAGAAAGAAAGATCTGCAAGGCTTTTTAAAAAATAATAACTAAAAAAAATGATAGCAGTGGAGTTTACTGGGATAACAAGTATAGATCTTTTAAAAGCCAGTAGGTAAGGGTTGGTCAGTGGTTACCAGAAAACAAGGGATGGGAGCCAAATACGATGTTTCCCTCCTATGGTTAGGAATGATCTCTAAACAAACTGGCAAAATCTTAAAATGATTAAAAAAGAAAAAATGTTTCACTATTAGGATAAATTATAAGGCCCCAATACTGAGGAATGCAGGATTCTTCAGAGTTTATCCAACATTCATGAAAAATTATTTGATTCTTACAGGGTCAAATGGAAGGCTAAGAATGATGGTGATTATTTATTTCCTACAAAGTAACAACTGAAGCCAAGCAACACCCCTACTAAAGAGCTGAAAGTTTCCAAGAGGAGAAACTCCTTTTTGTAACTCCCCCCAATGCCAACCTCTCAAAATAAAACAAAAAGTAAAAAAAAAAAAAAAAAAAAAAAAAAAATCAAATAGGGACTTTTGAAAGTCAAGTTCAGTTGGCAAAAGATGCTCTGACCTTTTGATTCTGCCTGCATTGAAAGGCAAAGCAATCTAATCACTCCTGCCTGACAGGAAGGATTTCGGGTGTGGGGAGCGCAGGAGCTGGAATGTGTAGGAGGCCAGTGCACTGGGCCAGGGCTGGGAACTGCTCAGCTAGAGAACGGACGGGGTTTACTTGCCTGTTTGAATAATCTCATTTCCATTTATGACCTGTAATTTAACACAGCGGAGATATCACTTGCAACAGTAACTAGGCAGCTGCTTTGCTTCTCATGGGAGGAAGCCCTTTTCTGTTCTCCATCTGAGTCACATGGAGAGATCCTGGAGGTGAAAGGTGGCACAGTCCCTCGGCTGATGTTTAAGAAATGATCCCTTAGTACCATCTCCAGGATCCCCATGGCCGTGCTACAAGGTCCAGGACAGGTGATTCTGCCCTCACTAGTGGAGTGCCCATCCTCTCACAGTTCCAGCTAGAAAGCGGCTGACCCAGGCCAGGCCTTGGA
This sequence comes from Ceratotherium simum simum, assembly GCF_057802395.1. Classification (NCBI taxonomy): domain Eukaryota; kingdom Metazoa; phylum Chordata; class Mammalia; order Perissodactyla; family Rhinocerotidae; genus Ceratotherium; species Ceratotherium simum. The sequence continues at coordinate 14,091,778 of NC_141901.1, read as the reverse complement.
GCATGAACTGACTCTAGAATGGAGACGGAGAAGCTGAATCCAGGGAGAAGCCTATCCTGTAGGGGCACAGGTTTGCTGAAAGAGATGAAAACCAGTTCACTGGGCACCTGGCCTTTAGTGTTTTGAGAAATGTGGGCTCAACTCTAATTTAAGAAAAGCAACTGCATTCATTTCAGAAATATTTCTTACTACCAGCAGTACCAAGGCAGATGTCAGGGACATAAAAGTATGGGTTACCTTGCTGGGAAGCTTTCACCCCCAAACATTTCTTCATTCTATTAAATGATGCCAGAAGGGCTGCTCTGCTCCATCAAACACTTAAGATGTAAGATTTATCCTTACAAAGGAAAGGATCTGATATAAAAAGTCATTTATTACAAAGGTTTCCAAAGGATGTTCAGTCTTTTGCCAAAGGATGTTCAAAGACTTACTGATACAGGATTTCAATGTATCAAGTAAGACAACAGCTGGAATTGGGAAACCTTCCTTTTAAGGAGATTATAATTTTTTAAAAACTATCTTTAATGTTTATGATTTGTGCTGTTCTTATTGCAGCGGTTTTTCAAAATGCGGTCTAGTGGATTCTCCAAGTAGTCTTAGGGATCCATAGTGGGCCTCTGGTAGAATAATTTATTATATAGTAATGCCTATGTTTGAACAGGTAATTTATTATATCTAGCCAACCTCAGTGTGATTTGATCCATTAGCTGAGAGTGGTCCTTGTTGTTGAGTGGTCAGTAGGAGCAGCTGGAAATTGATCTATGGAAGGTGCCAATGGTTCCACCAAAAACAGTCCAGGGAATAAAACTAATTGATAACCACTGCCTTAAGGTAGGGATCCAAAATATTATCTGCCTTAGCCATACCACAAGCCTGACACTGACTGATGCTTTGAGGATAACATTTCTCCCATTTCTGAACAGTGACACCCACCTGGTTAACTGAGAGAAGGTCCTTACTTTCCAGAGCTTTCGAGACTTGATAAATCTGATTCCCTCCCTTGCTTTCACGTTCTACGCCTATGACTCTGCTTCATACCCAGTCATCTTGCCCTAGATGTCAAAATAGGGGGCGGGGGTGGGGTAGAAATCTGCAAAGCTAAAGATGAGGCTGTCTTGACATGCAGCGGAGGAAACGGAAATACTGTATGCATACAGCCATGACTGTGACACACCCAAGCTCCCTCTGCTTAAGACTGACACAGTTTTAGACCAGCTGAAATGATTAAAACTGTCTGTTTTATCCCATTAGAACTAAAATCTCTTCTGGTGTACTTATTAATAGAACTCTCCCTGCTTTATATTGTCATATTGAAAATCCTAAAGTGAAAACTTATCAACACTAGTTTTCCTGACTAAATTGCCTTCTTTATCCAGGTTGTTTCTCTTAAACCTCTGGGATGAATTTGTTTTTTGTTTTTTTTGGTGAGGAAGCTTGGCCCTGAGCTAATATCCATGCCCATCCTTCTCCATTTTGTACGTGGGATGCCACCATGTACTGGTGGCCTGATGTGCTGTGCATAGGTCTGCGCCCGGGATCCGAACCTGTGAACCCCAGGCTTCTGAAGCGGAGTGCATGAACCCAACCACTATGCCACCAGGCTGGCCCCTCTGGAATGAATTTTTTTAGTACATACAACGAGACGGTCTTGTCTCTGCTACCCTTACCTCACTCACTTTGGGGACACCCACCTAGAAAGGTTTAAAAAAAAAAAGGACCAAGTAAGATAATTACAGCAGATCTTGCTTCTGATTCTTAGGTCTCAAGATCCATAAACTATAGAGCTCAAGAGTCTAAAATATTCTGGGGAGCTATGCTGGTGAGGGAGCATCACAACTCACACTCGTCTTCCAAGTTTAGTATGTTTGAAGGAGTATGAGGCCCATAGAGCATTCTTCCCACGGCTGCTTTTAGCCTCACTCCCAATTTCTTTGAAAAATAAACCCCATCCCACATTAACCCTGTCAGGAAACTAGACTGGAGGTGTTAAGTACATGTTTAAGAATACTGGGCCCTCTAACATAGACTGACTACTGGCTGATATGCAGAGAAGACAGTAGAACATAAAGTTCTTGCTCTCCTTTTTTTCACAACTTAGGGATGTGATATGGTTAATGGTGAGAAATGCAAACCTGGTTGAGTTGTCTTCAGGGAGGTGACACAATCAGTGGCTAGACCAGCCACTATCAAAAATGCACCTGCCTTTTGTTATTTGTTTTACTCTAAGAAATACAATTATATTTTGCATTGATAAAATGAAAAGGAATTAGAAACATTTCCTGCCTCCTGGATTTTGCTCTGATCGATCATGTCCCTGTGATGTGCTCTTAGCAGTCATCGTGCCATCAGTGTCACAGGTATAAGTTATAGTGAGCAGAGGCCCAGGTTCTGATTTCATCAACCAAAAGAGGCTCTTTAAGCACAGTGCCAACAAAGAACGGCAGCCAAGCAAATCTCAAGCATCAGTGCCAAATCCTGAACCAAAAGAATAACAAGGAAAGGTACCTTCTACAATCCTGTCTTTCCCCTGCAGTTCCACTACTGTTTGGGGCTAGAGGTTGATGGCACAGTGGACGTGACTGACAAGACCGTGAACATCACAGCCAAGCAATGGTCAGTGGAGGTCACAAGCCAGACACATGCAGTTACCCTCTTAGAGTTTTTCACAGTTACCCTCTTAGAGAATGCCCTCCTTTCCATAAGGAAAGAAGTAAACTCCATCATGCACCAGGTTGAGATTTATCAAGCAACTGCACTAAGCACGCTGATACTTTGCTGGGTTAATAGACTTGTCACCAGTAAAAGAAAAGTAATATAGGTCACATAGAAACTCTTTTCATCTTCAAAAGGTAATGCTGAGAACTGTCTAATGACCCCATTTTCCAATACATGTCTTGGCATTTACTTTAAAGGGGTCACCTAGTAAGTCAGGAAATAACAGTTATTATAAACAAGTGCCTTCTACTAGATTCAGAGCCTGCTTACCTGTGCATCAATTATTTTTTGCTTCGCATCAATAACTGCTTGCATCTCAGCATGATCCTTTTTCAATTCTTCTTCCACAGCCATTAGCCTAGAATGTGGCAGGAAGGAGACATCAATATCTTCAAAGAGAGGGCTAGCTAGTGTAGAGGACAAGAAACCCAAAATTCATCATAGTTCAATATGTCCACTCCTTCCTAAGATAAGATCTGCAACCATGCTTTCTTTCTTCTCTCCCACCTTGGTAGAAGACATCCAAGGTTGATTTTTTCACCTGTGACTGGATCCCGTGCATTTTCATCTCCTCTGGAACAGTATTCCCATAATCATATCCTCCCTCTCCTCTATCAGATCCCTTCCTCAGCACAATTTATTTCATCTTAAGATATCAAACCACCAAAGAAGAAACAAACAATCGTCTCTTAATCATAAGTTACCTTGTAACAGTTGTTCTTTCTCGTCCGCTGCACAGCTAAGTTTCCTCAGAGAGTACTCTATACTTGGTAGGTCCACTTTCTTTCTCATCCACCATTCACATGTTAACTCACTGAAGTCTGATTCCATGAACCTCTCAGTAAGACTGCTAATTACCTCTGTACCACAAAACAACAAACCTTTTCTAACTTCAGTCTACTCGACCTGTCCATAGTATTTGACAATACTGAAGCACAGTGGTTATGAGCATGGACTCAGGAACTCTGGCTTCAAATCCTGGTTGCACCACTAAGGGACCTTGGGCAAGTGACTTAATGAATTTGTTGCTCGTTTCTTTATTTGTAAAATGAGAATAATAATAATGCCTACCTTAGAGGTTGGCATTAAACAAATTATTGTTAACAGATTTATCAAACTATTATTTGTAAAGTGCTTAGAAAAGTGGCCCATAGTAAGTGCTATGTAAGTGTTTGGTAAAATTGACCCCTCCCTAGTCTCTCTTGACATCCTTGGCACTCTCTCTCGGTTCTCTGGCCCTAAAGATATCCAGTGAAACTCTCTTCCATGTCTCTGGACTCACTGTGAAAAACTCAGTTAGTCTTGGACATTGAATCCTTAGCTTTTTTTTTTTTTTTTGTGAGGAAGATCAGCCCTGAGCTAACATCCGATGCCAATCCTTCCCCCTCCCTTTTTTTTTTTCTGGCTAAGGAAGATTGGCCCTGGACTAACATCCATGCCTATCTTCCTCTAGTCTATATAGGACACCGCCACAGCATGGCTTGACAAGCAGTGCGTCGGTGCGCACCCGGGATCCGAACCTGCGAACACCGGGCTGCCAAAGTGGAACACGCACACTCAATGGCTTGCACCACCGGGCTGGCCCTGAATACTTAGCTTTTTAAAATCCAGTTGTCCTCTAAGACCTCTCAAAGGAGTCACTAAGTTTTTAATTTTTCTAATTGTTATGATTAAAGAAAAATACACTACCTCTATCTTCAAAGGAAGTGCACTAAGGTCTCACATTTAGAAAACTGTGATAGATATAGTCAGTCATCACATTTGTACCAAGTACCACAAAGGATATGTAGAGTTGAAAACAGCTTTTGCTGCCACTGCTTTAGGATCATCTTCTCACCTCTTAGTACCCTTGTAGCCCACACCCACCACCACCAGGTGATCCTCTAACCTGCTGATGATGCTTTTCATCTGGCTGTCTTTCTCTTCCTGCTGCCTGCGGAGCCGCTCCTCGCTGTCCTCTAGCCGGGCCTTGTATTCCAGCAGCAGCTTCTGCATCTGCTGCTCCTGCACCAGCAACCGGCGTTCATACTCCTCCAGCCGCCGGCTGGACACTCTCAGGCGCTCCTTCAGTTTAGTAATTTCCTGTTCATACTAGAGCAGGGCAGAAGAGACACCAAAGACAAGGAGAGAAAAACTGGAGTTATGTCGGTTTTAGAAGTTAGTGATTTACTTTTTATGAAAGAAACCCGAGGCAATGTAGCTGGATGCTGTCTGAGCTGCCACTCCATGTGTGGCTAATGTTCTTTAAAACTATTAATAGGCATAATGGTAATGGAGCTCTGCCCACCTCCTAAAATTACATTTTTAATCTTAACTTGGCATTCCAAATCTATATATTTATGTATCTCTCTTCATATTAAACTTCATATTAAACAGTTGCTGCAAGCCACATTCAATTTGTGATGGTATCAAATGGGAGTAGAAAAAAAAAAGATCAAGCATTTAGAAGCCTGACAAACTACTTAATATAAGCCAGTTGTCTACAAGGGAAAAGACTGCTGTATCATCACCTGTACTATAGGATCTCTGACATATCTTGGCCCATCAGACTGCCATTCCTTCACTTTACTAGAATCAGTCCTTTATAGAACAAGCAACATTTCTATTATGTGAAGCTATTAAATCAATAAATAGAATTTTATGGCAGAGTATGGTATTGCTGCTTTCCCCGCAACTATAAACGTGTAAAATATTCTGGTCACAAGCACTAAGCAAAAGGCCTCCACGTTCTCCAGTGCTCAGTAATACTGCCTCTGGGCCCATTTTCATGGAGTGGTTCATCTGCGCAATTTGGTAACTGCTTACTGAAACACGTCTGTTTTCTCACTAAAGCTCTATATAATTCAATTGGTTACATGGTCCTTTCTTTTTTTTTTTTTTTTTAGATTTTATTTATTTATTTTTTCCCCCCAAAGCCCCAGTAGATAGCTGTGTGTCATAGCTGCACATCCTTCTAGTTGCTGTATGTGGGACACGGCCTCAGCATGGCCAGAGAAGCAGCGCGTCGGTGCGAGCCCAGGATCCGAACCCGGGTCGCCAGCAGTGGAGCGCGCTCACTTAACCACTAAGCCACGGGGCCGGCCCACATGGTCCTTTCTTGTACTGAAGTTTCTGTGGTTGCAGTCTGGGTACACTGGAATGTCAAGTTTCTATGTGAGGTGAGAAGCATAAACATTCTTGTGGATGTTCCACTTAAATTCATTAGTAATTAATGACAAATCTGTATGGTGCTTTGTAAAATGCAATCTATTTTCACATAATATCCCATTTAATTGACAATTAGACAATTAGCTTCATCATAGTCTGATATCATAGTCCTAAACTACGCTTGTTAATCTAGAAGATCAAAGATGACAATTTTTATGACATCTGAAGAGGTAGAATGCATCAACAAGCATAGTTTAGGATCATGCTGATAAATAAGCAGAAGCTAGTTGCCTGGTTGTTAATTAAATGAGATAATGTCATACATGATGCCAAGGTTCTTGTTTGATAATCCTTTTTTTCCATGTCAACTTTTCTTAAAAAAATAAAATAAAACCAAAACAATACATAGTTAATGTCCTTTTAAAAATCATCTATAGAGCTAGAAGTTCTTTATCTAGAAAAGACAAAAAGAAAAAAAAATCATTACCAAGGTATAGAAAGGAAGTCTAGTCCAAGGGTATTTTGGCCTTGGTTGAAGACTAATAACCAGTTTATAGAAACACTAAATATTCACCTAAAGTGACTAGAAATGAATAGCAGAGTATTCTCCAAATTAAAGCAACCTACATAAAAAAAAAAAAATTAGAACTAATTCTCCCACCCCAGCTTGACGGATATTTTCTGCATATTTTCACGTAAGGACTCTACTGAATTATTATACATAGATATGTATATGATGGTTACCATAAGAGATGGAGTTGAAGTTGGGGAGGGGGGAGATCATGTTCTTGCCCAGACAAACCTTTTGGTGGCCTATCACTGTGGGGCAATAAGTCAATAAAGACAGACTAGGTTCTACCTTCTCAGCATGCTTGGCTTCATCTTGATTTTGCTCCGTTTCTTCCACATCCTCTTCATATTGCCCATTGTTCAGCACCCAGGCTGCTGTCCTCTCCACTGGGGACATTGTGGCAGAGTCCACAGGTGACTGAACCTGCATCAGAAATATTTATTAGCATCTCCCAAAACAGCTCATCTGCTAAAAGTTATGTTTCACAAAGAGAGCTATTCTTGGAAGACATAATTGTGACTCTTGTTTTCTAATAAATGCCCTCAGTTCTAAGTAATATTTTATTAATGCCAGGGCTGAGAGTGAGAAAAGAGAATATCCATTTGTATAAGGATAAACTACTCTGAACAGAAATTCCTATGTATCACATCCAAGAACCTGCCTTTTTCTCCCTCCAAAGAAAGCCAAGGCCTTAAAATTGTTAATTAGTCTAGCGACCCAAATTACCTAATGAAATTCCAGTGACGACAGAATGAGAGAAAGAAAGCACAATGTGATGGTTGATTGCTCAGGTAAGGAAATGTCTATTTAACCCAGAGATTATCAGGAACCAAAGAACTGATGAACGCTCAACAAACTCACAAAGTGCCCATTTATATATCAGAATGCCGAATTCTTAATTTTCACATTAACCATTTAGAGAAAAGTGAAAAAAAAAGTGACACTGGTCATTTTCAGAGAGCACTGACTTCTTGATGGGTTAAGATCACTCAGAAGTCCATATTTTAGACTGGAAAGTTTCTTGATGAATACAAGATCAAAACAATGGATATCGAATTAGTCTAAGGGATATTTCTATCAAGTTAGGATAGCTAGATAAATTGCCCTTTTCCAATATAGATATACAGAGTGATAAGAACTCTGGTCTTGAGTAGCAACTCTGCCACTTAAATTGTCACTTAATCTCTTAAATACTCTTTTCCTAATCTACTGAATAGGGATACCATCACCACCACCATCACCACTTATCCTGACCATTTCATAGGGAGTTGCAAGGATTGAATAAGACAATGTGTATGAAAGGTCTTCGGAAACTACAGGGTATTAGAGAGCTTAGATGCTATTACTATATTTATGTTTAGAAAACTGGCACTGGATATTACAATTTATATTAGGCTACTGAAAATTAGTGCTTTTTCCACAAACAATGCTGGAAATATACAACAAATTCTATTTCTCTGGCCTGCCTGAGAGAGAGAGAGAGAGAGAGAGAGAGAGAGAGAGAGAGAGAGACAGTGAAAGAGAGAGAGAGAGCAAGCAAGCGCAAGAGCAAAGCATTGTATTTGAATTAGCCTTTCTATAATTAAAATGGATTTCTACTTTGAGGACCAAATATAATCTCATAACTGAAGAGAATTTTCCCTGTATACCTTAAGAATCTTTATGTCATTCTGGAATAGAACCCAGGTAAACTCTAAATAGACAGATATTCTAAAAGAAGGGGTATTTGGATGACTCTGAGATTTAGAAAGACTAGATGAAAAAAATTGGTTGCAGAGACTAAAAGGTTATCAAAGGTGGGTGGGGAGAGACTTGAAAATCTACACATACAAAAGTAACATGAGGGTATTTCTTAAAGGTTTGAAGAATCACATCATTTAGTTGATTTATGAACAGATTATAGATATGTATCAATAAAAAATGGCTTCATGACTGAGGCACACATAAACAATTGTGAATGACTTCTAGAAATTCCTTCTTTAAAGCCATTTTCTCCACTGTGTCAAGAAACACATAAACACGTCAAACATTAGAACCCTCAGTTCTTAAAAGTCTGCTTCCATCTCCACTATGGTATGTGTGTTTCTTACTCTTCATTCATTTGTGGATCACTTTCATTATTTTTGTCATAACCACATTATCATTGATATTTATTATCTCTTTAAAATAACCTTTTTCAGTTAGCTAAGTCCTTGCGATAAGCAATAATATCAGTAAAATCATGAGTTGATGTTACGTATATTATATTTTTATAAATATATTTTTATATTGTTACACATTTTTCTAATATGTGTTAAAATAATTACATGATTAATTAAACAAACACCTTGAATATCTAAATAATTTTGAGTATCCCACTTTGGGAATGCTGGCCTATAGGATATAGCATCATCTATAAAAGGAAGGTAATAATTATCCACATCAAAAGTTATTATAAGAAACAAATGAGACAGCATGTAAAAGCACTTTGTAAACTGTTATACAGACGCACATACACACACATACTCGTTCTCCCCCGACTGGATTTTAAAAGCAGAGAACAATAAATTGCTTTAGTATTGGTAGAGAAAAATAGTTTAACAAGGAGTTTAGGTTTTTATTTGAGATATGTACACCTGAAAGCAAAACAATGTAGTTCTGAGTCTTAAAAAATTAATAGAAAGTCAATATTTAAGGGAGACAAATGCCTTTTTAATTTTATAATCTTAGCACTTTAGCACACAGGGCACAGGAAAGCTGCTTTTCTGTGAAACCAGGATTTTCTATTCCATAGCGGTTTGAGATAAAATCGCTACTAAAACTGATAACAACTTCACTGTTTGGAATTTATTACTTCAAGGCAGATAATTCAATAGCTTTCTGCTTTATATAGTTAACAAGATGTTGCTTGAGTGAACTTTCTTGCCCTGTGATTTGCTATGGGTAACTATTTATCGGATGCCTATAAATGCACTGCAAACTAATGGTATTCCTAAGAACACACCAAGGAGAGATCTCAGCCCCTAAAAGTAGATTAACAACAACTCCTTAGGGTAATCTCAGTTTTAACTGTTAACTGAGAGGCTGTAAAAACAAGAGTTGGTTTATTCCACTGATGATGGTGGTAGCTACCATATCTTTAGGACTAACAATGTCCAGTGAATTCTGAGAGATTGCACAATGGGAACCAGGCATTCAGGTCTATTCCTACTTTATTGGTTCAATCTCATTTTCAACCACTTCCTAATATATCCTAGCACTTCCCATAGAATAAGGTAGGTGGTTAACAATTGTTGAAAAAAATAAATCAGACCAATATTAGCTATTCCTTCTACTCATGATAAAACCTTTACATAATTATAAAAGAGATGGAAAAGTAATACTGAACAAATCAAAAACAGTTATTGTGTTAGACTGGAAGAAAATAGAGGTGATTTTTGTTTCAAAATTATTTTTTGCTTTAACAATTATGTTCTTCATAGGAAAAAATTATATACTGTCTTTTACATTTTCTCCATTGGTCTTGTGTGTGCTGGTCTTATTTCCCAGTTAGACTGTCACTCCTTGAGGCATGGCACCAGATCATATAGTTTTTTTGAATGAAAGTGACTATGTAATTACATACTAGATGCTCAATAAAATATTATTCCTTTATTAATACTCTGGACTCTCTTTAGAATTCATTTCTAAAGTACAATTTATTACTAAGGGAAGGATACTCTATTTTTGCTCTAATCCTTTGGAGGTGCATCAAAGGCTTTTCCTCAATTTTTGTTCCATATTGTTTATAAGCTAGATAGACAGCAGAAGTTATTACCGCTAGTTTATAGTCAAAGAAATTGAGAAAAGAGGTTGGCAAGTGGTTCAGATCCCATTTGCTTAGCTATAGCCTTAGAAAGAGCATTTATATCCACTGACCTCCAACAGTGGATCATTAAAGAAAATGAAGGATGAAAAAGACAAAAAGGAAAGGAGCAGGAATTCCTGTTAGGAATCTCCCTTTTGAGATAAAGCTGTACAGAGATTCTCTGGGAAAAGTAGCAATGCTTTAAGGCAAAAGTGACTGAGACAGCAGTTTCACTGATCCTACAATTAGTCATAGCTTGGCTATGCTGAAGACAATTGTGAACAGGCCAGTTCCCTGTTCCTTGCTAGCACTTACTAGATATAAATGAGACTTATTGGTTTCAGCGTCTCCATAACCTGAAATAGTCAGGTTCCCATAAATGAATAACACTTCTGCTATCAACATCAAAGAAATGGCTGACTAAATTAATAAGTAAACTCAGAGTTCGTGAAGAGGTTGGTTAGGAGAGGGTTCAACAAAACCAAATGCGAAAACTGTAGCATCATTCTGATAGGCTTGTCAAAAACCCACTTTAAAGGCCTCTTCAAATTTGAATTTCTAAGGTTAGGTAGTATGCTAGAGCTGAACAACTCATATATTGTAAATAAAGTCTATTTATATGCAGGGTACATGATACACGAAAAACAAAGTGTAGAGGAAAACGAGAAAAAAGAAATCCAAATAGAGGCAGAAAAGGATCAAAAATTAAAAGATATTTTCCTGAAAAAAAAATTCCTTCTTTGTAGATTGTTTCAGTAGGATTTTATTTGCTTCCTTCCTACTCAGTAGACAGAGAAGACTGAAGGTAGTTACACTGCCAACAATGGCTGCTCCTTTGTGCTAAGATACAAATGGAATTTGCAGGGGACAAAGCCACTGATAATTATAGACGCCTACAGAACAATTTCCACAAAGAAATCCTCTAGTTTTTGGGAGAGAAGAATTCCAACACAATTTGCAATTAAAATATGTAAAAGAAGTTGCCTAAAAAAATGTGCTGATTATACAGAACTTCAGAGGCTTCATGGAAGTGAGATGAGAAAAGCAAGCAAGAAACAGAAAGATAAGGAATAAAAAAATAACAAGTCCAAAAGAATAAACCATCTGTGTAGAAAAAGCCAGTGCAGAAAACCCAGAAACTTGAGCAATCAAAATATAGTGATTTATGCTCTAACTGATATGGCAGTGGCAGTACCAGCAAAGGCATAAACAAAGATGAATACTTAAAGCTGTTCTAGGATGTCTCACTGTGGCTGTGCCCCACTTGACGCCAATATAATACAGACATTCCTCAACTCATCAATGGCTGTGGCATAACAAATTTTTAAATTGGTTGTTTGGAGACTGGATGCATTTCCTCCCTCCCATCATCCAGCCAGCCTTCTATTCACCCACAGAAACATGTATGGAGTGCTTATGTCATAGGCGTTATATTTTCCCATAGCACATATATTATAAATAACAACTGGTTCCAGATGATCACACAAAAGGCTATTTAATTTGTAATACTTATAAACAGCCAGTCTGAGTCATGAGACCTGGGAATTGAGGATTGCATGATACAGGAGGAATAGGTAAGCATTCCTCTCTTCTGTTCAGGGCCGGACCTAAGTCAACTTTTGAAAAGCAAGTGAAGGGCTCTTTCTCCTGTCCTGTCCCTTTGTGCCAATCTGATATTCTTCTCTACTCCCTATCTCATCCTCAGGACCCTCACGCTGCACTAAGCCCCCAAAAGATGTTTGCCTCCACATAGTTTTCCATCTCTAAAATTACTTATCTTTCTTTTCTCCTCTCAAGAAACACTTTAATTCTCTGAAAGTAGTTGATCTCAACTAGAAGCTAGGATAAAAGCAATGTGTGGAAACAAATTCACAACAAGGCATGGATGACCAATAGCCTCCTAACACACAAAGTAAGTGTGTGCGTGTATGTGCATATATATAAGAAAGCATTTAACAAGTGTATTCATTTAAAGAAAAGGGAAAATATTATATTATATGTAATCTTTTTTCCTTTTTAGTGAAAATGCTTATTAAATCAAATGAATTGGTAAAATTTTGGGAAATATAACAAAATATAAATGAAAAATTTAAGACAAGAAAAATTTTATTTCTTAGCAAAGAATGACCAAGCAGGAGGTTTTGCCAGGAAGTTGGCTACCAGAATCAGCTTAAGTTATTCATGCTTTTCATCCTTTCCTCTACTTCTGTATCCAAGGATTCTGTAAATGTTCTAATTTTTTTAAACGATAACTATCAAAGTAGGGGTAAGGACTCTGATCACAGCAGAGTGGAGGCAGAAGCAGCCAAATCAGTAAATGCCTACCTATAAAAACGCAAATATATTAAAGAGAAACATTGAGGTTTTATTGCAGTCTCCTCTGACCAGTGATTTTGCTGACAAAAGGATTTGTCACAGAACTCTTTTTAATCACAGAGCTCCCTAGGACTTATAAATTACGATTAGGTTTCAAAAAAAATTCAACAAATACAGCTTTTTAGGAGACAAATTTTTTAGATGAAAGATTTTATATATATATACACACACATATACAGATATATGAATTCTTAAAATTATCAGTTTGTTTCAAAGAGCAAAATATGTATTGCTGCCTCAAAATGTAATACGTAAGGAAGAAATGATTAAATTCTTGGGAAACCTTTTTGTCTTAAGAAAAACGTTTGGAAATCTCATATTAAGATCAGGTGTGACACTAGCTGGGCTTGTCCAAGTAAATAGAAATATAAGGGATTTGTAAATGTTTAGAATACTTGCCAACCACCTGTGTTTTTATCTTTTTTACCTCTCTCCTCTACCTTGCCTCTATAGGTGTTCAGTTGTTTATTTTTCTAGCCATTTCCAGGAAAAGGCACATGGGACTTGATATTTCCAGAGGGAGTTAGGGGATGGAGTAGAGAGCAGTTACATTAAATTCTTGGCTCAGAATGCAAAACCTAATTCTGGAAGCTTAAACAAAAAAAAAATTAAGGAAGATTAATGTCCAGATTCCCAAAATATATTCTAGTTGATTTGGCCTACAGAGTTCGTAGTTTAAGTCTAATTATTCATTCAACATCCCAGATCTGTTCTCAGTGCAAACTGAGGGAGCAGCTCTGCTGCTTGAAGAGAAGGGAAGGCCCTGTGCGTGGCTGTTAGAGGTACCCTCTTAAGGGTAATGAGTCAAGCTACATTCTGCTACCTCACGTAGCCAGAAGGCTCCCAAACTTTTCATTTCCTCTTTCCATTTAAAGGTTGCAGAAAATATTTTTAAGGGGAAACCTTGTTAGCAATTGGATTTCCCAATGATTTATGTACAAAGAAATGAGGAAACAGTTGCACCAAGTAGAAGCAAGACCCCTCCAGCACTGACCCCTACCTGCTGTGTCTGTTGTCTCTGGATTGCTCTCACTTTGGGAACAGGGCTCTCTCTGGAGGAAGAGGACTGCTGCCGGGACCGGCTCCCATTCTGCACAGGTTCGGCCACCAGGGCTGCAGATGCCACCGACATGCTCCCTGTGCTACGTAAGGAAGCACTGTGTGGCAGGGATGGTGGGGCTTTGGCTCGGGCACCTAACCCAGCCTGGTCCATTTTTCGAATTTGGGCCTGCCCAGTACTATTTTGCCGTGGCAGAGCAAGAGGTATGTGTCTGTCGGGCACAGTGTGCCGCCTGGAGAAGTCCTCACTCTGAGTGCTACGTTTGGTGAAATCTTCCATGCTGCTATTGCTGGGTCCACTGAGTTTGAAGTCTTCACTGTTACTTTGGCTTCTGGAACTGGCAGTGCTTAGGTTCTCCAAACTAGAATCCACAGAGGCCTTTGGCATTGCTGGAATTGGGTTACTGAGGTGATAGACAGGATTCTGGAATGACAAGGGCTGGAGGCTGCCTGGCTGGTTCAAGGCTGGATGCAGGGGCCTTCTCACTTGGGGTGCACTCTGGGGAGTGCTCTGGGTTTCCCGCAGTTGTTTGATGCTGGCCACCTGGGTTATGGAAAGCTGGCTTCCGGTCAGGCGCATAGGCACATCAAGCATGACAGATGCATGCTCCACTTGAGCAGCGTGAGTGTCCTGAAGGTCCATGAGGGAGATGCTCCGACCATTAGGAAGGCTACTTTCCTTTTCATCCTTTTCAGAATAAGTCATGCTCTGGGAGGAGGCTTGCTGAACCAGCAACAATGTTTTCCCTCTGAAATAGCTATCTGTGTTGTCCTGGGTTGGAGATTTTAGTTTATGCAAATCACTGTGGAAAAGGAAAGAACCTTAATTACTCCTGAGGCAAATCCAACAAAATTAAGACTCCTCAACTAAGGCGTATGAACTCTTCTGAAGGCTCTCAGGCCCAATGTGGGTACTTACATAGGTTTCTAAACTCAGATTTCATCATTACAATTCTTAGAATAAAATCCAACATTTTTAGTTTTTCTCCAAAGGTGAAGAATAACACTATATATACACCACTATCTTCAATTTTTCCTAGTATTCCAATCATTTCCTAGTTAGGTTTTAAACCCTCCCAAGGTATTCCAATTCATATTTAATTGATTCTGTCTATACTTTCAAGAAGAGAAGCTCCGAGTGCACAACCAAAGAGTCCTTGCTAAAGGCACAGTCTTGCCAGTACAGAAAATAAAGTCTAAGCATCAACACTGTATCTACTGTCCAGCTGACACAGCCAGCTAAAAGATGGTTCTAACTGAAGTTCTCCAGATTTTTGAGTGCTACAATATATGAAAATATCAATTTCATAGAGCTCTTAGTCTTCCATCAAGCAGGAAATAGGTTTTTTTTATATATTTGTTGAATATATTATAATTCTACAATATCATTCTAGAAAATAAGTATCCTAGATCTTGCGTATTATTAGGACAAACAATTGGATTTATCTCAGGTCAGATGATTCTTTCCAATTGCTCATGACTTTAAAAGTTGTAGATTCAACAAATAAGTTAAACAGATTTTTGCCAAATCTCTAAACGTTATCTCTCTCTCAGATAAGTAGTTTAAATTCTCTCTTTCATACCTGTCAGTGGGGTCTTCAAATATTTTCTGCAGCCCAGAGGAGAGGCTTCCACTGACATTTGGACTGGAGTTATGCTCAGTGAAGCGTCTCAGTTGCTGTTGTATTGGTGTAGGATTAGTCAGAGACTTGGTAATATCAGCAAGAACACGAGGGAGAGGTCCCAATTTTGCCACAGTCGCCTGTAGGAAGGAATTTTCACCCTAATTGGATAATAAGCATTGCGATATCCACCACAGATTGTTTTTGGGACAACGATGCCCATTGATGGAGGGGTGGAGGTTGGAGGGAAGGGTAGGTGTTTGCAAATGGGAGTGGCAGGTTCATAATGCATTGTTATGGAGCAGCGGAACCATGGCGTCGAGATGAATGGAGGAGGCGAAACAAAGTGCAGCAGACATCGAGGAAAGAAAGGAAATAGAAATTAGGATTATGCAAATAAAAATTAAAAGACATGCTCAAAACAACCAAACTATCGCCATTCCAACTAAAATAGGCATGCAAAGCAAACTAAATCTTTGGGACACGAGTAGCTCAAGGTGGGGGAGGGTTGGGGAAGAACCAAATACCTTCTAACCAAAAAGGACTTCGAGACCAGAGGATTGGCTAGTGTGATGAAACTTGCAAAGAAAAGGGATCATGTAAGGAAAGAAATGCATGCCAACATACAAGAAGGTGTTGCATTCAGGGGTCCAGAGCACTGCAAGGCACACAGTTGATACTGCCATTCACTATCCCATTTAATCTTGGGAACCCTGACCTACTGCCAACTGAGTTGGCATCAGCAAGACAATTTTTTTTCTTAAACAGCAAAATTAAGTAAACTCTCTGTGAGATATGTCTAGATGTAATCCTGGTTCCCAGGACCAAACAGAGATTAAAAAGGAGAAAGTGTTTTACACAGCAAAGCCTGTTAAAAAGACCTCAACCCTGAATAAACCAGGCTGATTTTACATGATAACTGTATCTGCATCCCACTGATGCAGTTATTCAACAAAGAATAATTTTTTAGTACTTGCTTTATCCATCTCAATCATGTTTTTCTTTGGGGTACTCTTATTCTCATGGGGTCTTATGGGAACCCTCAACTGTTTTACATGGCTGCCTCTGGGTCTTCTTTGTCTTCTCAACAACCAATAGACTCTTCCCCCCTGCTCAAATGGGTACAAATGCCATCTGAAGAATGTCTTTGCTTGCTCAGCTCTCTTGAGCCATGATTCCTATTCAAGAAATTTATCCTCAGCATAGCTGCAACTTAAAATCTAGCTAGTGTTTGTAGAAGTGAAGAAGGGGCCCTCAAGAATAAGGAACAGTTTATTATTTTACAAATGTTTTAAGCACCACTGGACACCCTATCATTTACATTTCTTCAGGAAACTGGTCTTTATTAATAGGTTTTACTCCTCCTCCCAATTTATTGGTGCAACATTTTTAAGGATAATAGGAAAATGGAGGAAAACAAATTCTTATCACAGAAAAATAACTTTGTTTTTTGAAGTTATTCTAACACATACCACCACACATATTTATAAAGTACCTGTAGCAAACAAAAACATCAATAAATAATTATTGTGATAAACCTAGCCAAAGTCTATTAAACTATTTTCCATTACAAAATATTCCTCTTTGCAAAATTCCAGGAGGAAGAAAATGATTGGCATGGTATACATTTAGTTATTAATATGATATATAATAAAATTCTTAGCTTATAGTCAAAAAATAAATGATGAAAAATGATAATTGTTTTCTGTATTCTTAATTCACATCTGTAGAGGAAAGAAAACATTAGGATTTTCAGATCCATGTAACTCTGTAGTACTAACAGTTACATTAAACTCTCTGACTTGCATGATAAAAATAAATCCCATGGGTAAAATTACTTAAACACGATAGTCTCAATATTTTTCTAAGTCCACACTTTTGTTAGAAATTACCATATGAGGTTTCACCTCATTCTACTATACATGAATAAGGCTGCATACACCAATATTTGATATCAGTTTCTAGGTTAAGTGTATGTGTGTGTTTATATTTATATATACACAAACATACATACACAAATATATACACATATACTTATTTATAGGAATATATACTCCATTTATTAAGGTAATTACCTAAAAATATATTTCAATAATTTCATGGCTTTCTAGAATTTCCTGGTTTGTAGGGCACATATTTTACTCAGAAATGATAACCATTTACTTCCAGACTTCTAGGGCGAAAGGTTGCTTTCAACTAGTAGAAAGCTACCACTCTGTAGACACTCTCCAGAACTCAGGTGTATCACGGTTCTCTACCTCCCATCTCCCATTACCCTTCCAGCCTACTTTACCTTATCAAGTTGGGAAACTACTTCCCACAGTAAGGAATGCAAAACTGAAAGCTCTCGGCCTAGATCAATGTAACCATCAAAGCCTGGGGTGTTTGAGATGGTGTCTGGATTAGAGATCTCCAAGAGAAAGCGCTTCATTCCACCCCATTCATGTTCTAAAAAATCATTCATGAACGCCATGTACTCCTCTTTGTTACCAAATCTGAAGTAGAGGGAGAGAAAATGAGAAAGAACATATTCAGGAAAAGAGATGTGATTATTTTGAGTTGACTTTACACAGAGCTATAAAATTTTTTTACTTTGGAGAGGTAAGTGACTAATTTGTTTATTATCTGTAAGTGATAAACGATAAAACATACTTTCTTAATATTACTTTAATACTCAAAAACTTTGAATAGCTTTATATTCTCTATAAGGTAAAGCCAAAAGTCTTTTTTCTGGTACTTAAAGCTTTCTGTAATACAGACTTCAGTTACCTACCAAATGCTCATCAGTGTAAACCTTCAACATCACTAGCTTCTTCAAAGTCTCCCAAATATATTATACTCTTTTTCTTCTCCAAGCTTTTACTCATACTATTTACTTCCACTACAGAACTTGTCTCCTCTTGCTTATCTGGTTTCTAGCTATCTTCTGGGCCTAGCTTAAGTCCACAAAACTTGTTCCAAAATAAACAAGAAATAATTTTTATCAGAATTAGCTCAAATATGGGTAAATATGCATATTTCTATGTTGGCACATATATATAGGGCACAGAAAGTTAATATAGTGCACTTCCAAAAAGCCACTATTTATAAAACTAGAAAACAATCTGTCTCATTTTAGTTCTAATTTTTTCCTTCTAAAAGAAAGTTATTTTTAAGCTTCAATATTGAGTAAATCTGTGATCAATTCTGCCAGTGTAAATTCTTTCTCAGTTAATTCTTAAAATTGTTTTCTATAAATTATAAAAATTATAGAAACTTAAGAAAAATTTGAAAACAATGAAAAGTGGAAAGAAAAAGTGTGGGTGTACCCACTCTACCACCCAAACATATCTGCTGTTTACATTTGAGTGTATTTCTCCCCAACTGCTTTCTCCTAACTTCCCTTTGAAAATTTTTTTTTTGTGTGAGGAAGATCAGCCCTGAGCTAACATCCGATGCCAATCCTCTTCTTCTTCTTTTTTGTTTTCTGAGGAAGATTGGCCCTGGGCTAACATCCGTGCCCACCTTCCTCCACTTTATATGGGACTCCAAGACAGCATGGCTTGACGAGTGGCGCGTTGGTGTGCACCGGGGATCCGAACGTGCGAACCCAGGGCTGCCGCAGCGGAATGCACGCACTTAACCACTGCGCCACTGGGCTGGCCGCTTCCTTTTGAAATATTTTAAAGCTACAGAAAAGCTGAAAGAATATACAATGAACACCACATGCTGTTTACTGACATTAACCAACTCTTCACATTTTGCCAGGTTTGCTTTCACTCTCTCTATACATATACTTTTTTTTCTTGGCTATTTTAAACAAAGTTGCAGACGTAACCTCTAAATACATTAGCACCTATTTCTTCGGAATAAGGAATATTTCTTACATAAACTAATGCCATTATCCCACTAAAACTTTTAAAAAACATTATTCATGGGGGCTGGCCCCGTGGCCGAGTGGTTAAAGTTCCACGCTGCGCTTTGGCAGCCCAGGTTCATGGATTCAGATCCCAGTCGCAGATCTACTCCACTCATCAACCATGCTGTGGAGGCATCCCACATACAAATTAGAGGAAGACGGGCACAGATGTTAGCTCAAGGCGAATCTTCCTCACCCCCCAAAAAACCAAACCAAACAAAACATTACTCATAAATCTTATATATAGTTCATATTTAAATTTCACCAATCGCCCCCAAAATGATTTTTGTAGATTTTTTTTCCAATTCAGATCCAGTTAAG
Source organism: Ceratotherium simum simum (assembly GCF_057802395.1). Classification (NCBI taxonomy): domain Eukaryota; kingdom Metazoa; phylum Chordata; class Mammalia; order Perissodactyla; family Rhinocerotidae; genus Ceratotherium; species Ceratotherium simum. Next base: position 14,072,243 of record NC_141901.1, on the reverse strand, counting down.
ATTCAAACATTGTATTTAGTCTCTTTTAATCTAGAACAATCCCCTCCATCTTTTTCATTTTGCATGACACGGACTTTTTTGAAGAAGTCAGGCCAATTATCTTAGACAATATAATCATAGAATTTGTCTGATTGTTCTTCCCAACTTTTGTATATTTAGGTTTTTGTGTCTTCATGTTGCTGGGATATGCACCATTTGGTATCCTGTCTTTTTTTTGGCTAAAGGTTTTGTGTTTTTTTTTTGGTGAGGAAGATTGGCCCTGAGTTAACATCTGTGCCAATCTTCCTCTATTTTTTATATGTGGGACGCAGCCACAGCATGGCTTGATGAGTAGTACGTGGGTCTGTGCCTGGGATTCGAACTCATGAGCCCTGGGTTGTCGAAGTGGAACATGTGAACTTAACCACTAGGCCACTGGGCTGGCCCCTGGCTAAAGTTTTTAATAGCATTTTTCATTCAATATATCTTCATCATTTTCCATATTATTGGTTCTTTGTAAACACTATTTGTAATGGCTGCAAATATTCCATTGAATGTATATATCATAGGTTACGTAATTATTCCTCTATAAAGTGAATACTTGTTTCCATTTTTTTTTGCTATTTTTAATAATACCATAAGGAAAATCTTGTAACATGAGTAATGAGGCTCTCCACCATCTAAATTTTAGGTCTCTCTCTCTCTCTTTTTTTTTTTTGCTGAGGAAGATTAGCCCTGAGCTAACATCTGTGCCAGTCTTCCTCTATTTTGTATGTGGGCTGCTGCCACAGCATGGTTGACGAGTGGTGTAGGTCTGCACCCAGGATCTGAACCTGTGAACCTGGGCTGCCGAAGCGGAGAGCACTGAACCTAAACACTAAGCTGTGGGGCTAGCCCCAGGTCTCACTTACTTTTTAAATAATGTTGTTTTTTTTTTTTTAAAGTGGTTATGGTAGCGACACCTACTTGGCAAAGTTAGCCAGGTTCTGAATGACTTTGGCAATTAGAGTCAGAGTCCGAGACGTGCGGTCATCAGGATACTCCTGCATAAGGTTGAAAAGACTGGGAGACATAATGGCTGGGCACAGAAAACGGAGAAACAATGAGGCACTGATGAGCCGCTCGCTGATGTCTTGCTTGCCGCGGTTCAGGCACTGCTGCTTCCATGATGCAAACACTTCTTTCAACTCACGAGGGAAAACGCTGGGGGAGGAAAAGAGATCCAGATCTCTAAATACAAAAGTGCCATAATCCTCGAAAGCATAAGCAATCTCACTCTGACTCAACATACTCTGCTCTAGAGCTAGGCTATAAGGAGGGCCCAGTGGAGAGAGCTATGTCTGACTGTGGCTGAGAGGTGGAGAAAAATTCACAGAAACCTGGATAGAAACTGGAAACCCAAAGCTACAAAACTCAGAGATTAGGATAAATTTAGTTTTACGAAGTGGGAAAATGGCATGAGGCTCCCCACCATAATCTCTCTAAAGACTGTTCATCAAAAATCTTCCAAAATCTCACCAGTTGCTGGGGTTGGAGCAATGATAAAAAATCATTAACACATCTGTTTAACACTAGTAAATATTTTAGAAAGCCATTAAAATACTTTTGGTGTTAAGAGGATGTGGTGTTGGGCCCGCCCTGTGGCTTAGCGATTAAGTGCGTGCGCTCCGCTACTGGCGGCCCGGGTTCGGATCCCGGGCGCGCACCGACGCACCGCTTCTCCGGCCATGCTGAGGCCACGTCCCACATACGGCAACTAGAAGGATGTGCAACTATGACATACAACTGTCTACTGGAGCTTTGGGGGAAAAAAAGGAGGAGGATTGGCAATGGATGTTAGCTCAGAGCCAGTCTTCCTCAGCAAAAAGAGGAGGATTAGCAAGGATGTTAGCTCAGGGCTGATCTTCCTCACACACACACACAAAAAAGAGGATGTGGTGTTAATATTCTGGGGAAATAGTACATTTATATAGATAGTCAGTTCAGAGGTACTTCTGTTTATAATGGAGATTTAGATTTTAGATAGGACCGTATTAGGAAAACTTTCAATTTTCCCCTAAGCCCTTCCTTTGGTTGGGAAATAACAGTTAACACTGTGTTGACTTGTATATGGAAAAATTTAAGTTCCATATGCAGGACATGAAACACTGATACCAGCTCACCAGTAAGAGTTGATGATCTTGCAGAAGGCCAGCTCACAGCACATTTTCAGGTTGCTCTGATGGTCTATCAGTTCACTAGATGAACATTTGTTGGGATCCACTTCACAGTTCTCATCTGACTCATATAAAGCTTTGATGAACTCCCCTATTGAAGAGAGAAGTTGGCAGACAGTATAACTATAAATAATGTCTTCCTGAATAGAATAAAAGGATTTAGGATTTCTGTCCTAAAGTGTATAATGAGGAATTCTTTCTGAGACCTGACATGGAGGGCACAAAAGATTGTTCACGAAGGGCTACTGCTTTGGAACCCAAGAGTCACCACTTTCCATGTATCTTGTTTATTTTCCTTATCCTGGAAGTGCAAAAATAGTAATCACTAACATTATGATCATGGCATTTATAAAAATAATAATGATACTACTGTAAACAATGATATAACTTTAAATCTTTTATCTGAAATCACCAATATATTTAATTTTGCTATAAGGCCCCTCTACCAGGATAAATAATGTTACCATTTTAGAAGAAAAAATAACCCAAGCTTGATTGACTAGCTCACCTAAGGGTTTAAGTACTAATGCTGGTGCCAGAGATTCGAGTAAGGGTCTCTAGGCTTACCTCTTGTAATGGGGATAATCGTTCAATACAGCACAAAATTGTAGCAGAACATCTCTTTATATAATCTGTATACGTTTTTCCAAATATATTTAGCGTAGAAGCCCTGTTCATACGTCCTGTCCTCTATAGAGATATGCCCAATATTCCCTGAAAGAATAAATCCTTACCTCATCTGTTACTCCTCCACTATGCACTACACCTTGTACATGTTCTCCTCTTCGACGCTTCACACTACTTTGTGCTTATTTGTTCACATGTCTATCTCAGCTCTAGGATGAATACCCTTGGAGGTCAGGGACCAGGCTTTATTCATGTTCAAATCTCCAGCCTATCAAATAGCTCCCACAGCATTGCAGGTGCTTTATAAATATTTATCCAAGATGGTAGTGTGTATTCTTGGGTTTTTATAGGTCTTTAGAAAAGAGGCATAGATCTTTCAGAGATCCTTTCAAATCTGCTTGTATTACTCGAGGTTCAGGCTTGTTATAATACATTTCATGAAAGAGAACAATAATTTCTGCAAAATTAAGTAGAAGCAGCAATATAAAGAGCATTTTTTATTAAAATGGTTAGTACTGAGGTAAATGAAGGATTTAAAAAAATAGCTATGATAGAGGATAGGAAGCTATTATTTGGAAGAAGAATGCTTGGAGAACAGGGAACTAAGTGGTATACAGAAAAAGTAACGGCTTTGGAGCCAGACAGATCTCGGATCAAATCCTGGACCCATCACTTAACTGACTGTGGGGCCTTGAAAAGCCACTTAACTAGTCCGAGTTTCAAAATGGCGTTAATAACTCCCACCCTATAGAGCACGGTGAGAATCCGAAATAATGCATGAACAGAAAAGTGTCTGATATGGTGCCTGGCACTTAGTAGGGGCTCTATACAATAAGTATTATTATATACAAACTATGCAATTTTAAAATAACTTCATAACGTGATATGACCAAAATTAGTAAAAGGCTTTTAAAAATGTTTACCAATTCTTACAAGATTTGTATTTGACATGTTCTCAATGTCTCCCATGCTATGTGCTTCCACACAATTTACCTCATTTAAAAAAGTACCTAGGGCCGGCCCCGTGGCTTAGCGGTTAAGTGCGCGCACTCCGCTGCTGGCGGCCCGGGTTCCGATCCCGGGCCCGCACCAACGCACCGCTTGTCCGGCCATGCTCAGGTGGCGTCCCACATACAGCAACTAGAAGGATGTGCAACTATGACATACAGCTATCTACTGGGGCTTTGGGGGCAAAAAAAGAAAAGGAAGAGGATTGGCAATAGATGTTAGCGCAGAGCCGGTCTTCCCCAGCAAAATGAGGAGGATTAGCATGGATGTTAGCTCAGGGCTGATCTTCCTCACAAAAAAATAAATAAATAAATAAAATAAATTAAAAAAAAAAAAAAGAAAAAGTACCTAAATTTAAAACTAAGTTATCAGTGTCAAATCCTCCATGTAAAAATTGGCCCGCCTCTAAATTTATATCATAAATATTCTGTTTAGTGAGTTCCTTAAGGTTATACCTATTCTAGGGAAACAATACTAACATTAATAAATAACTCATGAATTTTAAGAATATTTTTCTTTTATTCTCCAAGAGACAAATAAATAACTCAAGGGTCCAGACCTAAATTAACTATCTAAAGTTTTTTTTTACCTGATTAAGAGGTATTTAAGATCCTCCAAAATTGAGAAAATTATTTTCACTTATGAAAGTATAATCTACATCTGATAATGTGGAAAGTACCACATTGAAAGGTGAACCTTTTATAGATTTGTACCTAGAAGCTCCTTACCTGACCAAAAATTGAGACAGATTCAATAATTCATTTACAATTGCTCTCCTGACTTTGAAAAAAATCAGAGCCAATGTTGTTTAAATGTGTTTGTGCCTAGAATGTTCTATGGTGTGTTTTCTATGTAAATCATTAACTCATTACTATCTAGCATCCAACATGCATGTGTAGAAATAAGTCAATAGGTATGGACATAATTATTGCTAAAAATAAATTTGCCTTTGCCACCAAGAATGGAAATTAGGCCTTTTGAGGGACTTCTTTACTATATCTCACAAACGGGATTTCCCGTGCATCACAGGACATCAACATGCAATCTGATTTCAATCAGAAAGGTAAAAGGGGTTAACAGATAGAGGATTTAACTTTAAGTCTAACTGAGGCAGAGTCTGTGCAGTAAATAGTAATGCTTTTCATCAAGATAAATGAAGACTGGCTAAAAAGCAGATAGATGTTGTATATGACTGGCAACTTTAAACTCAATTTTCTCTGAGAATTCTTCAGGTAGTCTGGAAATAGCATCTATTTTTTTGCCCAAAGTGTATGAAATATAACAAAACTTTAATTATTCAGAGTGCTCAACAGTACTTATTAATTTTTTTTTTTTGTGAGGAAGATCATCCCTGAGCTAACATCCAATGCCAATCCTCCTCTTTTTTGCTGAGGAAGACTGGCCCTGGGCTAACGTCCGTGCCTATCTTCCTCTACTTTATATGGGACGCCTCCACAGCATGGGTTGACAAGCGGTGCATCAGTGCGCGCCTGGGATCCGAACCTGCGAACCCCGGGCTGCCAAAGCAGAGTGCGCTCACTTAACCGCTGCGCCACCAGGCCGGCCCCTAATTTAATTTTTTTGGTTTACTGAGACTTCACTGTAAAGGCCTTTTTATTTAATACTTATTATGAAATTTTCCACAATTGTATTATGAGAGGCTCCTGTCATAACAAGTACAGTATCATATGATGAAAATAATTGAATCTTTCTCAGGTAACTGAAAATTTTGCAGTTCTTCAAGGTTACTATTTGAAAAATCACTTATTACTATCTTGAACCATATAAAATAAGTCTAAATTTACACTGGTGCCAAGATACATTCTGTAAGTTGTTTTGTTTTTATTTGTGTGTGTGAGGAAGATCAGCCCTGAGCTAACATCCATGCCAATTTTTCTCTTTTTGCTGAGGAAGACTGGCCCTGAGCTAACACCTGTACCCATCTTCCTCTGCTTTATATGGGACGCTGCCACAGCATGGCCTGACAAGTGGTGCGTTGGTGGGCGCCCGGGATCCGAACCCGGGCCACTAGCAGCGGAGCGCGCGCACTTAACCGCTACACCAGTGGCCCGGCCCAGTAAGCTGTTTTCAAAATAGAATTTCTGTCATAAAAGTAAAATATGGGAGAAAAAAATCAGCCATTGAGAGTCTAAAATGTTAACGTTAACTAGAAATACGAGGAGTTAAATGGGAAGAACACAGGAGAATCTCTGTCCTGAAGAAGCTTACCAATTAATTTTATTTATGCTCTTGGAAGCAGCAGCCATTTTCACCACTGTGGCCCTTGCTCCTGGGTTACAAATATGATAATAGAGATCTTTATGGGGTTACTTGAATTTCTTCCCATGCTCACTGAATTAATTTTCATGTCTTGTTGAGCCAATAAGCTAATTATTAACTGTCCTATCAAAGGACCCGTATCTACTTTTTACTTCGGAAATTATTTAGGAATCCTGTTTAGCACATTGAAGGTAGAATACAAATATTTGATTTTTAAGAAGTAGATGGTCAACAAATATTTACCCTTATGTCCACAGAATGGAGAATACTGTTTGAAATGCTTCATCATTGCCTTTTATAAGGCAATACAAATCATTAAAGCAAACCATGAGATATATAATGTATGATATGACTGTAATAAGTTCTTTATGTAAGACCATGAACCTCTCTGTACCTTTCCTAATGTCAATGAAAATGCATTTTAATTATTCTCACAAATTTCCATTAGATCTTAAACTAAAGCACATGACTGAGAGAAAAGAAAAGAATATGAAGATAGGAAGCAGGAAGAGAAAAAAATCTACTTCTGCAGAGTACGAACTAATCGCCACTACAGTGAGTCTACTTCACGTAAACACAGTGGTCCTATTTCTTGAGCAGTCATTCACTTTTTGCCCTGTACAGCCTGGCTCCTGTCCTCCTCACAGCAGTCCCAGCCATCACTAGTGACCTTTTAGTTGCCAAATGCAATAGCCATTTTTTCTTTTTACCTTCACCTTCCTCAATCTCTGACTCTATTGATACTTTCTTCCCTCTTGGTCTCTAGGACTCAGTATTTTCCTGATTTTCTTTCTTTTTTTGCATGCTGGTGCACATTTTCTCTCTCTCTGATCACCTCTTCTTCCTTTTACACCATAAACCCAGAGACATTGTAAGATCTGTCTTTGGCCCTGTTCTCTTCCTCCTCTGGTAATCTTGTAGCTTCATTTATCCCCTTTCCAAGAGCTAGCTAGACAGATGTCTTGGGATTTCCTACTGCGAATCCCTGGGACTTCCTACTAGAACTTCAAATTGAATACATGTGAAGTGGAAATATCATTTCCCATCTTTCAAGCCTACTACTTCTATGTTCCCTATTTCTAAGAATCTCATCATCCTTCTAGTCACTCACAAAGGCCCCAAATTTCTCCCCACCCGCCACCAGATTCCTATAATTCCCATAAACTAAGTCCTAACAGTTCAATTTCTTTAATATTTCTCCACCTAAAAGATCCACCTTTTCTCTTACTCTTGGTGACTACCTCATTCAGAGTCTTGTTATTTCTTGCCTTCCTTATCACAACACCTTCTTAACTGGTCTCTGCTTTCAGTTGCTTTCTTCACCAACCCATTTTAACCATTCTGTTAAACTGATTCTATTGACTAAACACGTTGCTCAAAACTTTCAGTGGCTTGCCAATGATTACTATAAAATCTAAACTCCTCATTCAGGCATTCAAGGCTCTCAACAAATTGGTTCTAATTGTTTTTCTAATTTTTGTTCTTGTTGACTTGCCTTTTTCACTTCATTTTTCAGTTAACTGGTTTTACTCCATACATATCCTGTTCTCTCTGCCTTTTTTTTCATGTTGTTCTTTCCCCTGCACTAATCCCTACTACCTCCCTGTCCAATCTGTTTTTATATAACCTTTCTATGCTTCAAGCTACACACACACCAAAATGTATTTCACACAGGAAATTTTATAATACTATCAGCTAGAATCAATTTCTTTAATTCTTTGAAAAACAACAGGATTTCTCTCCCTTTTTGGTTATAGGGATATTCTTATCTTTCTTATCTCCCTATATTGTAAGCTCCTTGAGGGCATAAGTCTATCCATTCATTCGACATATCTTACTGTTTACTCTTGATAGTCACATGTGACTGTTGAGCACTTGAAATGTGGCTAGTCCAAAGTGAAATGTGTAATAAATGTAAAATACACACTGAATTTCAAAGAGTTAGTATGAAAAGTAAAATACTTCATTAATAATTTTTATACTGATAACCTGTTAAGCAATATTTGGATATATTGGGTTAAACAAAATGTTATTAAAATTAACTTTATCTGTTTCTCTTTACCCTCTTTGTACTGTGACTACTAGAAAATTTAAGTTACTCACATGTGACTCACATTATGTTTCTATATGATATTGCTGCTCTCCATTCTGTGTGAAGCATTGGGGATATGGCGATAAAAGAAATGACCATGTTTTTCAAGGAACTCCCATCTGCTTTATCGTTATGTACATCAAAGTGCCCAGCATAGTGCCTTACTCTAGTGGTTAACGCCTGAATTTCATGACCAAATCTGGAACTGCAAGTGAATGGCCTAGTCACCAAGAACTACTGACTGGACAAAAATTAGTTATTGTTAAAAATTCTGGAGGTCTTAAAGGCAGAAACTGGGAGTTGTGGGAATTGGCAATTGCCTTCATTTTTGATGCATGACAGCAAATTTTAACACTTTCAAGACATAGGTAATATATTTATATCATGATATAAATAACCAGCACCTTGGGGGAAACAGGTCACCTCAGCTCTAGTAGTGATACCCACTAATATTGTTGGGTATCTCAGAGTCAGGAACTTGAGGGCCTGGGGGTGTGCTGGGCTTTCTCTTGCTGTACATATTGTAGTAAACTAATCTGTTGTTCCTCCACTGGTGAGTACTGCAGAGACTTCTTACAGCTGAAACTCAAATTTTAACACTCTAGTCAGCTACAACTGCATAACATGGAGAATTCGAGCTCAGTTTGTCTCAGGAGGGTGAAATAACTTAAAATTAAAAGGGAAAGAAAAGAAAACAGATGTTTTTCTTCTCCATACCCAATGCATCATGAAGATACTGTTGTCCCACCAACTTGAGGTATTCTTCAATGGATTTGGTGGCAATGGTGTTCTCTCTGAAGATCAAGACATCATGCTCTCCACAACGATCCACCTCAGACATCACCAAGTCGGTCAGAAAATCCTGGTAGAATAATGTTCAATCAGGCAGAAAGCAACTGAATAGATAACATACATTAGAAGAGACGGATGAAACATCAGACATCCTGGGAATGCTGCTTTAAAACTAAAGCTACCAGATTCATTCGAAAGAAAAAAGTCAAGTCATGATAAAATCTTAGGTGTCACCAGCCCTAAGTTTAAAATTCCTTCAAGGTTTTCCATTGCACTTTTGATAAAGACCATAATTATTATTATTTTTTTTTTTTGAGGAAGATTGGCCCTGTGCTAACATCTGTTGCCAATCTTCCTCTTTTTTCCTTTTTCTCCCCAAAGCCCCAGTATATAGTTGTGTATCATAGTTGTAGAGTTACAGCTCTTCTATATGGGACGCCGCCTCAGCACGGCTTGATGAGCAGTGAGTAGGTCTGTGTCCAGGATCTGAACCAGGGAACCCCGGGCTGCTGAAGCGGAACTCGCAAACTTAACTGCTAGGCCACCGGGCTAGTCCCCAAGGACCATAATTCTGAATGCAGTCTACAAGTCTCTACATTTTCTGGTTTCTGTCTCCTTCCCAGCCTCATCTTGTACCATTCTCACTGCATTCTGCTCCAGCTTCAAGGGCCTACTTTTTAGGTCCTTGAATACATCAAATCCTTTCTAACACACAATATTGTCTGTTCACCACAAAGCTTTTTGCAAATGCTGTTCTCGGTTCTGCCCTGGCTCCCACCCTTGCTCCCAACCCCCAGTGTCATGGAGTTAAATCCTCGGATCCTTTGGATCTTAGTTTGCAGATTATTTCCTCAGCGAAGCCTTCTCTGACCAACATCGCCCCTGAACCCCATTAGTCAGGTCCCCTTAATCCACACTGTCATAGCATCATTTATCTTTTTTTTTCTCTGCACTTTTCACTGTAATCACACATTTATTTCTGTAATTACTTGATTAATATCTGTTTTCCCCAGAAGACTGTAAGCCCCATTAGGCCAAGACAGTGTCTATTTTTATTCACCTCTACATTCTCAGCACTTAACAGTTTCTGGCACATATTAGGTGTTCAATATATAATAGCTACAAATCGGTTCACAGTATCAACGTGGAATTTCTTTCTTTTTTTTTTTTGTGAGGAAGATCAGCCCTGAGCTAACATCCATGCCAATCCTCCTCTTTTTGCTGAGGAAGACTGGCCCTGGGCTAACATCTGTGCCCATCTTCCTCCACTTTATATGGGACACCGCCACAGCATGGCCCGACAAGTGGTGCCTCGGTGCGCACCCGGGATCCAAACTTGGGCCGCCAGCAGCGGAGTGCATGCACTTAACCGCTATGCCATGGGGCCAGCCCCAGGAATTTCTTGAACCCAACACTTGAACTTATCTTCTAGGCTGACTCTCTCTTTCTCTCCATCTATCCATTCGTTTACCCATCCATCCAGAAGAAAGGCATAAGGACAAATAAAGCCCTTAAGAAATAGCTGCTTCATTTCTCAACAGTCTTAAAGAACTTCATATAAAAATCAATGTTCATTGTTGTTCAGTTTGAAATGAGATAACATCATATATTTTTAATGTTATATATTCATTGGATATTTCAAAGTCTCCAAAACCAAAAACAGGGACTACGCTGATTTATTTTTCTTTAAAATAAAGCATTTTAAACATTAATGGGATTTACTCTGGGGACGCTCAACAGTGTAAAAGAGTCGTAGACCTAGGAATCACTATTAAAACTCTTATGCCAAGGGACCGAAGGAGACTTTGGGGGATGATGGCAAAATTCTGTATCTTATTTGTTGTAGTTTCCATGGGTGCATAATCTGTCAAAACTCATTGAATTTTATACTTTAAATGGGTATAGTTTATTGAATGAAAGTTGTACCTCAATAAAGTTGTTAAAAAAATCCTACATAAATCCTTGAACCTTGAGCAACTGAAGAGCAGAAAGAACATATCCATACAATTTCAAAGATGAGACTTAAAATTCCAATGACACCTCACTTCAAACTTGTAGGCTTTTTTTTTCTTGGTGAGGAAGATTGGCCCTGAGCTAACATCTGTTGCCAATCTTCCTCTTTTCACTGAGGAAGATTGGCTCTGAGCTAACATCTGTGCCCATCTTCCTCTATTTTGTATGTGGGATGCTGCCACAGCATGGCTTGATGAGCGATGCCTCGGTCTGCAGCCAGGATTCAAACCAGCAAACCCTGGGCTGCCAAAGGGGAGTGCGCAAACCTAACCACCAGGCCACCAGGCCGGCCCCCAAACTTGTAGGCTTTTGTAACACCAGAGAGCTCAAAATTATTATCAGTAAATTCAACCACAAGAAAGCTAATCAACAGGAAGGTAGTTAGACAAGGAACTAACTACTGAATATGCTGATATACTCTGATTTGTATCAAGAAATCTTAAAAACATTTATCTTTATTGTCTAGTTCTAAACAAATTATTCTAGCTGTGAACTCCTCTAGATCTAAAATACAATTTTATCACAACTAATTTGCATATAATATAATGGAGACTCAGCCTAGTTAAGTGAATATACCTCATAAGTCAGGCTGATCAAAGACTCTATCAATTGATTGGCGTTCTTCAAACAATTAGCATATTTCTCTTTTTCCATCTTCCTGAATTTTTACTTCTATCCAGGATGAAATGAGACAAGGCTATCATGAAACAGCTTATATAACATCCCTTGCGATTTTATTTCCAAATTTAGATTTTAACCCTATGAAGATTCTTGATAATGCCCAGCATGCTTCTGGAATACCTCCTTCTGTGACTAGGGGATATAGTCATCAATTAATCTTAACTTAAACAAAATATAGCAAGGAATAAACCATCATACAACACACTCTAGAACTAAAGATAAATAATCTTAAATGCATTGTGGGATTATCATGCCAATCCTACATTTCTTTTGTCAGACAATAAAGAGCTAGTTGAGGTACCTATGTTTCATACAAATGGAACGTAAATAAATATTTGTTGGTTTCCCCAGCTTACTTTTTTAGTTTTATAATCTCCATCTTTTCTAGATCGAAGAACTGCTAATAGGTTTCCTTCTTAATTCTTTTTTTTTTCACCAATAGCAAAGTATATTTCTCTAATTTGGCTCTTTACAGGAAACATATGTTTGTTTCTTCACAAAAGGTAGGGAAGAGATTTGGGGTAATACAATCTCCTTTTCCTCTTACCTTGGCTCTGCCAGTACTTTGAAGAATGTGCACTAAGGCACAGGCCAACTCTTCCTTATTTCTCACACTAATTACCGGTTCAAGGACAGAACACAGCATGGTATAGTTGCTGGTGACAAATTCTGCAAATTCTTTGTATTGTTCCATAGGCAGAATGGTGATAGTCTGGAAACGTGATTTAATCCGAATAGAAGGTCCTCCTGTCTTTCCTTTGTTGGGTGTAGGTGTACTCACTGGATACCACTTTTCTACAAATTGGCGACCAGTCACACTGGCAGTGGGGATGTTGACTAACCCTACATAATTATTCTTGTCTTTTTTTTTCTTTTTTTCCACATCTTTATAAATGTGAACTGTGATGCTATGAAGAGGTGGAAGGCTGTAGAATTCAAAATGTTCACCCCAGAAAATATTGTCTGCTTTGGTCTTGCTGGTTGTACGAGCAAAGAGGATATCATCAAGGCACAGTTCACAGAAATATTTCTTTTTAGGGGCAAGGTCCTTGGCTTCAATGATCCATAAACGAAGAACATTTTCAGCTCGTCTGCAATTGTCCTATAAGGAAGCAACAAAGTTGAGTTTGAGAGCTGAAATCTCAGACAGACAACATTTTCCTCTTAAAGTAGGTGATGCTGACTATGTACTTTATTAAGAGTAGTCAATAAATAATAAAAGGGATTCCTATGTCATTGTTCACAATAATAGCAAGCTCTAAACAAGAATGTATCAGAATCTTAGAAAGTCACATACATTCTATTTTACTTGGATTAAAAAAATATCCTGTAATGTAAGTTCTCATAAAGCCAGCCTAGTGGTAACTGGACTAGTTTCTGCAAATAAAATAGAGGTTAAGTAGTTAAGAAACTTGTGTTCTAGTCCCATCTCTATCATGCGCTAGCTTCTGACTTGGGCAAGTCACTTAACTTCTGAGTCTTCTTATGCACACTAGTAAAATCATTATAATATCTGCAATAAGATTATTTTGAGCATACAATAGCATAACGTAAATGCGTTTTAAAAACTATAAAAATTAAGGTATTATTACTGCATTTATCTTCTATCAACTTATTGCTTACAGAATTATACATTTTTTAGACACTCAAAGCCACTATTACCTTATTTGGTTGAACTGTCCTGCGAAGGTTTTCCATCCACTTATCTCTCTCTGAAGCGGAGTTGCAGCTGAAGCATTTACTGCCACTTAAGTAGGTAACCTTCAACACGAAGATTAGAGATAAGGAAAGGGAAACAGATGGTTTGGGGGCTCTATCTTCCTAGTTGTATCATCTAAGTGTTAGGGATATGCCATGAACCCAAGTCATACTACATGAAACCAAAATGATAATTGCTAGTTTTGTGATATCTATAGCTACATCTACATCAGCTTTTTGCTTTGTTATCTAGGTAATATGCACACTCATCTCCAGGTATGAGAACAAAGACCATTGAGAATTCAGCTCAGGAAGCTAAAATTGGCCTAAGGTTAAAAAACATCAAAAGTAAAAATCTTTCAGGCCACATCTTAAACTACCTGTAAATGAATATGCTCAATTCTGAGCGAGTTAATAAAAAATAACCAAAAGCGAGGGCCGGCCCGGTGGCACAAGCGGTTAGGTGCGTGCGCTCCGCTGTGGCAGCCCAGGGTTCGCCGGTTCAGATCCCGGGCGTGCACCGACGCACCGCTTGTCGGGCCATGCTGTGGTGGCGTCCCATACAGAGTGGAGGAAGATGGGCACAGATGTTAGCCCAGGGCCAGTCTTCCTCAGCAAAAGAGAGGAGGATTGGCAGATGTTAGCTCAGAGCAGATCTTCCTCACACACAAAAAATAAAAAAAAATAACCAAAAGGGGCTGGCCCGGTGGCATAGCAGTTAAGTCTGTGCACTCCACTTCAGCAGCCTGGAGTTCGCCAGTTCACATCCTGGGCACGGACTTATGCACAAGCCATGCTGAGGCGGCATCCCACACAGAGCACCTAGAAGGATGTACAACTATGACATACGACTTTCTACTGGGGCTTTGTGGGGTGGGGTTGGGGGGGGGGGCAAAGGAAAAAAAATAACTAAAAAGGGAAGCGAGTCTCTAAAACAGCTTAACAAACTTCTCAGGATTGCCTTCACTTACAATATTATAGAAGGCTACTAAAAGAAACTGAAAAAAGTTATGTATATTGAATTACTGTCTTGGGAACCCATTTCTCCTCCACTAGGCAACCAGTCATTTGATTTCCAGTCATTTATTAAGTTAGCCTGACCATTACTATCACTGTCCTTTGAAAATGAAACATGTTGTGTATATGCCTAGTACCTAACACCGGGCTTGGTATACAACCTGCTGAACTGAGTTCCACAAATATGGGAACGTTCAAGTGACTTTTATAAAATAGGACACCAATAAATGACCTGTCTAAATTGCTGAAGTGTGCTCACATATTAACTCAATCTCAGACTGTAACTCAATGAATCAGATCAGATTATATGGTAGCTACAAGCCACATGTAGCTAGTGAGCATTTGAAACGTAGCTAGCCCAAATTGAGATGTGCTCTAAGTGTAAAATATATATCAGATTATGACAACTTAGTTTAAAAAAAAAAAGAATATAAAAAATCTCAGTGATAACTTTATATTAGTTATATGTTGAAATGATAATATTTGGGTTTCATAAAATTTAAAATTATATATGTGGCTTGCTTTATATTTCTGTTGGATACTGCAGGTCCATAAGAACAGGAATCAAACATCTTTCAACTTCTACAACATCTATCATAGGACTCATCACTAGTTACTTAGTAAGTTCGTGTTAATTAATCAAATCCTAACCCTAACAATTACATATATTATTTTAAAATTTAATTTTCAAATGGCCAATTGTGTACATCTAGTTTGGGAGGGAGAAATTACCTCATAAAAAGTAAGAGTCATAATTTTCTGGTGAAGGGTAATTTGCTCTTTCAAGAAATTAGGCACCTGCAATGTGCCAGGGACTGGGCTAGGTGCAGATGATTACAAAAATAAATCAGACATGGTCCCAAATCTTGAACTGCCCATGTTTTAGTTAGAAAAATTATGGTTTTGGTCAATTTCCTCAAAGAATCATTAAAATCTGGAGCTTACGCTTTCAGGAGAAAAATAAAAACATATTGGGTGATATCTTTATCAATATTAAAAAATAAAACACTAGTTTAATAACTTGTTGTTCGTCTTGTCACCCCTGCTAAGAACATACTAAGAACCCATTTATTTTGAAAGCAGACTAGGCCAATAGAAATAAGAAGTCATCATTAATAACTTTAATTGCCAATATAATTAGATTAATAGATTTCCAACCTTTTCCGTGTAAGTAGGTAATTTTAAGCAACTGAAAACCAGTTAAGATGATCAAATCATCAACACCACAGTAATGAGATCACAACATTACTGGATAGAAAATCTGCTTGTTGTTTAACTACTCTTCCTTCTTTCTACCCTTTTTTTTTTTTTTTTTACCTCAAAGCAGAAGTCTTGTCCAAGGATGCTGCTATGGAGTGGTTTCACTGATACAGGCTCCCCTCTACCAAGATCCAGACACTCCACTGCACTGCACGGGCTCAGCAAGGATTCATGAGAACGTGACTCCTTTAGTTTAGGCAGCCCACGAGACCTAAAGGTAGAAAAAGATATTTGAAATGTGTAACTACTTGGCCAAGGAGGAAATGAAGGTCTAATACAATGGAGGCTAACAACAAACGTATAAATGCCTAAGGAAAAATAAATGAGGAGCAAATTAATAGTTAATCTATAATAATAATAGTAACCATATTCATGTGGCACATGTAAACCATATACATTATATATTGGTGTGTGCACACACATGCATTTTTTTTTCAATAAAGAACAACGTGTACTACAATTTTACTAGACTCAAGGGAGCTCAAAGCTCCACCACAGACATTGTTTTTACCCTCATTCCTATCTTCGAGATGGAGAAATATATACTATTCAAGGTTATCTTATACAATCTTTTTTATGTAAAGGTATTATCAAAAGACATGTTATTTCTTTTTTTATTTCATGTGATAGTTTTATCCTCTTCTATCATTGACAAAATAGTAGTGGCTGAATCCTCATTCTGTTTCTTTCTGGTTTGGCAGAATAAACACGCATACACACACAGAATCAAAGCCAAACTTCTCAGCACAAGACCCTGCCTTTAAAGGTCTGATTTCCATCTCAGTATGGAATTCTTTTCTGGCAAGCTTTTGGTTCTATCCATGCTTTAATATATAAATATGAATAAAGAATAAAACGCCTTGAAGAAACCTCCCACCCTCAAATGAAATGTTCAAACTCTCATCCACAAGAACAGATCTTTGTCAACACCATTCAGGCATCCTGGTTGATTTTGTTTCCTAGTTGTTTAAAAAAGGATACTGGGAATCATGATTCTTGTCACTACAGGAGCTAGTACTTCACTGCCTTCCCCTTGGAAGAATTAATGAAGTCAAACAATATCAAGCACAATATTCTTAAATCCAGAACTGGATTGCCATGCAGTTTTACTCAATAATTATAGTATTTATTGACAGAAACACCCAGAGTTAAATACATATATTTCAAGCAGAAGTACCTAGTAACAGGGATAAAAAGAAATGCCTTCTGTAAAGACATTTGTTTTTGTAAAACACACTAAATAAGCAGCTTCATTCATTTCCTTGAAATAACCATGTTAACATTAAAAGGAACTGAAATACTTAATGCCAGAGTAGCTTTCACTTAAATTATAAAGTAATGAGATATAGGAAACTAGCACTAAAGGCTGCTCTTTCCCTTCCGTTTCCATTCTAACATTGTTTAATCAAACTTCATACAGTAAGAAACATCTTAAGCAATAAGGATTTTCGTCCATTCTTTCCACACTCAAAAAAACCAACCACCATTTAATGTTTAGACTGAAAAATGTGTTCTGATATTCAACAGTCTTTTCAAGGTCAAAAAGTCAATAATTATATTTACCCTTGTTATTACAAAGTATACACAAAAGCCATCTAATGTTTTGTACATAAAAACATAACAGCTCCACATTTATTTCCTTTTGTTCTATTGGACAAGACGATGACACATTATACACTGTAAACACAGCACATTAACTATAAATAACTAAATGCTAAAACAATTTTATTCCTTTAATGTAATTACCGTACAACCTTGCCCAGTATGCTTCATAGGAAGCCTGGTTGAGGCAACAGGATACTGTAATCTTTCTTAAACACACAGGAAATAACAATTCCAGCCCATTTTTCCCAGGAAGAGCTGCTTGGAGGAGAAAAGCCTCTCATGCTCTGGGAGTAAGCCTCTTAACAGGAAAGATGAAGGCATATTTAAAGCAGAAGGAGGTAAGACAAAAGGCTTACTCAGTTTTTAAATTCTCTAGGAAAATATTCTAAGACATAAATTAATTTTATTTCAAATAAAATAAATGTCTACCTACATGAAGCAATTGTACAGCCACCTGGCAGTGCAACCCCAAATCATAGCGGTGCCACATGTCACAGTATAGCAAATCACTTTCTGAACTACATCTCAGAAAACAACTCTCTGTTTAGAAGACAAGAACCAATAGAAGATGGCTTCCTTGCTGCCTTTGGTTACTGATAACATCTGTGGATAAATGTTTTCCAGGTGTAATTTCAAGTCTTCAACAGAAGCAGAACAGAAACACAAACAACAGAACTTGAAATCATCTTCCAAATAGGCTGCAGGATAGGTAATATTCCTTCTTCTCTTCCTCAGGCTGCATCCAGCCCCTCAGGTAACACAAACAAGGTTCCTGGGCTCCAGGCTGGGCCTGTTGCCATGGTGCTACACCTATAAAGAGATTAGAGCTAAAGGCAGCAGGGAGAAGCTGCAGCTTGAAGGACTCAAGGAACATGCTCTGCAAACGTGACCATTTTAAGACAGAAAGGAAGAAATGGCAAGGCCCCTACCCATTCCCATTAACAATTTCTCAGAGTAAGGCTGTAGGAAAAAAAACGGAGGCAACTCTGGGGGTGGAGGAAAATCTCTTAATGCTACTAGGGGACAAAGCTGAGAAGCTTTAGCTTGCTTCCTGTATGATTCCCAGCCCCCTTACTAGGTGTTTGCTACATCCTACCTTGCGAGTACAATCTTCCTCTCACATCTGTTCTATTTCTTGTGCAGCGCTTACTCTAGTTTAATGTTTCTAGCTATTATTTTGCATTAACTTATCTGGTCACGTGTTTTTTTTTTTCTTTTACAAAAAAAGTTGCATAAAACTCTTTATTCACTATTTCTAATGCCAAACAAATTTCATTTCAATACTCAGGTCTAACTTCCAAGTGCAGCCATAAACAGATATTACAACCAACCCATCTGGAATTAGAACTCAAAACTCCTCCTAGGTACTGAAATTTCAATTATTAATACATAGTTCAGAATCTCCTATTGTTCAGCGTTTATGTACATATGTGTGTATATACGCAGCTACACCCACACACCCATGATTTGAATACTCAAGTCAGTAATATGTTCAACATTACTACTGAATAAATAAGCAAGCCCTTCCTGTATTGGGAAGAAAGTGTCTCTGAGAAGACAGAAGTAATTCCCAGAGAAGCAGCATTACAGTAAATAGGAAGATCAAGCAGCCTGGGAATGTCTGGGGGGAAGCATTATCTGTGCAAATATTTCCATATAATAGGATCAGTAACCCCAAGTCCCCTCTAAATCATATTTCCCTCCTCCTATACCTTCATATGAATTGATCTTTCTTAGCTCTGCTAACTAGAGAGTTTTAGCAGTTTCGTATGGCACTACAGTTTACTTCTCTAATGGAAAGTAGAATGTGGATTTATTGAGAGAATAATACAAGTTTAAGACAACTCTTCCCAGTCCAATCTGACAACAATCTTCAGGAACCTAGTCCAAAGTGGACATTGTGAATCCCTTGACTACTGGCCCAAGTTCTCTTCCCAACCCTGTATCCTTATCCCCCAACCCCCATCATCCCAAATACCATGTGTGAATAATTCAGGGCTCCAATATGACTATTTCTTGGTTTAATTGGGAAACTCCTCCCAGAAGCAATTTTACTTTTAATTAAGGAAAACCATATTCTTTACATTTTTAAGGTCAGCAGACAATCTTGATTTCTGTGTAAACTCCAGGTCCTCTAGCAATGTGACAGGTAAGAGTTAAAAATCTAATTGCTTTGCCGATCAAGATTACCTGCTGCTACTAACCTATTTAAGAGATAAACTACAAGGCAGGGGAGGCTTTCTATTACTCGCTACAGTGAATGGGTATTATATTGCTTGAACCACACCCCTACCTGAAATGAGTCTTAAAAGACAAAAGTGAAGGGTTGGTGGATAGGGTGTCAACACCCACACCACTGGAAACACTGATGAAGAAAAAGAAAAAGGAGTCAAAGAACTCTGATAGTGCAATGTTAAGTAAAACACAGCTGGATTTTTCTCAGCTTAACCGTCCAATTTTTTTAAAAGCCATATTTCCTCCAAAGCGCCAATGGTGTTTGGATGTGCTAGCTCAATCTGCCACATGTTTACAGATTCAGTTCCAAATTTGGGAAACTTAATTAAAAATGCTTATTGCCACACAAAATCCTGTACTCCAGAGCAGGTGAATTTCTGCTTGGCTTGGCAGTTATGATTCCAGATCGCTTTACTGAATTCTTGAAGAGACAGCTCAGCCATAAGCTGGGGGCCGCCAATATACGCTTGTATTCACTAATACATATTCCTAACGCGCTTTACCTTGTTTGAAAATGTCCCAGGTAGTAATTAACAAAATTCAGTAACCTAATACTCTACCACCAACAGATTTACATAAAGTCTAATCAGTTTTTAAAAAACTGCATCTGTGGGGCCGGCCAGGTGGTGTATTGGTTAAGTTTGCTTGTTCTGCTTCGGCGGCCTGGGGTTGGCCGGGTTGGATCCTGGGCTCGTACCTACTCACCACTCATCAAGCCATGCTGAGGTGGCATCCCACATAGAAGAACTAGAAGGACCTGCAACCAGGACATACCACTAGATACTGGGGCTATGGGAAGGGAAAAAAAAAAGAAAAAAGGGAGATTGGCAACAGATGTTAGCTCGGGGCCAATCTTCCTCAAAAAAACCCGAAAAAACAAAAAAACAAACAAACAAAACCGCATCTGAGATCTCACTTTGGGAAAAATGTAGCTTTACTTGCTCCCCAGATTTTATTGTTTTTCAGCCTGGTATCTGTGAAAACATATAACTTACGTTTTCTGTTTGAAAGAGCAGATCCTTTCCTATACTGTAATTTTAAAGGTTTCCCTCCATGGATTAAAAAATAAAAATAAATTAGAGCTCATTCACCAGAGTTCTAGTTGTGTGCTAAAAAAATGTTCTCCCTGAGGATCCTGACAGCGCTAGCTGCACTGATTAACCCACTGCAGTTGAGCCCAGTCCCTACTGCTTATATTACTCTCTGATTTGGATGTTAGCTTAAAAAAATAGACGATACAACCACTCACACAAAAGCCATTTATGGAAACATAACATTTACTGCTAATCTTCTCTCTCCCTGCTCTCAGACTCTAGACAGGATGGTCTAACGAGTCCAGCTGCTAATGGTAAAGAAGAATATCTGTCAGCCTGAGTTGTTACTTAAAATGAACCAACTCATGGTAAGGAAATTTATCATCAGAGACAAAAATGACATTCAACCTATTCTGGTACATAAACATGTATATATACAATGAAGGCAGACACAGAAAGAAGACAAGATTATAAATATTAAAACATGTTCTGGAGGGCAGAAAACTCAACTAGCCTCCAATCTGACAGACACTAGGGAAGAATCTCTTTACAGAAAGTGTACTATATTGTAATACGCCCCTTTTTTGTCCTTAAATTGCAAATGGAATAAAATCTACTAGTGCCTATTAAGCAAATTAAATGTAAACACAACTATATTGAATTTTAAAAACTCCATGAAACCAAATCAAACCACACTCATAAACCAACTCACCTAACATTCTTACTAGTTAAAGAGTGATTGGAAAGACTAATAACTTTTCTTTCCCTTTTCCCAAATTTAGTTAGACTTCTAGTCTCATTATTGCCGTAAAACTAAGTATGGGTGCAGGGAGAATAAAAGATGAAAAAACTAATGGAGTTCAATGACATGTACTTCTTAATCATTCCTAAACTCATGACTATTTGCTTTCACATTAGTATCTCATTTGGCTGAATAAATGAATATATATATGACTCCATCTATCCATCCAATGATTACTTGGTACACATTATGCATCAGGCACCATACTAGAGGTAGACGTAAGGAATACAATGGTGAAGAAGAAAGGCATGGTCCTTGTACTCACACACAGCTTATAATCTAGTGAGTTAATCCATTATAATACAATGTGATTAAGACCTTCGAAAAAGGATTCAAAAGAGGCTCTTTGAGCACTTAGTAGGGGCCCTGGATCTTAAATTGGGGATTCAGAGAAAGTTTCTTAGAGAAAAAAGTAATGTGAAGTTGTGACTTTATGGATGGGGTGGAGTTAGCTATATGCAGATGTGGAGGTACTGAGAATTCTAGAGGGAATGGTTAGCATGTGAGAAGGCCTGTAGTAAAAGTATACTAGAGTGTTGGAGAAAATGAAGAGTTCAGCAGTGTGGCTCTAGTGCAGTATGGACGTGTGTTGGGGCTGAGAGAAGAGGGGTGGGGAATAATGAGGCTTGAGAGATAGCATGATACAAATTATAGTATTGTGGGTATTTCAATTTGATTACAAGACCAGTGGACACAGAAAGGTTTTGGGTGGTGGAGAGGGAATGACATGCTCAGATGTGTGTCTCAGTAAGAGTACTTCGGCTAAGGAGTGGAAAAAGAGACGGGTACACAGAGAGGAGAGAGAAAAAATGAAAGACAAAGACTAGTTCATAGATTACGGTAGTAATCTGAGTAAAGGTCATTAGCGTAGCAGAAGTGGGGAAGTGGATAGAGTTGAGAGATAATTAGGAGGTAAATAGGCTTTAATGACTGGAATGTTGGAGGCATCAGGAAGAGGGTAGAGTCAAGGATGAGCCACTGGGTAGAAAGATGGTAATGTCTTTTACAGAGATGGGAAATGAGAGGCAATGCTGGTTGAGGTGAGGGTGTAAATGAAGGCAAGTTTTGTACAAGTAAAGTTTGAGGTTCCTGTGGGAGTAGATGTGTGCTACAGACTGAATGTTTGTGTCCCCCAATTTATGTTGCAATTGTAATTTCCAATGTGATAGTATTTGGAGGTATGACCTTTGGGAGGTGATTAGGTCATGAGGGTAGAGCCCTCATGAGTAGGATTAGTGCCCTTATAAAATAGACCCCGGAGAGATGCATCGACCATTCCTCCATGTGAGGACACAGCAAAAAGATGGTTTTTTGAACAGGAAGCAGGTCCTCACCAGACAATGAATCTGCCAGAGCCTTGATCTTGGACTTCCCAGCCTTCAGAACTGTGAGAAATAAATTTCTCTTGATTATCAGCCACCTAGTCTATGGCATTTTGTTATAGCAGCCTGAATGGACTATGACAATGTGAATTCTGAAACAGAACACGCAGATCAAGCAAAGGTCCTAAGAAAATAAACAGAGGAATGATAACACTTAAATCTACAAAAAATGACACAAGAGACTTAAAAATTTGAAAGATAGAAAGACATCCAGGTGACTCAAGTATCATAAAAGCCCAGGGAAGAGCATTCTCAAGAAGGGTGGACTGTCCATTACTGTAGAAGATCGTGTGTGTTGAAATATTAATGGTAGCCACTGGATATATGAACTGAGAGACAATTGGAGACTTTGGCAAGAGTGGTTTCAGTGAAGTGATGAGGACAAAAATGAGATTGCAGTGGGATGAGAAAATGAATAGGAAGTGAGAAAGTGGAGACTAACTCATAAAGTCTGACAGTGAAGGGGTGGCAACTGAGAAATAACTAGGGAGACATAAGGTTGAAATGGGGTTGAAGGAAGTTTTTTTCTAATTAAACATCTTTTCCTCTTAAACAATGAAGTACTAAATGCTCTTGGTAATCAAGTCCAACAGCTCAGAAGGATAGAAGATGAATAATATAAATAAGGGGACTTCCCTCAATCTTCTACAGAAAATACTATTAACAATTTTTGTGACCCCCCCCAGAAATTTTTTATACATAGATAACCAAATACACACACACACACACACAAATGGGATTCTATAATACTTTTTTTCCTTAACAGTATATTTTGGACTTCTGTCCATATTGGAACATACAGATATAACTTGCCTCTTTAGTGACCATAAAGTATTCCCTTATATAGGCCTGGAGTAGTTTAACCAGACCCTGATGACCACTTAAGTTTTTTCTTTTCTTTTTTTTGTGATTACCACCCAGGTTCAAAAAGTTTCTCAGGAGATATATCTTTATGCATTTGTGCATGTATTTATGTGAAAGTGCTAGATCAAAAGGGCACATACATTTAAAATTTTGATATTAATAAATTATCCTCCATAAAAGATGGCATCAATTTAAACTCCTACCAACAGTGCATGCTTCCACATTCTATCACCAAAATGGGATATGGCTGAACTTCAAAAATCTTTGCCAGTATAATTGGTAAAAAAATGGTATTTCATTATTTAGCATGCATTTCTTTAATTATGAGGTTGAGGACATTTCAACATGTTTACTGGCAATCTCAGTTTCCTTTTCTGTGAGTTAAGAACTGCTATATCATGTTCTTGAACCACTTATAGTGAATACTCTTTGTATGTTAATTAAATTAGTAATTTTTCTCTCATATATGTAATTATTTCCCCCAATTTATGCTTAGAAAAAGTTCTTTCATTCCAAGATCACAAGAAACCCAGGCCGGCCCCGTGGCGTAAGCGGTTAAGTGCGCGTGCTCCCTGCGGCGGCCCGGGGTTCTCCGGTTCGGATCCCGGGCACGCACCGATGCATCGCTTGGCAAGCCACGCTGTGGCGGCGTCCCATATAAAGTGGAGGAAGATACGCATGGACGTTAGCCCACGGCCAGTCTTCCTCAGCAAAAAGAGGAGGATTGGCAGATGTTAGCTCAGGGCCGATCTTCCTCACAAAAAAAAAAAACAAGAGAGAAATCCAGCTATATTTTCTCTTAGTGCTTTTAATTTTTCATCCAATCCATTTGGATTTGAAGGGGAAGGGGAGATGAAAGGAGTACAGTAGGGACCTTTATTGTGGAAATTTTATGTGGAAATTGTGGAAATATTATGACCATAAATTGACTCATTAATTATTACTGCATAGTATTCTACTTTTATTAAGAGTTGTTGTTTTGCGTATGCTTGTATGTATGTATATGTGTGTGTGATTTTTACCCTTGATTTTTCCTTCTTTCTTAATCATCTTCTCAGCAAGTTAGGATTCCTATCAATACATGAACAAAGAGTATAATGGAAAAGGCACTCAACTTGGAGCCAAAGCCCTACATATTCATGTCAGCTCAACCACTCACTAGCTATGTGATGTGGAACACATAATTTATTCTTTCTGAACCTTAGTTATCTCATTTATAAAATGTGGATAATGATTTCTCTTCCTATACGTCACACGGTTATTGTGAGAATCAAATGCAATAATCTATGATTTCACAAATATCTCATAAACTACAGTTTCATACAAATGGGCCTATCACTGCAGACAGAGCTTTTTCATAGCAATATGACATGCATTAGTTCATTTTATGGAAATTATTCATCTGGTTGAGATCAAAATAGCTATTTTCTTGAAAAAACTCTTTGCTGGAATAATATGAAAAGAGAAGGAATAAATGTATGGAAATAATGTTTTTTCTACTAAGATAAAACATTCTAATGAATTTAAAATGCTATCATGATACAATTAGAAATTTTGATTGGACTTCAGTTCACAAAACTGAGGGATCCTTAATTGGCCCATAGTAGTAAATACTGGTAAGGGAAACTCTATAATCTATAGCTAAACTGTATTGATTAATTAATGGCCTGGAATCCAATATCTGAGAAGTTGTCATTCTATCAAAGTACATCATATTGAAAAAGATTAGTCTTTATTATCTAGAATTTGTTTGGACTCTTCCCTTCTGTTTCAGGCCAAGAAACATTAAGTTTCTTAATAGGCCAGGCATTGTGCTAGGGGCCGGGGATATACAAAGATTGTTTGCACCCTCAAGGAGTTTCCAATCTGCTGCAGTAAGCAGAGACATGAAAAGATAAATTCAATAGAAAGTAGTTAGTCCTAAAACAGGGTATATACAGTTGGCCATGGTGGGTATGTAGGGTAGGTACTTAGTTTAGGATGATGTACTGTAAGAACAAGGAAAAGAAGTCAGGGAGCACACGACTCCTGACTTGGGTATTGTTGCATGAGTATGAATTACAAGTAAGCCCAACAAAGGTCAGGGTGTAGGAATAGGAAATGGCTTTTGGGATAGAGAGGGCAGCAAGATCAAAAGCAGAGAAATATGAAACAGTATGATAAGTAATGACAGGCTTTGGGCAGGAGTGGTAGGAGATAATGCTGAGAGTTAGGGAAGGATAGGGCTATGTTGCATTTTGTTCACTATGCTAATTAATGAAAGTATTATATACATATGTGATGAGATATTAAAACTGAAGTTTCAGTTGAGACACTAAGATAAAATAGATGTATACCAAAATGTAGTACCAGACAAACTGCAGAATTTACAAAGGAAATGTTTTGGAACCAGTTCCATTACCTTGAACCCCTCCGAACAAGACTATAAAAAGTGGGCAGGGTATGGAGAAGGGAAAGGATTTTGTGAGGGAGAATTTTTGGAGAAAGCTGTGAGGCTCAACTCCCTCTCCCCTATGGGATATGAGTAGGGGATGCGGACAGGGTGAGGTTTGATTTTATCTGGGAAATCTAGATGATGAGAAATGACTAACTGTTGGCAGCAGAACCTGAGAGGGTTGATGCTTTTGGATTCACCTGTACTCCTAAGAGGTTTGTCAGGGCAAAGGATGTGTGGATATTTCCTGTGGACCAGAGGACTGGAAGGGTGAAGAGACCAGAACTGCAAGAATTCCTTCCTAGAAACTGTGAGAGGAGTTGCAAGTGAACACCTGGAATAGAAATGTACCTGCCAAACTCAATGAAACCATAGGTGAGAGCTCCTCAGAGATGAAACACTTGTGAAGAATTCCCCAAAGACCCTATGATAGACGAGTCAGCTTTAAACATCTGCCAGGCTCACAGTAGGTACATACTTATCAATAGCTACTTTAAACGTCAATGGACTAAATGCTCCAATTAAAAGGCATAGGGTGGCTGATTAGATAAAAAAACAAGACCCATATATATGCTGCATACAAGAGACACACTTCAGACCTAAAGACACTCACAAACTGAAAGTGAAGGGATGGAAAAAGATACTCCACGCAAATGGCAATGAAAAGAAAGCTAGGGTAGCAGTACTCATATCAGACAAAATAGACTTTAAAACAAAAACTGTAAAAAGAGACAAAGAAGGGCATTACATAATGATCAAGGGAACAATCCAACAAGAGGATATAACACTTGTAAATATCTACGCACCCAATGTAGGTGCACCTAAATATATAAAGCAATTATTAACAGACATAAAAACAGAAATAGACAGTAACACAATAATAGTGGGGGACTTTAACACTCCACTTACACCAACGGATAGATCATCCAAACAGAAGATCAATAAGGAAACATTGGCCTTAAACGACACACTAGAACAGATGGACCTAGTAGATATATACAGAGCATTCCATCCAAAAACTGAAGAATACACGTTCTTTTCAAAGGCACATGGAACATTCTCCAGGATTGATCACACATTAGGCCACAAAACAAGTCTCCATAAATTTAAGAAGATTGAAATAATACCAAGCATCTTTTCTGACCACAACGGTATGAAACTAGAAATCAACTATAGGAAGAAAATCAGAAAAGCCACAAATACGTGGAGATTAAATAAAATGCTACTGAACAACGACTGGGTTAACGAAGAAATCAAAGAAGAAATCAAAAAATACCTGGAGACAAATGAAAATGAAAATACGACATGCCAGAATTTATGGGATACAGCAAAAGCGGTTCTAAGAGGGAAGTTTATAGCGATACAGGCCTATCTCAACAAACAAGAAAAATCTCAAATAAACAATCTAACAATGCACCTAAAGGAACTGGAAAAAGAAGAACAAACAAAGCCCCAAATCAGTAGAAGAAGGGAAATAATAAAAATCAGAGCAGAAATAAATGAAATAGAGACCAAAAAAACAATAGAAAAAATTAATAAAACCAAGAGCTGGTTCTTTGAAAAGATCAACAAAATTGACAAACCTTTAGCTAGGCTCATCAAGAAAAAAAGAGAGAAGGCACAAATAAGTAAAATCAGAAATGAAAGAGGAGAGGTTACAACAGACACCTCAGAAATACAAAGGATTATAAGAGAATACTATGAAAAGCTATATGCCAACCAATTCGACAATCTGGAAGAAATGGATAAATTCTTAGAATCCTACAACCTTCCAAAACTGGATCAAGAAGAAGTAGAGAATTTGAACAGAACAATCACCAGTAAGGAGATCGAAACAGTAATCACAAACCTCCCCAAAAATAAAAGTCCAGGACCAGACGGCTTCCCTGGTGAATTCTACCAAACATTCAAAGAAGACTTAATACCTATCCTTCTCAAACTCTTCCAAAAATTGAGGAGTGGGGGAAGCTCCCTAACTCATTCTACGAAGCTGACATTACCCTGATACCAAAACCAGACAAGGACAACACAAAAAAAGAAAATTACCGGCCAATATCACTGATGAACATCGATGCAAAAATTCTCAACAAAATACTAGCAAATCACATACAACAATACGTTAAAAAGATTATACACCATGATCAAGTAGGATTTATTCCAGGGATGCAGGGATGGTTTAACATTCGCAAATCAATCAACGTAATACACCACATTAATAAAATGAAGAATAAAAAACACATGATCATCTCAATAGATGCAGAGAAAGCATTTGACAAGATACAGCATCCATTTATGATAAAAACTCTGAATAAAATGGGTTTAGAAGGAAAGTACCTCAACATAATAAAGACCATATATGAGAAACCCACAGCTAATATCATCCTCAATGGTGAAAAACTGAAAGCTATCCCTCTAAGAACAGGAACCAGAGAAGGATGCCCACTGTCACCACTCCTATTTAACATAGTACTGGAAGTCCTAGCCAGAGCAATCAGGCAAGAGAAAGAAATAAAAGGGATCCAAACTGGAAAGGAAGAAGTGAAACTGTCACTATTTGCAGATGACATGATTTTATATATAGAAAACCCTAAAGAATCCACCAGAAAACTTTTAGAAGCAATAAACGAATATGGTAAAGTTGCAGGATACAAAATCAACATACAAAAATCAGCTGCATTTCTGTACACTAACAACGAAGTAGCAGAAAGAGAAATTAAGAATACCATCCCATTTACAATTGCAACAAAAAGAATAAAATACCTAGGAATAAACTTAACCAAAGAGGTGAAAGATCTGTACACCGAAAACTATAAAACATTGCTAAAAGAAATTGAAGAAGACACAAAGAAATGGAAAGATATTCCGTGCTCTTGGATTGGAAGAATTAACATAGTTAAGATGTCCATACTTCCTAAAGCCATCTATAGATTCAATGCAATCTCTATCAAAGTTCCAACAACATTTTTCACAGAAATAGAACAAAGAATCCTAAAATTTATATGGAACAACAAAAGACCCCGAATAGCTAAAAGAATCCTGAGAAAAAAGAACAAAGCTGGAGGTATCACACTCCCTGATTTCAAAATGTACTACAAAGCTATAGTAACCAAAACAGCATGGTACTGGCACAAAAACAGACACAGAGATCAATGGAATAGAATTGAAAGCCCAGAAATAAACCCACACATCTATGGACAGCTAATCTTTGACAAAGGAGCCAAGAACATACAATGGGGAAAAGAAAGTCTCTTCAACAAATGGTGTTGGGAAAACTGGATAGCCATATGCAAAAAAATGAAAGTAGACCCTTACCTTACACCATACACAAAAATTAACTCCAAATGGATTAAAGACTTGAATCTAAGACCTGAAACTGTGAAACTTCTAGAAGAAAACATAGGCAGTACGCTCTTCGACATCGGTCTTAGCAACATCTTTTCAAACACCACGTCTGACCGGGCAAGAGAAACAATAGAAAAAATAAACAAATGGGACTACATCAAACTAAAAAGCTTCTGCACAGCAAAGGAAACCATCAACAAAACGAAAAGACAACCTCACAATTGGGAGAAGATATTTGCAAACCATACTTCTGATAAGGGCTTAATCTCCAAAATATATAAAGAAGTCATGCATCTCAACAACAAAAAAACTACCAACCCAATTAAAAAATGGGCAAAGGAACTGAACAGACATTTCTCCAAAGAAGATATACAGATGGCCAACAGACACATGAAAAGATGTTCAAAATCACTATCAGGGAAATGCAAATCAAAACTACAATGAGATATCACCTCACGCCTGTCAGAATGGCTATAATTAACAAGACAGGAAACAGCATGTGTTGGAGAGGATGTGGAGAGAAGGGAACTCTCATACACTGCTGGTGGGAGTGCAAACTGGTGCAGCCACTATGGAAAACAGTATGGACATTCCTCAAAAAATCAAGGATAGAACTACCATATGATCCAGCTATCCCACTGTTGGGTATTTATCCAAAGAACTTGAAAACACCAATTTGTAAAGGTACATGCACCCCTGTGTTCATTGCAGCGTTATTCACAATAGCCAAGACTTGGAAGCAACCTAAGTGCCCATCAAGGGACGAATGGATAAAGAAGATGTGGTATATATACACAATGGAATACTACTCAGCCATAAGAAATGATGAAATCCAGCCATTTGTGACAACATGGATGGACACTGAGGGTACAATGCAAAGTGAAATAAGTCAGAGGGAGAAGGTCAAATACCGTATGATTTCCTTCATTAAGTAGTAGATAATAACAACAATAAACACATAGGGACAGAGATTGGATTGGTGGTTACCAGAGGGGAAGGGGGGAGGGAGGAGGGTGAAAGGGATAATTCGGTACATGTGTGTGGTGATGGGTTGTAATTTGTATTTTGGTGGTGAACATGATGTAATCTATGCAGAAATAGAAGTACAATGATGTACACCTGAAATTTTTACAATGTTATAAACCAATGTTACTGCAATAAACAAAAAATTAAAAAAAAAAAAAAACATCTGCCAGGCTCAGAGAGCATTATGAAAGGCTAAGACAGTACTAGAACTTTAAACATCTGCCAGGCTCAGAGAGCATTATGGAAGGCTAAGACAGTACTAGAACTTTCTTATCTCCTTTCTCCTCCTTTCTGTCTCCCCTTGCCCAAAAACTGCAGGGCACCTAAAACCATGGTTAGTAAGCTGAAGGGGAAGAGTAGACGAGGAGAGAAGTGGTACTTTACAATACTTCCTTCTCCAAAGGCAGGAAGATTCCCTGTAACTGGTCTGGCTGGGGCAGGTTTGTAGTTTTGATTAATATCTTGAACTGAACATCAATAAGTTCTGAGCCAAGGCCTTTTATTTAAACAACCACAGATTAAATAAATGCATCATAGACCTAAATATAAAACCTAAAAATCATAAAATTCTAGAAGAAAACATAGGTGAAAATCTCTTGGGACACACACACAAAAAAACCCGTAAACATTTTCTGGTGGGAATGTAAAATTGTACAGCTCCCTGGAAAATAGTTTGGCAGTTTCTTATGGACCTAAACATGTACTTAACATACAACAATTGCACTCCTGTGCACTTACCCTAGAGAAGTGAAAACTTATGTGTACATGACTGTTTATAGCAGCTTTATTCATAACAGCTAAAAACCACAAACAACCCAATATTCTTCATTGGGGGAATAGTTTAACAAAGTCTGCTACATCCATACAATGGAATACTACTCAGCAACAACAAGGAACAAACTAGTGAAAGATGCAACAACTTGGATGGATTTCAAGGGCATTCTATTTAGTGAAAAAAAGCCAATCTCAAATGGTTACATACTCTATGATTCCATTTACATAACATTCTTGAAATAACAAAAGTATAGAGATGGAAAACAAATTAGTGGTTGCTGGGGACAGGGATGGGTGTAAGGAGACAGGTATGACTATAAAGGGATAGCAGAGGGAGTTCTTTTCTGGTAATGAAACAATGCTGTATCTTGACTGGGGCGGTGGTTACACAAATCTATACATAGGATTAAATTGCGCAGAACTATAAACACATACAAATGAATGCATATAAAAGTTAGTGAAAACTGAATCAAGTCTGCAGTCTAGTTCATAGTATTGTACCAATGTCAATTACCTGGTTTTGATATTATGCTACAGTTATAAGATATCCCTCTTGGGGGAAGCTGAGGGAAGGGTTTGCAAGACTCTCTGTACTATTTTTACAAGTTGTGAGTATATAAATTCAAAATAAAACATTAAAAAGTTACTTCTAATGAGGAGAAACTCAAGACGTTGAGAATATTGTTCCAAAATTCCCCTTACAAATGAACACTACACTTACTTTTCCTGACAAAGAACAAGTGGAATATTTTAAAACCACGCTTGGTCTGTGAGTCTCAGAATTGAGGACATTACTGCGAAGGTTTTTATTTGAGAGACGTTTGAAGGAGGTGAGAAAATTCTACTCCATGTGCTTATCTTTGCCTTAAGACTTTGGTAAATTTAAGTAGCACATGGAGAGCAAGTTGGCCAGCTGACAGGCATTGGGAATCCTGGAATGCCTGACAATGTAGTATGACCACTGTTTTTTAGTATTTCGTAGTTTTCTCAAACTTTTCAAAGCGCATTTGAATGAAAGGCAAAAATATCAGAGTCTTCTCCCATCCCAACACCCTCCAACATGACATGGCTTTAATGTGAAAATGCTGCCAATATTGATTCTAGGAAATCACTTTACTGGCTTTTATCTGATTAGATGGCTTTGGAACAATGATGACTTTGTGACATCCTATTGATTTTGCCTCTAAAATGTTCCTCCTATCTTGTCTCTGCCACTTCATTCCCACTGCCACTACCCTTCTTAGAGCCTTCATTCTTTCTTACAATAGCTTTTTGCTAACTGGTCTTCCAAACCAAGTCTCTGCAAACCAAGTCATTTGAAATTCCATTGCTAAATTAATCTATATATACTACAATTCTAAATAGGTCATTTTCTTGCTCATAAATGTTTAGAGGCTCCCCATTGCTTATACAATAAAATTCAAACTCCTCAGTCTGACATTCAAGGACTGCCCTGTGTATGGAATATTAGGTTGAAAATAATTTCCACTCAGAATTTTGAAGACATTGCTCCATTGACTTCTGGTTTTCCACATTTCTATTGAGAATTCCAATGCAATCATCCCACTCCTCCTTTGTATGTAAGCTATCTTTTCCTTCTAGAGCTTTTAAGATTTTTTTTTTAAGCCTCAGTGTTCTGATATTTCATGATGATGTGAATTGATGTGTGTGCGTGTTGGGGGGAGTCTTTTGTCTTCATTCATTCACTGTGCTAGAAATTTGGTGGCCTTTCCAATCTGGACGTTTATGTTTTTCCATTTGGGGAAATTTCCTTTATTATTTTTTTGACAATTTCCTCTCCAAAGTTTTTCTATGTTCTCTTTTAACTAGACTCTTCTGGATTGATTTTCTCATTTTCTGTCCTACTTTCTGGAAGAGTAACTTGACTTGAGCTTTTATATTTTTAATTTCCAAGCTCTCTTGTTTGTTTCATTGATGTTCCTTTTCTTATAACATCTTGTTATTGTTTCATAGATGCACAATCTTATCTTTTGAAAATATTCATTATGCTTTGAAGTTGTTTTGGCTCTACGCATTGTCTCTGTTTCTTCTGGGTTCTTTTTTCTCTCTCCCATTTATTTGTTTTGCTCTCTGTCTTTCACGTTGGAGGCTTTCCTCAAATATCTGGAGATTCTTGGCTATCTGTTTATATTTAAGAGTAAAGTACTAAAAAGCTCAATGGAAGCTTTGTGTGTTGGACTGGAGCTTATAGACTGATGAGCTTCATTGAAGAGTACTTCCTGGCCAGCTGTTGTTTTTTTAAAAAATAACATCTTTATTGAGATATAACTAACATACCATAAAATCTACCCATTTAAAGTATACAGTTTTCAGTATATTCAAAGTTGTGCAATTATCACCACAATCTAAGCTTAGAACATTTTCATCACTCTGAAAAGAAACCTCATGTTCATCAGCAGTCATTCTTTATTCATCACCTCCCCTGCCCTATATCCCCAGCCTCTGGCAACCATTAATCTACTGTCTCTATAGATTTGCCTATTCTGGACATTTCACATAAATGGAATCATACAATATATTGTCTTTTGTGAGTGGCTTCTTTCACTTAGAATAAAATTTTCAAGGTTTACCCATGATGTAGCACGTATCAGTACTTCATTCCTTCTTATGGCTAAATAATATTGCATTTATGGATATATCACGTTTTATATATGCATGCATCAGTTGATGGACATTTGGGTCATTACCACTTTTTGGCTATTATGAATAATGTTGCTATGAACATTTATGTACAAGTTTTTGTGGGGACATATGTTTCACTTCTCTTGGATATACTTAGAAGTGGAATTACCAGCTGGGGTTGTAATGAGGGAATGCAAATGTCGGTATTTGTAGGTCTTTTTATCTGGGTTGGTTCAGTTTCTCAAATTTGCTATGTGATGAATGTAAGACTGCCTGTTGGCCTTCTAGAGCTGGGTGGAGCCGAACCTTCCCAGAGTTCTGGGGGTGGGTGGGTAAATCAACCTCCCTCTTATGCCAGAGACTGCTAGCTATCTTCCTAATGTCCATCCCACCCTCCTTCCTTAATAACAGACTCTTGTATTATTAGGGGCAACAATGTACCCAGGCATGACATTTCCCAGTCTCTCTTGCAGATGAAAGTAGCAATGAGACATAAAGAAAAGTCAACGGATGGGGTTTCTGGGAAATTGCTTTAAAGGGAGATAATTTATCTGGAAGACAGGTGCCCTTTCACAGGTCCCTCTTTTTGGTGCCTGAAACATGGATGCTCTGGCTAGAGCTTCAGTAGCTATGTTGTGTTCATAAAGAGATCCTTGAAGATCCTAAGGATGGCAGAGGAAAAAGCCCACAAAGAGCAATGGCCCCTTAACCAGGGCTTGATGTTGTGGTGATTAAATGAGTTACTTTATGTAAAGTGCTTAGAACAGTGCTGGCACATAGTAAATACCATATACGTGTTTATTATTACTACTCATCCATTACACTGATAAAATGTAAACGGTTGTTTAAAGGATAAAAGTAATCTTAATCTGTTGTCTGTTGGTGGGAATGGAATTAGTACAGCTTTTTTGAAGGACAATTTGATAATGTGCATGCTCTATACCTAGTAGTTCTACTTCAGAAATCTGACCCAATCATATAGGGACAAAAAGG
This sequence comes from Ceratotherium simum simum, assembly GCF_057802395.1. Taxonomy (NCBI): domain Eukaryota; kingdom Metazoa; phylum Chordata; class Mammalia; order Perissodactyla; family Rhinocerotidae; genus Ceratotherium; species Ceratotherium simum. The sequence goes on along the minus strand of NC_141901.1, from coordinate 14,037,446 downwards.
TACATGTTAAAAATGTTCATTACATCTCTATTTTGTGCCAACAAAGGGGAAACAATTTAAATAACCATTAACAGAGAAGCAAAGTATGTATGTTATAAAAAACTGTAGCATACCAAGAAGGCAGCTGATAAAGAGAATGATGTAGACTTACATGTACTGACAAATAAAGTTGTCCAAATTATTTATACTAAAAACCAAGTTACAAAGTAATACGTATAATATGATTTCACTTATATGAAAACAAAACATACCTATGTGTGCATTTATGTACGGATTTTTAAAGAAGTTTGAAAATATACAAAATGTTAATGAGGTTGTTTATACGGGGAGACGGGAAAAGCGAAATCGGACATTAGTTTTTAACTCTGTACTTATGTACTAAAACTTTTTTTTTAAATAACAAAGACACGTGTATTTTACTGTACAATTTAAAAACTGAAAAAAGGGGCTGCTTATTAGGTTTACCTAGAGTTTCCGTAGATTTGAGGTAAGAATAGAAATGTTTTGCTAGTTAGATTTGGATACTATATATCCTGTTGGAAAAAATGGCCTGACTTCAGCATATGACCCAAGAAAACCAGGGATGTTCAGGAAATCTTTGGTCACACCTGTAAGGGTTCCAATTCAAAGAACTTTCAGTTGATTAACCTTTTGTACCTTAGTTCTATTTATCTGTGTCTTCAGATAAGCTGAAGGCAAGAGAGCCTATTTTTTAAAAAAACTGTAACACATTCAAACTCTAGTGAGTACATCCCTAAACAAGAAGAATAAAGTCTTTGAAAAATTTCTGTGCAGGAAACCTGTATAATTCAAATGGACTTGAAAAATAAAACGGGTTGTCTAATCTTTGAGATTTACTAGCACCTTTTTATTACGCTGCATTTGAGACAGAAAGATATTACTATTGATTAAAGCAGAACAGCATGGAAGGCACATACCATGAATTTAGGTCATTGTAAAGGCTAAAAATGCACTAACTATATAATAGCTATATGAGAGACTCTAGGAGAATATAATCTCTTGCTAATTCAACCCAATAATACCTTTAGGCTACGTAAAGAAAAATGGAATAGGAGAGAGCACTTTGTTTGAAATATAAAAAGTGACATTTAGTGTAAGTTTAAAAAATAAAATACACCTATAAAAAATATCTCCTTGTCTCCCAAGTTTACACATGATGCTGCAGAGTTTAAGAAACTGATTATTGAATTGAGAGTGTTTTAGTTGATGCACAACATCCTTGTTCTTAAGAACCAATATTCTGAAAAAATTTGTCATTCCATTTTATTGAGACTTATTTATAAAATGCTGAAAATTTGAATTCTTACAATGATGAATGTTGTAGAATAACAGGAATCTAAGGAAAAGATCTGAGAAGAAAAAAATCAGTTTTTTTATGATTACCTTAAAACAAAAAGGTATAAAAGAGGTAATTAACAACACAATTATAATGCAAACTGGACCGACTTGCAAATTTCACAGAGCAGCTCTAATGTGGTTCAGGGGTAAGAAGAGCTCATAAAGCAGTAGTCTCTCATTAACTCAGTAGTGGGACAAATTACTTCATCTATAAAACAAGGAGAGTAAATCTCTGCCTGGTAAATCTATAATCTGCCATTACAGAGATTATAATCTGTATTTCTGTTTGTTATACAGATAACTTCTTACTGAAAGAAAAAATCCCCCAAGTATAAATCAGAGTATCAAATATGAAAGGCAGACATGAGTTCAAATCCAAGCTCTACCACTTAGTAGCTATGTGACCTTGGGCACGTTTCTCAATCTCTTTTGCCTTAGTTCCTCATCTGTAAAATGAGGATAATAATAGTACCTAGGGTTGTATTACATGACAGACTACATTAAAAATGCTTGGCACATAGTAGGCATTCAATAAATATTGGTGATGGAATGACGTGTCAAGATACAATAAGTATCATTTCCTAAATTTGGAACATTATGAAGACATGAAGCATTAAAAATGTGTCCTAGGGGCCGGCCCGGTGGTGCAAGCAGTTAAGTGCATGCACTCTACTCCGGCGGCCCAGGGTTCGCCGGTTCGGATCTGGGGCGTGCACCGACACACCACTTGGCAAGCCATGCTGTGGCGGCGTCCCATATAAAGTGGAGGAAGATGGGCACGGATGTTAGCCCAGGGCCAGTCTTCCTCAGCAAAAAACAAAACAAAACAAAACAAAAAACAAAAAAAAGAGGAGGATTGGCAGATGTTAGCACAGGGCTGATCTTCCTCACCAAAAATAATAATAAAATAAAATAAAATAAAAATGTGTCCTAGCACACGTTCAACAATTTTAGGTTATCCTTAGCGAGCTATGCATTTGAGATTTACTCAAGCTATTGAAATCCAGGCTTCCTTTTCATACTTGTCTTCTAGATGTATGCAGACCAATAAGACCGATTCCATATGCTGTACACAAAGAACAATGTAGCAGTGAAGAGCATGGATTCTGGAGCCAAATTACCCGCGTTCAGATACCATTTTTGCCATCTACTAAGCTGTATGACCTTGGGCAAGATTACTTAACCTCTCTGTGCCTCAGATTCTTCATCTATAAAGTAAAAATATTTGCCTTACAGGGTTATTATAAAGATTAAGCAAGACAATTTATATAAAGCATCTAGTGCAGTACTCAAAAAATGTTAGCTATCATCATCATCCCTTATAGCCATTCTACAAAAGAAAGATACACCTCTGACCACCAGCACTTGATTCTACAGAAAAAACACAACTAATTCTTAAATTAGTTCTTATGTATTCACACACTCTCCAGTATTATAAGATTCGTGGTTGGGTATTTGAACCAACATTTTATACCTTGCCTCAACATGAACAAGACAAAAAGTAAATTTTGTATTAGATCTTTCCAATTGTCATCAATGCGAAATTAGAGAAGATCAAGATGCCTTATCAAAACCCACTGTAAAACTGCTTTCTCTGTTTTAAGCAAATTAACTTCCTACCTGTCATCTGCATTACGAAGAGATGGAAGCCGAAAGCTCGTGTTTCTGTCAAGCTTTGATTGGCTTTTGGTCCTCTTGATGGAGCCTTTCAGGCGCTTGCTGAAGAATCCCTAGAATGAAAAGGCAGAAGGTGATGGGAGAAAGAACCATAAGGGCACCTTGCTGTCTTCCTTATTCTTCTGTGCTACCTTTGCAAAAGATATTCCAATTTTTATAATGAAGACTAGAAACAGAATTTCAGCTTTTAATTTTTTAACTTGTAAATAATAGTTGCTTGAAACCACCTGGTAATGTGATGAAAAAAATCTTTTTTTCTATGATAATTGGGATAATTAAACTTTTTGATAGTGCTTAATTTCTTATTTCTTAAATAGTTTCTATACTAGCTATGATAGAGAAACTTCTAACTTTAATAACATATTTTTAAAAACACAACAATATAACATAGAAAAATATAATCCTTTCTATGAAGATAGTGTCAGCAATCTCAATAGATATGACATCCAGTAATTTCCTGAACTAAATTAAGGGAAAACAGGAAAAGATAACAGTATGTGCAAAGGCCATGAGGAAAGAAGGTACTTGGTGCATTGGAGGAATTTTAAAGAACATACTGATAGTGAGAGGAGAAGCAGCTTTATTCTAAGATCTGCAAAAAGAAAAAGTTAAGTAATCAGTATAAGGTAATGTGCTGGTGGTCTCAAAAGTGTTAAAATTTGGTCTATGTCACCTTGGATATGGTATTTGTAAAGCTAAGTTTTAAATGTAGCTACACTATTTTTAAATGAAATAGGTATCATTTATGAAACCACTGAAACATCTAGACTTCAGGGGAACACAGTGCTTTACACTTTTTGGCCTCACTTGCCTCCTGCCACTTCCACCAAACTATCTGGAGTTCCTTGAACATATTCATAATCTTAACACCTGGCAAATAATGAGTATTCAATAAAAGCTTGTTGAATAAAAGAATAAATGCAAGAATGAATGCCGATGATCACTGCTTTCAAGAAATAACTCTATTGTTGGCAGATGTAAGGACATCTTATAGAAGTATATCAGAATGTCTTAAGAAAAGGCTGTAATTCAAAGAAAAGTATTTTGACACATGGAAAACGACTCTTTCTAATCACCTTGAGATGAGTTATCTTATAGAAGCTGTGTACAATAAATATTTCCATAAAAAAGAAAAGAAATACTGAGCTAATATCAGCACATCAAATCTTACATTCTTTTAGTTACCACCCCAAAGCCCACTGTATTGGGGTGAAGACTATATTATTCAGGATAAGCTAGGTCATGCTTATCTAATAACCCCACAATCTTAGTAGCATAAAACATGCTACATGTCTATGAGCAGGTCAACTAAGGGAGATAGGGGCCCGGCTCTATGCTGTCCTCACTCAGGGACTTAGGTTAAGAGAGGCTCCATCTCTGTGCTTCTAGAGTTGCTGCAGCAGGATAAACGAAATGTGACAAATTATGTACTAGTTCTTAAAGCTTCATGTCACTTCTGGTCTCATTTCATTGGACAAAAAAAAATCACATGATCACACCTAACTTCAATGGGGAAAGGATGTATCATGTGTCCAGAAAGAGAACTGGAAATATTTGATGAACAGTAGTGTGGACTACCACAGTGCTTTTCCACACCAAGTGTTTTGTGAACACACAGCCATTGCTCCTCCCATTAGAGAAAAATGGAAACAAACTTATTTGAATCAGAAGTAGAACTATTTAGCTGACTGAAGAAAAATGCTTATATTATTTCTTGTAGCCCAAAGAATAAGGATAAAAACTCCTAGAAAATATCACATAGACATAATTCCCCAGGCTGTTTTTTATTAAAGGTATATAGAGATTGATGGGAGGGAAGAAAACAAGGCTATTTTTAAAAGTACTATATTTCTTAGAGACAGGCATTTGCCTGGTCTCCTGCACAATCTTAATGATGTTAGGGAAAGTCACTATCATTTGTTCTCCAAGACAAAGGATTTATTTACTACTTTACTTTCTATGATTCAATCAAGATGAGTCACCACATCTGCTCATAAATGTAGTCAGCAAGCCAGACGTAAGTTTATAGAATTCTATTAGAATCATTTATGGTTGGTGTAAAAACCACTGGCCTAAGTTGAGATCCAGCCAAGGACCTGACCAAATACCATATATACATACATTTCTAACAAAAATACAGTTAAGCTGTAACTAAGAATGTACTAATAGATGTTCACTCATATTAACTTTACCTTTCTGTGGCACTTATTATATCATAATTCATATTTTAATCCATGTATTTTAATAAATACTTATTTTATGTCCATTTGTTATAAAGCATTGTTTCAGGTGTTGTAAGGGAATCAAAGATAACACAAACTCTGCCCTCAAGGAGCTTGTAATTTAATATAGGATTTGGAAACTACATATAAATACATATGACACAATTCAGAAAGTACATGTTCCTAATGACTGGCATATTTAATCACAAAATAAAAGTTAACTGTCATATTTCTTTCAATCCAGGACACCACTGATTCTAAGTCACGCCACTATTTTATGTATACTAAGAAAAAAGCTGCTAATTACACTATAACACAATGCTTTATCACTTAGAATTTTTATTTTGTATTAAAGAAGTTTTTAAAGAAACATATTTAGGCAGGTTTTGTCATATATCACATAGTGTATACATAAAAAGTATATACGCAAAATAAATTGGTTAAGGTATTCCTAATGCTTCTTCATTCTTCTGAACTACTTTTTGAGCAACTATTTGTTGATGACAAACAGCATATCTTACAAGTGTAATCTACAGAAATGTTAAAAATGTGAAAAATAAGCATCTTAGAATTGATGAAATATGGTATTATTTTAGAAGGCTACATAGGAAATGATTTCAGGAATTCAGAGAAAAAAGAGATTACATCATCTGGAGAAATAAGGAGAAATACTATGGAAGAGGCAGAAGATGCTAGGTCCCAAAGAGTAGACAGGATTCAGGTTTAGGGGTGTTGAGGAGCAAGGGTATTGTATGGAGCAATGCATGAGAGATGGCATGGAGGCAAGAACACAGAGGGTATACATTAAGAAGATTTAGTCTGGCTGGCATATGATTGGAGTAGTGAAAATAAGGCTGGAAAGGTAGTTTGTCCAGCTATTAATGTATAATTATTGATCCCACTGGCTTTTAAACTTTCGAGGGAAGATATAATGCTCTATCTATCTTAGCATCTACCACAGTGTCTAAACCTTAGTAAGTGCTCAATAAATATCTGATAAATATATACATGAAATTATAGTTGTTTTAGGAATATAGATAAGGGAACATTTAAGATTGCCCAGAGTGGTCAGTGATATTTCCCAGTGATGGTAGCATCTACTACAAAATTCTATTTTAATGTCCTTGATATAACTGAAACATAGTTCTCACCTGAAACATTGTTTAGCTTAGAGCCCTATTTGGTAGAGATTTTTCATTCTCCCCTACCCAATATTCAACGATACCCAGGAAGAGGTGCTAGGATTTTCCTAGCTTACCATGACTGCTTCCATTATCACTGTTTCATAAAATAAGAGTCTGGAGTAAAGCATACTCTTTGAGGTTCACACCATCTTGATTTAACATCCTGTATCGCTCTTCACTGTTCTCATGCATTAATCTCTCTTTCACTTTCCTTTATTCATTAAGGACTTTAGCCCCTAGCTTGTAATATTTCTCTGTCTCTTAACTTCTAACACCATGCTAGTAAATAACCAGGTAACGATCCATCTAATATCCTAGCTTCACAGTTCCTTGACTCTAATAACCCTTATCCTCCTCTCCAGCTACCCACTCCTAGAGCCACAGCCTAGATCTTATCATCATTCAGAGATCCTCCACCTCGGATGTCTTAAACAGTAATATTCTTCTTTCTGACTTTTCTTCCTGATCATATATCTCTTTCTTCCAATACATCTGGCTCTTCAACCTCAGAGAAACCTCCAGTTTCTTGCCCACCCCATTTTCTCCCTGTTCCTGTTTTCTTCTCTATCCAACCTGGACTCCATGGCCAATCATCTGACGCTGAAATTCAGTCACCGACAACCTCCATTCTCTTAATCATCAGCTATTAAAAATTGAAACTGGATCAATATTTAAATTCTGGTCCCATGACCAGGCTGTTCAGGAAGACCACATAGCTGAATATACTGATGCCACTAAATATTCACTATCTCCAAGCTTGGCTTGGCTTCTACTATGTCTTTGCCCTGGACCAATCAAGCACTGAGCCTTCCAGCAACACTACCCCCTCTGGGAAACCTTAGAGTGTATGGCATGCCCACAGCCCCCTTCTGAGCATTGTATGTATTTCTTACATACAAGTAACTATGCTTTGTACTATGCAGTTCTTCTGCCGTGGCTGTAGATGACTAGACAAGGGGTGGATAATTGACCTAAGGTACCTAAAAGAGTGGTCCTGGTAAGAGTTCTGCCTGTAGGATACGGTATCATCTGGTAGCTACTAACCACTCCAGCCTGATCTCTGGCCATTCTCTGCTTCATGCTTTATACTCCAGCAACTCTAAAAGCTTACAATTCTCTACATTCACCATGCATCTCTGCTACTGCTCATACTCCCTCCCTTTATCCTGGCCAAGTCATCCTTTCAGACCCAGCTCAGGCACGATCTCTTCTAGGGTGTCTCTCTCTCTCTCTTTTTTTTTTTTAGTGAGGAAGACTAGCCCTGAGCTAACGTCTGTTGCCAATCCTCCTCTTTTGGCTGAGGAAGATTGGCCCTGGGCTAACATCCATGCCCATCTTCCTCTGCTTTATACGGGAGGCCGCAACAGCATGGCCTGACAAGCGGTGCGTCAGTCCGCTCCTGGGATCCGAACCTGCGAACCACAGGCTGCTGAAGCGGAGCGTGCCAACTTAAGCATTACGCCAGCAGGCCAGCCCCTAGAGTGTCTTTTTTGACATGTCCTGACCCTGCTCTAGACTAGGTGCCCCTCCTCTGTGCTTCTAAGTGTCTATAAATACAGCTGGCCTTACATTTAGCACACTGCATGCCCACTTATGTGTCAGCAGTCTTCCCTACTAAACTCTGAACTCCTCAGGACAGGGATTAAAAATCTTTGCATTCCCAGGGCAGGTCTGATATCTGGCATTTAGTGGGGCCTCAATAAATGTCTGTAGAACTGAAATAAAATAGGCAGTGAAGTGAATAAAAGCCATCATGGTGTTTTTGCTACAAGCCCCAACATGGAAAGATCAGGGAACTCTGAATCAGAAAGTGTGGCTTCAAATCCTGGCTCCAATTTCTCCTAGTTGAATGACCTTGGACGAGTCACAACTTGCAAGTTTCAGATTTCTTATTTGTAAAATGAGGATTAAAAAATCCTTAGGGGCCAGCCTGGTAGCGTAGCAGTTAAGTTCATGTGCTCCGCTTCCATGGCCTGGTGTTCGCCAGTTCGCATCCTGGGCACAGACCTATGCACTGCCCATCAAGCCATGCTGAGATTGCATCCCACATAGAGAAACTAGAAGGATCTACAGCTATGACATACAACTACCTACTTGGGCTTTGGGGAGAAAAAAGGAGGAAGATTGGCAACAGATGTTAGCTCAGGGTTGATCCCCCTTAAAAACAAAAAATTAAAAAAAAAAATCCTCTTCCTAGCGCCTTTTCAAGAATAAGATAACTGAATGCAAAAGTATTTTTAAAATAATGGAAAATAGGTACCTATAAGTATTAATTGAATATGAATCTAGGATGAGAGACTACTGAACAGGCTAGGTAGAATCCCGATTTTTCCTTCTAGAAACTACCACAACAAAGGAAGGGAAAGAAATGAGGAATAAGTTCCACAATAGCAGGGATTTGGGGCTGTTTTGTTCATTGATGTATGCCAGTGCCTACAGTCATATTTGGTACATCATAAATGCTTAATATATATTTGTTGACTGAATGACTTTACTGAAGGCTTCCTGGGTATCATACACCGGCCAGGTGCTTTCCAACACGTAATGCCTTTTAATCCACGCAACAACTCCACGAAGCAGGTATTTAGTAACTTGCTTAGGTAACACAGTTAATAGCCGAGGATTTAAACCCAGTATACTGCTAGTACTTAAAAAGTTTCATTTATTCATATATTTATTGAGTATCTATTATTTGCCAGATACTTGAGGCCCTTGAGATGTACAAAACAAAAATCTTTGCCTTTATTAAGCTTATATACTAGGGAAGGGGACAGACAATAAACAAAGAATGTAAGCCACTAGTAAAAGACAAGCACTATAGAAAAACAGAGCTGTGTAAAGAGAGTTAGGAATATAAAGTGGTCATGGTTGGCCTTATGGAGAAAGATTACACTGAGTCAAGACTTGGAGGAGGTGAGTTAGCCTGCAGATATCAGAAGGGAAAAGCATTCCAGGCAACAGGAACAGGCTAGGCAAAGGCGTCAAGGCAGAAGCATGCTTAGTATGTTCAAGAAAGAGCCAAGAAGTCAATGTGGTTGGAGTGGAGAAAGCAATCGGAGGGGTTGTGGGAAATGAGGTCAGAGAGGAGGCAGGGTGGTGCTATTCCCTGTAGTGGGGTGAGTGGTGAGAGAACACAGATCCTGTAGGCCATTGTTAAGACCTCATCTTTTACTCTGATTTCTATGGAAATCAACAATGAGAGACAAGACCATTCAAAATAGTCATAAATATAAGCATTAGCTTTTCTGAGAGAAATACTTTCAGCTATGAAAATAGAAATAAATGTGTACTGATTTAACATGGTTTTGAGCAAGAATGTGCAATATATGAACAGTTCATTTTCTTCATCCACAGTAGATCACATACCAATAGCTGAGATACAGAGAAGGTATCTGACTTTTCCCAGGTCACACAGCTGCTAAGTGGCAGAGTAGAACTTCAAGTCCAGGCAGCCTGACTCTGGAACCCTTGCTTTTCAACCATTATACTATACTAACTGTCCACCTTCAAATGCCTCTTCAAATAACCTAGGCACTATAATATAACCTATTTTCTCCGTGTGTACTACACTTAATTTCTACACATATCTTATCATAGAATTACATAACACAAAGAGGTAGAGGTACAATATGCCAATTTGAAAATATGAGGGAGAAAAAGAAAACAAAAAAACCACTAGTGTGACATCTGACTTAGAAAAATTGACCCCTATGGCTCCTATTTATATAATTAAACTAAAGTAAAATTGAAACCTTATTGAAATTACTTTTATACGTAACTGATTCTGTGGTCATGGAGAGAAAAAATCAAATATAAAATTGAAAAATAGATGGATGCCAAGAGCTAAATGCTTCTCTCTCTTTCACATAAAGTTATAATATTTATGGAGTAAATGATGGTCCTATAAGCATATTCTAAAAATCCAACAACATAAATGGAAACAAAGGAAAAGACTACAAATAGATTTCATCCTTCTGACACCACCCTAATCTGAAAGAATACTAATAAAACCCTCAAAACAAATGCTACCCAATCCAATTCTCCTTTGAAAGGCTGTTGCTACCATCTACAATTCTTAAAAATAGTAAAAAGCTTATCATTTTAAACAACTACATTGTCACAGAAATTGATACAACTAAAATGACTTACATTAATTAGTTGGTACTCACTATTTTCTGTCAAAATAAGGCTTAAAATTAGCAACTGCCAGTGAAAGCCAAATGTTGCCTTGCTCTGGAGCTTGGTAAATGCTAAGATAATGATAAAAGTTGTTCACTACCTGCAAATTGGAGTAACCTCCGAAGACTGAACTTGGCTATCAAGGCACGATTGGTAACTGAAATAAAACCGCTGCTGTGCAACCACTCTCAGCAGCCTCAGTAGTGGTTAATAAGAGACACTGACTCGCCAGTGTCCTAGTGCTGCTGCTGTTACCTCAAGACATGGAGAAGTGGAGGCAGAGAAACACGTCATCACCTTTCACACAAAAACACAGCGATGTGCAACAGAATCCTGCTTTAATCCTGTCTGAGATTTTCATATCAGCGACCACACAAGGGATTAAGCAATTCTAGGTGATTAAGTAATTTTAATAGCAGTTCCTTAAAATGTTATATGACTCACACTAAGAGAATGCCACCTTGTCAACTAGAGAGGACCCAGGTGAGAACTGTTTGCATTCTTGCTTTTAATGTTTTAGTTTAATTAGTAAACTAATTTCTGTATTTTGCATATGTTAGCAGTTCATATTATGGACTGTAATTACCTGAGAAGAAGGGCTATGTCATATATCAATTATTCCCTTCCTTGCTCTCTTAATATAACTTAGGAACTTGTAGATATTCAGTAAGTGTTGACTAAACTCTAACTGTAGAAAATTAACAAGGAAAAAGGAAAAGGAAGAGTATCTGAAAATGTTAAACTCCACTCACCAGTCATCATATTTTACTTACTTAGTTTATCTTCCAGTTATTGGAAGTCCAAACATGAAGGGAAACTCTAGGTAACAAGAATAATAACAAAACAACAAACAGTTGTAAAGTGCTTTATAGTTAACCAGCAGTTTCAATGTGGGTAATTTCCCCCCTGGGAGTGGGGGTTTTTATTTCTTGTTTTTGCAAATTTAAGCATCAAAGGGAAAAAGAAAGGTTCTATCATAAATTACAGCTGTTTTCTAGCTCAGAGCTGATGAATCGGAATCTTTGGGTGTGGAGCACAGTGATCTGCATTTTTGACAAGCATCCAATGATCCTCTTTAATTAAGCAAAGTAAAACTTTAACGAAACTTTTAAACATACAAAAGCACAGAAATTAATATATTAAGCATATACCCATCAATCAGATCTAACCATTGTAACATACTGATATGTTATTATATTATATTAAAATATAAAAGTAAAATGTTTAATATGTTATAATGTTACATGTTATAATCGTTAATATAATAATATATGTTATAACATATTGATGTGTTAAGATTTGCTGGGGGGGAAATGGAAGATATTTAGCACACCTTCTCTATCCCTAATAATATTCTTTATCTTAGAGATTCATTTTCGTTTGATAGAACACTGCTATGTCAGATTTCTTTTGATTATTATCTTCCTGTTAAATTTTTTCAAACCTTTTACTTTCAACTTTTGTACATTATGTTTTAAAATGTATCTTTTCTTCTAAAACATTAGGTTTATTGAGGTATAATTTACCAAAGGCAAAATTCACTACTTTTAGGTATATAGCTTGATGAGTTTTGACAAATGTATCCTACCACAATTGAGATATAGAACATTTCTGTCACCCAAAAAATGTCTTCCTGCCCATTTATAGTCAATCCCTTTCTCTTCCTCAGCCCCCAGAAACCACTAATCTGATTTGTCCCTATAGTTTTATCTTTTCTAGCATGTTATATAAATGGAATTATGCACTATGAGTCTTCCTTCACTCAGTATACTCTTTGAAATTTATCCATGTTGTTGCATATATCAGCAGTCCATCGCTTTTTAGTCCACTCTATGGATATACCAAAATAAATGTGTTTATCCATTTGCCAACTGATGGACATTTGGATTGCTTCCAGTTTGGGTCTATTAAGAATAAATCTGCTAAAAAAATTTGTGAACGTTTATGTGGACACGGTTTGGGAACCACTGAGTTACAAGTTTGGTTGGAAATTCACAAACAAATAGCAGGAAGAAATGGCAACCTTTTAAGACGATAAGATGTTAATGAGGTGGAGTGGGGGAGGGATCTTGAGGAGGGAAGGTATCCCTGATGTTTTGGCCTTTATATTTGAAATAATTTTAGATTTACAGAAAATTTGGAAAAATAGTACAGTTTTCCTTTGCCCAGCTCTCCCCTAATGTTAACATCTTGCATAACCACAGTATAATTATGAAAACTAGGAAATTAACACAGATACCATACTGACAGAAATTATAGACCTAATTCTAATTTCACCATTTTTTCCACTGTCTTGGCTTTCTACTGCCACCATAACAAATTACCACAAACATGATGGCTTAAAAAGTACAAATTTATTATCTTATAGTTCTGTAGGTCAGAAGTCCAACACAGGGTTCACCTGGCTAAAATCAAGGTGTCAGCAGGGCTGCATTCCTTTCTGAAGGTCTAGGGGAGAATCTGTTCCTTGCCTTTTCCAGTTTCTAAAGGCCACCCACATTCCTTGGCTCATTGTCCCCTTCCTCCATCCTCAAAGCCAGCAATGATGCATCTCTCTGAAAGGTTCTCAGTTTTTAAGGCCTCATGTGATTAGATTGGACCCACCTGGATAATCTAGGCTACTCTTCCCACCAGAAGGTCTTTAGCCTTAATCACATCTGCAGAAGTCTCTTTTGCCATGTAAGATAACATATTCACAGATTCTGTGTATCAGAATGTGGACCTCTTTGGGGGGCCATTATTCTACCTTCCACACATAGTTTATATAATTACTTTCTTGTGAGAGGGCATTTAGGGTTGCTTCAAGTATTTTGTAATTACAAAACATGCTGCAAGGAATATCTTGCATGTATGTATTTTCATACTGATGGAGGTGTACCTTCATGGTAGACTGCTAGAAGTGGGATTGCTGGGTTGAAAGGTAAATGCATACATAGCTTTGCCAAAATCCCCTTTAGAAGGGTTGTACCAGTTTGCATTCCCATCAGCAATGTATGAGAGTGTCTGTTTCCCACAACCTTGCCAACTGAATTTGTAGTCAAACTTCATAGTTTTTGCTAGCCTAAAAGGTGAAATACCTCCGTGTTAATTCGCATTTTTCTGCTTATAAGTGAGTGTGAACATTGTTTTTATCTGTTCAGGACATTTTAATAGTTTTTGAGAATTAACTGTTCATATCTCTTTTTCAATTTTTCTATTGCATTTTTGGGCATTTGTCCCTCAATTTTTAATAGTTTTTTATATGTTGTGAATAATTTGTCCCAGTCAGCTGGTTGTCTTTTAACTTTGTTATGTTTTTTGCCATGCAATTTTTAAAAAACATTTTTGCCTCTGGCTCTTCAGTAACTGTTACAAAAAGTTTTGTCCTATATTAAGGTTAAAGAGGAATTCATCTATGTTTTCTTCTAATAGTTGCGTGGTTTATTTTATTTTATTTTTTTACATTCAGATCCCTAATCCACTTGGAGTTTACTCTTGTGTAAGGTGTGAGATACACATCTAATTTTATCTTTTTTCCAAATGGCTACTCAGTTGTCCCTACACTATTTATTTCCAATACCAACTCCTCAGGAAACCATTCTTGGTTTCTCTAATAGGATAGTCTCTCGCTTCTGATTATCTAAGATCTTTTGTTTATACTACTGTTTTCCTCTGTCTTGACCAATAATTAGTTCTATTCCTATTTTATATACCCCTACTGAGTCTTAACTCCTGAAGGCAAACATTATTGAGCTCAACTTTGCATTTCTTCAGTGCTTAGCATACAGTGGGCTACTTAATACATATTTGCAGAATGCTAACAATGATGAACCTGAACTATTTAAGAAAAGTCCAATTCACTCAAGAAAGTAGGGAAAATATCTAATACATCTGAGGGGAGAAAAACCCCTCAAAATTATTAAAATAAAACCAAATCTAGTGTTTAAAGAGGAAAAGTCTAGTATCTGGAATATTCACTTCTATAGACCACCTCAGTTCCTGCTAATGAAATGTATGTTGATTTTCTTATGACTAGCAGAGAGGTCTTACTCAAGTTCACAGATGATGAATATTAAGGAAGGTGGCTTTAAGGGTTAAAATAATGAGAAATGATGGGTCAAAACTAAGAAAGAGAACATTCCCTCAAAGTGAGATCTATTAGTCTATTGGACAGTCTCCCAGAGGTTATCATAGAAGCCCGAAAAAGCATCAGATAATATAATGTGAAAGACATTTTTTCAGTTTCAGGGGAGATGGACTAGATGAATTTAATTGAAGTTTTCCATCTCTCTATTCTAGAACTCTAAGAATAAACGCATCACAGATGGAGGGGGGCTTTGAAGCCTATTAGTTATTTAAAAAAAATAAAATTCTTATTGCCTCTGGTGAAACAAAATGCACCTAAAAACCCAAATTACGGAAATGGTAGTGAGCAAAAGGTACAAAGTAAAACAATATAATTACTCTTTACTAATATCTACCAGGATGGGCTGTTTTTTTTTTTTTTAAAGAATAAAGTGGGGAAGGGAGGGAGAAATACATCATGGAAAAGATTTTATTAGGCGTATTTATATAACTTCTAGAGGCTATTTCCTAATTGTGCCGCTTCTAATGTTGCAAACATTCTTTTTCCATTATAAATTTAGGCCCCCAAATATTAACAAATTGGTCCTTAATATATAATACCTTTTTATCAGCAAACTTCCCAAGGATCTTAAAATATTTGTGCAGTATTTCATTATCATAAAAAAGGAATCTTATGCCTTACAGGAGGTCAAACAATTTGCTCTTGGTCACACAAGTGAGATGCTAGCTGAACATACATTTAAAAATACGTAATCAGGGCTGGCCCCGTGGCTTAGCAGTTAAGTGCGCGCGCTCCGCTGCTGGTGGCCCGGGTTCGGATCCCGGGCGCGCACCGACGCACCGCTTGTCCAGCCATGCTGAGGCCGCGTCCCACATACAGCAACTAGAAGGATGTGCAGCTATGACGTACAACTATCTTTGGGGGAAAAAAATACGTTATCACTCCCTTGCCTGTTCTAGGTATAAATTCTTAAATGCTAATAATATGTAATCCTTGTACTGATATTCTGGCAGAATTAAACGGGCAGGTGACACAGGCCCTAGATCACATGGTCAGAAGAGTGTCGAGCCTTTTTCAACTGCAGGCATTTGATTTTAATGGGGAAGTGCTCCTGAGTGACAATGGTCTCACTGACTGCATAAGATATGAGCCCAGGTAGTGAAGGACAGATCATCAGGTTTTGACCTTCACTTCTGCTGAATAAATTGTCTTTTTTTCCATTTAACTTTTAAAGAGTTGAGAGGCAGACCACATTCCTACACATCCAATTATTCCTTGAGTGAGAAGCAAACTGAGAAAGACAGTCCCCCTGAGTCACTCTTTCTATCATTATCCTCACAGGGCTTCAACAGAAAGAAAATTATTTCTTTCTACTCACTGTATTCCACCCTTAATTCTATTTTACTTAACAGATCAATGTAGACCCTTAAAAAATACACAATATTAATTTAAAACCATCAACTAATATGAAGATGCTCTGGCATAAGACGTTAATGTCTTTGCAATGTTCATACCTTGAGTAATCATGAATGCACCTATATACTGAGTTTTCATAAACAGATTAGGAAAAAGAAAAGGTCAGTGCTAGAGTTACAAGACGAATAAGATACAGTCCTGATCTTCTAGAAGAGTGGTTTCTAAATTGTTTTGACCATGAATCAAATGAGTAAAATACTGTTGGTGTGCATTCCTAAAATTGTTTACCTATAAATTATAAGGATGTTCTAATATATGACTGTAAAATACTCAATAAGATAAAAACCTAAAAAGAGTGAAAGTTTTAAAAAATCAAACACTTAATATTTTCATTCTGCAAAACCAAATAGATTGTGCTGTGCACCTTCTGAGGTATATATATCCCATTCTAGAGACCACTAGTAGAATATCACAGACCAGGGAAGGCAACTATACCAATAATGACCCCACAATACAATAGTATCAGTACTATAATGGATAAATGCACACTCCTGTGGAAGGACAGAGAAGGTCAAGGTTAACGTTGCCTAGGAGAGGTAGGAAGACACTTGAGCTGAGCTTTAAAGGAGGAGAATACATTTAGGAAGCATAGAAAGTGGTCCTGCTAGGCAAAAGCGTGCAAAGATACCTGAGAAAACTTGTTTGGGGAACTCTTAAAGTTCCCCAAGTTGGTAAAGATGGACCACTAAGATAGAGCACTTCCTAATTCCTAAGTTGGGAGGCTTAGAGAGCTTGTGGTGGGGATGGGGATACCAGGTATTAGGAAATGAGAAGGAAGGACAGCCCAAAACTAGACAGTGAAAGGCTCTCTGTGCCAAGATAACTTTCGTTTTTATTATCCTGTAAAACACGAGTTAAACTCAAAAGCTTTCAGCAGGTGACTGATGTTTTTTGAAGGAAAAGCTAGCTCTGTCTGAAGACATTCAAATGAGGGGAAGGACAAAGGGAGAGAAAAAGGAGAGCGGAGGGCCGGCCCGTGGCTTAGCGGTTAAGTGCGCGCGAGCTCCGCTGCTGGCGGCCCGGGTTTGGATCCCGATCCCAGGCGCGCACTGACGCACCGCTTCTCTGGCCATGCTGAGGCCGCGTCCCATGTACAGCAACTAGAAGGATGTGCAGCTATGACATACAACAATCTACTGGGGCTTTGGGGGAAAAAATAAATAAATAAAATTTTTAAAAAAAAGGGAGAGTGGAAAGAACCCACCCACTGTGCAAGCCAAATAAAATGTACAAAATTTGGTCATGCCCATGGGCATGAGACCATAGAGCGCTACTAAAAGATTTCAAGCAAGGGAGAGTCAAGTAATGATTAGGTTTAGATATTAAAGAGACCACTCTGGCAGCAGTGTGAAGGCTAAAGCGGATGAGGAAGGAATTGGAGACCAGAAAATGAGTTCAAGTCTCTACTGTTCCTAGATCCAACTACATATTTTGAAGGGCTCAGCGCAAAATATAAGGGACCTTGTTCAAAAAACAGAAAAACAGCGCCATTAAAGGTAGTAAGAATTTTCCCTTTCCTCAGCAGTCTCTCTCTCCATCTGCCATGGTGTTTTTAATTTGCTATTTAATGTCATGCTCCCTTGGGCACTAGGTTGCCCTTTGCTAGCCACCAAGCCCACATGCCATGCCCTGTCCCAGCGCAGGGAAGTCGAGCCAGGCTTCTTCCTTCCCACAGCTGCCACTGCAACTCACTAGATACCTGGACTGGGGATGGGCTAGAGGCTTGCCCCAACTGAGGTGTGGCCTCTGGCCACCTGCCAGACACTGGTGGAGCTGATAGGCAGAGGCAAGGACGGCCCGCCAAGCCCAGCCCCGGGACTGCACAGCGTGCGCAGCCTAACCCCTATCTTTCTTATGTTTGTGCACAGGTGCCCACCAGGATCAGAGAGTGACAGACGTTGGCTGGGTGAGGCAGAGAGGGGGAGGCTGGCTGGGATACCAGGGTGTGGGGAAGTGGGCAGTGCAGAATCCATCCCAGGGAGGCAGCAGGTGGTACTGTGCCTTGGCTCCAAGTCCTTGCCCATGCTCCATTGTCCTACTGGACATCACTTACAAAACACAAATCCAAAGATGAATCATTAAGAATTTTGACATGGCAACCACAGAGCATTAAACTCCATGCACAGGGCCTTTCTGAGTGTAGGTCCTGTGCACTGTACTGGTCTCATGCTAATGAAGCCAGGCCTGGTACTTGCTCAGGGGAAGAATAACAAGCACTGATCATTGAAGGCAGTAAGTGGCAGGGGGCTGGAAAAGAGCAGATGGATGCCTGATTTCAAAATTGACTGAATGTGGGAGGAAAGAGAAGCGAATACTATGGCTCTAAGGTTTTTGGCTCTTGGAACTGAAGAAATTTATAGTATAGCCATGCATCACTGAACGACGCGGATATGTTCTGAGAAATGCGTTGTTAGGCATTTTTGTCCTTGCATGAACATCACAGAGTGTATTTACACAAACCTACTACACACCTAGGCTATATGGTACTAATCTTACGGGACCACCGTCATACATGCGGTCAATTGTTGACCAAATGTCATTATGTGGCACATGCCTATACTACAAAGTTAGAAAATTCAGGGGGAAAATAGATTTTGGGAAAAACATAAAGTGAATACAGCTTGGGGCAAGCTGAATTTAAATTACTTTGGGACATCAGAGTAGAATAGTACAGAGGACTATTTAGAAGAAGATTCTCTAAAACAATATCACTTTCCATTTCCTGATTTGTTGATCATTAATTTCATTGCTATAGAAAAGTCATAAAAAGATCTTTCTAATGTGAAGATCTCAGCACTATCCCATTAAACAAGCTCACATATAAAAAATCTTACAAGAATGCAGAGGCAGAGGTAGACGACACACAAAATGAAAAATGTCAAGCAGTTTAATTAATAGACATGAACCTATGGAAGAGATATAAAGTACACAATATAAGATACAAATAACTCATAAAATGTGAAAACTTGTAAAAATTAAAAAATATTCCATATATATTTATGACTGCCATAATTTACTTTTCACTTTTAAAATCAAATGTCATGCTTCCTATTTCTACATCCTTAAGTAAAAATGTATGGAACTATCTTCCTTATAGCAGGCAAATCATGATAGTTCAATAAAAATGCAAATATGCGAAGTATCAGTAATAAGCACCTAAAAAAAAACTGGTAGAAAATAAGCTGCCACTATATAATGAAATGCATTTGTTGTCTTTTTCCTCCCTAAAATACATTTTATTTAACGCAATATATCCAAAATGTTATCATTTCAATTTGTAATCAATATTAAGAAATATTCAGATACTTTCTATTCTTTTTTCCCAAGTTTTTTTTAAACAGCTTTATTGAGATGTAATTCACATACTATCAAATTCATCCTTTTCAAGTGTACAATTTAGTGGTTGCTGTATATTCAAAAAGTTGTGCAACCGTCACCCCAGTCTTATTCCAGAACATTTTCATCATTCTCAAAAGATATCCCGTACCTATTAGCAGTTACTCCCTGCCCCCAGCCCCCAACACTTGGCAACCATTAATCTGTTTTCTGTCTCTATGGATTTGCCTATTCTGGACATTTCATATAAATAGAATTATACAATATGCAGCCTGCTGTGTCTGGCTTCATTCACTTAGCATAATGTTTTCAAGGGTCATCCAAATGTAGCAATGTATCAGTACTTCACTCCTTTTTATGATTGAATAACACTCCATTATATGGATAGACCACATTTTGTATATCTATCCTTCAGCTGATGGACATTTGGGTTGTGTCTACTTTTTGGCTATTATGAATAATGCTGCTATGAACATTCACGTACAAGATTTTGTGTGAACATACATTTTCAATTTTCTTGTACATATAGAAATAGAATTGCTAGGTCATATGGTAACTCTATGTTTAACCTTTTGAGGAACCGTCAAACGGTTTTTCAAAGTTGCTGCACTATTTTACATTCCCTACAGCAATATGTGAAGGTTCCAATTTTTCCACCTCCTCGTCAACACTTATTATTGCCTTTTATTATTATTTTTTTTGGTGAGGAAGATCAGCCCTGAGCTAACATCTGCCAATCCTCCTCTTTTTGCTGAGGAAGATTGGCCCTGGGCTAATATCCATGCCCATCTTCCTCCACTTTATATGGGATGTCGCCACAGCATGGCTTGACAAGCGGTGCGTCCGTGCGTGCCCAGGATCCGAACCGGCGAACCCCGGGCTGCCACAGCAGAGCTCGCGCACTTAACCGCTTGTGCCACTGGGCTGGCCCCTCTCTTTCTTTTTGATTAAGCCACCCTAGTGTGTATGAGGTGGTATCTCAGTATGGTTTTGATTCACATTTCCCTAATGACTAATGACATTGAATATCTTCTCATGTGTGTACTGGCTATTTGTATATCTTCTTTGGAGAACGTCTATTCAAATCCTTTTGGAGTCTTTTCTTTTAATAGCTCCTCAATAGTCTGACAAAAAATTTTGTAGTGCTATTTTAATCAAATAATGCCCTTGGAATGAATTTCCTTTAAAACAAAATTAGTAGATGTGAAATATAAAATAAAGCATTTAAAAATCCAGTGGCATGGTACTGGCATCGGTTACAGAATTAAAGGGCCGGACGGTAGGAAGGCACCTCAAGGGTTATTACTGTTTACCAACAATGCCTGTACCTTGCTGAGTAAAGGTACAGCTGAGAAGTACAAAAATACCTTTCTGTACAGCTAACCCTAGCAAACCGAGAAGTTGGCCAGGTTTCCTCTCTATATCTCTCACTTCCTAACTCCTGTGAAATAGGAAAGTCTCTGATACCAGTTATACTTAGTGGCTAATTACATGCTCCCTTAAGTGGGCATTAGCCCTTCAAAATGTTGATCTCTAATTGTGAAGTGAGAGGTGTTAAGCTTCCACTTCTCCATTAAAGCACAAGGAAAATACCTTTGCTTTGGGGAAGAGGGGCTTATAGTACACTATCCATAAGAAGGAGCTATAAGTGAGTTCATTGAGAGAGTCCTCTCTCTCAAAGAGCCCTCTTCTCCTGGGCAGGATAAACTGGAATCTCCACTAGTTAGTACTGCTGCAAACCTTTTTCTAGGAATAACCATCGATTGAGGAAGGTTTCCATCATTCTTTGATTCTTTCAAGTTTAGAATCTTCCCTGCCACGCCTGCTCCCTTTTCCCCAGGTATTTGCTATCTCCTTTCCATCTCCCTTAAAGGGTCACATCCCCCCTTAAACGGTTATTCCTTTTTTCTCTGTTCCAAATTTTATATTTTCTAGGATATTTATCATGAAAAGTTTTTAAAATTATACCCATTCTGATTACAAAATGATTTAAAGAGATAATGTTTAACATCTTCAGACTATAATTTTCCTTTTTTGACATTCCTATGTTTATTATATTATTGTTACCTCTGGTAATAATATTTTGATAGACATATCATGTGAATATATATTCATATATTACATGTTCATACATATGTGAACATAAATATACTCTTTATTAAAAGAGGTATCACTGCAGGGTGATCCTATTATGGATTTCAACTCCATGCAGATTGTCAGTAAAGAGAAGGAAGAAAGATGGATGTAGAATCTTTAAGCAGCACAGGACAGAACTTGAAGTGTCCTGGAATACAATAGCAATGAGAATACAAAAATTGAACAGTATTGTAGCTTGGGTGCTATGAATTCAAACTGATTATTTCACCCCTAAGACTGAGATTCTTAGGCTGGTCAGAGGTCACCGTGCCACAATAAAGCAAGTTATTTTGTAAATTTACGACTAGTCATCTGAACTGACTGTGGCAAACACTTAGAAGGGCAACTAACACACAATGCAGCAATTTGTTTGTGAGCAATAGCAGGCCACTGAGAAAATATTGCTTGTTAGTTTCTTATGCCAGACTAGAAGGTATAAAAAAAAGCACTGATGTCCACAGGGAAGACATTGACTAAAATGGGTTCCCAATAGTTTAACCAATCATTTAGACAAATAGTTCTCAACCCTGGTTGCACGTTAGAATCATCTGGGAAGGTTTTAAAAAAATACAGAAGACTGGGCTCCAGTCCAGAGATTTTGATTTAACTGGTCTAAGGTGGACTCCAGGCATTAGTTTTTGTTTTGTTTTTTTTTAATGTCCTTAGGTGATTTTTAAGTATGGCCAGAATTGAGAACCACTGGTTTAGACAATGAACACTTTCTGGTCTTTATTAAGTGGGCATGAAGTTTTCTGTCCCTTGGTTTAACTTGGAAAAACAAAGATTTTATTAAGGATCTTATTGATCTTATTGAGGATTCTATTCAAAACAGAGACCAATATTAACAGCCTGATACCTTGATATTTAAGAAAGGATGTAACATCTCTTTTTATACATTCCTTTTAAAACATTCCTTTTTTTTTTTTTTTTTTTTTTTTTTGTGAGGAGATCAGCCGGTGCTAACATCTGCCAATCCTCTTTTTGCTGAGGAAGACTGGCCCTGGGCTAACATCTGTGCCCATATTCCTCCACTTTATATGGGACGCCGCCACAGCATGGCTTTCCAAGCAGTGCGTCGGTGCGCGCCCGGGATCCGAACCAGCGAACCCCGGGCCGCCGCAGCGGAGGGCACGCCCTTAATCGCTTGCGCCACCGGGCTGGCCCCTAAAACATTCCTTTTAAATTTAGGAATTTAACTTAGTCTACATTTATCTTCCAAAGCTTTACTTTCTTCTAAAAAGTAGGCAAAGGTTTCATCTTTTGACAGTCTTTTATATCTAGTATGTCTGATTCGGAATGTTCAGGTGTCATTGTGACAAGAACACAAGGAGGGTTACACAGGAATAGTCAGCTAGTGCCTTAGTTCAACTATGCTTTCTGGTTGTCTTGGCATACATTTTTAGTGCCTGAATTCTTTCAGAGCCAAGCTCAAAGCTAATACAAATGAAGCAGCTGCGACTGCATTGTGTTATATTCACATAGAAGGCCAACTCAGACCATTGTGGTATGGAAATAAGAACACTAAGCTGAGCACCTGGCCCGGAACACAAGCAGCTTTCTTTTAGCCAAAGCTAATTTGATGCCATCGTCTAAGGAGAAGTGATACAAAAATCATAAATATCAATAGACACTTTATAAATAGAATACTAAAGAAAGAAGCCTGTTTCAAAAACTCAGGGAATGTGAAACAAATATATACAATTACAAGACGTGATCATTTTCCCTTTCTGCATTAAATTTAAGGACCTGGATAACTTTTCATTAGTTTACTCATTTCTTCCTAATCATCCCTATAATATCATTTAAATGTAGTTTTATCAATGTGTAAAACATATAATGGATGTTTTATTTAAAGGAAAACACAAATATGACAAAAGTAAAAAGTCTAGCAGGATGTTAAAGAAAAAATGAAAAATAAGATCTTTAAAAAGAGGGAAAAATCATTCAAATGACTAAAATTGTTCTTGAAGAATCTACTAGTCAAAAATCAGATCTGCAAAAACATTGTGAGCTTATACATATGTATGACACCTAAAGGGCTCAAAGAAATAGCCACAGAAACAAATCATTAAATAAGGAATTCTATCTAGTTTCACACAGTATACACTACATATATAAAATACCATAGCCCTGAATTCCAAATATAAATTAAAATCTCTCTTTGCTGAGGGAAAAAATGTAACTATTCTACACAGGTACACTCATTTATTCCAAATGATCTCTCAGTGGTTATTAAATGGTTAAGTAATCCATTTGACTAGAGACATCATCAGTAATACCAAGAGAATAGCTGTGAGAGATACTTGATTCTAGTTCCTAGATAACTCATGCATATTTTATCCCTTCAATGATTATTTGTTGAATGTTTACTATGTGCGAGGTATTGTGTTAGGCACTAGGGTAGCTACAAAGATGAGTAGAAGAGATTTTTTTTTTGGTGAGGAAGTTGGCCCTGAGCTAACATCTGTTGCCAATCTTCCTCTTTTTTGCTTGAGGAAGACTGGCCCTGACCTAACATCTGTGACAATCTTCCCCTATTTTGTATGTGGGTCGCCGCCACAGCGTGGTTTTGATGAGTGGTGTAGATCTGCACCTGGGATCTGAACCTGGGCCACCAAGTCAGAGTGCACCGAACTTAACTACTATGCCACTGGGCCAGCCCCTAGAAGAGATATTTATTGTCTAATGAGGGACAGAGACCTACAAACAAATAATTGCAACTGGAATTAAGGTGAAGAAATATGGAATGAGAGTGAAGGAAGAACAGAAAAAACTATCCTGCAGATCTCTGCTTTTTCTTATGGCTATGATTAGATACAAGTACAAGTTCATTTAAACATTCCTAAATACCAAGACCTTGTCTTAACTGATAGGTTCAGTGGCCATCTAAGTTCCCGCTTCCATTTTTCATGTCCTTATTTTTAAACTTACTGATTCTGCCGTCTACCACCTGTATAAGATGCCTTAGAATAAGGAAGAAATATGCATGAGTACACTGCTATACTAGTTATCCATTTTAAGTTTTTAAAAATATAAATTTTGGGGAATGAGGAAGATATACTAAGGTTTGGGGCTCACTGGTATAGTTACTCCTTGGCTCTTTTCTGCCTTATCTAGCCGCAGTCAGCAGGATACGAGTAACTCTTACCCACTGGTTGCTCCTGAATCTCCCTAAGGCTAACCTCTACTCTAGAACTATCAGCAGTGTCAGCTGATAGCCAGGGGTGGGTGCTGGGCTGGCCTTCTGTTCAATAATGGCCTCTCACCTATCACCCTGAGTTGAGATAGTGACAGCAAGAGAAAGAAGAGTCACTTGGGGAAGAGTCACATAATTTACCAATACCTTCACAGTATTTATACAAATTGGTTTAGATTTTGAGCCAAGACAAACATTTCAATAAACAAATTTCTAATGCTTTAGTGGCCAGCAAAGTTTAGTTAAGCTTGACAAACAAACCACTCACAGTCTTACCCCAATCTATCTTTCCAGCCTTCTCTCTTGCCATTTTTACCTACAAGCTTTTCAGTTCCTGCCTCACTGAACCCTTTCTGTATTCCCTGGAAGCATCAGTCACCTTATGAAGTGTGTCTTTCCAAAATGCTCTTCCTTCAGCCTAGAATACTCTTCTTCCCCTGTCAACTATTTTCATTCAGCCTTTGAAACTCAACTCAAATACTGGTTCCTTGGCAAAGCCTTAGCTTACACAGTGCATGTGTGAAGCTAAAACCTTGTTAAAAACCTGTGTCACCATGCTTATCTACCTCCTTATGAATCTGGTAATTTTTCTGTCTCTTGCTACTAGACTATAAGTTCTCTGGGAGTGGAAAATTTTGTTGTGTTCATTTCTGTTTCCCCAGTACTAAGTATAACGCCAAGAAAGTATCAATAATTGGTGAATCACTAATAGTTTGCCTAAAGTAAGCATTCAGTAAGTATGTCATTGTCAATAATTTCAGTCAAGGCTTGCTAAAATCTATGTAATCTGCTCTTAGTGAGCCTGAAAATGGAGCTGAGAAGAATAAGGTCCTTTCAGAGTCCACTATCAGCTCTTTTTTGGGTACATCTCATGAGTAGCGAACCTGCTGTTCACCAGAGTAAAGAATCCTGGAACCCCAAGTACTTGTGCTTAAATCACACTCCTGTCCCTTTATAGAGTTAGCATGGAAATGATCTTCTTTGAGATAATGTATAAGTAACTTAAAGTTAAGCATCTCAAAATTTGGTTCCTTTTTGTACTGTTTTCCCATATTCAGAGAGTCTTTTGTGATATTAATTACCAAAATATTTTGTGTTGATCTGAAAACTAGACATACTTCTTATCGGCAATACATTTAAGTGATGTAAGTCACATTAGCTCTTGGTATTATAAGGAAATTAAAAAAATACAATGTACTTCCACAGACATTCAAGTGCTGCAGTGCCTCATTTAGCCAGCATATTTTGATTTCTCTTAAAAGAATATAAATTATTTATCTAGCATTATTAAGGAATGAGCTACTTCACAAACCAGATTTTTCTGGATAAAAAGTTTTATAAGCATCACATATCTTCAAGATTTTAAATATTCTCAATGGATATCACACAATATTATACAGTTTCACTTTAAAAAAAGCCCAGCACAACAAATATAATTTCACTTTTTCTTGATGATTCAGGGTCATTATTATCAGTGTCAATTACTGCACTCTGCGCCATCCATCCTGCAATATAATGGTACCCTTAAGGGCTATTGATAAATGTAAGGCTATTTGCCTTTATCCTAAGTGGATTCAGATTGTTTTATGACTCCTTGCTTTTCATTTTCTCTGCCTCTTCCCTCAATTCACTGTCTTTTTTTTTTTTTAGTGCAATCAGTATGTTCTGATGTTTATTTCTCAAACAATTGTCTAGGTGAGGGCTTCTGAATGATTAAATTCTCCTAGAGAGCTAAGTGCATGGGCTTTGTGACTACAATTTGCTAGACAGAGGCCCCTTCTTTCCCTCAATATTTTTAAATCCATGAGGTGGCTGAGACTGTCAGAAGACTAACAACTGAGGAAGTGGTTTATAAGTAGTGCTAGCCTTCATGTATATGCATCATTGGTTTATTACTTTTATTCAAGAATAATTAGTTTTAAATTACTAAGGTAAACTTTGAATTAGCTGTCAAATTATTGCTTAAATATAAATAAAAATTGTTGTTCCTAATGAATTGAAATTTAAAAAGCCCAGCCATGAACTTCAGATTCAATATAGGAAGTACTTCAATGTTACTACATTGTAGAGGGATATTCTTCTTCAGTTATTGACTTTGAAAAACAAATTTAAGAATTCACCATTCTATTCTAACATGATAGAATGAAAACTTCAAATTCTAACTCAATCCTTTTCACCAAACTCTGTACATGGATAGTTAGTTTTACTGTATTTGATCTCTGTTTTATCAGGAAAACAAGAAGGGGAGAGGAGGGGAAAAAATGCTTTCTTCATTTATGAAAAAAAATTTTTACATAGGTTGCTATGTCTATGGAACAAAGAAATTTAGTAAAAGGCATGAAATCTGATATTTTAAAATTCCTGTCATAATTTGGTTAGAATATTAACCCAATACTTACTTGTGATCTTCAAAATATGAGAAAATTTGTGAAAATTTGAAAGATGTCATAGTAACAGATATCACCAACTCTGCAAGGCACTGAGATACAATAAGGGGAAATCTTGCTTCTCAGGGTTAATCCAAAATAAACATTCGATTCAGTTAACTTACAAATGAATGTCAGCTTATATATCTCAAAATATCAGTTCTACTTAAAAGGTCATCCTAAACTTAAAAATAATAGTATTGGAATAAATAAATAAAGAACGCAACATATAAACTTGGCCGAATTAAAAGAAAAAATTTTTTTCCAACAGAAAATTCTTTTCCTAGTTTATACTGCTTTCCATTGTACCTACAATAATGACCTCATTGAAGTAATTCTTTCCAAGTTTAAAATCAATGAATTTTAATAAAATGATATTATTAGGAAGTATATTTCTTATTCAATAAACAAACAAAATGGATGAATTAAAATCTGAGTTACTCAGAGTTATATCAAAAAGATCCAAACCAGGCCAGCAACTGGTAGTCAGACGACCAGCCTTTCCATCTCAGCATTCTTTTGTATTTAATACTGATTCTCAGTACTGCCTAGTCAGTTTAAGGAGTATTTTAAACTAGGATATCTCTTCCAGGGTGATTCTTAAGCCCTTAGATGGCCATCTAAAAGGTGGCTTAAGCAAAGCACAGGCCAGGTTTCAAGATTAGAACTCACAATTGTATAAGTCTCTGATAATTTGCTCCACAACTTTATAAGTCTCATCATTCTCTGCTTGTGCTCCAGCTCTGGAAAATAAAAAAATCATACCCCCCCAAAAAATCCCACCAGTACCTTTACAGAATTGTGACAGGTTTTAGCTAGTTAGGCAGGTTTCAGCTAGACAGATTTAACCTGATAAAAGGACATCCTGCAAAAATTTGCACTCCCTAGTTCAAAGGAATTTGAATTTAATGTATTTAGTTACATATTTTGGAAATACTCCACAAGTAAAAATAATATTCGCTTTATACTTCAAGTAGTGGATATTAACCACAGTTAATCCATGTAAGTTGATAACTCTGTCCTTTAACCTCAGTATTGTAAAGAAATTCCTGAGGAGCAAAATATTTTGGTTCCTTAGTAACTGTCTCTAACTCTAAGAAGAAAGGAGAAAAGTAAAATAGTCTTTTAGAGAAGATAAACACTTACTGGTACTTTGAAGGGTGAGGTATTTGCAGTGTCCATGGAGCTGGGTTTTTCTGATGTACTGGTCCCTGAGATACTCCGTCTGCGGGGGGACCTTTCTGCTGGCACCTCTGGAAAAGAAGAAAGAAACATTAAAAGTCCAAAATTTAGGATCTTTCACTAAATTGTAAAATTATTGTTTTGTTTTTTTCCCACAAAAAATCAGTTTGCTTTCAAGGTGCATTACATTGTATTTCCACATAATTTGTCTCTTTATCTCTGTGGTGTTTGAACCATAAAGACACTAGAAAGACTTGGTCACAGTTAAGAATCGGCTTTAGCATGACAGTTTATATCTTTACCTGTGTACATATAAAAAGTAATTTCCTCTGATCTATGTTTAATCTCTATAAGTTCACTTAATATTTGCATCTCACAGTGAATGAATCTACTTCTATATTTGTCAGCAATATAGCAGTTAATAGAATTTAATGAAATTTTTTAATATTCTTGTGAACAAAATATAGCCTAGTGTTGCACATGATTTGATGGTGTTTGCACAAAGGTCAAAGTTCAGTTCTGTGCAGATAAGATGATTCACCAGACTGCAGCCAAAGGGCCATGAGAAGACTGAAAGCTGCTGCTAGGATAAAATAACACATATGCCTATACAGATATAAAAATAGATCAGCTTCTCCTTGTTCTAGCAATACGACCTTACTAAGATCTTATTCTGGAATCCTAAATCTGTTCAAACTGACCTAACAAGCTTGGAATTTTGCAGATGATGTGATATTCTACAATTTAATTACTATATACTATATTAAGATTACATTTAAAAATTTTTTTTCATAGAGTGATATATATATATGCATATATATATGCACATACACACGCACACACAGATGATAGATATATACATATTATACCTTTATCACAACTGCTTCCCATCTCCACTTCAACTGACAGACATATAGGAATCCAGCTTCTCAGATAACATTAGATAATCTCAACATGGACAAGAAAAGAAAAAAAAACCACATCCTAAAAAAAGTATTCTGTGTTATCTTCCAGATCTTAAAAAATAAGGAGTAAATCGTGACTCCGGAGACTGACATTTTGATTCCTGCTGTTCTCCCTTTAAAAGATAGATGCAGTTTAAACTTCCATTTCTGGCCTCCTGGCCCCTGGGATCCGTGCTACTTCCACTTAAGAGAAAGCGTTTTTTCTTTCGCTCCCTCCCTGTGTCTTGCTCTTCCCCCTCCCTTTCTACAGCTTGCAGAGAGAGCAAGCGAGAAAGAAACACACAGGACTGCAGCTATTCAATCAATCGTTCAGACTGCACATCCTCATTACTTTCGGGCTATTAGCAGACGTCAACCACTACCTCCACTCAGTTACAGAAAATTTCACTGTATTACACTAATCTGCAGCAAGAAAAAACATTTACTGAAATTTATATTCAGCTAGTGCCAAAAGGACACCATTTCACACAGACCCAGTAATGCACACAAATCAACCCCTCCTCTGAAAATCCTACTGGAAGTGCTTACCCTGTTACTATCTTTGCATGCTAGACACTGATTTTCTTTCCATGACTAAACTATCTTCTCTGTGATATCTTGACCAGTAAGACATAAGCCAAACTGCAACATTCGTAATGACTGAGAGATTGACAACATAGCATCTTATATGCCTGCCTGCAGTACAAGAAAGTTCCATGTTTTAAAATTATGACCAATAACTGTAAGTCTCTCAACTTCTCTCTAACCATCAGTGGTTAAATGAGCCTTAATGTACAAAGCCATTTTCAGAATTAGGCACATGTGATTTCTAACGCACAATTCTAAAAAATGGATGTATAATTAGCTAAAATTCACAGGAATGGCACAAAGAACTGAATTTAAACAAATCAGTTGGTCAAAGCACATTGAACAACAAGACCTTTAGAGTTCAGAAACACGAATTAAAAGAGTGATTATCCAAGTTAGGCAATTCTATATGGGGGGCAGGCAGGTGGGGAGAGGGGCTGGTGAAGGTAGAAGAAAATCTCATCTTTCCTCTGATAATTATCTATAATTAGAAGATACATGAGATTGAGTATTACAATATAATATATTTTAATCTCTGAATAATTGATGGAGAAACCAAATTGGGAGAAAAGTTAAGTTCCATTAGCAAGGATAAAATGATCTAGTAAACAGTTTTCCTTATTTTGCAATGTTCTGGTTAAGAAAAATATTGAAACTTATTTCCTCACTTTCTTCCAAACATCTGATTTTAGTCTTCAGGCACACGAACTCATTAAATAAATATATTTCAATGCTTTTAAGTATTTGAAATTATAATGGCTAAAATGAGCAACCATATTTCAAACTCCAACAAATATATTATTTGTTATACTTTTTTTTTCCTTTTAGATTCTTTCTGTTTCATGAAAAAAAAAAAATCACAACTCTGATGTATCTTAAAGATGTTACTGGGTTCAAAAAGAAGAAATCAGGGCCGGCCTGGTGGCACAGTGGTTGGGTGCGTGTGCTCCACTGCGGCGGCCCAGGGTTCACCGGGTCGAACCCCGGGCGCGCACTGACGCACCGCTAGTGAAGCCATGCTGTGGTGGCACCCCATGTAAAGTGGAGGAAGACGGGCACAGATGTTAGCCCAGGGCCAATCTTCCGCAGCAAAAAAGAGGAGGATTGGCAGCAGATGTTAGCTCAGGGCTGATATTCCTCACCAAAAAAAAAAAAAAGGAAGAAATTAAATTATTCTTGAAGTTTCAACAACTTTCACTAAAGAGGGAAAAGAAAAGGGAATGAGGTAAGCTAAATCAACTAACGATAAGAGGAAGAAGTCTACACTTCTTGACTTTCTCAGCCTCCACAACAATGCAACTTATCTGCAGATGCAGAAAAGGCCTTTGAA
This sequence comes from Ceratotherium simum simum, assembly GCF_057802395.1. Lineage (NCBI taxonomy): Eukaryota > Metazoa > Chordata > Mammalia > Perissodactyla > Rhinocerotidae > Ceratotherium > Ceratotherium simum. Next base: position 14,006,145 of record NC_141901.1, on the reverse strand, counting down.
TACCCAGGTTCTTTGGTTCTCAGAAGACTTATAAACTATTTCAAAGCTGAGAGAAGAATATATACCCCAAGAACCAATGTCCACTTAGAAACAGAGGAGCACCATCATCAAGAGCAGAATGAACAACGTGCTGAATTAGTCACAGGCAGGCCTGCACATTACAGTGGTCCAGCTACCTTTAACTTTAAATCTCCAAGCAGAAAGGAAAGTTGCTACTATGCTCTTAAAGCTACATTTCTGCTGAGTCAGAAAGAAAATCTATACTAGTTCCAATAGGCCAAAATTAGACAGCTCTCTCCTCTACACCCCCTCAAGCTACATACTATCTCATTATTTTCACCTGCTGTAAAAATATTCCTTTCATAGTCACAATATTTAATTACAGTCATTTTAAAGTATACTCGCTCTCTACAACTGAGACAAGAGACTTATAATATTGTTTCAGTAGATAAAGGTCTGAAACTGTTTTGTTCACTTTCTCATCCTCTAAAAATAATATTTTTCATCTTCAGATTGAAAGGTGAAAAAAGTTATAAAAGTCCTGGTGAAGTTTTAAATTTATCTCTTCATTTCCTTTGCCACTGGGTATGAATTGAGATAGCTGACAACTTATAATAACGAGACATAACCTCCAACACAGCTCCACACAGGATGATGTATTGAACAAAGAGAACATTTGGGTGCTTTTCTTAGCAGCTCTACCAACTATCTGTGTGGTTCTGTGTAAGCCATTTCACCTTTCCTGCTCTGGTCTTCATTAATCTATTGGGTTATTCAGACCAACCAGAGATGAAGACAAGATGAATGAGTTTATATGCTTTGATGCAAAATTAGCTTTTTGGGAGAAAAGGGCTCTCTAATTCCAAAAAGGAGTATTATAATGTCATTTACTCAACATACTCATTTTCCTCTATGTCAATGTGCTTTCTTTGAAAAGTGTGGCGAAGAAACTGACAACTGGATAATTACAGGAGCAAAAGCACTTTTGGTGGAGGATATGCCTATTCAACAAACAGAAGTCAACCTCTGCCTTTAGAACCTAAAAGTGTGTGCATGGCCTTTAGTTCACTTATCAGGAAGCAAATGTCAAGAAGTGTTTCAGAGAGGAAAAAAAGTAGGACAGTGTAAGGGAGATGAAGAGGTATAGTAATTTCACTATAGTAATTATAGCAAATAGGTAGTCGTATGGATAAGGTGAGGTGAGAGCCGATACTTAAGGAAGTGAAGAAGTCAGCCTTGTAGGTTTATCAGGGAAGAACACTGCAGGCTGACAGAAGCCAATATAAAGTGCAGCGGAGAGGCCAGTGGGACTGGTGTCAGTGAGTGAGGACAAACAGTAGCAGAAAGCCTGAGAAGAATTAGGGCAGGCGTGCTCAGATAATGTAGGCCTCACAGGCCTATACGTAAGGGCTTTAACTTTTTTACTCTGAAATGAAAACCCACCTGGTCAAATACACTTTACCAAAAGGTACAAATCACATAGAAACACTACATAGATACACTTACTGGCACTTTCTGAATTATTTTCTTCTCAGGATTCTGAATAATGAATGTGATTGAAATAATTCTGGAATATTACTATGTTTGGAAAGAGAATAAAGGGAAATGTTTATCATATTAACCGAGAGTTAGGTTCTAAAAACCTCAGAAAATACCTTAAATGAGAAAAGTATCTCTTACATAACATCATTATGGCCAAATATCTATAAACATCAACTATATTTACTTTTTGTTCAATCACATTTAACCAAAATTCATATACCATCATGTCATATATGCATATACTTAACATAAATAACATAGCTAAAAATGTCATGAATTCTGATAATGTCTACCACTTTTAGAATGATTTACCATAGTTAAAAGAAAAAAGGTAGAGGAAATAATTTAAAAATACTTTTTTTAAAGAGAAAAAGATGTACTGTGAAAGTTATTTAAGCATCTCTTTTGTAAATAATTTGTCTAAGACAGAAATATTTTTATGATAATTTTAGTTAATGTTGGGTGTTTTTTATGTGCTAAGCATTGGGTCTAGCATCTACCTTACTTAAGCCCCTGAGGTGGTAACAATTATTATTCTCTTGGATGAGAGTGGGGGCAAAATTTAAAACAAGGGAAATAACCTTACCAGTGTGAAAGTAATTTCAGAAAATTTAACACGAAAGATGAACAAAATGTAAAAAGATATTTATCAAGTTTTAATTTGGTGGACACTGATGTAAGAAACCAAAATATCTTTCTCACAGCAAAACTCTCTAGTTATGACAGACCAGAAAAACACTGCATGTTCATAGATGCAGTCAACTTGGCATATATAGTATACTTAAATACTTCACACTAATAGCAACCCAAGCCAATGCCTAGTAATTTTGTGTACAGAATTATAAAACATGAATGAATGTGAATGCTCTGTCAATTTTAACTATTCATAGGCCCCTTTAATATTTTTGTTATTATATTTAGGAAACAAGTGTTCTAATATTATCCTCAAAAGAGGAATACTTGAGTTTACTTCAAAAACCTTTTTAAAAATCAATAACATTTCAACAAAGCATGATAAAAAATTGAATACACACCAAACTGTTTGTGGACCCATTCAAGTCACTGAAATTTCAGTGTGTATATAGTGTATAGTGTTGCTGAGTCTACTTTACTATGATCTATTTTCCCCCTATATTGTGCAAATAATGACAATAAATAAGATATGATACATCAGTGGCTCAAGTTATTAATGAATGAGATAAGCAAATAACTTTCTCTCCATGCTATGAATACTAAATTAGGAGAATTCATCTTCTGTAGGAGACACAGAAGACATTTAAGAAACAGAATAGGAAGGAAGGAATAGTATTAGGAAAGGAGTTTGCACCTCTTCAGTAAAGAGGGGCTTTAACAGCAAATGGCACAATGTGAAAGAAAAAAAGATTTCATGAAAAGGAAATTTCATACTTCTTGTTGGAGGACTCCTAAAGGTAATGGAGCTTAAAGATGTAGGTACAATTTTATAAAGGAAAAGTGACAAGAGCAAAGAGAAGAAAATTACATACTGCATTTATACAGTTGCTAACACCGTAGCACCTGGGAATTTTATAGATTTCATCCACCTGATTTTCAGTAGGACATTTTCTCCTGTATCCCACTTTTACTGCTTTAGAGCCTACGCACTGACAGTCACTACGATTCAGCTGCTCTGAAATACTAATCCCCAAAGCCACTTTAATTCATCCAATTTGTATCACTTAGCCTGCAGTACTTTACTCAAACAAGCAGTCCTTTCAAGTCTGCATGCCCTAGACACTTACTTCAATACATATGAATTGGTGCTAAGTACAGAAATGTGGTGAATTCTCAGAAAGTAAAGCCATCCAGTCCCTCATCTTTTCTTTACTTCAACAAATTTATTCTCTACTATTATTATTTTTTTTAATTTCTTCTTGTTAATATAATAGAAGAACAGATTTCTCTCTGGTCAAGGAATCTGGAGACCCACAGGTATTCCATTTCTTCAACTTAGGGCTTCACATGATGATACTGGATGAGATGGTAGAGAACAGTTTCAGTGCAAATAACACTCTCAACCAGAAAGGCTAAGAAAACAGCTCAGGGATGTTTATATGGTAACTTAAGTTTCAAATACAAAGCATATCTCTGGTTCTTAGTGATAACTTGGGATCGTAATAATAATAATAAAAACATAAAAAGGATAACTACAACACCCAACTATCGTTTATTATCCCCTCTTACATGCTAAGTATTTTACACGAGTTATTTCTTTAATCCTCATAACAATTCTCTGGAATTAGAATTATCGCCCCATTTTACAGATAAGGAAACAAGAAGATGTTCTATTACTCTGCCCATGCCCACAGCTGGTAAAGGGCAGAATCAGGATTGGAACCCATGCAATTTGGATCCATGCATGCCATCCTGTTCTACCTGTGTTTTGTATAATGGGTTGTAATGGAGATAAGATAAATAATCATAGAGCCTCCAATTTTCTTACTGTTTTCCTAAAAATAACCCAAAGAACTTTAACAATATGCATGTGATACTTCATATTTTAAAGAGAATTAAATCATATTCTTTGAGGGATAATTTACTGCAAACAAAGTTCATTAAAGAAAACTCTCAATCCTGGAACACTGAGGCTAATAAGAATATTCTAGTCAAGAAACAAACAGGTGAGGCAACGGGGTAAAGAGGGAAAAGGTGACTTGCTTATGGTAATGGTGAAAAAATGTGAACAAAGTAAGAATCAAGCTATAAAGAATACCTACTCCTGATTCCTTGAATAAAAAAGTGACAAAAAGTCCTCCAAAAAATAACCTGCCCTTAGCGTAAGGAATGAATAAGTGGGGCACAGAGGATTTTTAGGGCAGTGAAAATACTCTGTATGATACTGCAATGATGTTAACATGTCATAATACATTTGTCCAAATCTATAGAATGTACAATATCAAGAATGAATCCTAATGTAAACTATGGACTTCGGGTGATATGATGTGTCAATGTAGGTTCATCAACTGTAACAAACGTACCACTCTGATGGGTGATGTGGATAATGGGGGAGGCGATGCATGTGTGGAGGCATGGGGTATATGGGAAATCTCTGTACCTTCCTCTTAATTTTGCAGTGAACCTAAAACTGCCCTAAAAAAACAGTCTTAAAAAAAAAAAACAAAAACAACAATCTGCTCTTCTACCTTCATAAAGTAATCTTCAGTACACCTAAGTGGAAAGATAACTACTTAGGTCAATTCTATGAGACAAACAAAGATAAAAAGCATTAAGATCCTAGGTTTTACAAAGAACAATCTCTAAATAACTAAGAAAGCATTGTTCAGCATAAAATGACCGTTTTGAGCATTTCAATCTAGTTATAAGATTTTTCTTAATCTCACAGCTTCATTTTGGTGAATAATATTTTGTCTTCAACTCTGGAAGACAATGTCTTCTAATTTAAGGAGATGTTCTAAGACATTTATTGAAACTTTTTCTATAACTGACCTAATAATATGTTCTTAGTAGTAGTATGTTTCATACATAATTCCAGGTATAATCTTTGATTTATTCATACCATGATTTCAGTATTCATCTTTAAAGTCTTTAATAAAAAGATTTGGTCCTTGATTATGCCAGGGTCTTTTCCAAAACAGACAATAATAGAAAGTATTGAAAACATACAAGTATTTGGGCCTCTAATATAAAGATGAGAATGTAATCATTTACTGAGAATCAAATATGCATATGGCACTGCACAAAAACAAATAATGTTTACACTGGACATCACTCATTAGTGAGGGTAATAGAAAAGGGAGGAGCCTGTAATGTTGATTGTACTCCTTTAGTTACCAAACACTGCCAGGTCTCTCCTCTAAACGTCTGTTGGCTTCATTTTGTCCTCTTTATCCAACTACCATCTATCACCCTAGTGCAGGACATTTTATCTTATGCAGATTTTGGCAGCACCCTCCTAACTGATCTCACTGACTCCTGTGTCTCTCTCTGCTTAAAGCTATTCTGCTCACCATTGCCAGATTAATCTCCCTAAAACATTACTTTCTTGATGTAATTACCTTCCTAGAGATTTAAGATAGACAGCTAGACATAAAAAAAAAAAAAAAAAAATCACCTGGCCCCCACCTTACATAGTCACTCTTTTCTGCCAACACTCCAACTATTCCTTCCCCTGTATCTGTCTTTGCTAATGGTTTTCACTTACCTGCCAAATCTTAGGTGACCTTCAATACCAATTTTAATTCATCTACTTCCATAAAACCAGGCCTAATTATTCACATTTCTTTGATTTCCAATTAATACACTTACATAAGTTCATATTACTTGATTATATGTTCTCTAGTTTCACGTACCAAACTATATTTACATATTTATATTGTAGATAAACTGCCCAATACAGTGTTCTACAACTGAGGGCTTGTGTTGCAAGATTTGAATAATGGTGATCTTTTCTAAATTTTCAAATAAAACATTTTAATAAATAGAATTCTCTCAATTTTAAACACTTCTTCCACAATGTTTCCATAAATCATTTGCACTCATTCTTGCTTATCTGCATGAAGTACTAAAACAGAATAAAAGATAATAATTAGTAATAAATAAATTTTAACTAAACAACTAAAAATAGTTCAGGATAGTCTGGACACCTTTTTTTCCTCCTTTAATAAACATATGTGATCATTTAGAATGCCATTTTTGTATGTTAAAATGGTAAAATATCAGCAATTTCATATGGTTCAACTTAATACATACTAAAATTATTAATAAATTTTCTAGTTATTTCTAATTCACGTATGGAATTAAAGTGTACCATCTAGTCAAGTTTAAGAATCACTGTCCTTTCATGTATATTAACTTGAATCTTCAGCTGTAATTGAGATTTTGATAAATGAACTTTATGGGAAATTAGGCTTAAAAGTTTTGAGGTTTTTCTTTCTATGCATCATTCTATTTGAAAATTCACAAATTTTCAGGTTTTATTAAGAAGCACACATAGATAAATTAATCAGGTTTAAATCTTGGTATGTTCTTATTCATTTCCATTTTCTTTAGATAGCTGATCAGTTGATTTCCTTAAGCTTTTTATCTGCACATCCCTATAAGGAAAATTTTTTGAAAGAACTTTTTTTTCTTCTTTTCTAAGGATATTCCCCAAGCAAAGGATATAAGACTTAAAAACTCTAAGGGAACCATTACCACCCGTGGGACTTAATATAGATTCAGTCGCCATGCTTAGGTTTTAAGCATCGTTCTTAGTATTTTTTGTTTTCAATTTAGATACCAGAATGCCAATTTATTCATTTGCAATGAAACATTGAATCACTGATAGGAAATATTAATGCAAGTGTGATCCAGAATTCATTCTTTTTCAGAAGTCAAGCTATATGAGAAATCAAACCATAACCAGTGGTAGATTTTAATCTGATCCAATTTCTTTAATGGTTATAGGTAGCAGGCCTACTTACATTTATTTCTTCTATAGTCAATTTTAATAAATAACCTTTTTTCTTTAATATGTCCATTTTCTCTAAATTTTCAAATATATTATCATAAATTTGTTCATGATAGTCTCCTATTTTTCAAGTCTCTGATTTGCTGTAATTATGTCCCCTTTTTTCATTTCTTACATTGTCTATTTGTGATTTCTCTTTTGTTTTGATCAAATCTTGACAGTTTTATTTATGTTTATTGGAATTTTTAAAGAAACAACTCTTGGCTTTACTGACTCTACTACATTTATTTCTGTCTTTCATTTCATTATCATCTGCTGTTATCTTTATTATTTTTCCCTAAACTTTCTCTGAGTTTATCTTTTCTTTTTCTAACTTGTTGAATTGAATGCTTAATTAACTCATTAAGTTTCAGCCTTTCTCCTTTTCAAGATAAAAGCTTAAGGCTATAAGTTTCACTTAATTATTTTAGCAATATCCAAGTTTTGATATGTACTATTTTCATGATGTCCAGTTCTAAGTATTTTATAATTTCCATTATTATTTCTTCTTTGACTAAAGAGTTCAATATAACTTTAAAAGTTTCCAAAAGTAAAGGTTTTTAAGGTAAATTGTGTTACTAATTCCTAATTTACTTCAACTATGATCAAAAGAATGCATTCTGTATGATATAAAGACTGAAATATGTTGAGATTTGTTTATGCCCCAGTCTATTGTTAGTTTTCATAAAGATTCCATAGGTGCTTGAGAAGACTATGTAATCGTTGGATTCAGGATTCTATACATCTCCATTAATTCAAACTTATTGTGTTTTTTATACCTTCTATAGCCTTACTAATTTTTGTAGATAGGACTGTAGATTTATCACTTTCTCCTTATATTTATGTCAATTTTTGCCTTATAAATGTTGAGGTTGTTATTGGGTACATGTACGATTTTTACACCTTTCTAGTGATTTCTACATTTTATCATTATGTAGCGACCTCCTTTATTCCAAGCAATGCTTTTTGACATAAAGTTCCATTTTATCTCATTTTCATGTCTATGCTTTCTTTTAATTAGTATTTGCTTGATATATCTTTTCCCAAACCTTTTACTTTTAACCCTACTGGGTCCTTATGTCTCTCTCATTCATAGCATTAAAAAAAAAAATTGAGTCTGACAATCTTTACCTTTAACATTTTCATATATTGTATCTTCTGATATAGGTGGATTTTATTTTTACCATCTTATTGTGTTTTTTATTTACTTTTTTCTATGATTTTTTTCTGATTTTCTGTCTTTTCTCAGATTGATCAAGTTGTAAAAATTCACTTTCTCTTTTGCTTTTGAAATCATGCACTCTATTTCTATTCTTTTAATAGTTGTCCTTAACATTTTAACACATGTACTTAAAGCCTAAAGTTAATCCTGATTTCTATTCTTCTCTTGAATAATTCAATGATCTTAAAATACTTCAATTCCAATTACCCCCTTCCTATCTCTGACACATTAATGTTGTCCATTATTTTAGTTTTACCTTATCATCAGAATGGTGGTTATGAATTTTCAGGGGATTTTTATCCTCCTCTATCCCCCCACTCACATAAATAAGATTTGCCAATTTTTTTTCAGTAAGCAGATTTTTTTCCCTATTTCCACTTTCACTTATGAAGGGATCCAGTCTTGTCGGGAACAATGGGGTGAGGCTTTCAGTTCTAATTCCTCACTTTATTTGGACCCTTGGCCCATCTCCTATCTTATGGCTATTAAAACTTAACCTCCTGGAATTCTGAGATTGGCAAATGCCCCAGGACAATTTAATACCTGGAATTTTAGTTTTCTTTTTTCTCTTCCTGGGGATTTCCTCCTTCCCAAGAGGAGAGTTTAGTCATTTGGTTTAAAATGTTTGTTTCATTAATATGACATTTCCAGTTGTTTCTGTATTATTTTTGAGGATATCTAGTCTGCCACAATGCCAGAAATGAGAGTTTTAACTATTGAATATGCTTTCCCTCCGATGTTAGGTGTGATTTTAGGAATCAGATAATAGTTGCCAATACCAAATTATTAACTGTAGTCAGTAGAGTCATTTAGAAACTTAAAAATCATTAGGTTTTGTAAAAATTACATTCTTTTATAGAATTATTCTATCACTTAAATGACTTAATGAAATGAAATGACAAATTCAGTTTATAAAATGTCAAGTAGTACAAAATACTTATTGAATATGTTCCTTCTTATTCTAGAATTTGGAAAACCCAATTATAATCTACTGAATAATAATTGCAAATGCTACCAATGTACCTTAAATGGTACTTGCACGTATGAGAATAAAGAAGGGTAGTAGAAAAGGGGGAAAAAAAGGTGGATCTGACAGATTTTTTGGATAACTGTGAAAATGGCTGAATCTCAAACTTTTGGGTAAATGAATAGCATTCATTCACTCAAAACATTATTAAGCACCTATTCATTGTTATTCTGGAAGATGCCAAAATATTAAGAGAAGATCCCTACCCTGAAGTAGCAAGGGAGTGCTAGATGGCTACACAAATAACAACATAAATGGGTACACAAATAACCAACTACAATGCAAGAATGGGTAAGACAAATGCCAGAAGATTAATACAATGGCTGTTATCTCTTTCATTTTCCCTACTTTCCGCTGCTAAATCTCTGCAGGCATCTTTGATTCCTGTGTGAGTTTCTCCCTTCTCTCCTCAAAAGGTTAATCCTGTGCCCTTAACCTCACCCTCACTTCCAAACCCATAAAGTATTTTGTTCTCTCAGTTATTCTCCTCTCGTGTAGGTTCAATATCTTGCTCTTTCCACTACCTAAAAATATGCACAAGTCTCCCCAGTTAAAAAAAAAAAAGGCACCCTTTCCTTTCTATCACTCAAAGATTTTTCCAGGCAAGAGTCGTAACCTGTGGCTCTCACTGTCTCATCATCTGCTGTCTTTCTCAGTATTATAAAATCTGACTTCTCCTCCCTCAACTTTAACGAATGAAATAGCACTGATACTTTCACAGGTTATCAAAACTCTCCTAACTGTCAAATCCAGTGGTCTTTTCTGACTTCTCTTTGGCTTTTGTCAACACTGACGCTACCGACCACATCGTTGACGTTTTCTACCTTAGCACTTGTAATACCACACCATCCTGGCTTTCCTCCTACTATTATGATCCTTATCTCTGTATCTCCTTTTCCTCTCTACCTTACCCCATGCCCACTCCTGGTGTTCTTTAAGGTTCAGTCCCTGCCCTGTTTTTTCTTGACAGTCTCTCAATGGTAGATTCCTACAGATGCTTGGAGCTTCAACTATAGCTTTCTTCCCTAGATGATTCCCAAATGTTGCTCTCTACCTGTAACTTCATTTCTAATCATGAGAACTATACTTCTCTCCAGATGTGTACTAGTCACCTCAAACTCAATATATCTAAATAGAACTCACCTTCTTCCCTCAAACACTGGCTCCCTTTCCCAACTTTTCTATTTCTGTTAATAGTACCACCATCCTCCCAAGTTCAAAAATAGTCTTTGACTCATTTTGTTCCCCATTCCTCCAATCTGTCACCAATTCTGCTGATAGATCCTTTGTACTCTCTCCATCTTTTCATCTCACTTATTCATCTGAGCTGTGCAAATATTCATCTGCACCTGGAGTATACTGGGTACTGAAAACACAGAGGATTAAGCCCTTGTTATGAAGGCATTCACAACCTAGTTTTAATAATAAATAAGCAAACCACTAATTATAATATAGAGGGTTAAGTGTTAAAACAGAGGCACTTATTTCATATCTGGACTATGGTAGTAGCTTTCAAACAGGTTTAACTTCTTCTAGTCTCTTCTCCCTATTGCGACACTTGCAGATGTCTTCCTAAAAAACTATTTTGATCATATCTTTTTCTTGCTCAAGAACCTTTAATTCTTCCCAACTGCTCTCAGGATAAAATTGTCACTCATTAGCCTGTCATGAAAGGTCCTACACAGTGAACCACCAAATATCCTTCAAGTATTATCTCTCATTATTTCTTTACATGAACTTTCCATTCCTTTTAAATCAGTTTACTCATTGGACATGAACATAATTTAATATTACTCATGACACTCTTCTCATACAAAAAACTCCACTATTTCCGTAAAAATCTGTTCTATCTTTTAAGATTCAGATCAAATCCTATCTCTGTAAAGCAATCTTCAGTGTTTCTAATCAAAAAATGATGTCTCCCTTCTTCAAATTCCCACAGCAATTTTTGCCTGGATAAATCATTTCACAATCAGGTACTGGCTTATTTTATTTTATTTTATTTTCTCCATTGTTGTCTTGAATTATCATTAAGTTTTTCTCTCTTAATTGGATATAGTTCATATTTTCTCCCCAACCAAACTCTATGCTTCTAACAAGCAGCTTTATCTTATACTTCTTTGTATCCAGCCACAGTAATGAGCACAGCATCTTGTTCATAAGCAAGATCTGAAACAGGGTAGGGTTTTGGAAAGTCCAGTTTGGATGAAGGGACACTGCTGACAGAAGAAACAGCACAGGCAAAGGTAGGAAAGGGCAAGACATAGAAAGTTAATCAGTGTGGTAAAACGAAGCCCCCTAGCCCCCTGAATACTGGAATGTCAGGTGGGGAGGGTCAGAATAAGTTCCAGAGTAAGGTGTTTTACTTTATCTGATTGATAGGTGATGAGGGAGTCACGGAAGGTTTTTGAATAGAATAATGAACAGTTTTATGAAGTTTTATCAAACGAGCAGCGTGCTAAATTAACAGGAAGGCCTGAACGTCAGTGAGGTGGCTACTGTGCAAAAGTGAAGTAGAAAAGCCTAACCAGCACAAAATACTTTTCTTTCATCTCCTCTCCTAGAGAGAAATCTGCCATAAAATTTCTTAGGCAAAGAAAGCATAGTTTGATAGGTTCTTTGATACAATATCTCTTTTGGTTCCACTCATCCTAGATTCACCATAAAGTAGATTCAGTTCTCTTATTTTTCTCTTGGCATCTTCCTTAGGGAAAGCATGTTCTCATTAATGGTAACTGCGTTAGCAAATGACTCATCACAAGGGCTTTGCTTCATCTTCAAACTATAACAAGCTATATCTGAGACAGTTTTGCTCCTAGTTCCTCTGGAGTTGTTTAGTAAATTTCTATTTATCCACAGATGGAGGTGTTTGCTCCCCATGGTCAGGAGAGAGCTTCAATCCCCAAAATGACTTGCTGACAGCCAGGGCTCAGCCCTGCCACAGCAGAGCATGGGATACATAGTTATCTACTCACTCAGTAACCAAACTTCTTGTTATAGCCCTTGAGCAGAATCGTGACTCTGATTTATCTGTGTTTTATCTATTACATATGATAAAGTTTCCTTCCATTAGAGAGATAATTTGTAGGAATCTGCATTTTTCTTCTAAGCATGTTTTAAAATCCTTTGTCTTTATTACCTCGATCTGTGGATAAAGAGGAATTTATCTAACTCTCCTAAATAGAGGATGGGAGTGAGAGTGGGAGGGGGCACAAACGTAGTATTTTTTATTTGCCCATCTCTATTTATTTGATCAAATTCTTTTTAGGCATAGTGGGGTAACGGCCAAAAAAAGAAATAAATTAATCTCAAGGCTAGATAATTAGAATTCATAAAAATGTCATGCAAGACCAAGGGAAAGATGTTTAGCGATGACTCTAAATGGTTAGTTTTACTCAGGGATATTTGTATTTGTTTTTCTTTACTGATGTTTCGCTATGTGCGTGGGGGGGAGGGGAATGGGAAGCAAGTAGAATGAGATAGGCTTCAGAGAAATGAGGAGTTAAAAGGTTTACATATTTCTTAAAGTTACCCAAATGCCTAAGACAAGTAAGACTATGCTAAACAAATTAAAAGTAGGATTAATATCTAAATATATATACCTGAGTCTTTATAGAATTAGAAAAGACCTGATTAGGATGACCCTTTACATCCAAACTGCATGAAAAAAGAAATCATTTGTGTGCAAATGATTATTGTGTGCAGAATGTTAAGACTGACAACACAATTGAATTAAACAAAACAAAACATAAACTTATGCTAAATATAATAAAGAGAGAGATATCTTTTGGAATAGCAGAGGACTATTCATAGGTCATAGAGAATATTCATGAGGAATAAATTAGAAGACCATAAATTTTGTCCATTTATAATAAAGGTATATGTATAGCTAGAGAGATATATTATGAGATAAATCAAATTTATAAAAAAGATAAATTTGAAGGCAATTATTAATCTAACGAAAGTATTCACAAAGAGGATTTTTATAGGCATCAAGTTCTCCTATTTCATTTAAGATATGATTGGATTTGTAACCTAACTTTCCCAGGAATTTGTTTATTATGTCAATAATTCCATGATCAATAATTGCTTTACTTAGAAATTTATTAGAAAGCACCCATGAATGGATAGTTACAGTAATGGCTGGTCCATGTGTCCTATTTTATATACTCAGTAGTAATCTTACACATGAACATTACAAATATTTCACACCTGGCATAAAAGCTACTTCTCAATTCCTATGTGGGCTTTTCTTGCACACAAAGCCTATTACCCCGCTCACAGCAAGCCTCATCATTACTGTAACAAGAGGTATAGTAAAACAATAATACATTTTGGCTAGTAGAAGTTATCTAAATACCACAAACAGCTGACCAGATGACAATGTAAGCCTTGCATGGAGCTAGCACTCTTTGTTAAAGCAAAGCAAACTGTCTCTTATTTCTCATAGCCAATGTTGGTGGTACTATTTCTATAGACATAAACAAAACTTGAAAAGCAAACAACTTAAACATATTCTCTTAATTCCTCTTCCCCCTTTTAAAAATACAAAAGTGGATTTCAGAAAATTTGGGGTCTTACTCCCCAAAGTAAGAGAAGTTCAGACAACAAAGTGTTAAAAGAACAAGCAGAGCCCTACCGTACCCAGAAATGACAGAAGGCTCTTCTCCTCTTCGGTGCTACTATCCAACCACTCGGCCACATCACCCGGGGAAAGGAGACTCATTCTCCAGCCAGAAAACTTTTCCATAGAGAGCAAAATTACTGAATGATGAAGTGGGAAAAGAAAGATACAGAGACTAAATTCTTGGGGGTCCAACACTTAAATTGCTGGCTAGGCTGTAATGATGAAAGAGAAAATGTGATCCTCCCTCCACTCTGAATTCTGTCTCTGTGACATCAATCTAATACAACGAGGGGGAGGGGGAAGGAAATAGAGAGGGTTAAAAGAGGGTGATAGAAGAGAAAGGAAGAAAGATCTGTCCTTCCGTCTCTTGGTGTTAAGCTTTAGCCTGAATGAGAAAGCCAGGACAAAATTGAATAATGATCTGTGTTTAACGACAGGAGAAAGCAAAGGAAAATAAAGAATAAAGATACTCAAAGAAAAAGAAACACGTTCCTACACTGAAGCAGCTTAGACAACCAGACAGCACAATAGCTAATCAGTTAAATAAAGCATATCATCAAACAAAAACAAAGGCAAAAGAACAAATTCAGCATTTTGTTTTGTTCTGAGAAGAAAGGTTTTCAAATTTCCTTTCCGTCGGCCGAGAGAACTGCAGCCCCCAACCCCTTCCTGCTTTAGCTATTTCAACAGCATCCCAGCCCCCTTCACGAAGATTTCCTGCGAGCAAAGGCAGGTTGATAAATCTGTGAATAGGAAGCTCTCATCCCTCCTTTCTTCTCCTCCTCCTCCATTCCTCCCCCCACCTCGCATGGCGACTGCATTGATCGACAATAATGGAATCTGTAACTGACTGCCAACAGCAACATTAAGGATATTACAAGTCCACGTCATAAGAATTCGAGCCGGTGGTCGGAACTTGGGGGCAACTCTGGGCTTCTAGTCAATAGCTCTGTCTTTCTTAGCGAGAAAGAAAACGGGGGGAGAGGGAGAGGTAGGGAGGAAGAGAGGAAGAGAGAGAGAGAGAGAGTGAAGAAGTAAGAGAAGTGAGCTTGTCGGGCTGAAGGTTCAGAGATCCATCAATGTCACAAATGACTGTCCTTCAACTCCTGTCACACTTAAACAGTCATTGTGAAGGAGCCAGATCCAGATGGATTTTTAAATGATATACATTACATATTTACATGGTTTGATTTAAGATTATTTCACAGGCTTACATCTTATTAATAGGCAGAGAAAAACCAAGCAGAAGAGGTATTTTCAGAGACCATAAATCACTAATATCCCTGTTCTCTGGAGATTGATTAGGTTTGTTGCTATGAGAAAATAACACTCTTAAAAAGATAGTTTTTCCCTACATTAGCAAAACATCAGCTCTGTTCCTAATAATCTACTCTTTCTTTCTATTCTAGTAGTCTGCCTTCAGTGAGAGAATTCTCACTGCTTAAGAGTTATTATCTCAATATATCTTGAGTCAATACCCTTCTCTCCATGTTTACTTTAGTATTCTTCATCTGGACTCTAGTCCACTTTGACTGGAAGTTCCTTGAGGACACAGACTTTGCTTTATATCAATCTTTGTAACCCCAAGGGCTAGAGCAGTGCCTGGTACTTAGAAGGAGTTCTCTTAATATTTACTGAAGTTTTGGTTGGCTGCTCTAAAAGTTTTAACAGCTTCAGTACTGGCAGGAGATATCAGGCCGAATATTTTAGGATCTCTTTTTAAAATCAGTCATTCTGACAGTGACTTAAAAATAGTTGTAGCAATAGTACTAACCAATTGAGAAGACGGAAAACGTAAAAAAAGTATTATGAATTCATAATATGTTTAACTATATCTATATTTTATTACTCGAAATAACTACATAAAATTGAAAAGTAGTGATAAATATGTATAAAAAACATTTTATCAAAATCCACAGGCTATGTTTGTTTAGCATCTAAGCATGGACTGATAATCCCTTTGTAATAACTTCATCACACACCAGTATCTCTGGAGGTCCTGGGTTGACACCATTGGCCTAGAGCATCAAGTTCAAACTTCCTGGTGTGATGTGCTCCTGCTTCTTTGTTGGTAGGGGCCCCCAGACTCTCCTTGGCTCAGCCATGCTATACTATGTACCTCACTTCCATGTCTGCATGTTCCACTGAAAGTAATCTATATAAGAGCAGGAAAAAGTCATCTGTTTTGTTCATTGGTGTATTTCCACTGTCTAGAGCATTATTTGGCACACAGTAGGTGCTTAAAAATTTTTGTTGATTGACTTTGGTACCTCCTGTGAGGTGTCATTCTTTTTACCATATATATCTGACAATATCGAACCGATCCATTGAGACTCAGCTCAAATATCACCTCTCTAGGTCGTCCATGACACCTTAAGGTAGAGTCAATAGTTTTCTCATCCATACTTTCATTATTATTACTCCTATTTCTTTACTGAAATTATTTGTTTACATAGTGATTTCCTCCACTATATCCTGTGCTTTTAAAAGGCAAAAACTGTGTTCTACTAATTAAAAAAAATTTTTAATGCCTAGCACATAGTGGATGATTAATAAATGTTTACTGAACAATATATTAGTGACAGTGAGATTGTGATTCTATATACCAAAGAAATACTAAAGAATCCCATATATTCCTGATGTAAGGATTCATACCTTTAGTCTCCAAACCAATAACCAAAACAAAACCTGGTTAAGGAAAAAATTTATCTTTTATTTTATTTATTTTACCAAAGAAAAGGCAGTATAGGCAGAAAGATATCATCAAAATAATCCAGTACTATAAACTTGCCTTCTGTAAACTGAGAGCAAGTAAGCACCCAAGAAAAAGTACTAGTTGTCACAATATATAAGGCATACCTCATTTAAAATTCTTAAACAACTGTGTAAGATAGGTATTGTTTTCATTTTATAGATGAGAAAACCAAAGATCATAAAACTTAACTTGCCCAAGGTAATGCAAGTAGTCATGGGAATGAAATTCGAACTTCTGAATGTTCGGCCAAGATTCCCTATCATACTTTTCTATAGCCTACAAGGACTAATTTAGGCAGGGTCAGCAAACTTTTTCTATAGAGGGCCACACAGTAAATATTTTGGGTTTTGTGGGTCATATGGTCTCTGTCACAACTATATTAACCCCACTGCTGTAGCATGAAAGCAGCCATAGAAAATATGCAGACAAATGGGCATGCGTGGCTGTGTTCCAACACAACTTTATTTACAAAAAAAAAGGCTGTGGGCCATAGTTTACTGACCCTTCATTTAGGCCCACATGTCAATTCAGTAAACATTTTTTTGAGTATTTAATGTATCTGTGGATCTCTGTCAGGTCCTTATGATTTAAAAATAAAATAATTATTTGCCTGGATCAAATAAAGTTTTATTTCATTTTAAGAACTGAATAATTGTCTTTATTGTTTTACTTTCAAGACTCTAAAAACAGTTAATTCTTTCCTCCCACTTCCTTAGTTTCATGGTCCTATAGGAAACAATTTTTATTTGAATAAAGGGTACAAAACATGTAGCCTCCTCTTCAATTACTTCATATTCCTGATTTTTGTTATGGCTGCCTGTACTTATGCTTTCAGATTCACTCATTTGATAACATTAGTGACAATACATGCCAAGCACTGTTCCAAGCCCTGGGATACAGTTGCAAATAAAAGAGAAAAAAAAATGTCTGCCTCATGGAACTCATATTCTAGGAGGAAGAGATAAACAATACACAAGATAAAAAAGTAAAATATATATCGTATTAGATGGCAGAGGCCGGCCCCGTGGCTTAGTGGTTAAGTGCGCGTGCTCTGCTGCTGGCGGCCCGGGTTCGGACCCCAGGCGTGCACCGACGCACCGCTTCTCCCGCCATGCTGAGGCCACATCCCACATACAGCAACTAGAAGGATGTGCAGCTATGACATACAGCTATCTACTGGGGCTTTAGGGGAAAAATAAATAAATAAAATTACAAAAAAAAAAAAAAACAAATGATAGTTAAAAAAAAAAAAAAATACAGATTTAGATGGTAAATAGTGCCAAGGAGAAGACTAAAGCAAAGAAGGGGGATAGGTTACATTGGAGAGGTCTACAATTTCAGAGGGTAGTCAGGGAAGGCATCTCTGAGAGACTGACTTTTGAATAAAGGCTTGCTGGGTTTTTAGGAAGAGGGAAAAACCAATAAAAAGGCCTAGAAGCAGCAACGGTCAGGAGACTAGTGGAGGTAGATTGGAATGAACTAGGGGAAAAATAAAAGGACATGAAGTCTACGAAGTAATAGGAAGCCAGATCATATAAAGTCATAAAGTCTTTGGCTCTTATTCTTAATTAGATGGGAAGACTTTGAGGCAGGAGTAATTCATTAGGCCTTACTTTTTTTATATAAGAGTTTTACTGAAATATAATTCACATACCATAAAATTACTCCAATTAAAGTGGTTTTAAATATATTCACAAAATTGTGCAACCATCACTACAATTTCATTCCAGAACATTTTCATCACCTAAAAAGATATCTTATACCCATTAGCAGTTATTCTCAATCCCTCCCAACCTCCAACCCCCTAGCAACTACTAAGCTAAGTTTTGTCTTTACTAATCTTCCTTTTCTGGACAATTCATATAAATGAAATCATATAATATGTGGCCTTTTGTACCTGACTTCTTTCATTTAATTTTACCCATGTGGTAGCATGTATCAGTACTTCATTCTTTTTAGTGCCTGAATAGTATTCCACTGGTGGACATTTGGGTTGTTTCTGCTTTTTAATAATATAAATAATGCTGCTATGAACATTTTTGTACAAGTTTCATATGGAAGCCTTACACTTTAAAAGAATATCCAAATAAGATGTATTATATAATCTGCTTTTTCTGTACCAAGAATTTTAAAATGCTACAGCAGAAGTGAGCTATTGTCCAACTTTACAAGCATTGTATTTTCTTCCTAATTCATCTGGGATTTCAATCCTTCTTGAAGAAATCAAAACTACTCACTGAGTCTCTCTTCTCCTGATCTATTATTCTTGTACACAGGAAAAAAGTAATACTCAAGAATGAGGTAATATACAATAATAGATGTTTTCCTAAATTGATAACTAAGGTTGGTAAGTTGGTGCAGTTTTTGTTTTTTTTGGGGGGGGGGCGTAATTTTATATTTTGATACAGTTTCAAACTTACAAAATAGGTGCAAGAAGAAACAAGGAACTCCTATATATTTTTTTACCAAGATTCACCAACTGTTTATATTTTGCTACCTTTGCTTAATCTTTCTCTCCGTATATATTATCATATATATGTGCATTTTTTCTAAACCATTTGAGAACGCTGGAGACATTATGCCCTTTACTGCCAATGACTTCACTGTGTATCTTCTAAAACAAAGGACATTCTCTTATATAACCTAGAACAATTATCAAAATCAGAAAATGTAACACTGACATTGGTTGATATTTTAAAGATAAAATTAAACATGCCTCTACACGCAAAATCCACTACACAAACTCTATTTCAATATCATACACGGTCCTTTGCTGAAAAACAAATTGTCTTCAAGCAATGGTGACAGAGAAATCACAAGTACTGACTAAGTACAATTCAAAGTAATAGTCTATATCATATTAAAATACTATCTATCAAATTTTAGAAGGATTATTATTGAACTTATTAACATTCAACATGTTAATTCAACAAGTAAAGTGATCGCATTTCCATCTTGATATTCCTTTGGATATGTACTACCCTTTGCCTCAAAGAAGCTTCAAGTAATGTCAATAACATTTCCTTATATTTTGGTGAGGAGATATTTTACTGTACTAGGAAGAGAGTTAAATTCTATGAAATCTATAGTTCAACACTTTAAATAGTACCCCAAATATATATGTAAACCTCAAACAACCTCAAGCAACTTACATATAAATTATACATCAATGAATACACTCACACATTGTTTTCACTTGCCAGAAATGTTATCTTATATGATTAGAGCTGAAAAAACTAATGAAGCTAAGCTGAATTTTCATTCATTTGGATTTAAGAAGCAACAAGTTTGACATGTAAAGCCATAAATTAATAAGGATATTAATATTATAAAAGCCATTCCTATTACATGATTATTTAAAACATATAGTAGTAGGTGCTTTGATATCCTCCAGCGAAAAGGGGTATCAAAATGTAAAGTAGGGGCCGGCCCCGTGGCTTAGTGGTTAAGTGCGCGCGCTCTGCTGCTGGCGGCCCGGGTTCGGATCCTGGGCGTGTACAGATGCACCGCTTCTCCGGCCATGCTGAGGCCAAGTCCCATATACAGCAACTAGAAGGATGTGGAACTACGACATACAACTATCTACTGGGGCTTTGGGGGAAAAATAAATAAATAAAGTTAAAAAAAAATGTAAAGTAGTACAAAAGAAACAAAGAAAAAAAAATAAGGTAGTAACAGTATGACAAAACAGATGCTCAAAAGTAACATGCCAATCAAAGACTAATGTCAGATTCTGTTTAAGGAAGTTGATGACTATCTAGAATTAAAGATAATCGGATTCCTTAGAAAAAAATGTAAATCAGTGACGACTGTAGTTGAATACATAACTTCTCCAATATTGACCCTTCATTTAGGGTAACATACCCAGAAAGTGTGTAACATACAATTATTCTTGAAAGATTTTTCCCTAAAATAAAGTTAAACTTCACAACTAATTTTACTCAAAGTGTATGCAATTCTTGGAGTCTATTACTTAGCACCTAACACAATATCAAGCACATAGTAGCTACTCAAAATTTACTGAGTGAGTGGGTAGATGAAAGGATAAACCCACACATCTAAGATTATCACTGCTATGTAAGTAAACTGAAAATCATTAGGGTAATATTTCCTATAATCTGTCTCTAGAACCAGCAATAATTTGAACATTTGTATCAAATGTATTGTGCACTGACAATGTACTAGATAGTACATGAAGTACTTTACATGTTTAATCTCATTTACTCCTCATAACAACCCTGTGAGGCAGGAGTAACATTTTTGCCATTTTGTATCTGGGAAACTAAAGTTTAGAGAAGTGACAAAGTCACACAGCCAGTAAGGGTTGGGGGTGGGGTACCAGGACTTAGATATCCTTATTCCAGAACTGACACTCTTTAACCACATTCCATATTAGAATTTCTTTCTATGAAATTTTTGGATACTTTGAGAGAGGTTTGAAGGGTGAAGGTAAACATTCATTAAGCAGGAAGTAAAACTGTTTTCTTTGCTCAACAAGGTTAAATAAATTGTGTAGGAATCCAAAGATCCCCACAAAATCAAGAAGCCAGACTCCATAGTTTCTAATGTAAAGGTATGAAAAGATCAGTTTGAATTTCACAGAGTACAGAGTACATTTGTTTTTTTCTTTCAACCAATAAATGATTCTGATAGCCTGATTGTTTTTTCACAATTATCTCTTAACAAAAGGATTTCATTGAACATTAGTGCAATGCTTGGCATACAGTAAGTGCTCAGTATTTGTTAAATGAATGAATAAATGAAAATATTTTTCCATGCCTAGTATTTGTCATGGTTGTTTGACCCTACAGGCATTTTAAGGAGGCTGTTTGATGCTGTGCTTGACAAATTTGCTACTGCTAATTTTACAATGGAAACCATGTCAATTTTTATCCATCATTTTAAGTAATGTCTTTAAAGTTAGGGAATGTAACATGTTTGAAGGAGAAAATATAACCTTTGGTGGTTTTAAGAGAAAACCTAGGGGCTAGCCCACTGGCGCAGCGGTTAAGTTCATGCACTCTGCTTCCACGGCCCAGGGTTCACAGGTTCGGATGTCCACCTGGGCTCAGATGTACACCACTCACCAGTCATGCTGTGGAGGTGTCCCACATACAAAAAAAAAAAAAATAGAGGAAGACTGGCACGGATGTTAGCTCAGGGACAATCTTCCTCAAGTGAAAAAAAAACAGAGGAAGATTGACAACAGAGGTTAGCCCAGGGCCAATCTTCCTCAAGAAAAAAAAAAAGAAAGAAAGAAAGAAAGAAAAAGAAAACCTAACTTTGGACATGTGGTGCTTGATAAAAGTAAGTGGGTACTAATAATTACGGAGAATGTATATGGTATTACAGAAATGTTTTGTCAACTCAGAAAAAAAAATCAGGTAGTTTCACACCTATTTTTTACATTGAAAACCATAACTATCAAAAACTTTCAATACATTTATTTTCACCTGGATTGTTAAAACACCAAACATAGATGTGCCCAGAAAACATCCCTGATTGAAAAAACAAGCACTACAAACAATTCTTTCATTTCCTGTTGGTTAGTATTTGAGTATGTTGCAGATTGGGCTGTAGTATAAGAATGAACTGGAACAAAACAGTTGCATCAATAGATATGTAAAACATGCTCTATTTGATCTTAAATGGCAAAATTTCTATAGGATTATCTACCTGGAAAGTTCATTCATACAAAATGAAACACATAAAATTTGTGAAATATAGAGAGGAATCAGAAAAAGACTTATTCTCTAGAAGCTCATGGTCTACACTTCTCTGATGGTCTACCCTCATCAATAAAAAATGTAAGTTCGCGTCTCCAGTATATGAATATTTATTTATAAATTATATGCATGGGCTCCAAATCTATGTAGTAAATATTAATAAAGTGTATTTTTTCTTATTTTTGGATAAAAAAGGAATAAAAGCTCTCATATTTTCTTCCCACCCACAATGGACTGCCTTCTGCAATACCCTGGGATGGACCCACTTTGGAGAGAGAGCAAATATGGGGCACACTTAAGTGGCCTTAGCAGATATCTTAAAATGATGACAGCACTCTTCCTTCAGAACCGGAGTATGGCCTTGGAATTCTTTAAACACAATACTCTGTCACTTACTACTGAGTTATCAGTCAGTATACAAATTGAAACAGATTTGCCATCTCTACTCCATATTAATTTAACCCTTTTACAGAGGTAAGACAAGGGCAGGATAAAAGGGTAAGGGGATACTTTATTATTTGAAGGAATTTTAGGTTATAATTGTCTGGACAATCTACTCTATACTTAGTTTGTGCACAGACTGACATGATTCTTCCCCTCCGCTCCTTCCAAAAAGAATGTTGAGTAGAATATTTCCTATTGCCCCCAAATTTTAAATAAACCCAAAGTGGATTAAGTATCCCTACATATCAAAGAAAGTGGAAAACAACCGGAGCCAGATACCTCCTCAGGGCTTCTTAGGAGGTGGCCTCTCTCTGCTAACTCAAGTTCTCAGTCTTTATGAGCAGAAGAAGGAGAATTTGAAGATTATCTTCCAAAATGTTAGCGCTGGTCTAGAAAGGAGTGCTTTTCCTGCCTACCCACCCCACCTAACCTCATAAAGAAGCACCAAAAGAATCAATCACTTATAAAGACTGGGTGTGTCTGACTAGTAACTGGTTCCAGGTTAGAAAGCTGAGGCAGTAGACCTGCTAGAGAAAGGCAGGGGAGGAGAGGAGGAAAACAATGAATTGAATTGTCTCCCCCCAAAATTCAAATGCTAAAGTCCTAGTCCCCAGGCCTTTGGAAACAGGGCCATTGCAGATGTAATTGATTAAGATGAGGTCACTAGAGTAGACCCTAATCCAATATTACTGGAGTGCATATAAAATTAAGAAGTTTGGACACAAAAACACGCATACAGGGAGAATGCCACACGAAGATGAAGGTAGAGATCAGGGTGATGCTTCTACAGGGCAAGGAATGTCAAATATTGCCAGCAAACCACTGGAAGCTATTGGAGAGGCAAGGAACAGATTTCTCTCTCACAGCCCTCAGAAGGAAGCAACCCTTCTAACACCTTGATTTCAGACTTCCAGGCTCCAGAATCGTTAAGACAAAGTTTTGTTTAAGCTACCCAGTTTGTAGTCTTTTGTTAAAGCAGCCTTAGAAAATAATATACTGACCAAGATACAGCAGTGGAGCAGCCTGAAGCCTTGTAATTTTACGTCCCGCTAAGTAAAAACTTGTGTTCCTAACACCAGGGGAGTTAGCACCAGAAAAGGAAGGGAAGGAGTGAAAGACTCAGCTGGGCATCTCCCACTCTAAGTTCAGGTGGTGGTGGGGAGTTAATTTGGATATGAGACAGAATTTGAAATTGAAGTAGACTGAATGGACTGGTTAATTACTTAAAGTAACCAAAAAACTATTGGCTCCCCATTGTATTATTAAAGATCAGATTTCTAGCAGTGATAACACAGTTGGGGGCAAGGAGTGGGGAAAATAAAACCACTCCCCAACCTTTCCCCATGTCTTGGCTTACGTTCACAGGTGGACTCAAGGGTGTGAGGCCTGAAGCTTGTACAATTTGTGGGGCTATCTTTAAGAAAAATCACACAAAATTACAAACACAAGTCTCTCTTTCCTTGTTTTCTCTTCTATTAAGGTCTCATATGCTGCAAAGATCTTTCACAAACAGAGAAAAGAACTTATTTCAACAACAGTAATATAGTCAAAAGTTTATTCAAAGCCCTATAACCATTTATAACAAAGTTATTCATCATTTACCTAAAGATATCAGCATTTGGCTATGGTGTAGAATCTATGGTAATAAGTCACTGCCTTACTTTTCTTAAATGTATCCTTATGTTTCAACAGTGATGCATTCAGTCAGCATAAAGAGAGACCCCCAGGTTTTTCTGCAGATATTTAATAGATAATAAAACTTGAAATCTCTTGGGAAATTTATTAGTGGTGTTTTGTACAATAAAATTAGGTAAGAAGAGTAAAAGGATAAGCACAAAGTCAGCACGCTGGATAACAAAACAAATACTCTAAGGGTTTTAGAGAATACCAGAAAGGACAATATTTATATTATCAATGAACTGCTGGATCTAAATTTCCTGGCTTTACATTTGTGACTTGGCAGAAATGAATAAACATCTTAATATAATATTATGATAGATTAAAAGATAAAAACCAAGTGATCATATCAGGAGATGCTGAAAAGGCAACTGATAATATCCAGTATCCCTTCTGATAAGTAATCTTAGAATATCTGGAATAAATGGAACTTTCTTAACTTAATAAAGGATATAGACCAGAAACCAATAGCAATATACAAATTTCTATACAAATTTAAAACATTAAAAACAAATTTTTATTAAGGGTAGGAGTGACATAAAGATACCCATTATCACCACTTGTTTTCAACAGGATTGGGGTTCACCAGGGTCTGTTATGTGTTACTGGTTAAGAGCTTCTTGCCAGTGTGGTAAGATAAGACAAGCAATAAGGCATATAGACATCAGAAAGAAAGAAAGGAATGATAAATATTTGCAGAAAATAAGATGTATCCCTAAACAAGGATGGCAGCAGAGAACAAGAGAATCAATTGAAAAACAATTCATAAAAGGATTTAGTAAGATGATTAGAATAAAGATAAATAAACAGAAGTTAAGAGTTTCCCTAGACGTGTACCAGCAGTTACCAATTAGAAAAATCAATGGGAGAAAGGGACCCATTCAAAAAAAAAAAAATGAAACTAAAAGCTAGGGATAAGCTTAATAGGAAATACTTAAGACATTTGCAGAAAAATATAAAACTTTATATATGACAGATAGGGTGCTATTAGATCCATGGGGAAAAAGGGGGATTGTTCAACAAATATAGCAGGAAAAAGTTATCAATATCAAAAAAGTATAAAAGTATAAAAACCAACTCCTGGTGGATAAAGGACTTCAATGTCAAGAACAAAATTGAAAACTCCTAATAAAAAATATCTTGAGTCCTTGGCGTAGGAAATGATTTTGTAAAGAAGACATAAGAAATACTCTAAAATAAAAGATTGATAGGTTTGTTTATATAAAATTATGAACTTTTGTTCATCCAATGATCTTAAAAAAAGAAAGTGAAAATATTAGTTACAAATTGAGAGTACATTCACCATACACACAGGTATTAAAGAGTTACTGTCAAGAATATATAAAGAGTGTAGTGGAAAAAAACCTAAAAATCATGAAGCATACATTTTTGGCCAAGATCAGCCATTGACTGGGAGACCTTGATTGAATCATTTAGTGTCTATACTTGATGTTTCTCTTTTATAAAAGGAAAATTTTAGAATAAATATCTTTATGATAAAAAAAGAACATATAAAAAACTCCTATATATTAATATAAACAGCACAACAACTCAATAGAATAATGGGCAAGAGATAAGAAGAATTTCACAAAAGCATTAACATACATAGCCATAGACTTATGGAAAAATGTTCAGTATCACTAGTAATCAGGCTATGCAAATCAATCATTTTATCTTCATTACATGACAAAAATTAAAAAGTCTGAGAATACTAAGTATTGGGCAGAATGTGGATCCCTCAGGATTTCATACATATTTTTAGTGGGAAAACAGTTTGGCATTATTTACTAAAGTTGAACATTTATACGCCCTAAGACCCAGAAATTCCACTCCTAGGAATATAGCAAAGAGAAACTCCTGCAAATGGATAAAAGAAGATATGTACAAGAATGTTCACAGCAGCACTAATACCAATAGCAAAATTCTGTTAAACTAAATACCCTTCAATGTGAGACTGAACCCCAATACCAAACCCAAACTAAACTCTAATTTTGTTTGGTATATTCAAACAATGTAAAAATCATGCAGTAGTCAAATAAATGAACTATATAGCATGGAAAGATATTAGTAATATAACATTTAAGAGAAAAAAATAAGTCCCAAAAGAATATATAAAACTTGCCCTTTATATCAAGTTAAAAACACGTACAACTTAGAAATGTGTATGAAAGTTAATTTCCCCCCAAATAATCTACACATTCATTATAATTCCAGTTGAAATGTTAACACACATTTTTCTTTTTTTGGCTGGGAGCAAGGGACAACTTGATTCCACATTTCATTTGGAAAAGTAAATGCATGAGTAAAAAGCCAAATACATTTTGAAAGGAAGAACTAATTAGAAGGAATCTGCTATATCTATATCAGTAAGAGAAACAAATTAAAATCTGTAGTCATTAAAACATTTTGATTTTGATGTAGGAATAGAACAATAGATCTGTGGAATAGAAAAAGAATCCAGAAAAAGACATAGACATTTAGCTGATAATAAAAGGTACATTTCAAATCTCTGGGGAAAGAATAGACCATTCAATAAAAGGTGTTGAGACAACTGGCTATATAGCTGAAAAAAATCTAATTTCACAAAACCAAAAATAAATTCCAGATAAAGACCTAATCTTAAATTGAGAAAAGCCTTTCTAAGCATGACACAAAAGCCAGAAATTACAAAGGAAAACAGATTGAAAAACATAAAAATTAAAAGTATCAAGTAGCAAAAAAAGACACCCTGAACAAATTTGCAAGGCTACGTAACACTGTCTATCAAAATATGCAATGCAAACTACCTTTGATTCTATTTCTAGGAATCAATCCTACAGAAATATCAGCACAAGCAATTGAACTTAGATATACATACAAAGATGTTTAACATTAAAGATGGTAATAGCAAAAACTGAAAATACTGTGTTCATAAGGAGGGGAACAGATAGAACTACAATGAAACAATACGTAGCCTTTAAGGATCTACAGGTGCAAATGTAATGAAATGAAATGATGGCTTTAATATATTTTTTATTGAAACATAATGCCCTAGAGAAAACAGCATACACTATAAGTATAGAGTTTAATGAATTATAATACCACCAAACCAAGAATTAGAACATTGCCAGCAACCCGTAAGTCCCTAAATACTCCAATCCTCATCCCAATTCCCTCTACCTGATAGATAACCACAACCTAGACTTCTGTGGTAAACATTCTTTGCTTCATTTACAGTTTTAGCACCCAAATGTGTATTCCTCAATATAAAGTTTTGTTTTCTCTTTTCTTGAATTTTATATAAATGGTATAATACAACATACATAATTTTGAGCTTAGTTTCTTTTACTCAAGATTATGTTTTTAAGATTCATTAATGTTGTTGTGTGTTGCTACAGTTTGTTTGTTTTTATTGCTGTATTCCATTGCACGACTATCTCACTTTTTTAAAAAACCCATTTTATTGATTTTTTTTTTCCAGGATATATCCAGTTTGGGGCTATTATGGATATTTGTTTACTCTTTTACATGTATCATCATGTACATAAGCATGTACTTCAGTTGGGTTAGCACTATTTTCAGTTTTACTAGATAATGCCAAATTGTTTTCTAAAGAAACGGTATGGGGCCGGCCCCACGGCGTGGTTAAGTGTGCACTCTCCCCTGCTGGCTGCCCGGGTTAGGATCCCAGGCGCGCACTGACACACTGCTTGTCAGGCCATGCTGTGGTGGCGTCCCATATAAAGCGGAGGAAGATGGGCACGGATGTTAGCTCAGGGCAACCCTTCCTCAGCAAAAAGAGGAGGACTGGCAACAGATATTAGCTCAGGGCTGATCTTCTTCACACACACACACACACACACACACACACACTAAATAAATAAATAAATAAATATTTTTTAAAAACATTAAAATAAAAAAAGAAACTGTATGAACTTTCACTCTCACTAGCAATTAAAAGTTCCCCTTGCTCTATATCATTGACAAGTTTCATCCGATTTTAAACTTCAGTCAACCTAGAGGTTGTGTGGTATCTTACGGTAGTTTTATTTTTTTTTTAAGATTGGCCTTGAGCTAACATCTGTTGCCAATCTTCCTCTTTTTCTTTTTTTTTTCCCCTCCCCAAAACCCCAGTACATAGTTGTATATTCTAGTTGTAGGTCCCTCTAGTTCTTCTATGTGGGACGTCGCCTCAGCATGGCTTGATGAGTGGTGACTGGGTCCGCGACCAGGATCCAAACCCGGGAACTGTGGGCCGCTGAAGCGGAAGGTGCTAACTTAACCGCTATGCCACCAAGGCCAGCCCCATGCACATCTTTTGTTAGATTTATTCCTAAGTAATGACATTATATATTATTGTAAATAGTATCTTTTAAAAAATTAACTTTCAGTTTGTTGTTGGTATACAGAAATGCAATTGATTTTTGTTTATGGATCTTGTATCTAGAAACCTTGCTAAACTCAGTATCTGTAAAGGTTTTTGTGGATTTCCTATACAAACAATTATATCATCAGCAAATTGTAAAAATTTTGTGTCTTTCCAACCCTTATACCTTTTCTTGCCTTACCATACTAACTGGGACCTACAGTATAATATGAAATAGCAGCAGTAATAGTGGACATTCTAACCTTGATCCTCATCTGATACGGAAGGCTTTAAACTGTTAAGAATGACGTTTGTTGAGGGATTTTTGTAGATATCCGTTATCAGAGTAAAGAAATTCTTTTCTATTCCTGTTTTGCTAAGTGTTATTATGAATGGTTGTTAAATTCAATCAAATGTCGTTTTGTATCAATTGAGCTGATTTTAAGATTTTTCTCCTTTAGTCCATTAATCATGAATTATACTAATTTTTAAATATTAAATCAACTTTGCATTGCTGTTATAAACCCAACTTTGTCATAATGGATTATTCCATTTGCTAATATTTTGTTTAGGATTTTGGTATCTATGCTAATAAGACTGCCTTGTAATTGTCCTTTCATGTAATGTTATTGTCAGGTAGGATAAAGGTGATGCTAGTCTTACAAAATTAGTTGATGTGTACAGTCTCTTTTCTTTTTTAGGAAGAACTGGAGTAACCTGAAATTATATCTTTCTTAAATGTTTGCTGTAATACTTAAGCAAAGTCTTCTGGGCTTAGATTTTTCTTTATGTGAAAGCTCTTAACTACAGATTTAATTTCTTTAATAGTTAATAAGAGTATTAGGGTATTCTACCTCTTGTATCAGTTTCAGTAAGTAGTATTTTCCTAGAAGTTTTACTATTCATCTAATTTTAAAATTTATTTCCATAAAGTTGTTCATAATATCTTGTAAATATTATTTATTGTATGCAGAATCAATAGCAATATACCTTTTTCTATTCCTGATAATAATTATATTTTTCTTGATCAGTCTTGCCAGGTTTCTCAATTTTACGTCTTTTCAAATAACTAATTCTTATCTTTGTTGATTTTCTTTACTGTGTGTTTCCATTTGCTTAATTCCTATTCTGATCCTTTTTTCCTTCCTTCTATTTTCTTTGCTATGATGCTATTTTTCTAACTTCAAGTTCTACTCTAGCTAAATCATACAACTTTTGATATATAGTATTTTTATTATCATTCAGTTGAAAATATTTTCTAACTTCCATTAAAATTTCTTTGTTGATCTATGGGTTATCTAGAAGTATATCTTTGATGCTTTTAAGAAGATAGTTTTAAAAAATATATATTTATCTCACTTAGTTGTTTTCAGTGGGAAGGTTATTCAGAAAACGTAGCCTACCATTACCAGTAAGTGAAAAATGCAAGTTGAAGTACAACATGTATTTTTTGATCCTGTTGAAAACAAGACACAGAAAAAATGTCTAT
This sequence comes from Ceratotherium simum simum, assembly GCF_057802395.1. NCBI lineage: Eukaryota > Metazoa > Chordata > Mammalia > Perissodactyla > Rhinocerotidae > Ceratotherium > Ceratotherium simum. The sequence goes on along the minus strand of NC_141901.1, from coordinate 13,975,824 downwards.
GCTCATGTGTTATTCACACACATTCAATATACACACAGAGAGTCTGGAAGGATAAATACTAATTGTTAATTGTGGTTACATGTGCAGAAAATAAAATTCCTGGGGTGTAGGGGAAGGGAGAGCTTTTATACCCGAATTGGTTTGAATTTGGTAGAAGCAGCAGCTATTACTATTATATTTTAAATTAAGATTTTATTTAAAATAGATCTACATAATAAGTTCTATTTTTTTATTTATTTTTATTTATTTTTTATTGCAGTCATAACGGTTTATAACATTGTGTAATTTCAGCTGTACATTGTTGTTTATCAGTTTCTGTATAATCTGCGTCATACTCAGCACCAAGTCTAATTTTTATCCATTACCACATGTATGTGCCCCTTTATCCCTTTGGCCGACCCCCCAATCTCCTTCCCCTTTGGTAACTACTAATTTGTTCTCTCTATCCATGTGTTTGTTATCTTCCACATACAAGTGAAATCAGGCAGTGTTTGTTTTTCTCTGTCTGGTTTATTTCGCTTAACATCATACCCTCAAGGACTATCCATGTTGTTGCCAATGGGATAATTTTGTCTTTTCTAATAGCTGAATAGTATTCCATTGTATATACCACATCTTCTTTATCCATTCATCAGTTGAAGAACACTTGGGTTGCTTCCATATATTGGCTATGGTGAATAATGCTGCAATGAACATGGGGGTGCATAAGTCTCTTTGAATTATTGATTTCAAGTTCTTTGGATAAATACTCAGCAGTGGAATAGCTGAACTGTATGGTATTTCTATTTTTAATTTTTTGAGAAATCTCCATACTGTTTTCCATAGTGGCTGCACCAGTTTGCATTCCCACCAGCAGCGTATGAGGGTTCCCTTTTCTCCACATCCTCTCCAACATTTGTTATTTTTTGTCTTGTTAATTATAGCCATTCTGACCGGTGTAAGGTGATATCTCATTGTAGTTTTGATTTGCATTTGCCCTAATAATTAGTGATGTTGAACATCTTTTTTATGTGCCTATTGTCCATCTGTATATCTTCTTTGGAAAAATGTCTGTTCATACCTTCTTCGCATTTTTTTTTTTTTTTTGGTGAGGAGATCAGCCCTGTGCTAACATCCGCCAATCCTCCTCTTTTTTTGCTGAGGAAGACGGCCCTGGGCTAACATCTGTGCCCATCTTCCTCCACTTTATATGGGACGCCGCCACAGCATGGCTTGCCAAGCAGTGCGTCGGTGCGCGCCCGGGATCCGAACCAGCGAACCCCGGGCCACCGCAGCGGAGCGCGCGCACTTAACCGCTTGCGCCACCAGGCCGGCCCCTCTTCTTCGCATTTTTTGATTGGGTTGTTTGTGTGTTTGTTGTTGTTGCTGAGTTGTGTGATTTCTTTATATATTTTGGAGATGAACCCCTTGTCAGATATATGATTTGCAAATATTTTCTCCCCGTTGGTGGGCTGTCTTTTCGTTTGTTCCTGGTTTCCTTTGTCTTGCAGAAGCTCTGCAATCTGACAAAGTCCCATTTGTTTATATTTTCTTTTGTTTCCCTTGCCTGAGTAGACATGGTATTCAAAAGATGTTTCTAAGGCCACTGTCAAAGAGTAGTGTACTGCCTATATTTTCTTCTAGGAGTTTTATGGTTTCACGTCTTACCTTCAAGTCTTTGATCCATTTTGAGTTAATCTTTATGTGTGCTGTAAGATAATGGTCTACTTTCATTCTTTTGCACGTGGCTGTCCAGTTTTCCCCATATCATTTATTAAAAAGACTTTCCTTTCTCCGTTGTATGTTCTTGGCTCCTGTGTCGAAGATTAGCTGTCCAGAGATGTGTGGGTTTATTTCTGGGCTTTCAATTCTGTTCCATTGATCTGTGTGTCTGTTTTTGTGCCAGCACCATGCGGTATTGATTACTATAGCTTAGTAGTATATTTTGCAGTCAGGGATTGTGATGCCTCCAGCTTTGTTCTTTTTTCTCAGGATTGCTTTGGCTATTGTGGGTCTTTTGTTGTTCCATATAAATTTTAGGATTCTTTGTTCTATTTCTGTGAAGAATGTTATTGGGATTCTGCTTGGGATTGCACTGACTCTTTAGATTGCTTTAGGTAATATGGACATTTTAACTGTTTGTTCCTCCAATCCATGAGCATGGAATATCTTTCCATTTCTATCTTCTGAAATTTCTTTCAATAATGTCTTACAGTTTTCATTTTATAGGTCTTTGACCTCTTTGGTTAAATTTATTCCTAGATTTTTTAATCTTTTGTTGCGATTGTAAATAAGTTCTATTATTATAATAAATTATAAAATTACATATAATCAGGGTAGCAAGGAACTTGAAACTTATTCAATTAATTTCTTTGGCCTTCAAACAGGATTCATTTGATCTCAGGAAAAATAAGAATTTATTTTACTTATGATGTCTCACAAAGAAGAAGATCCTAAGACTTTCAGTTTTAGAGCCAAAAACCTATATATTTCTTCTTTCTATTTCACTTAGATTCTATATACTACCACATTCTCTTTTTTCTTCTCTTAACAGATAGGGAAAATAGCTGGTGACTACGTTTTCATACATGTTTTGTATTTCTCTTCCTCATGCTGAACAACTTCAATGTTTTTAAGTTTTCTTCAAGATCTTATTTTCTAGCCTTTCCCCATCACTGAAAACGTGTCCAAAATTTTTGATATGGCACACAGAAGAGGACACAGAACTCTAATAAAGACTGCAAACTAAAACAGAAAATTACTTAACATGCCTTAAATGTTTAACGCTTATATTATGCACGTAGGTATCACCATTTCTTTGTTAACCATAATACCACATTACATACTGGCTTATCTAACTTGACTCTTAAAGCAGTGCTTCTAAATAATATCTGCACATGGCTTAGCCTTTCTACCTTTATTTATATAGAATTTTTCACTAGAAATTCTATATCTGTGTCTTTGTTTTTTCCACTGTTTGTGAGACGTGCTTCCCAGGACTTAAAACTGTACATGAGTCTGTTAATAGATATTTCTGTTGCTAAGTATTTAAGATGGCAACACATGAGGCATAACATCAGAATTCAAAGAATAATTGGTCTATGATTATTTTACAATCTAACAAACAAAACAAAAGAAATAAAAGTTCAAGGAAGAAGAGTGGCACAGGTTGTCAAGAACTATGAGGCATTAAATGACAGGCATTTGGAAAGGTCTGTAACTGGAAGGCAGAATTGAAAAGAGGTCTCCAGGAACTGTGGTCACAGCCACGCCTGTGCCCAGAGGCCCCAGGAACTGAGGCAATGTCCACAAACAAACACCTAAGCAATCCAGGCAGCCCATGCTCCCAGAGGTGCCAGAAATCACTGTAGGCCCATGACTGGAGGCTCCAGGAACCACAATGATACCTGTGACCCAGCCCTCTCCCCTCCAACACTGGCCCTTCCAGCAGTAGGGGCTGCAACTAAGACCCTGATACTCCTGGCAGCGGCAGCAGTGTCCATGACTCGAGGTCCCCAAAAGTGCACTAGCACTGAAGACCAGAGGCTGCAAAAGTCACAGCAGTAATCACGGCTCAGCCCCTATATCTACCTCGGCAGTGGTGGGTGGCACCAGTGACTTGAGGCTTCAGTAGCTGTAGTGGTGCCTTTGACCTAGCCTCTAGCAGCAGCTCCCACACTAGCCATGTCAGCAGCAGGAGCTGCATACAAGACCCTGGGCCCCTGGCAACAGCAGTGATGCCCATGACCTGAGGTTCCAGGAACCACAAAGGTGCCAGAGACCAGAGGCTTCAGGAGCCATGGCGGCGCTTGCAACCCAGGTACCCCTCCTGCCATGGTTGTGGTGGTGGCAGTGTCGCTCATGACGCTAGCCTACCCAGCAGTGGCAGCGACACCCACAAACCCAGTGCTGCCAACAGTGGTGTTTTCAGCAGTCCTAGACAACCCTGGAGCAGTAGCACAGGTGATGCACACAGCAGCAGGTCCCAAGCCTGTGGAGAGCCCAGTAACAGAGACAATGGAGCCCATGACCCCAGTCTCCCCCAGGTGCAGAAACGCCCACAACTTTGGCCCCCCCACCCATAGCACCGGTGCACGCAGACCCAACAAACATGGACGTGGCAGAGGTGGCCATGACCCCGGCTCCTGCTCCACTCTCCCCTGACCCCCCACTGCAGTGGGAGAACATGCAACTCAGCTGATCCTGGAAGCAGCAGAGGTGCTCGCAGCCCAATGACCCCAGTGGCGACACCTGTGACTGCAGTGATATCTTAAGCAGCAAGGCACCAGCAACCTCAGAGGCACAAGCAGCACAACAAAGATACTGATGATGCCCCTGGCAGAGGCAGAAGAGGGTGTAAAGTGCAGGCTCTCAAATACAACCAGGAGCAGCTCAGAGTCAAAGTAAACAAAGCCTTACCCAAATAAGAAAGGTGTTTACTACCACAAATGTGCAGGCAGAAGAACAACTCATCAAGCACCATGAAGAACTACAGTAACACTGTAGCGCAAAAAGAAAACGACCACTCTTCAGAAACCAAACTTGAAGTAAGAGAAGATTGCAATCTGACAGAGAATTCAAAATAGCTGTCATGAAGAAACTCAATGAGTTACAAGAAAATTCAGAAAGACAGTTCAATGAGCTAAAGAATAAACTTAATGAACAGAAGGAGTACTTCACCAAAGAGACTGAAACTCTAAAAAAACAAACAAACAAAAAACACAGAAATTCTGGGTGCCAGTCCCGTGGTGCAGTGGTTAAGTGCGAGCTCTCCGCTTCAGTGGCCTGGGGTTCACAGGTTTGGATCCCTGGCGCGCACCGACACACCGCTTGTCAAGCCATGGCAGCGTCACATATAAAGTAGAGGAAGATGGGCATGGATGTTAGCCCAGGGCTGGTCTTCCTCAGCAAAAAGAGGAAGATGGGCATTGGATGTTAGCTCAGGGCCAGTCTTCTTCACAAAAAAAAAAAAAAAGAACAACATAGAAATTATGGAGCTGAAGAACACAATAAGTGGGATGAAGAAGAAAGAGAGCAGACCATATGGAAGAAACAATTAGGAAGTTCAAAGATAGAAATCTAGAAATGACTCGTGGAAGAGGAGAGAGAATTAAGATTTTTTAAAAATGAAGAAATCCTACAAGAAAATCAGATTCAATTAGCAAAAGCAACATAAGGATAACGGGTATCCCAGAAGAGGAAGAAAGGGAGAAAGAAGCAGAGAGCTTATTTAAAGAAGTAAGAGCTTAGGACTGCTCAAATTTGAAGAAGGAACTGATACACAAATACATGAAGCTAACAGAACACCTAATTATCTCAAGGCAAGAAAACCTTCTCCAAGGCACATTATATTAAAACTGTCAAAAGTCAATGACAAGCAAAGAATATTAAGGGCAGCTAGAGAGAAAAAAATAACTTACAAAGGAACCTTCATTAGGCTATCAGTGGATTTCTCAGGAGAAACTCTACAGGCCAGGAGAGAATAGAATGATATATCCAAAATATTGAAATATAAAAACTGTCAGCCAAGAATACTCTATTGAGCAAAGTTATCCTTCAGCCATGAAGGAGAAATAAAGGCTTTCCCACAGAAACAAAAATTGAGGGAGTTCATCACCACTAGACCTGTCTTACAAGACATGTTGAAAGGAGCTCTCCTACCTGAAACAAAAAGGCAAAACTATACAAAGCTTTGAGCAAAGTGATAAATAGACAGAATCAGAAAATTGCAACTATATAACAGAATAAGTTAGTGAACAATTAATTATAACATAAAGGCTAAAGAGAAATAAAGCATTAAAAATAATGATACCCACTTTAACTTGGTAACAAACTCGCAATACAAAAAGGGATAATTTGTGACAACAAAAATATAGAAGGAGAAGAGGAAAAGGACAGAACCTGCATAGGTAAATGAAGATAAGATGCTATCAGTAGAAAAAGGACCATCTCATCTATGAGATCTTTTATACAAGCCTCACGGTAAGCACTACACAGAAGTTCAGAGCAGAGTCGCAAAACATAAAAAAAGAGGAAACTGAGAAACACATCACAGAAAACCACCAAATGGAAATGGTAGAAAGAAACACAAGGAAAAAGAAACAATGGAAATGTAGAGCAACTAGCAAACAAAAGATACACTGGCAGTATTAGGCCCTCAGATATCAATAATTGCCCTAAATGTAAATGTATTGAATTCACCCATCAAAAGACACAGAGTGGCTGGATGGATTAAAAAATAAGACCCAACAATATCCTGCCTCCAGGAAACCATTTCAGCTCTAAACACAAACAAAGGCTCAGAATAAAGAGATGGAAGATGATACTCCAAGCAAATGGCAACCAAAGAAAATTGGAGTAGCCATATTTACATCAGATGAAATAGATTTCAAGCCAAAAAAGATAACAAGAGACAAAGATGGACATTATTTAATGATAAAAGAGACATTCCACCAAAAAGACGTAACATTTATTACTAAATATGCACCTAACATAGGAGGACCAATGTATGTAAAGCAACTATTAACAGATCTAAAGGGAGAAATTGACAGAAACACAATAATAGTAGGAGGCTTTAACACCCCACTAACATCAATGGATAGATCATCCAGGCAGAGACTCAACAAGAAAACATTGGCCTTAAATGAAACACCAGACCAGATAGATTAATAGATACATATAGAACACGTTCCATCCAAAAGCAGCAGGATATACATTCTTCTCAAGTTCATATGGAACAGTCTCAAAGACAGACTATATGTTGGGAAAGAAAAGAAGTCTCAATAAATTCAAGAAGACTGAAATCATATCAAACATTGTTTCCAACCACAATGATATGAAACTAGAAATCAACTACAAGAAGAAAGCTGGAAAAGTCACAAATATGTGGAGACTACACAACATGCTACTGAACCACCATTGGATCAATGAAGAAATCAAGAAAATACCTGGAGACAAATGAAAATGAAAACACAACATACCAAAACCTATGGGATACAGCAAAAGTGGTACACTAAGAGGGAAGTATATAGCAATACAGGCCTGCCTCAAGAAACAAGAAAAATCTCGAAGAAACAATCTAACACTACATCTAAAAGTACTAGAAAAAGAAGAACAAATGAAGCAAGTCAGGAGAAGGAAAGCAATAATAAAAACCAGAGCATAAATAAAAAAATGAAATAGAGACTAAAAAAACAATAGAAAAGATCAATGAAACTAAGAGCTGGTTTTCCGAAAAGATAAACAAAATTGACAACCCTCTAGCCAGACTAAGAAAAAAAGAGAGAAGGCTCAAATAAATAAAATCAGAAATAAAAGAGGAGAAATTACAATGGATACCACAGAAATACAAAAGATTATAAGAGAATACTATGAAAAACTATATGCCAACAAATTGGATAATCTAGAAGAAATGGGTGAATTCTTAGACTCATACAACCTCCCAAAACTGAATCAAGAAGAAATAGAGAATCTGATTAGACCAATCACAAGTAAAGAGATTGAAACAGTAATCCAAAACCTCCCAAAAAACAAAAGTCCAGGAGCAGATGGTTTCTCTGGAGAATTCTACCAAACATTCAAGGAAGATTTAATAACTATCCTTCTCAAAATCTTCCAAAAATTGAAGAGATGGGACACTTCCTAACTCATTCTCTGAGGCCAACATTACCCTGATACTAAAACTAGACAAAGACAACACAAACAAGGAAAATTACAGGTCAATATCGCTGATGAAGAGATACAAAAATCCTCAAGAAAATATTAGCAAATCAAATATAATAATACATTAAAAGGACCATACACCACAAGCAAGTGGGATTTATTCCAGGGACACAGGGAGGCTAACATCTGCAAATAAATGTGATACACCACATTGACAAAATGAAGAATAAGAATCACATGATCATCTCAACAGATGTAAAAAAAGCATGTGACAAGATACAACATCCATTTATGATAAAAACTCTGGATAAAATGGGTATAGAAAGAAAGTACCTCAACATAGTAGAGGCCATATATGACAAACTCACAGCCAATATCATATTCAACAGGGAAAAACGGACAGCTATTCCTCTAAAAACAGGAACAAGACAAGGATGCCAATTCTCATCACTCTTATTCAACATAGCATTGGAAGTCTTAGCCAGAGCAATTAGTCAAGAAAAAGAAATATAAGGTATCCAAATTGGAAAGGAAGAAGTAAAACTCTCACTGTTTGCAGATGACATGATTCTATATATAGAAAATCCTAAAGAATCCATCAAAAAACTATTAGAAATAATTAACAAATACAGTTAAGTTGCAGGGTACAAAATCAACATACAAAAATCAGTTGCATTTCTATATACTAACAATGAACTAGCAGAAAGAGAAATCAAGAATACAATTCCACTTACAATCACAAAAAAAGAATAAAATACCTAGGAATAAATTTCACCAAGGAAGTGAAAGACCTGTATACCAAAAACTACAAGATATCATTAAAAAAAATTTAAGAAGACATAAAGAAATGGAAAGATGTTCCGTGCTCATGGATTAGAAGAATAAACATAGTTAAAATGTCCATATTACTTAAAGCAATCTACAGATTCAATGCAGTCCCAATCAGAATCCCAACGACATTTTTCATGCAAATAGAACACAAAATCCTAAAACTTAAATGGAACAACAAAAGACCTTAAATAGCCAAAGCAGTTTTGAGAAAAAAGGACAAAGCTGGAGGTATTATTACACTCCCTGATTTCAAAATATACTACAAAGCTATAGTAATCAAAACAGCATGATACTGGCACAAAAACAGATGCACAGATCAATGAAACAGAATTAAAAGCCCAGAAATAGACCCACACATCTATGGACAGCTAATTTTTGACAAAGGAGCCAAGAACATACAATGGAGAAAGGAAAGTCTCTTCAATAAATGGCATGGGGAAAACTGGACAGCCACATGCAAAAGAATGAAAGTAGACCATTATTTTACAAACAAAACAAAATAGAACAGAATATTATCAGCAACAGAAGCCTCCCTCAGATACCTTTTTCAGTCATTACTGCATAAGGATAATCACTATCCTCAGATGAGTTTAAACTGTGTATAAGTCGAATGACAGAGTATATAACCTTTTGAGACTAACTTTTCATGCTCAATATACATTTGTGAGACTTATCCATTCTGTTGCATGAAGCAGTACTTTGTTCTTTGTCAGTGCTGTATAGAATTCCATTGTATAAGCAAAACACAATTTATCCAGTCTACTGCTGATGAGCATTTGGGTAGTTTCCAATGTTTAGCTGTTATGAATGGTGCTGTTCTGAACATTTTTGTGCAGGTCTTTGGTGAACCCATGTGTGCATTTCTGTTGGGTGCAGAAATAGGAGTGGAATTGCTAGGTCATCGAGCATTGTTCAGCTTTAGTAGACACTGTCAGATAGTTCTCCAAAGCAGCTGTACAAATTTATAATCCCATAAGCAGTGTATGAAAATTTCTGTTGTTCTAGATCCTTGTCAACATTTGGTATTTACAGTTTTTCTCATTTTAGACATTCTGATGGGTGTGAAATTCCATTTTGGTTTAAATTTGCAATTCCCTGATGACTAATAAAACTGAGCACCTTTTCACATACTGAATGGCCATTTGAATTGCCTCTGTTGTAAAATGGGCATTCAAATCTTGCCTTTTTCTCATTGAAGTGTAGGACTTAGTTATATATTATGATTGCATATTAAAATTTAAAAATTTCTCTTTTCAGACTGTCAGAGAAAAATGTAACATAGGCAACATCTAGACTAAACTTGAAGAGCCTTAAAACAGTTTCTATTCTCCTGCAACACAGATTGGACCGGGGAAAAGAAAAAAAAAAAGTCTACCTTTAAATATTTAATTCAAGAACTAAGCAAAATGAAAATGGGTTTACAATTTCTGACACCGGGAGAAACCTACTGGAAAGCTGTCATAAATCACAGCACTTTATAGGAATAAAACAGTCACACCCTTGAAGCTCACTATTTCTTTTTAATTAAAATTTCATTGGCAAAAACATTTTACAGTTTGTTCACAGGAAGATATGGTTCTGAGAAAAACTGGTAAATACTTGGTTGGATTTTTCTTTTAAAAAACACCAGACAAAAGCTTGGCTTCTGGTTTTCAATACCCTTCCATTTAAAAACAAAACAAACAAACAGAAACCCCCGCCACGCTCCCCTCTTCCCTCCCACAAAATACCTGAAATAAAGTGGTATCATCAAGGGTTGACCTGAACAGTTCTACTGAGGCAAAGGGGACAAACAAATGTACTTCTACTAGACTTCTGCCTTTTATATTACAATCAATTCCCTCTGCACAGTACATTTTGGTTTTGTGTAAGCTAAACAATGTTTCTAAGGAGAACAGTAACTCCTAGGATTTCTTCTTTATACCATGTTTTTGGTTTTGTTAATAAAAATGGTCGACTCCAGCTCCAATTTAAAAAAAAAAATACTTACTTTGAAAATTTACCTTTAAAAGTTGATCATCAATCAAGTATTTACTTAGTGTTGTATTTATGAGAAGGAAATGAATAAAACTAAAATTACTAAAAATATATTTCAGAATTTTAGCAATTGTAGCTATGCAAATATTTATAAGTAAAATCATGGTACTTGTAAAACAGAGTGACATTTACTGTTTCAGGAAACTACTGTGACATTTTATTGAACTTCATGTGGAGGCAAAATGCTTCAAGGAAAATCTCAGAATGTATGTTAGCAAACTATAGAAGACAAAATAAAGATTTTAATTAATTAAAAATCTCCTTATATTTCAGCTGTGTAATAGAGACTAACAAAAATCAGACCAAATATGACATGATGCAATTCCTCTACCATACGCAGAAAGCAATTAAATGATCTATTACCCTTTCTTTGAGTGATTAGTTTCCCATACTTTGAGAAAATGCTAATAAGAAACACTCTATAACCATACTGAGCAAATTCTTAGAAATGAGCTCTTCACAATGAGCTCTTGGTACACAAAAGATGATTATCCTCCCGTTAACAGACTTATTACAGCTTGTCCTGTCCTTTGACCGATCAAACCCAATTCTTTCTATGTATTCACAAAAGCTAGACTTTTTGTGGCTCTTCTTGCACTCACTTTGACATATAATTCTTTTTTTTGTAATGAAATAAATGATTTCATCTATTTACCTGACTGTTTATATTCTAGGTTTTCCTGGAAAAAGGAGTTATTGAAGTTGAGACCCAAACATCTTATCTCCTGTGATCTGATTCAAGAGACCAGAAATCAAATCAACTACACACAACCCATTTGAAGTACAATTTAGCAAAAAAGCTACAAATCAGAATACTACAAAGTGAAAAAAATGTCCAATTTTTCTAGTCTTCATATTGATTGACTAAAGGTAGTATCTATTAATAATTAACTATACAACAGTACTGCTAAGTTTTTCAAAAGTACTCCATAGTCTGTGGAATTAGACAAAAGACATCCAAGTTAGCAACTTGTCCAACAGGTTGGCTATCCTGGGTGACGCCTGATCCTGAATGACACCTTCTCAATCCTGGCAGCTCAAGTTGCTTACTTTAGAAAGTCTCTTAAGAGCAAGCAAGTAATTTTGCTTCTTCAAAGAACAGAACTGCACTAACCTAAACTAACTTTTCAAGTTGCTGTTTCAGCAATTCATCTACTCATAAAATACTGTAAACCTGAGAATGACAGAAATGTGGAGTTCTATAGAGTCAAATTATTGATAAGAGCTGGCTCCCTCTCTGTGTGTTTAAGTTCATAGCACTCCTAACTCACTGAATGGTAAGGTCTTAATAGGGGCAAGGAGGGTACCAGAGAAGATAAAGACCTTCATCTGAATTTTAATGACTAATTCAGTAAGTCTCTCCTACTTGTCAAGTATATACAAAGAGAGCATTCTCAGTGACAGTGCTTAAGGCTTCCAAACACAAACTGAGATCATACCCATAACTAAATGTGGAATTTTGATAGACTGAATCCTCATTAGCATTAAAAAAAGAAAGAAAAGACAGCCATAAGAGGATTCATATTGCTGACTCATGACTTTCTGGAATCACTGTTCACTAGGACACAATAGGACACAATCAATTTTTTTCCCTCTTTGCATTAAAAATTAGATATTTTTGGGCCGGCCCTGTGGTGTAGTGGTTGAGTTCACGCACTCTGCTTTGGCGGTCAGGGTTTGCAGGTTCAGATCCTGGGCGCAGACCTACGCACTGCTTATCAGGCGATGCTGTGGCAGGCGTCCCACATATGAAAAATAGAGGAAGATGGGCATGGATGTTAGCCCAGGTCCAATTTTCCTCAGCAAAAAGAGGAGGATTGGCAACAGATGTTAGCTCAGGGCTAATCTTCCTCGCAAAAAAAAAAAAAGATATTTTAAGAAAGTTTATGCAACTCAAGTGTAAGAATCTGGTGAACCTTTTTCCACAACAGTCACCTGCTTCTTCACTAAAACTGATATACAAGGAACTGAAAACAAGAACCAACACGAACAACCGCTAGAGAGCGTGCAAGAACAGAAAGAACAAAACCAGCCTGCAACACTTTTCCTCTTTAGAGGCTGCTAAAGATCAAGACTGGAGCAGAAGGGGAAGCAAAATCATGTTATCTACATAGAAGGATTCCCAGAGTTTTGAGTGCATAATCAGGTAAATTTTATGAGTAAAGCATTAATTTGAAAATTCAGCATTTTACATATCCAGCCTCAGGCCCCTGGCCCTGGCCTGTCTTTTGTCTTGACTTTTGTTTGAAGAGATTTTATTCTTATGGTTTTAAATGGGATACAAAACAAGAATTATACCCAAGAGGTAGGGAGAAATTGCAGCAGGAAAGGAGAAACAACTCCTTTGAAAGAGACAAAAGTTTTGATTAACTGTAGCCAAACTTTCATCAGAAAAATGTCATAGCTATACTGCAGAGCTCTTTACCTTCTTTGAAAATTTAATATATAAACTGTATTTATATGGATATATATATTTCATGATAAAAATTTAAAGAAACTAATATCAAGGAAAAAATCATAAGTAGTGAAAATGGGCCTGCCTTCAAGAAAACACTGGTCAAAAGAAAATTATCTCACATACATATGAGAGTTCCTTTTCTCATGCCACTCATTTCACTCTACCCACTATATTCTCACTTAAAATTTGTCTTTAGTCACAAAATGGGCACCTTACTACTGCTTTTCTTTAACACAGAAGGTATAAACCTGCATAATCTGACATTTGTATTCAGGAAAGAACAAGGAATATGTGTTTCCTTCTAATATTTTTCTCTTTCTAATGCATGGTAGTGAGTTTTATAATGATTAGATTGGTTAATAAAGTAGTTTCTTTCAAGTTAGGTCAGTAAAATACCAGCAATAGATTAACGGCCTCTGATTTTTTCTGACATGGGGAAATACACTCAGGCCAGAAGTCCACCTTAATCTCTCTCTATCTGTCTGAGTCTGTCTGTCTATTTATCCATCTATCATATACACACATAACATACACATGCATACCATGGCAGTCCTTTCACATATTCCATACTCCAGGATAAAAGATGCGAGAAAAATCGAAGCCCTGCGTAATATAACACGAACACTGCTAAATTGAACAGAGCATTATGTCCTTATTCTCACAGCTACCAGCCCTCCTATAAACAGTGTGCTTAAATAATGGATTCTGCAGTAAGACAAACAGTCTCTTGTTTCCTACTGGGTGGAGAATGCACTTTGTAATTTGGTTTCCAATAGCCGACAGCAGTAATGAAACTATTCCTTACAATTTACTGCTCATCCCACACAGACTTGTTAATCACTACTGCATTTACACAGACCCAGTGGAAAACTGGAATGAGCAGGTCAAGATTTAACACAAAAGAACAACATCCCTTCACTGTGCTCATAGCCAAATCAAGCTAACTTGTTCCCATGCAAAGAGCCATGACAGACCCTTTTGACAGTGGCTATCTTTACTATTTAGCTCACTAGAATAGTGTGGCCTCTCTCAACCCCACAATGGTCTCCAGAAAAATGGAAAGGGCAGCAACCTTTCTCAGGGACTAAATGAAAACGTATGAAGACAGATGTTCACTGTCTGTTGTGACTCTCAAGATCCTCCACTTAAGTTATCCTCTAACACATAATTCATGAGGTGAAGTAACAGAGGACTCATAAATGGAGAGAAACAGAGCTGTACCTTGGGTATCAAAGCAATTGGTCCCAAGAGATGGATAATTTAAAAATGTCATCTTAAATTTTTAAAAAACAAACAGAGAGAAGGCAGTGAATATGGGACGATTTTTTGTTTCCAGTAAATAGATACAGGTTACAAAAATGGATATTAGCATACAGGAAAAGCTTTACTAACATAAATTACACAGAAAATTTCTAAATCCTAAAGTCTTTAAAAGAAATTAAAATCAATTTGAAAGAGTTTTAATTTCATTTAAAAATATTCAGAATATGCCACAGCTATGTAATTGTTTATATAAAAGCAGCATACAAACTATAGTCATTTTCCTTAACTGAAAGCCATGTATTTCTTCTGATAAATATTTTTTATATATTTTCGGTTTTGACCAAGAATATGGTGTCAATATTGATTTGACTACATCCATCCCCCAATAGCTCCTCCCCATAAGATTCAATCTAGGTTTATGATGCATTTGGTCTATTTAGGCAATAATTCATGGTACCTGAGGCCAGCAGATACAGTATAGATAAAATGTAAAGCCTAACCGTAACTGGTACCATGAAAAAACAGTAAACTGAAAATTAGGAGATCTGGATTTTCATTTCAACTCTGTTCCTAACTCTGTGATCTTGGGCAAGCACGAAATCCCTCAGACCTCAATGTTCTCACTGAAAACCGAGAGCTGGGACTATAGATGATCTCTAAAGTCTCTTTCAGATTTAACTTTCAATGAGCCAATTAGTTAAAGTTTCTAACTTGTCATCTATTGGCGGAGGATGTTAAAAGCCTACCTCGGGCAAAAAGAATAAAGTTCTCATTTCAATGCTCTTACTGTTGTCTATGGATCCAACCTGTTGAACTTTCTGAATGACAGATTTATTATGTACTACTGAGATTCAAGCAAGGCTGTTACAATCTTATTGATGGTCAATATAGTTTTTCTCTCTCAGAGAGAAATGAACTGTATCCATTCCTGGCTATCTTAATATTCCATAAAGAATTTTGGGGAGGATCCAGAATAAGAATCCACTTCAAATTACTAAAAGAACAAATAAATGTTGTGGAGTTAATATTTTGCTATGATCATTACTCTTTCAATTTACGAGTTTCTCAGAAGGCTATGCTTGTGCTAGATTTTGTACTGGAATGCGGATAGCCTACACACAATACTCCTGTGAACTCACAATAATGAAAACCAACTTAGTTTTTTAAAGCCATGAATCACAAAGGTAAACAGCCATTGCATTTGTGCAATAAAAAAAAAAAAACATTCCCTTTAAATATATACAAACTTTTAACTTCAATCTCAGACAGACTCTGGAACTCTTACCTGCGATTTGCATTCTGTGAAGTTTCTGGGTGTTGCTAACATGATCTTTCCGGCATGCCAGTCAGAAACTCAAAACACTTTGTATACCGTACTGGCCTGTGCTCGCTCCTGCTCGCTCACTCACCCGCTCTCGCTCTCGCTCTCTCTCGCTCTCTCTTTCTTCTCTCTCTCTCTCTCTTGCCCTCGCTCTGTGTCTCAGACAGTTTGGAATGCAGAAAAGCGAGAGCCAACGCCAGTCAAACTCAATCCCCCCCCCCCCATTCTTTTGCTAGAGAGCACTAAACAATAGCCACCCTTCCTTACTCACCACGCCTCTCTTTACAGCACTGGGTGCTGGCAATCTACTTCAGGAGAAGCAATGTGATTTACCAAGCTAGGTAATTCATTTTTTCTGTCCCAAGGGGCAGTAGGGTGGATGTGTGCATGTGTGTGTTTTAATAAGTGATTTATTTTTTTAAAGCAATCTAGTTCAAAATCTGTCTCATTTTAGGGATATAAAAATAAAACAAATTTCAGAAATTCTTATTTTGAATGTTATCATACTGAATTAAAATATAAACTTTTCTAAGTACAAAAACCAGGTAAATATCTTACAGCTGATGTATATATAAGTCTGTATAGAAGTCTGTTAACACACATATTACTATCTTAAAGTCACTCAGTAGAATCACCTTAACTTATCACAACGGAAATATTTTAAATTTAGAAAATTTTTGATTCTCTAAAACCCTTAATTCAGGTCTTAAACTAGAACTTCATTTTAAAAATAAAGAATAATCAAAAATTAATTTTATAAACCGAGTGGCTCTTACTAATTAGTCAACTAGATGTGATGAAACTATAGATATCACTATTCTCAGTCATCATTTGGTTTGTTTAAAAATCAGACATATTTCTAAGGTTTGTTTTTTTCTACAAAAAAGGAAGGCAGGTCAGTGATGTAATCTTCATTATTGGTATGATGACCTAACACATTATGCAGCTGCTCAGTTGCTGAGGTTAGCATGTCAGGACTGATCAATTTAAAAATTCACATTTTGAATCACTGAATAGACTCCACTTGCCACTTCAGACAGTGGAACAGGACAGACATGAGAAGAGCACAGTATCAATCTGTTACCTACCACTTAACAAACAGCTGATGGAAACACATATCCTCGATCTATCTGTATTTATGTGTGTTTATATATGTATTATGTGTAATATGTCTCTCACATACTATCTCACTATATATGTGTACATATCTATGTGTGTGTATATGTGTGAGTGTATGTATATTTCGCACCCTTTGTCTCCTCCCCTTTCTCTCCCCAACTCTCAATAATTTAAATTTAAAGTCTCCTTTAATTCTATCATAAGTTGTTTTTGGTTATCTAGTTTCATCTTCCTTCAAGAATCATAATACTCTAACATTGCATTCTTCTGCCTTTACTTCTGGATTCCTATTTCTACTTCAGATGAACCACTCCTTTAAACCCTACTGATACTCAAATAAGAATCATAGGGAAAGAAAGGAATAAACAAAAGTTATACAGAAAGGAAGAAACTACAGGTCTGACTATGCGGACTTGCAGATCACAGATTCCCACCCTACCCTATGCGAAACAAAACCCCTACCCTTTCATCACCAAAGATGATACAAAGCTTCATCACTATTATTAATTGTCATTTACAATCGACCTTAAAATACTACAAAGCATACCGGAATTATTTTTACTTATTATTCCTCAGAATAATTCTAAGAAATAGGTCATGATTTCCATAATTCTATCCAAGAGTTAGAACTAAGGGCAGTAAGTCTAAGTTTTAAGGGAGAGAGATTTCAGCTCAATAAAAGGAAGTCAGAGCCATGGAAAGCAGTTTTCTGAAGGGGCTGAGTGCTATAAGAGACAGTGACTCCCTAACTCTTCCCACACAGGTTGTTTGTCCATTTGATGAATATACTGCAGTGTAGCAGTTCCCAAACTAAGCCATTGACCAACACTGGTGTTCTGATGATAAAAGAGAATAACAGCAATGTTTTCCCAAATGACAGAAAAAGTTCACGTATACAATTTTCTCAAGTGTCAGTTTTTCTTCTTAAATATATTTTAAAATGTTAGAATCTATTACTGTCAATTAACCTTAAAGATGCCTAGAATGGTTCTAAATTCAGATAAATAACGACATTTTCAGATAACTGAAAGTTAATTATAACAATAACTTATTGTGTTCTGCACAAAGCATGTTTACTACCAGGAGTTCTAATACCTGAATAAATCTGAGAATCACTGTTGAGGAAACAATTTTTTTTAAATCAAAATATGATGCTATTCCATTAGTCAGCAATCTTTAAAGGAGATTATACACCATATCTCATTAATTTCTATACTAAATCTTTGTTACAAGTATGCATTACTATCTGTTATTCCCTGTTTCATGCCTTCCAGCCTTGGCGTTCCTCCTTCTCTGTCCGGAAGTCCCTTCCTTGCCTGGTCTGCCTGTCATACTCTTATTTATCCTTCAAAACACAGATTTAAAATTATTTTCTTCATGTGGTTTACCTTATTTCCAACCCAGAGTTGATCACATTCTCTTCTGGACTCTTTTTTTTTTTTAATCTGCACTATTTTTTTCTTTATATCCCTCATCAATACATTATGTACTGATGAGTAATGTCTCTTTTATTGGGGGTGGGGCTAGGGGAAGTGGCCAGGGGCTTTGTCTTGTTTTCAGCTTATTCCTAGAGCTTAGAACAATGCCTAGCGTTTGTAGGTACTTAATAAATGATAGATTGATGGATGGAAGAATATATTTCACTCATCAAGCCTTTTCTAAGTATTTAGACTTAGAAGTACTTTAGAATAATTTGAGGACAGGAACCATAGCATATCCATTTTCTGATGCCAGAGTTTATTACCACTGGGTATGTTATGCGGTGAAACAAGAACATAAAGGAATTCATCTCAGGCTTGTGCAGTTTCAAGTAACTAATTGAAGCCAATTGAAAATAGTCCATTTCATCATTCACCCAATTAAGATCTACTTGTAATAGGTGGAATCTTGATTGATAGAAGTTGCTTCTCGAAGTAATTTTCACCATCTGTGAACTCAGTGCCATGTGCTGTGCTGCCGTGGCCAGGGATATGCAGCTTCTGAGTAGAGACTGAAGAGACTGATAAGATCTTAATCTCCTACAGCACCAGGGAGGAGTTCTCTAAGAAGCTGAAGAAGTATCAGTAAATGCTTGACCTTTTAGCCATTAGGCTCAAGTTAGAAAGTGGCTGAAAACCATGTCCATATAGAAAATCCCTCACTGGTTAAGAACAGCCTCATAGAGTGTGAAGGAGTTTTGAACTGATATATTAGATCATACAACTAGAACACTCAATGCAGCACCCAGCATGTTCATTTTGGTTATGTGAGGGCACTTAAGCCATTTTATTTCTACAGATAATCACTAGGTTGTAAATATCTGATTTCACATTTCTCCTCTGTACAGAGAGTTGGGTAGGCTTGTCTTGACTAATCCATCTTATGCAGTCATGATCCAGCATTGTACTTAATAAATAGTTCTATTAGGTTGAACTACATGAAAATGCCATTTTTGTAAGTCAAAAATAGTCAAATACCAGTAAGGATCAAATGGATAATAACAAAGATTCAAACATTGAATGAAGGGTTTAACTAGGTACTTTTAAAGGTCTCTTCCAGTTCTGGAACCCCATGATATTATAATTCAAACATAAATAAGAGTATCAATCAATTTCAATGCTTGGTTACCAACTCGTCAAACTATGGTCCTCCTATTATACATTTAACATAGCACTCTGTTCTTGTTCTTCTTAGAACTTCACACAACTATAATTTAGTTATTTATATGTTGAATGTCTATCTGCTCCTCATCCTGGTGCCTGTAAGCTCCATGGTGGCAGGAACTATACCTGCCTTGTTCACTGCTGTATCCTCAGTGCAAACTATAGTGCCTGCCACATAGTAAGTGCTTAATAAATGTTTGCTGAATACACAAATGGCTTGAAAACAAGTATAAGTAGATTACTGAAGACTATATTATGTGAATTTACAAATTCAGTATCAACAAATATTAGTTTTCTTTCTAAAAGACTAGGATGATTTTTCCCAGTTATGAATCAATCAAATCGTATGTTTTGTGAAATCTGAAGAATAGAGACAGCATATTTTCCCCTTACCCCTTACAAAAGTAATTATGGAATTCTGACTTTGGTACAGGCATAGAACTCAACATGACAGCCATTAAGAAACCCTAAAACCATAAATGCATGATTTTATGTAAATCAAAGGGCACAAAAAAGGAGATAGCTGCATATAATCAAACATTACTTGCATATCCATTTTATTTCTTACCAAATTAACAAAAAATCCCTCTTAATACCTATCTCTCTTCTTCCAAGTAGAAACACATCTCAATAGCAGTCAAGCTGAGGTGTATACTAGTCTATATGTGTGCTTCCTCTTTTGAACAGCAGACAATCAGACACACAGCTTCTTCCAACCATAAACAGTTTGGCATTTTGATACTGTGGTCTTCCCACTGCATTCTTTTTAGAGCTCATATTAGAAAAGGAAATCATTGTTTATAATTGGAATGAACACCAAAGCCACCCACTTATTCAGAAATGCCACTGAAATTCTAATTTTTATTTCATTTTATTTGAATATGATGGGACCACAAGAGATACACACACACACACACTTTCCTTCTAAGAAAAAGGTCTTTATAATTAAAGACCAGAGGATCTGTTAGTCATATGGTTAGTAAAGTATTTACAAGTGTTTAGAAGAGGCACGTGCCAAAAAAGTGACAATTCTGACAGCCACACAAAGTTTTTACAATTTCTGGCTAAGCATTAGAGCTTAACTTTTCTTTTCCAGCCAAGATGATTTAGTAGACTGCATTTTCTCACCTGAAATGGCAACTGGCAGGGAGGAAGCATTACAGAGACTAGACAAAATCAGAGATCAGTCACCTTTCTCAATACTCTGGCTCTCATATGAACAGGACTATATTTCAAAGAAAAATAAGCAAAATGTTAAGTGGAAAAATACAGGGAAATCTTCTAGTTTTATTTCATCATGTTGAGTAACAATATACTACAGGAACAAAAGCAACACTTCTATTTCTATGAAAACCATTCATCAATAAACAACAAAAAGCAACCAGAAGCATTTTGGGATAAGGTTGGATATTAATGGGTAATATCTCTGAATGTGCTTATACAGCCAAGGACATGCCTATGATATTGGCTCTTCTCATTTAAAAAGAGGGCTTACAGGGAGTGACGTCAGCATCATGGTGGAGTGAGTTGTTCGCTTTATCTCTCCCCTCTAAGTTACAACTAAATGGATAGCCATTAACAAACAGAGGATTCCCTACACAACACATCAGGACACCTGAGAGATCCATGAAGCCATACATCTGCAAGTGGGTGGACTGGATTCCTGGGAAGCAGTGCAACTAGGTGAGCAGACGCCTCTGCCTCCCCAGATGCAGCAATCCAGGTCACGGATACTCACACAGTGGCTGGCGCAACTGTGAGTGGAAGTGGGGGCAGCTCGGCCTGCATGTGAACGCTTTCAGAGTGGTAGACTAGCCCGCGAGAGCACCAACTTACTGAGGTGGCCCTGCCCACGTGACAGCTCTCCACTGAGTGGTGGCGGCTCAGCTAGCACCAGCCTGCACGCAAGTGCTGCTCTCGCCTAGCACAACAGCTCAGCTGGCCCTACCTGTGTGAGCACAACCTGACCACAGAACACACAGGCCCCACCTGCATGAGCGCAACCCGCAGAGTGGCTGTGGCTAGCCCATGCGAACGCAGAGAGGCCCCACTAGCACAACTACCAGCAGACAGGGGACATCAGAAAACACAGCTTCTTCCCCCCCTTGTGGTGGCAAGTGGAATCTGCAACCTAATGCTATTACAAATTCGCCGGCAAAGGATCGCTTCATCAAATACCAGGAAGAACTACAGTAACGCTGCAGAGCAGAAGAAAAATGACAAGCCTCCAGAAAACAATCCTCAAGTCACAGAAGATTACAATCTAAATGACAGAGAATTCAAAATAGTTGTCATGAAGAAATTCAATGAGTTACAAGAAAACACAGAAAGACAGTTCAATGAGCTCAGGAATAAAAGGAATACTTCCCCAAAGAGATTCAAGCCCTTAAAAAAAAACTATTCAGAAATTCTGAATATGAAGAACAAAATTAATGAGATAAAAAAATAATGCAGAAACCATAAAAAATAGAGCAGATCTTATGGAAGACAATATTAGTGAATTAGAAAATAGAAATATAGAAATACTTCACGTGGACAAAGAGAGAGAACTGAGATTTTTTAAAAATGAAGAAATTCTTTGAGAAATATCTGACTCAATTAGGAAAAGAAACATAAGTATTATAGGTATTTCAGAGGGAGAAAGGAATAGAGAGCCTCTTCAAAGAAATAATAGCTGAGAACTTTCCAAACCTGGGGAAGAAACTGGACTTACAGGTATATTCAGCCAATAGAACTCCAAATTACATCAATGCAAAAAGAGCTTTTCCAAGGCATATAGTGTTAAAACTGGCAAAAGTCAATGACAAAGAAAAAGTATTAAGGGCAGCAAGGCAGAAAAAAATAACCTACAAAGGAACTGCTATCAGGTTTTCAGCAGATTTCTCAGCAGAAACCTTACAGGCTAGGAGAGAAAGGAATGATATATTCAAAATCCTGAGGGCAAAAACTTTCAGGCAAGAATACTCTATCCAGTGAAATTATCTTTCAGATATAATGGAGAAATAAAAGCTTTCCCAGATAAACAAAAGCTAAGGAAGTTCAATGCCACTAGACATGCCTTACAAGAAATGATGAAGGAAGCCCTCCTTCCTGAAACAAAAAGGAAAAGGTTTACAAAGCTTTGAGCAAGGTATAGACAGACAAAATCAGAAAATTGCAGCTCTCTATCAGAATAGGTTAGCAAATATTTATTTACAATATAAAAGATAAAGGGAAGGAAAGCATCAAAAATAATTATAAACACTGCAATTTAGTCACAAACTCACAACACAAAAAAGAATAATTTGTGACAACAATAACTCAGAAAGGGAAAAGGAAAGGGATGGAACCTGTTCAGGCTAACAGAGATAAGAGGCTATCAGAAAATGGACTATCATCCATGAGATCTTTTATACAAACCTCATGGTAACTAGTAACAAAAAAAAAAAAATCAGAACAGAAACAAAAATCATAAATAAAGAGGAAACCACTAAAAAAAACCAAGAAACTGAAATGGCAGTCAGAAATACAAGGGAAAAGAAACAACCGCAATATAGAATAACTGGAAAACGGCAGTCAGAAATACAAGGGAAAAGAAACAACAGCAATATAGAATAACTGGAAAACAACAGACAAAATGGCAGTATTAAGCTCTCATATCACAACAATTATTCTAAATGTAAATGGATTGAATTCTCCAGTCAAAAGACACAGAGTGCTGGATGGATTAAAAAAACAAGATCCAACAATATGCTGCCTCCAGCAAACACATCTCAGCTCTAAAGACAAACATAGGCTCAGAGTGAAGGGATGAAAGATGATACTCCAAGCAAACTGCAAGCAAAAGAAACCAGGTAGGTGTTGACATACTCCTATCAGACAAACCAGACTTCAATAAAAAAAAGATAAAGAGAGACAAAGAGGGACAGTATATAATGATAAAAGGGACATTCCACAAAGAGGACATAATACTTAAGAATATAGGGGCCGGCCCCGTGGCTTAGCGGTTGAGTGCGCGCACTCCGCTACTGGTGGCCTGGGTTCGGATCCCAGGCGCGCACCGACGCACCGCTTCTCCGGCTATGCTGAAGCCATGTCCCACATACAGCAACTAGAAGGAAGTGCAACTATGACATACAACTACCTGCTGGGGCTTTGGGGAAGGAAAGGGAGGAGGATTGGCAATAGATGTTAGCTCAGAGCCGGTCTTCCTCAGCAAAAAGAGGAGGATTAGCATGGATATAGCTCAGGGCTGATCTTCCTCACAAAAAAAACAAAAATAATAATATATATGCACTTAACACAGGACCACCAAAACATATAAAGGAACTATTAACAGAACTCAAGAGAGAAACTGACAGCAACACAATAATAGTAGGGGACCTCAACACCCCACTTACATCAATGGATAGGTCATCCAGACAGAATATCAACAAGGAAACAGTGGCCTTAAATGAAACACTAGATCAGATAGGCTTAACAGATACACAGGGACCATTCCATCCCAAAACAGCAGCATACACATACTTCTCAAATACACATGGAACATTCTCAAAGATAGATGATATGTTGGGAAACAATGTAAGCCTCAATAAATTTAAGGGGATGAAATATTTCAAGCATCTTTCCCAAACAAAATGCTATGAAACTAGAAATCAACTATAAGAAAAAAAAGCTGGGAAAGGGATAAAGACGTGGAGACTAAACAACATACTACTGAACAACCATTGGATCAGTGAAGAAATCAAAGGAGCAATCAAAAATACCTGGAGACAAACGAAAATGAAAACACAACATACCAACTCTTATGGGATGCTGCAAAACCGGTACTAAGAGGGAAATTTCTAGCAATACAGGCCTACCTCAACAAACAAGAAAAGCCTCAAATAAGTAATCTTAAATGACACCTAATACAACTAGAAAAAGAAGAACAAACAAAGCACAAAGTCAGCAGAAGGAGGAAAATAATAAAAATTAGGGCAGAAATAAATGAAATAGAGACTAAAAAAACAATAGAAATGATTAATGAAACTAAGAGCTGGTTTTCTGAAAATAAACAAAATTGACAAACTCTTAGCTAGACTAAGGAAAAAAGAAAAAAGCCTCAAATAAATAAAATTAAAAACGAAAGAGGAGAAATTACAATGGACACCACAGATATACAAAGGTCTATAAGAGACTACTATGAAAAACTATATCGCAACAAATTTGATAAGCTAGAAGAAATGGATAAATTCTTAGACTCATACAACCTCCTAACACTGAATCAAGAAGAAATAGAGAATCTGAATAAACCAATCACAAGTAAAGAGATTGAAACAGTAATCCAAAACCTCAAAAAACAACACTCCAGGAGCAGATAGCTTCTCTGGAGAATTCTACCAAACATCTACAGATTTAATACCTATTCCCAAACTCTTCCAAAAAACTGAAGAAGACGGGATGCTTCCTAACTCATTCTACGAGGCCAACATTACCCTAACACCAAAACAAGACAAGGACAACACAAAAGAGGAAAATTACAGGCCAATATTGCTGATGAACATAGATGCAAAAATCCTCAACAAAATATTAGCAAATGGAACACAACAATACATTAAAAGGATAATACACCATGATCAAGTGGGATTGATACCAGGTATGGTTCAACATCTGCAAATCAATCAATGTGATAGACCACATTACCAAAATGAGGAATAAAAGTCATATAATCATCTCAATAGATGCAAAGAAAGCATGTGACAAGATGCAGCATCCATTTACGATAAAAACTCACAATAAAATGGGTATGGAAGGAAAGTACCTCAACATAATAAAGGCCATATATGACAAACCCAAGCCAACATCATACTTAATGCTGAAAAACTAAAAGCCATGCCTCTGAGAACATGAACAGGACAAGGGTGCCCAGTCCCACCACTCTTATTCAACATAGCAGTCAAGGTTTTGGCGAGAGCAATTAGGCAAGACAAAGAAATAAAAGGTATCCAAATTGGAGAGGAAGAAGTAAAACCCTTGCTGTTTGAGGATGACATGATTCTATATATAGAAAACCCTAAAGAATCCACCAGAAAACTATAAGAAATAATCAACAACTACAGCAAAGTTGCAGGGTACGAAATCAACTTAAAAAATCAGTTGCATTTCTATACGCTAATAACAAACTACTAGACAGAGAAGCCAAAATAGAATCCCATTTACAACTGCAACAAAAGGAATAAAATATCTAGGATAAATTTAATCAAGGAGGTGAAAGACCTATACACTGAAAACTATAAGAGATTATTAAAAGAAACTGAAGAAGACATAAAGAAATGGAAAGATATTCCATGCTCATGGATAGTTAAAATGTCCATGTAACCTAAAGCAATCTACAGATTCAACGCAATCCCAAGCAGAATCCCAATGACACTCTTCATGGAAATACAACAAAGAATCCTAAAATTTACATGGAACACCAAAGACCTCGAATAGCTAAAGTAATCCTGAGAAAAAAGAACAAAGCTGAATGCATCACAATCCCTGACTTCAAATTATACTACAAAGCTATAATAATAAAAACAGCATGGTACTGGCACAAAAACAGACACACAGATCAATGGAAGAGAATTGAAAGCCCAGAAATAAAACCACACATCTACAGACAGCTAATCTTTGACAAAGGAGCCAAGAACATACAATGCAGACAAAGGAAAGTCTTTTCAATAAATGGTGTGGGGAAAACGGGACAGCCACATGCAAAAGAATTAAGGTAGACCATTATTTTACAGCATACATAAAGATTAACTCAAAATGGATTAAAGACTTGAAGGTAAGACATGAACTCACGAAACTCCTAGAAGAAAATATAGGCAGTACACTCTTTGACATGGGACTTAGAAACATCTTTTGAATACCATGTCTACTCAGGCAAGGGAAACAAAAGAAAAAATTAACGGGACTATATCTGACTAAAAAGCTTATGCAAGGCAAAAGAAATCAGGAACAAAAGCAAAAGACAACCCACCAACTGGGAGAAAATATTTGCAAATCATATATCTGACAAGGGGTTAATCTCCAAAATATATAAAGAACTCATACAACTCAACAACAATAAAAACAAACAACTCAATCAAAAAATGGGCAGAGGATATGAACAGAGATTTTTCCAAAGAAGATAAACAGATGGCCAATAGGCATATGAAAAGATGTTCAACATCACGAATTATTAAGGAAATGCAAACCAAAACTACAATATGATATCACCTTACACCCGTCAGAATGGCTATAATTAACAAGGCAAAAAATGACAAATGTTGGAGAGGATGTAGAGAAAAGGAAACCCTCATACACTGCTGGTGGGAATGCAATCTGGTGCAGCCACTATGGAAAACAGTATGGAGATTTCCCAAAAAATTAAAAATAGAAATACCATATGATCCAGCTATCCCACAACTGGGTATTTATCTGAAGAACAAAGAGATGTATGCACCCCTAGTTCATTGCAGCATTATTCACAATAGCCAGTACGTGGGAGCAACCCAAGTGTCCATCGACTGATGAATGGATAAAGAAGATGTGGTACATACCTACAATAGAATACTACTCAGCCATAAGAAAAGACAAAATCATCCCATTTGCAACGACATGGATGGATCTAACACCTATGTCATTAGGTGTTAAGTGAAATAAGCCAGACAGAGAAAGACAAACACGGTATTATTTCATTCACATGTGGAAGATAAACAAGTACATGGATAAGGAAAACAGATTAATGGTTACCAGAGAGGAAGGGCATAGGGGTTGGGGGGGGGGTTGAGAGGGATAATGGGGCACATATGTATGGTGATGGATAAAAACTAGACTATTGGGGGTGAGCACTATGCAGTCTATACAGAAACTGATATATAATAATAATGTACACCTGAAATTACACAATGTTATAAACCAATTTGATCTCAATAAAATAATATTTTTAAAAACGGGGGAAATCTGAATAAAAAATAACTAAATAAAACTTAAAAAATAAAAATAAAAAGAGGGCTTACATTGTACTTGAATAAAGTTTTCAAAAGCTCATTTTCTTCAGTGGCTTTAATATATATATATAAAATTATCTGTTGGGGGGCTGGCCTGGTGGCGTAGCAGTTAAGTGCACACGCTCCACTGCGGCGGCCCGGGGTTCGCAGGTTCAGATCCCAGATGCACCGCTTGTCAAGCCATGCTGTGGCGGCATCCCATATAAAGTAGAGGAAGATGGGCACAGATATTAGCCCAGGGCCAATCTTCCTCAGCAAAAAGAGGAAGACTGGCATCGGATATTAGCTCAGGGCTGATCTTCCTCACCAGAAAAAAAAAAAATTATGTTAGGCTTGTTGATTTCCTATTAAGCTAATCTGTTGTCACAACTGAAGCACTCTTAGTCCATCTTTCCCATATAATGTAGATAACACTTCAGTGTCAGCAAAAATAAGTCATTAGGCATTTGTTTTTGCCTTAGTTTTAAAGAATATTTGCAATTACAGGCTACTGTTTCCATAAAATCTACTTAGAAAAAGCATTGATGATGGTAGTCATCTTTGGCATACCACTGATACAACAACATATACACATATACATATATATAATTCAAAATACTACTGCATACTGCAAGTAAAGTCCATTTCACTCAATTTCCATCATTTCCTTACAACTAACTGAAGCAAACTAAAATCTAGTAGAACTCCAAGAGATAAGTCATGAAGCATTAAAAAAAAGAAAGATTAGAAAATTCTACTAGCAGTTATGTAGGGAAAAGAGTTCTAAAACAGACAACCTAAGAGGTAAAGCTATCATTTTGCCCATTTTAGAGATGAGGAAATGGAGACACAGGCAGGTTTGAGTAACTTGCCCAAGGTCAGAAAGCGGTAGAGCCAGAATTCACATCTCAGCTGGCTCTGGGGTGATTTCCCCTGACCACTATGGTACACTAAACTAAACTACTTCTCCAAATGTATCTTTTAAGTGGCATTTTGGCGTTACTGTTTTCCTCTTCATAGCTTTCTGTATTTTCCAAATTCCTATAGTATTAATTTTATAAAAGAGCTTGCATATTCCTCCAGATTAGGTTTATCAGCAGCTTTGGCTCTTTTCTTCAATGTGTTTGAATCCAGAAGTCACAAAACATATATCTATTAGAACAATATACTGAATTTTCAAAAGAGCATGCCACTTGTGCTTTTTCATTTATTTCAGCGTCTAGAGACAGCTATATTACCCAGAATCTGAGAGGCAGCTCCTGACTGGAAAATGAGTGATAATGTGTGCAAGTTTTCTGAACATCTGGGTCCTAGGATACGGGGAACCAGTAGAGAGGGAGTTCATCTTCTTGGTTTTTTTTGAAGGTAGAAGAGAATTGGTTAAGTGAGGAAAGGGAAAGGGAGATATTCTCAGTAGCTTGGCCCCAAATTGTGTGTTCTCAGGAAGAAATCCAATTCAAGAGAGAACAAGGGGCCTCTTTTCTCAGTTCCATGGCTACTTTTTTCCCTCTTCCATTTTTTAACATACTCAATATCAAATAGGGCAAAGAACTTAATCAGACCTTATCCTTTATATAAAGAAAAGAGATAGAAAAAAAAAAACAGTATCACAAATATATATACAGTCTTTGGTTTGAAGATATTCCATACTTGTTTTTGGTAAGAATATTATCCTTTAATTAAACCTTTAAAAATGATGGTCCTAATCAACAAATGGGACCATATCAAACTCAAAAGCTTCTGCAAGCAAAAGAAACAACTAACAAAATAAAAAGACAACCTAAAGAATGGGAAAACATTTTTCCAAACCATGTATCAGATAAGGGATTAATATCCAAAATATATAAAGAACTCATACAATTTAATAACAAAAAACAAACAACTGATTAAAAAATGGGCAGAAGAACTAAGTAGACATTTTTCCAAAGAGGATATCAAAATGGCCTCAGGCAGATGAAAAGATGCTCAACATCATTAATCATCAGGGAAATGCAAATCAAACCACAAAGAGATAGCGCCTCACACTCAATAGAATGTCTATCATCAAAAAGACAAGAACAGGCGATGGCGAGGATGTGGTGAAAAAGGAACCCCCATACACTGTTGGTGGGAACGTAAATTGATCTAACCACTATGAAAAACTATATGGAGGTTCCTCAAAAAATTTAAAAATAGATCTACCATATGATCCAGTAATTGCACCACTGGGTATATACCCAAACGAACCAAAAACAGTATTTTGAAGAGATATATGCACTCTTATGTTTATTGCAGCATTATTCACAATAGCCAAGATATGGAAACACTCTAAATGCCCATCAGTGGATGAAGGATAAAAAAGATGTGGTATATAAACCAATGGAATATTATCGAGTCATGAAAAAGGAGGGTAATCTTGCTACTTGTGACAACATGGGCGAACCTTGAGCACATTATGCTAAGTGAGATAAGTCAGACAGAGAAAGACAAGTACTGTATGATATCACTTATATATGGAATCTAAAAAAGTCAAACTCAAAAAAAACAGAGTAAAATGCTGGTTACCAGGGAATGGCAGGTTGGGGAATAAAACTGATGTTGTTTAAGAGAGGAAACTTGCAACAAGTAGTAAATAAGCCATAGTGATCTAATGCACAGTATAACGAATACGGACAACAATACTGTATTATAATTATGTAAAGTGATAAATATCGCTACAGAGCCGACCCCGTGGCTTAGCGGTTAAGTGCGCGCGCTCTGCTACTGGTGGCCCGGGTTCAGATCCCGGGCGCGCACCGACGCACCGCTTCTACGGCCACGCTGAGGCCGCGTCCCACATACAGCAACTAGAAGGATGTGCAACTATGACATACAACTATCTATTGGGGCTTTGGGGGGTAAAAAAAATAAATAAATATCACTACAATGGTAATCATATAATAATATATAAATGTACCAAAAGCAGCACACTGTACACCTTAAATTTACATAATGTTATGTGTCAAATATATTAAATTTTTTTAAATGATGGTCCTGATTATTTTTTAATAGAAAATCCATTCCCCAAAGGAAAGTTTAATTCTTAAGTAAGGGGAAAATTAATCTGTGGTACTTCTACTCATTACTTCTGAACCATTAGAATGGTGATAGTAATAAAAATAAGATCTTTTTTTCAATTATATTCCAGGCTCCAAGAGGGCAATCCTGTCCCAGTCTATGATACTAGCCTTATTACGTTTTCATTTCAAATATTACATTTTGAAATACACTTTCCTCCTCTTTTGTGAGAAGTGTTCTTTTTGAAAGTTCCTATGTAATGACATGAGATTTTTTTTTTTCTTTTTTAAGAGTTGAGATGAGGGCCGGCCCCGTGGCTTGGTGGTTAAGTGCGTGCGCTCCGCTGCCGGCGGCCCGGGTTCGGATCCCGGGTGCGCACCGAGGCACCACTCCTCCAGCCATGCTGAGGCCGTGTCCCACATACAGCAACTAGAAGGATGTGCAGCTATGACAGACAACTATGTACTGGGGCTTTGGGGAAAAATAAATAAATAAAATCTTTAAAAAAAAAAAAAAAAAAAAAAAAAGAGTTGAGATGAATGATCCTCCAATCTGTTAAAGCCAAGTGCAAAACATTATGGACATGAAAAACAACTCCATAAATAATCATTTTTAGTTTTAGAAAATATCAGTATATATGAAAAATAACTTTCAAGAGGTTAAAACTTCCTTCTAAATTTCTGCACAGACAGTAAAAAAAATTATTATAGTTACGAAAAAAAGTTCTACATCATATGAAATAATTAGATATTCTCCCAGAAAAGGCAAAAGCAATGGTATAAAAGGTACAGAATTATGGGACAAAGCACATAATCAATTCATGATCAATTCCAAAACAGTAATCCTACAAAGAAAACACAATGCAGTTCAGCAACACAAACACTGCATCCAAGGACTGATTTACCGTTTGCTTTGAAAACAAGCCAAATTTTTCTGTCTGTCACAAGGGATAACATATTTTCTCTTGGCAGTAAAACATGAGATATAAATTCATTACTGCTAAGCAAAAAACAAAAAATATTACTATCAATGAAAATTTTGAAAATCCTCTGTAAGAGATGTGTTTCACTGACAGTAGTGATGCAGTTCCAATACAAAACTAAGTCTTTGGTTTTTAACATATTCAAGAATCATGAGTGTATGTCCGCACCATTGTGTAACCTGTCTTCAATACTGGTTACTGTTAACAGATAAATCTGCCCCAGGATATAGTCCATGTAGAGAGCCTATGGCTTGGGTTTTTGAGCAAATATAAAACTAAATAATGTATTTAACATGCTAGTCTTAAAATGTTATATTGATAGGAAACAAAAATAAATGAAAAATAGCCATATTTCAAGGAAGTCTAATATGTGAGAGATATTTTATGGGTGACAAAAATTTAGAGAGAAGAGAAGAGATTTAATGAATTTGCTAAGGAAATAGTCATGGTGACTAAGGACAGAATCACACACTCATTATGAGATCTCTCAAGAGGCCACCCAAGGAAATAAGAACAGGGATATCTGCGCATGGGACAGAGACATCCCTTTCCCCCTCATCAGGAAATAAATACAATGGTTTCTATCTCATTGGCAAGAGAAAGTCAGGCCACAACACTGATTTTAAGAACATAGATTTGTCCATAGAGAAGTTCTAGGCTTGAATTTGTAAAATCTGATTATTATAGACCATGCTTTATGCTGCATCATCAGCTGCTGCCTATTTAAAATTATCCCCTACAGGAGCCCGCCTGGTGGCATAGTGGTTAACCTCGCGCACTCTGCTTTGGTGGCCCGGGATTCACGGGTTCAGATCCTGGGCACGGACCTATGCACTGCTTATCAAGCCATGCTGTGGCAGGCGTCCCACATATGAAGTAGAGGAAGATGGTCACGGATGTCAGCCAGGGCCAGTCTTCCTCAGCAAAAAGAGGAGGATTGGCAACAGATGTTAGCTCAGGGCTAATCTTTCTTAGCAAAAAAAAAAAAAAAAAAAAAAAAAAAAAAAAAAAAAAAAAAATCTACAAAATTATCAAAATTTCCTAAAACTTTTATGATGCATATCTCAAATTTTACATCACACCCATACATGTAAACATGAAATTAAAAAGAACATGATGAATTTGAAAATATATTGTGCATTCTTGTTCAACATTTAATTCGACTCAATATTTATTGAGTGCCATTAAGTGCCAAACACGTTCTTTATAAAGGAGTTCTCTAAATGATGCACGAAGTTGCATCTTTAGTGTACAGAATTTCATTCATCACAATTTTTCCTACAACTGCTGGTAGCAACAAAAAACCTATGTATTCTGTTTTTATATTTTTGAATAGATGACTACAAATTTTTTCCCACTAAATAACAGTAAAACAGACAATTTTGCTAATGAATTTATTTTTGTAAGGGTATATGATATAACCACTGACAGTGTCACACGACCCAGGAGTATAGAACTCTGCCTCTTCTGCTGACCACTCTAAGGTAACATTAGCAGGTGAAAGAGCATAGTAGTTAAGAGAACTGACTTTACAGCCAGATTACCAGGTTCAAATACCAGCTGTGCAATTTACTATTTGCATCCAGGGTCTTGGAAAAGCATTGCCTCAGTTTCATTAAATATTAAAAAATAAAATAAACAGGGATAATAATAGTACCCAGCTCATAGGGCTAAGTGAGTAAATATTTGTGAGGGTGCTTAGAACAGTACATGGCACAAACCAACATATAAACATCTGTTGAGTAAAATAAAATAAAAATATTATTGTGTGTGTTTGGTGGAGGGAGGCTGTAAAAAAGTAGAAAAAAAATAACCCAAAAGAAAATGAGAACAATTTTCATCACCCATCCCTGATTTGACATAGTATTCTTTCCCTCAAAAAGCTTACCTCTTTGCTATAATTTATGGGTTTCTTCATTTACCAGGACTCACAAGCTATTATTGCCTCAGATGCTCTGAAATCTTTTTCTTTTCCTTCCATTTACAGAAATGTCTAATACTTTTAACAGGAAACACTTTTAATGTGTTCATTGCAGGGTCCAGAGTACATCCCGCTAGAACTAAAATCACGTGAAAAAGTCTGTAACTTTGTCAAAAAAGTATTCCGTTCAGTCTTCTGTTCCATCCACAGAGAATATTAGAAAGAAGACACGACATACCCTACACTGTAATCATAGATACTTCGATAAGAAAATGCTTATTAAATTACTCAAAGAGGTACAAACAGAATGCTTTTGTGAAATAATTTCTCAGTTAGGTACGTTGGACAGTAGCTTGCAGAAAATCTTGGGTATATATTCCAAGCAGAAACTTTAAAACAAAATAACACATCACTTATGTTCTTCATATTATAGGCTAGTATTAGCCCAATCTTCCGAACTTATCCAACCAAACAATTTTGAGAAAAGATTTGTGCAGGGCTTACTAGTCACCTGACAATAATTCTGTAATAAAGTGGAACTATAATAAACTAATGCCTTCACTTTAGCATTCAACAACATTTATACTTTTCCCGCCACAAATGACTCTGATAACTTAAGGCAATTTAGTCAACAATATAAACAACCAAGATTTATTGAATGTATAATAAATGCTGACCTAAATATTGCTGGAGATAGACTTTCCTGTTTTGTTGAAATAAGAAGTACATCCAAAATGGTTGAAGAAAAGGGTGTTAAATTTCATTGAATTAATTTTTTGGTGTGCACTTCACTTCTGAATACATTTTTACTATCTGTGACTTCTTTATAAGGAAAAAAGTTGTTCTCACCAAAAATCTGACATCTTGAATGTTTGTCACAATCTTTTTAATGATGCATAACCAGTACTTAAGTCTGAAATACTCTACTTAAAAATTAGATGGGTTTTAAATGTGTTCACATACATTGATTGCTTGGAATTCAAGATACCTTTTCTTACAGAAAATACAGCAAAACCGGCCAAGAGAAAGAAACTAACATTTCATGAGCACCTACTATGTGGCAGCACTCTGCTGGGGAACTTAATTTTAATATCTTATCTTTCACAACCCTGGGAAGTAGTAATTATCATCCTGATTTTACAAATTCAGAAGGTTGTTTCCTTAAATTACACATGATTTTAGCAAAGCAATATATGTACATTGTGGGGAAAAAAACACCACCATATCTAAAATCAAATAAGCTAATAAAAAATAGCAGCCCCATAACCCACCCCACCAAAGGCACTCCTTCTTTTAATTTTCAGCTTTTTCTTTTGGTATTTATCTCAACATTTCTAAATAAAACCTAGTGGTATAAGAATATTATTTAGAAATGTTGAGATTAAATTGGGAAGGCCTTAGAAGTCTTCCATCCTCTTATTCATTTGGACTGGATGCTCTCTCAGCCAGCTACACGGATGCCATCCTGAGACTTCCCTTCACCAATGTTCTGGGGAACTCCTTTGTCTTCTTCTTATCCTTCTCAATTTACCTCTTCTATTACCTGACAGGTACTTTAGCTTGGAATTTCAGTTTAAAAATCATGTTCACTTGGAACTTTAAGCGCACTGTTCTATGGTCTGAGCTTCTAATATTACCGTCCAGAGACAGATGCCACTCTTATTTGAAGTATTTTTGTTTCTGGTTGTTTTTTTTTTTTTTTTGGTGAAGAAGATCGGCCCTGAGCTAACATCTGCCAATCCTCCTCTTTTTGCTGAGGAAGACTGGCCCTGCACTAACATCCATGCCCATCTCCTTCACTTTATATGGGACGCCGTCATAGCATGGCTTGACAAGCAGTGCATCAGTGCGCCCCGGGATCTGAACCTGCGGACCCCGGGCTGCTGCAGCGGAGAGCATGCACTTAACCGTTTGCGCCACCCGGCCAGCCCCTAGAGATCCTTAATTTAATCACTTCAGCAAAGATCGCTTTTCCAAATAAAGTCAAATTCACATATTTTGGAGATTAGGCCATAGACATATATTTTTGGGGGTCACCGTCATGCTACTACAGCAGGTATTATTCCGTTCTTCCCATTGGATTTTATACTGTACATACCTATTGCATTTTCTATACTGTTTTTCTAGGTATAAGAATCAACAATGTTGTCTTCCTGCCAATTATCCTTTCAGATTCAACAACAGACTATGTTGTTATTAATTACAGTCTCTATGATATTCCAATAGTTTTCTGATATCAGTTTCTAATTTAAAAAGACGTTCTAGCCTCAAGAATGTTCTTTCTAATTTAAATAGATACATAGTGTGCATTTAAAAAGCTATTTAAGATGCCCTCAATGATAGCAACTAAACTTGGATATATACAAATACCAAAATTTTTAAGAGTTCAGTAATTTTTAAGTTTCATTCAAAATAGAGAGAAATGTTAGTTAGAATTTATTAGAAATTATTATTTAGTTAGAAATTATTCTATTTACCTGGACCATATTACTACATCAAACTGGTTCTTTAGTAAGAGCCTTACAGTATTTATACGATGGCATCTTAGTTTAAATGATAGGAATAATCCTACACTTTTGATTATCCCTAGAAAGGAAGAAGCATCACTTAAAATCTATGACCAAAGTCCATAGGAGAGAAGGTAAAATAGGGAAAATGAGAGAAAAAGAGGGTTATAACAAAGAAAGTACAATTTAATTAGATATTTTTTTCTGAGACACAAACTTTTGGTACACCAATTCTGAAATAACATGGCATTATTACCAATAAAATGGAAATAGTATACAATAATTTTGAAAGACAAGTATACACTAAAGGATGACTTCTTAAAGTCTAATATTTCTTCTGGAAACCCATTCATGAATCTCACTTATTAACAAAGAACAAGAGGGAGACAGATTTCTGCTAATGAAATTTTGAATCTGTTCTTTTTCCTTGATAGGTACTGATACAACATACCTTTGTTTGACCTATGGTTCAACATTTCTAATGTGGAAAATGCATAAACCAGCCTTTAAGATGAGCACATGAGATTCTGCAAGATTAATTTTTCTTTAAATTGCTATGTCAATTAAAAGTGACAATAATACTGCAATGAACTAAATGTTGGTGTCTCTCCAAAATTCATGTGTTGAAATCCTAACCCCCATGCTATGGCATTACAAGGTGGGACCTTTAGGAGGTAATTAGGTCATGAGGCAATTAGGTCAAGCTCTCATGAATGGAATCAGTGCCCTCATAAAAGGGACCCCAGAAAGCTCCTCTGTCCTCTTTCTGTCACGTGAGGATACAAGGAGAAGTTGGCAGTCTGCAACCTGAAACAGGGCCCTCAACAGACACCGAACCTCAGACTTCTCAGTCTCCAGAACTGTTAGAAACAAATCTTTGCTGTTTAAAGCTACCCAGTCCATGGTATTCTGTTACAGCAGCCCAAACTGACTAAGACAAGTACTATACCTGAATGTATTATTTAGTCATAAATACAACAGAGCAGTTAAATTCATTGCTATGCCTTGAGAAAGCTTCTGAAAATATAAGTATAATTCTAATTTACTAACCAAAGTAACACATTTAGCTACAAAAGCTCATCTTTTACCTATAACCCTATGCTATACCACCCATGTCAAACATGATCAGAAGAGGCCAAATTTTCTCCTCACTCCTATTCTGCATGCAGTTTCTTTTTTGGGAGGCTTATCTATCATTGTGGAATTTTCTAGCTTTTAGTAGATACTCCAATGCTATTTTTATCTAATTGTTACGTGCACTGCCAATGATATCCTGCTTTTAAATGTATTTTTCTCTTTCTTCTCACTTCCGGTCACACCTAATGTATTATGTCACTAGGCTCCCTCCCTAAGTTCATCTGGTTCCTAATACATACATCTGAACACTTCTCTACAATTTCTACTTTTAAAAATTAATTACAAATATTTGTTTAAATATGTTTTTGACTCTTTGATGGCACTACTCTGATTAAAGTGAGAGGGAAAAAAATCTAAAGGTCTGTAAGTGGAAAAAATGAACTGAGATAAAATAATAATCTTTTTTTATGACCAGTTCTCTTTCTAACTCAGTCTCTTTTACCTGCTTCCTATCCTATGAATTCATGTTCTTTTCACTCTTTTCTCCTTGAATTTTTCCTATGTTATTCTCTACTCTCTAGAGTTAGCAAGAAGAGGTCCAACACAGAAAAAAATAAGAATTATTTTGTAAGCAGAAGGAAAAGAGTGAAATAGATGGGAATTTCCCAATGTGCTATATTAAACATCAATTAAAATGGGAACATAAGTTCAAGTGCAGATTTCTAAAGACTACAGGAAAGAAAATAGGCTGTGAATTTCAGAGAAAAGAAAGTAATCAGAACGATCTAGTAAACACAACAGCTTTATGGGAAACTCGGGAGCTTCCTTTCTTAAGTATCGTTACTACAGAAATCAGACTGCAGGTGGGTGCTGAGAGGGTCATAACAAAACATGCTTCATCCCTGGAGGCACCTCCAGTCTGTTTTAGACACAAACGCAACAAAATTTTCCACCAATCTGATTTATAAATCCTTCTGTTTGAAATACAAACTAAAAAGGCTTTGGTAAACAGCTTAGCCAATCCTGGACTACCAAAAAAAAAGGAGAGAGAAGAATGTGAGACAGTGAGAGTGTGTGCGAGCACAACTAAAGCAAGCAGTGTTTAGCTAATTTTGCTAAACTTACGTGATTCATATATTTTTCCTTTTGGAAAAGGTTCTATGGCAGCCAAGGGCCTAGATCAAGTCTTAAAAATAAATCTCAAGATGCGTTATAAGCAACTCCACACCCATTTTTCTACCTCCATTACATAACAGAAAGGTGAATTATGACTGTACTTTAGAAGAAAGGAATT
The DNA here is from genome assembly GCF_057802395.1 of Ceratotherium simum simum. Taxonomy (NCBI): domain Eukaryota; kingdom Metazoa; phylum Chordata; class Mammalia; order Perissodactyla; family Rhinocerotidae; genus Ceratotherium; species Ceratotherium simum. The sequence continues at coordinate 13,937,719 of NC_141901.1, read as the reverse complement.
TGCTAAACTGTGCAAGTAAAAATGGAAAAAACAAACAAGTAAAGTCATGAAATATAGAGACAGGATGCTTCCTAACATGTCACACCTCAGATTTCTTTATTGGGTTGATTTAAACCTGTCCAAGCAAAATGAGAAACATTACACCTACTCTATTATCCCATTGGTTCCATGATTTTATAACAGTCAGAGAGAACTGAAGTTTGTCTCAAATCAAAATTTATGTTGTTGGTCCTGCATTGTTCCTTCAAATCATAATAAAAATCTCATCGGATAAGGAAGCTGAGGTTCAGGTTAATGATGAGAAGAGATGGAATCTGAATCCAGGCAAGGGCAAGTTCAAAGCTTATGCCATTTCCACTGCTCCACCACTGCCTCTGATTAAAGGCAGTCCTTCCAGAGAGGATGGAGAGTTCTAGTCACAGTCATGCATTTTCTTTCCTAAAGCAGCAAACCTTCTCCATCTCTGAATTAACTGCTAAATCTGCTCGTGATTTTGATATACTAATTAGTCTCTTAATAACCTATACTCCAACAACAGCACACACATTTATGCTATCAACCTGAAATGCAGCAAAAAGGATTAAAAGGTTATTTTCTTTCATTAAAATAATTTATTTTCTCTCACCATTCTGTATAGGAACAAGAAAATATTTAATAAAAGCTATTTACTACTAACAAAATCTTAAAAATAAGCACAGATACCTTGTGCACTAGCACAACTACAGTTATGATATCAACCAGTAGCAGAGTCTAAGAGTTCAGATTGACATTGCAACCAGGCACATTCAACATTGTGACTTATTAATTTGGACAATCCCACTTAACCAACTTTGTACTTATCAGAACCAATAGTTGTGACTGTAATAACTGTTTATAGTCCTTGTGGCTGCACAATGATATTTAGTAATTCTTTAATTTCATTCCTAAAATATTTCTTTGAAGTGGATGAGGTTTTTCCTGCAGGAAACAAAAAAAGTATTTCCCACATCTAAGATTATTTTTCATTTTAAAGTGCTTCACCCGAAAAAGTCAAGCAAGGGTTTCTCTAGTGTGTGTCACATTAGTCATTTGCTCAACAATCAGTCACTCACTCAACCTGCAGCAATGCACAAAACAACCTGCTAGGTGCTGTGGTGATACCAACATGAATAAGATACAGTCCTGTCATCTAAGGCTCCTATCTAGTAAAGAAGACACATACCAACAACTTGTTGAAAACATAAGGAAATACATCCCAGTATTAGAGGTAGAAAAAGAGCTGTTTATCACAGACGAATGCTGGTAAATTCTGATTAGTGAAATGAAGGAAAAGAATGCCAAGAGGTGATATCTAATTGGGCCTCAGGATAAAATGGGATTATCATATTTGAAGGTGGTGAAGTGCGTGAATAAAGCAAGGCATTCCAGGTTGATGGCCCAATGTGAGCAAAAGCCCATGTGTATGAAAATGCCTGGGGAACCTGAAGCAGTCCTGTGAGGCCAGAACCCAGAGTATCTGTGGCAGGTAAAGAAAGACGATGTTAGACAGCCAACTCTGGGTCTGAGTACAGAGGCCCTTTAGTGCCACTGCAAATTTGGGCTTCATCCTATAGATAATGAAGATCCAGTAAAGGTGTTTAAACAAGGAAAGTAATATGATTCAATTAGTGCTTTACAAAGAAAATACCAAACAAGCAGTGAAATGACTATCAAAGAAGGAAGAAAACAGAAACAAGAAGAGATAGATGAGTAGTTATTAAGATACCTAGGTAGAAATAAACGGATCATGTAAAGTTAGAAGCACTAGAAGGATGGTGGTCATATTAACAGAAACAACAGTCACATGAGAATAACAGTTTGTGTGGGAGGGAGGGAATGAAGAAGGGGAACTACAAGGATAATGGCTTCAGTTTTGAAGATTCTGATAGAGATGTTCAGATGACCAATTGGAAATTCAGGCTTGGAATGAGAAGAGAAACTGAAGCCAGAAATAGAGATTTAAAAGTTACTGGCACATGGGCTGGCCCCGTGGCTTAGCGGTTAAGTGCTCGCGCTCCGCTGCTGGCGGCCCGGGTTCGGATCCCGGGCGCGCACCGACACACCACTTCTCCAGCTATGCTGAGGCCGCGTCCCACATACAGCAACTAGAAGGATGTGCAGCTGTGACATACAACTATCTACTGGGGCTTTGGGGGGAAAAAAATAAATAAATAAAATCTTTAAAAAAAAAAAAAAGTTACTGGCACAGAGGTAATATTTGGAAAAACGAAAATAGGTGAAGTCATCTACAGAGAAAGAACAAAGCAAGAGAAGAAGGGTAACGATAAGACCCTTAGATATCTGCTCTCAAACAGCAGGAAATAGCAAAGAGGGTACAGTGAGGCAAAAGCGCAGCCAATAGAGGAAAAAAGTCACAGAAGTCGAGAAAGGGGAGCTCTAAAGCAGGAGGGAGAGTCAATCATTACAAACTCTGAAGAAGAGTTAGAGGGTGAAGAGGATTGCAGTTATGGAACTTACTATCACATCTCTGATGCTGGGGAAATTTCAGTGGCATATGAAATCAGATTTTGGGTACAGAAAAAAATAATTAGGGACTAAGCACAGATAAATTACGTTTTAGAAAAAGTTAATGAAGAACTGAGATAGCCCTAAGGTGTCCTAACTTTTACAATCATTTCTAGAACCAGTTAATATACTAAAAACTTAGAATGTGCCTGTTACAGGAGAAGGATGCTAACTGAATCAGTGAATCAGAGCATAACTGGAAATGACTCGTGTGCTATTTTGGCTTTAACTTATCTAGCTTCTAACTTGAGTCAATTCTATGAATTAAATAGTTATAATAATAAAGTGGGAGGAAGCTGTTTTTAGTCATAAAAGTATATCTATGATGCCCACCACCTCAAATCTAATAGTATGTTACAACTAGTATTCAACAAGCAAAGAAACTTGCTTTGCTGCACAGAGAACCGCTAAAAACGCTGGACCTCAGTAAAAAAACCAATACTGTGGACATACTGAAAAGAAATTTCCCCAGTATTTAGGGGAAAAAAAAAGGGAAAAAATCTTAAGGGTAAACAACAGAACATTAGAAAGTAGTCTGAATTCATAAGGTGGTAGTTTGCAATACAACACTTGTCTAGTAACCCTATATTTCATATTTTATTTAGTTTTCGTGCAGATCACTGGCATATCTGTAATCTGAAGTGAAAAGCTGGGGCCCTTTTAAGAGCTGGAAGAGGACTATTTTATTAGCCTAATATTATTTGTTAGGATCATCACTAATAATACTTGAAAAACTGTGAAATAAAACAAAATAAAATTACTTACAAGCAATTTTTCTTACTAATATTCTTCTGAATTCTAATTATCCAACACTATAAGAAACATAATAAAAACAGTCCTAACTAAGGTAGAAAAACTGCATTCTCAGATCTTCTCATGAGAAAAGGGTTGCTATGGGTTTACAGGAGACCTGTGTAGAAGGAATTCTTTCTTTCTTTCTTTTTTTTTTTTTGGTGAGGAAGATCAGCCCTGAGCTAACATCCATGCCAATCCTCCTCTTTTTGCTGAGGAAGACTGGCCCTGAGCTAACATCTATTGCCAATCCGCCTCCTTTTTTTCCCTTTTTCTCCCGAAAGCCCCAGTAGATAGTTGTATGTCATAGCTGCACATCCTTCTAGTTGCTGTATGTGGGACGCGGCCTCAGCATGGCCGGACAAGCGGTGCGTCGGTGTGCGCCCGGATCCAAACCCCGGCCGCCAGTAGCAGAGCCCGTGCACTTACCCGCTAAACCACGGGGCTGGCCCCATATTTTGCTATCATGGTCTTTGGGTTTTGAATTTGTAGGAAGAAATACAAACAAAAATGGTACATTAAATGATAGGCAGAGCATTTAGGATCCACAGAAAACTTGTTTGCCAGCATTACTTCAGCTAAGTTTTAACAAAGAGGCAAGGAGAAGAAAGTATCATTTTAAACACTCCTGAAAAGTCCAACAGAGGTTTCTTTTATAATCTATTAGATTATAATTCATCTAATGTAAAAACATCAACAAGTTTTTAGTCTTGTTTAGTCAGACTCCACTTCTCTTCTTTGCTGCAGATAAATAAAAACTAAGCTGTTTCAATGGTCAACATAATATCCTGCTACAAATTAAGGACTGGAGAGTGAGAAGAAACTTAGCTAATTTTTAAAGCAGTATATTTTAGTAATGTGAAACCCATTGGTTGGCATCAATATAATATATCCTTCCAGTTAATTCTCTAAGATTTTAGTTCATTGTTTTCCCTGTTTTTGAAATACATCATAAAGAACTGAAATGTATTTCAGTACAGGCAGGTTTCTTCTCTATTCTTTCTCTTTCTCTTCCTCCTTATTATAGTTATTAGTATTACTGCCATTATTATTATTATTTAAGAATACGGACTCATTCATTTGATTAAAAGTTAAAAGGTTAAAAAAGGTTATATAATGAAAAGTTAATCTCCTTGCCACTCTGATCCACCAAGTCTCCAGTTCTCTCCTCAGAAGCAACCACTGCTAAAAGCTTCTTCTATATAAGTCTAGAGTTACATACACACGCTTATATGCATATGGCTTTTTTACAGAAATCACATCATAATATACATATACATTTCTGTACATGCCCCCCCCACACAATGTATCTTGGAAATTGTTTCAATTACTATACACGGAGCCACTTTCTTTTTGATAGGTCCGTTACATAGATTTAAGATTATTTAAATAATCTCTTATGATGGATATTTAGGTTGCGTCTGCATGATGGAATGACTGTGTGAGATGTGTAGGACAAATTCTTAGAAGTGGGCTGCTTCTGGGGAAAAAAGGATGGATATTTTTGCTAAAACGCATCCTGCAGAGGCTGCTTCTGTAGAAGCAATTTGGCATTAATGGACTAGAATGCTTGTTTCCTCCTATCCTTCCAAAACAAACTTTTTTCTTTTTGCTTAATCTCGTAGGCAAAAACTGGCAGCTCATTGTAGTTTTAATTTTTTATTGATTATAAATGAGGTATGGCATTTATCCTTGTGTTTAAATGGCATTTAATTTTCTTTCCTGTGAACTGTATATGTCTTTCCCTATTTTTTAAGGTTTTACATGTTAATAAAATAATATACGCACACAGTTTAGAGTCTACTGGTTTTATAAGACTCATTAAAACAAACAGCAATCCCCAGCTCTCCTCTTCTAATACTTTTCCTTCTCCAGGAACAACTTTTATCTCTCTCAGCCAATTCTTTTGGTAGTTACCATCAAATAAATAATATGACTGTACTGATGTTTTTTAATTTTTCCATTTTAGACATTATCTATTGACTTTCCACTATGGAAGATGAGACTCTGATTCTTCTCTCCTCCATTACTACCCCAGTAGACGCATATACACTTCCTATTCTCTCACCCTCCCTATATAGTTACACAGTAATTTTGGTAAGAACAAACAACATTAAGGCTATGTATGCTATTTAGAGTGCAGCCATACAGTATATCCTATTTATACTGTAGCACAGTGATCAAGAGCTTAGATCCTAAAGGCCGACTGCCTGGGTTCAAATCCTATCTTTGCCATTTACTAGCTGTCTAGTTATTTAGGCAAGTTACTTAACCTCCCTAGGCCTCAGTTTCCTTATCTGTAAAACAATACCTTGTGGGTTTACAAGCATTACAAAGTTCATATCTATAAAGTGCCTAATATGTAGAAAGTGCTATATAAGCATTCTCTAAGTCCTGAACGACTTTTTTGTTTCTCCTGTAGTTATTCTGTGATCATTCATTTGCTTAGATTTCTATAAGCTTATTGTTAATTCAATTCCAAATTTGCTTCCTGTTGTTTAAATTCATTAGTGATATCAATTTTGTCTTCTTGGAGAAGTCCTCACTACCGCCTTCTTCTGACTGCTCCAATCTGAACCGGTTGCCTTCATTCTACAGCTGGTGCAGAGTGTTTAACTCGGTTCTCTCTCTATCATTCTTCCGAGGGTTTCCTTTTGTCTTTCCCATGTTGGATCTGCTATTCTATATTCCACATCCTGCTCATTCTTGGTGAAGAATATATTTCATTAGCTTCAGGAGAAATAATGTATAGGAAGTAATTTTTTTTAAAAATCTTGCATGTCTGAAAATGTCTTTATTTCTCATGTATGATTAATGGCTTATAGCTAAATATAGAATTCTAAGTTGGAAATAATTTTCCTTCAGAAGTATGAGAGCATTCTTCATTGTTTTCTAGCTTCTGATGTTGCTGATAGGAAGTCGGAAGCCGTTCTGATTTCTGATCCTTAGTGTGTAATCTGTTTTCCTTTCTGTGGAAATTTGTACGACTGTCTCTTCGTCACTAGAGACAAATTGAAATTTCCCAAAAATGTGCTTTGTCATAGGCACTCAGTAAGTCCTTTCAATTTGGAAACTTACATCCTTCAGTTGTGGGACATTTTCTTGAATTATTTTGCTAGTGATTCCCCCCCCCCTTGTTTTTCTTTTTCTGGATCTCTTTGTTTTGCTATTAGACTTCCTAGACTGGTACTCTATTTTATTTTTTCTTTCCTCTACTCTCTGGGATATTTCCACATTTTCATCTTCCAACCCTTCTACTGAGTTTTATTTCTGTTACTTTTTTTTTAAATACACAGCAGCTCTTTGGCTTTATATATAACAATCAGTTCTCGTCTCATGTGTATAATATTTTCTCTCTCTGAGGATAGTGACGAATTTCTTTTAAGTTTTCTATTCCCTGTCTGTCACTGTTCCTTCAAGTTTCTTTTTCCTTTTGTTTTTTTGTTTAGATTTTTCTCTTTCATGCTAGAAGCTTTTTTTCGGATGATTGCTAGTCTTGGGAATGCCAGTATCTTTAGGTCTTTCCTCTTGGGCCGGTTAAATGTCTCAAATGGTACTGTTCCGATCTCCTGCCCAGAGGGTAAAGGCAAGTGAGAGAAGACCGGTGGAGGAGTCTCATCGCTCAGTGTGTAGATGTTCACTCAATTCCCTTATATTTAAAGTGCCCTATGTTCTCAATTTTGCCTGGCATGCCCCAATCTAGAGACCCTTGGGGTTAGGTAGGTTTTTTCTCCAAGGAATTAATCTCTAGTCTTATATAAAGGTAGAGGCGGGTGTGGGAAGAGCCAGGGTTCAGTGGAATGGAGAAGAGGAGGAGGCCTAGGGATCCACTACCATGTGTTCCTGGTACCATTGATTCCTGAGCTATTTGAAGATTCTGTGGTAAAAATCAGGTTAGTTCTTGGCTTTCCTCATTGCCAGATTAGGATTTGGCTTTCTCAAGTCAGCTAGGTCATTTAGCACACTCCATTTGCTTTCAGCTTTCAATTTATTATTATTTTTTTTGTGTGTGGTATTTTCTTCTTTCTCATCCTCCTTATCCTTAAAAGACTATGTCTTGAAGAGAAAATCCCTTTACTACAGTTGTAGTGGGGTTTCTGGAAGAAATACAACTATATGCTTATTTGCAGCCCACCATTTTTCTTCCCAGAAGTTCAGGCTGAATCTAAAAAACTTTCCTGATTGTTCATGCCACTCATTCTCTAACCACCCTAGTGGATGACCAAGATTAATATTGCCTTAGAACTGGTCAAGAGAGGCCCCTCGCCTGGGCATCACATTTTAGAGGACTCAACTCTGTTGCTCCTGGGCACAAATCCCCACAGAGCTTGAATGTACAGGCCGGGCTGTCCACACGCATGTTTGTGAGGCCTCTGATGATGTGGGACCACATCTGAAAATTCTAGCCTGGACTTCCACATTGTTATAAAAGTATACAGGTATACAGTCAAGGTTGAAGGAAAGAACATATTTTATTTAAGTTTATTTAAAAACAAAAGTTTTTTATGCTAACGTAAATATTAAGATATATGATACAGCTCTGTAAACCTAGCAAATGGTGGTCCACAGTTAAACGGTGACTTCCTTCAAGGTTTCTCCTGCTCCAGGTCTTCTGGCTTTAGAGCAACCCTGACAAGAGCCTATACAAATGACTGACATGAATCAGAAAAGAAATTCCTTATTTAAGACACTTTACTGCTATCTGCTGAAAATTTTATGAAATAATTACAAATCAAAGATGACAATTAAATGACATGCACTCCTAGTTGTCGGGCAATGCATAATTTGCACAACCAGAGGGATAGTACTGCTCTTGAACCATCTTTCACAGAAGTGAACAAATCTCTACCGTGTCAGGATGAGGATGGGGAGGAAGATAGAAGAGCAAATCAGGAATCCAAATTTCCACTTACAAGTTAGAAGTTGTAGTCTGGCACATTGACTTAGAACTGATTTTCTCAGAGAAAAAAACGTTCTAACTGCTAATCTAAATCTAGTTCATAAGAGTAAAATAAAAATCGGCTTTAGTAGGTTAGCTTGAGAGCTTAAGAACTGCTAGTTTTTATTTTATTCATACTAGTTTTGAGTTCCAAATAACTAACTTTCAAAAGAAATTTAGGAAGGTGTTCAAAATTAACTGACATTTTGAAATTCAATTGGCTAACAAATGCAAGCTGCTTCTTTCTTATGGACAAACCTGATTAAATGATTAAATCAGGCTGGCAGTAAGGTCAGCTCTGTTACAATGTTTGCTTTGAAAACTTGAATGTTCCACCACAATTGACACATTAGGGAACAATCCATGATTACGTGAATTTTTGTTTGTTTATGAATAAGGTCATCTCTGAAAAACACTAGGTGAACAAAGAAAACTGCACCAAGCAAGAAAGCTGAACCAAGCCACGTATGAATACACAAAATGCTCACACACATGCAAACTTCAAACATCTACCTGCTGCCTCACTTCACTGTGTGTGTTCTGAGCCACACCCATCCACATCTGGTATGACAATGTTCTACTCAATTTCCAAAAACCCTCCTTCCATCACTTCACAATAACTTACAAATACTCTGATGCCCACTACCACAAGTAAATTTCAGGATTTTTTCAAGGTAAAGTGCTATATTTATTGTAGTATTTATGTTATTTCTCAATAATTTAACATATAAAAATGCACTACCATTTTCACAAAGTTCCAATCTTTGTTTACGTGTCGTTGAACAAGTTTTTGAGTATAGTGCCCCTAATCCCCTTTTCTGCATAAGCTTTGTCATTTTTATTGTGTAATTTTGCACAGAGCAGTGATTTTTATATGACATATGTCACATTATAGCAGGAACTGACTGTACACGGCTATTTTAACCTAGACTCAAGCTCATACTTCTAGAATACATATTATCAGCAGTATTACCATGTATATCTTATAGAATCTTACAAACTGCAAAGAATAAACATATACTCGCTCATGATTTTTAAGAAAATCCAAAACTACCCAACCAAAAGCCTCAAGGGACTTTATTCCAGGGTCTTCTACCTTAATTATCCATAATGTTTTTGATAATTCTATTTGATTTTTCCTCAAAAAACATATGTATCGCTGAAACCTAAGAACGATGGAATACAAGCATAAAGGCTGGATATTAAGCAGCTGTCTTAGCATGAGCCTGCTTATAGATAATTGTGAAATGGTCTCAGTTTATTTTATAGGAGGGGAACAAGATGACAGTCTTAGGACATTTCAAAGAAACCCAAGTACTGCCATTATCCATTCAGCTCTAGCTTTCAGAGCTAGAAATACCAGGCTACTGATTTTTTCATAAATATTTTGATCATTTGTATGTCTATTACCCTAAAGTTCAAGATCTGCTTCTGTTGGTTTTATACACACACACACACACACGCACACACACGCACACACATACACACACAAATTTAACAGTCAATCTAAATATTGAGTGCTACCAGATACAGGCACTATTTATCAGTATCTTTAATTCTATTATTTAAAAAAATGAAAGAATATGTTTCTTGCAATATTAAATTTTCTTTACTCATATTTCTCCTTCTTTCAATATTATTGTTATCATCCTATATTTTTATAGAAGATTCTAGCATCTTGAAAATACTAATTAAATTATCTAGATACTCCTAATAATGTCTTGGGAATAAAAAGAAAGTGATCATTAGTCTATACATAAAGTTAGAACTGAGGCCAATTTAACAGAGAAGGTCAGGGTTAAAAGCTAAGGTTTGAATAATCAATATCTTCTAATAATTTCGAGTAAAAGAGTTTTTCTTTATAAAATTATTATAAAGAAATACCTTGGAGAGGATATTCTGCTTTAATATTCATTTTTTTCAAAGTTTCCACAAATTTTTATCACTGAGGTCAATAAACTTAGGAAAACATAGGTACAAGGTTGACTTTTCTCAAAATTTTTCCAATTTGATTTCATTTTTTAGTGGTGGTATTTTTAATTTTCTGTTTGACTTTTTCATTTACATAAACATGAAAATTCTGGATAGCTAACTTTACGAGACTTTTGATATATTCTTTCCTAAGGCTTGCTAGCATGTATCAAAGGCATACTATGTCAAATTATGATTTTAAGTACATTTACCAAATGTTTCTGGGTTTTGAGGACTCTATAATAGTGAAACAAATTTACTTATCACAGGCACAGTTTTTTAAAACTCCAGAGATTTTGTAAGACCATGAGGGTAACTTTAAGATTTTATCATAATATAATAAAATAGAGGCACGAGATCTCTGCAGCTTTCAGGTACTAGATGTTTGGTTTTGAATTTGCCATTCAATTTGAATCTTCTGTTTGAGAACTGAGAAAGCACAGCCTTATAAATGTTTGGCATTTTCTAATTAAACCAGCTTTATGATCATGTTTATGACATTACCTGCAAACAAGTATTCTTGCTTATTTCAGGCTTCATTTGGGCATGAGAGCATGAACTTTAAGGGAATGTCAAAGAAATGCAACAAACAGATTAGACAGAGTTCCCGATTCATACCTCTGTGCTGTCAACCAGCCAGGCCACAGACAGTTGTCAATAGAGATATATTTTCTTCCATAAATGTATACTTCACAAAAATGTCGTCCACTGTTCAGCTTTCCCCTTTCCTCTATTTCACAGTGTTCTAGCAAAGTATTTGATGGCTTCTTTTTCAATTGACTTCATGTAGGTTACAGGTACATTAAAAATGAATATTTACTAGTTCCAGGTTCATGTGGTCAATTTATACACCTCCCAGTATTGTTTGTATTCAAAGACTCTGCCATTTGAAGAAGTCATTTCCTTTTGAAAACTCAGCAAATCATACTTTACATGGTTTGAATTTGGAAAATCTTTTTTTTGATGAATAAATTAAAATCTGGATATTGTCACCAAGGGAAAATAGGTTTTTCTAGTTTTTCTAAACCTGGAAACAGGTGCTTTAGACATGATGCTCATATACCTCAAGAAAACATCTCATTTTCAGTGGAAAATAATTTGGTGTATCAAAATCTGTGTCAAATGCCAGTGTAAATATAAATTTTAGCATCTTGGGTAATCTGTAAACTGCTGAATGCTGAGAACCATTGAGTGAGAAGTACATTCTGTGCTTATGGCCCCCCCACTGCCTCCCAATACACACTTTTTTCCCCCTAAGTTCCTGACATTTATTAGGTTTCTCATCAGTGTGAATTTGCTCATGTTAACAATGTGTGAGGCACAAATATAGGCCTTCTCATATTTTTACATTCAAAAATTTTTACACCAGTTTGAAATCTCTGATGTACAGTAAATTGGCAGCCACTACAAAAGTTCTTCACAGATCATTACATTCATAGAGCTCCTTTATGTTATGAATTCTCTGAAGTAGAGTAAAAGGTACATGTTTTTCATGAGTGGGCATTTCTCCATAGCTGATTGCCTCATACCTGAAATCAAAATGTATGCCACAGTTTTACAGCTGCAAAAACTGATCAGTCCTCCTTGGGGTTCCACTGGAGAAGAACAAAGAGAATCCAGAGCTTGCAAAGTGTGAGAACTGTGCAAAAACAGAAGGGCTTCCCCATACACACCTGACTCAACTTACTTATTTGGAAATAAAATTCTGGATTTTCATTCTTCTTCTCTGGTCCGTCCTTTGCTAGCGCTTCCTCATCTTCCTAACCTCTAAATGTTGTTCCAGGGCTTAATCTTAGACTTCTCCCTTCTACCTACACACATTTCCCTGGTGATTTCATTCAATCTCATGGCTGCGAACACCATCTATTTGCTAAACGTTTTTATATCTCCAGTCTGTACTTCTTCTTGATTTCCAGACTCATCTATTTCCACTTAGGTGTCTAATAAGACCCTCAAACTTCAAATTTCCAAAATTGAGCTCCTGGGCAATCGCACTTTCAAACTGGCTTATTCATAGTCTTTCCCATTTAAAAAAAATAACTTCATTCTTCTAGCTGCTCTAGCCAAAATTCTTCACTCTTCTGTTTCTTACTATATCCAATCCAACAAGCAAATTCTGTTGGCTCTGCCTTCAAATACATCCAGAATCTCGTCGTTTCTCAGCCATTCCACTACTACATTATGGCCCAAGTTCTACCATCTCTTGTCGAGATTATTGCCATAGCATCCTAATTGGTCTCTGAACTCCCATTCTTGCATCCTTACTCTCAATATAGAAGTTGGTGGCTCCTCATCTCACAAAGTAAAAGTCAAAGCCCTTATGATCACCTACAAGACTTTCATGATCTGCTTGCTCAAGAGCTCAAAGATATCATCTCCTACTACTCTCCCCCTTGTTCTTTCCACTCTAGCCTCACTGGCATCTATGCCGTTCCTAGAACATTCCAAACATATCCCTACTTTATATTAGTTGTTCCCCTGGTGGAACCCCTTAGCCCCTGGTATCCACATAACTTACTCCCATACTTCATCAGATCTTTACTCAAATGTTACTTAACAGTGAGGCATTCCTTGGCACCTTAAGCTAAAATTATACTTCCTTGACACTTCCTATCCCCATTCCCTCCTTTATTTTTTCCTTTGCACTTATCACCATTTAGCATAGTATATATTTTACTTATTACTCTTGCTTATTGTCTGTCACTTCTCAATAGAATGTAAACTCCACAAAAGGATAGATTTTTTTACTTTCTTTTCACTGCTATATCTCAAGTGCCTAGAACTGTATTTGGCACATAGTTGTCACTCAAAAACTATTTGCTGCATAAATGAATGGGGTTTCAAAAAATAAAAAATCAATAAAAGCCATACAATAAAATATACCACAATATTAACATGTATGTGAATAGTCATCAATAATTTATCTTCCTAACTATGTAAGAAACTTCTAATGGCAGAAATTTTATCTTACATCTCTTTTCCTCCTTAGAGACTGGCATAGAATATTACACATACAGCAATTACTCAAACATTTGACAGCAGAAAATTTTGCCTAAAGACAAATTACTAGGAGATAAAAATAGAACAACAGAATAATTATCTAATTCAACATTAGACTGGCATATAAGAAAGAATGGCTTTAAAAGTAGTTTTTCCCCTCTAATATTTATGAGCGATAGCTTCCAGTGCTAATTTAGGATATCCACTGCAAAAAGGATCATGGACTGCCATGGGTCAAGATGGCTCACAGACCTGCTATCAAGCACAGAAGGTAGAGGATTCGCTCTGGACTAGATACCTTGGCCACCTCATCTTAGTTTGTCTTTGGGAACAGTACCTGGAATGCTGGACATGTTTAATAATTTACTATATAGTTCTCTCTTCTATAAAATTGTAATAATTCTTCAGACTACAAGTACACTTCCTCAAAATCAACTGACTTTTGTGGGTCAAAGCTTGAATAGTCAAACGTTCCTAGAAAAGCGGCAAAGACAGTCATCAACATAATATTACAAATAATGACAGCAAAGGAGTTGAAAGAAGGTGACTCTGAGCCAGGCCAATTCACACAGAACTTGTACGTAAGACATAAACAGGCTGTAAAATGGTTATACCCAGACAGGTTTCTAGTATAATTTAGGCCCACACCTAAACTCCTTTCAACACATGCTAAAGAAGTACAATGGAAATAAGATGAGAGGAAAATCTGATTTCTCCAAGTATGACTCCTTTGAGAAAAGTGTTTGCTAACTTGACTAACGTCTAGAAAAGCAACCACTGTTACAGGATAAAAAGAAAAATAAAAGATTCAAATTCTAACCAAGAATTCTGAGTTCAATTTAGAAAATGAAGAGAAATGAAGAAAAAGGCAAAAACAAGCAAAAAAAACCAAACCTTGATTTTCAAAAATTCAACTAAAATCACAGAAATATCCATATTAACCAACATAGAGACAATAAATGATTCTGTTTTATCTACCTACCAAATGTCTACGACTAAATGTCTAGGTTCACTAAGCAAATAATAATACAACAATGCAAGGCATTTCCTACTTTTCAAATTCTTTCATTATTTTATTTAGTCTTAATTATGTTCCCTTAAAATTATTTGACCGGTCTAATTATCTAAATATCCATCGTTGAGCATGCAAAACACCAGATTACATTTGGTAGGAAATAGGGAAAGAGCTGCTTTGATACTGACATTAATTCCTTTAGTGTACAATATCTCCAGTAGGGTTTTTTTGATTTCTCCCTTCTGTCACCCACTCCAACCACAGTCCTGACTATAACTTACGTGGGATGTGTAAAATTAGCTCAGCTAAATTAGCCTGCTCTGACATTACATTATACAAGACAACATCAGTAGCTGTGTGAACAGGAGATAAACCACTCAACACTAAGTCTCCACACAATACTGGCTCCCTAAGGAATCTCAGTGCTTCAACAAGATTACCTAATACTCTTTGAAAATTTAAAGCAAAGCAGTAAACTCAGAAACAACATATCATCCAACTTGCCTAGGACTGTACAGCAACCTTACTAGCACTCAGATAAATTTTTATCTCTGTAAAATAACTTTGCTGCCACTTGGTTATAAAGAATAGAACTTTCTAATGACCTCTAATTCTCAGTTAACATACTATATTTCAACTTGCTTACTTAACAGGAAATGCAGGATGTTTTGTTTTATTGTAACATTCACTAACAAGTCCATAAATTACCAGATAAAAGCTAGGAAGCTCTGTCCTTTATAAGCTTACCCAGTTTAGCTGCGCCCTCTGGTGGGTACTCAGGAAACTGACCCTCGGAAGGGACACTGACAGTTCTCCGCAGGCATCGCCCTTTGGTGGAATCTGTTTGCTGCTCCTGTCCTCCCTCCACAGGTATCTAGTTAACCAACAGAAAAAGAGATGAAACTTAACAGTTAACTCATCATAACTACCTTCTGTTTGAATAATGTTTTTAGTTAATGATGACAGGAGTTTTTAATCATCAGAGCAAAGTAGAAGAAATGTAGAAATAAAGTATATACAATGGTAAGTTATTACTACCCCTTTTGAGAAGCTTTTCTTTAAAAAGAAAACTTGAAAGATCAGGAAAAGTGAGCATGTAAATTAGCTTATAGGAAGTATGTACAAATAATATACAGAAGTGTACCTGCTTTGGGAGCTCCGGAAAATAAAACAAAACACCCACACAAATAAAAGACTCTTTTACATCAAAAACTGGTTCACAAGCACCATTCTGCCCAAAGCTCAATAAGGTAAATGGAAATGAAAGTTGATGAGAAAGATTTAGCTCCAAAATTCTCTACAAAAAAGGTTTTGTTAGATAAAAGTAGTAAAATCACTCAAATTTTCTTCAATGTTAGAATTAAGCACTTAGAGATAGTTAATAAAACACATTTTCAGTGGAAACTTGTATAGATAATTATATAAAATGGCATATTTTCTTACAAAAGTGAGATTAGTTTTTGAAATCCTAAAAAATATTTTTTTCTGGCATAATTTCAGGAACATATCAAGTGTTGTTTATATATGTGGAATGAGAAATATGAATGGTATAAAAGATCTCTAATGCCAATAACTATTTTAAAACTTACAGGTTATCATTGTAGACTAATGGGATGGCTCTAAGTTCTTTTTTTTTTTGGTAATGCTAAAAGACCAAATCATTTTCGTTTGAGAGTAGAGGGCAAGGACTTTTCACAATGAGATTTTACTAGTAACTTTTACCAGAACTAATAGTACTGGTAACATCTTAAATAGTTTGGCAAAATATGTCAGTAATTAATCACAGTTTCTAATTTCTTATGGCTCCAATATTGAAATTTCAACAAATTTCAATAATAATGACTAGCACTGAGTTTCTTACCATGTGCAAGGCTAAGGAATTTACATGTGTGATATTATGAGGGAGCCATTATTATCATCCTCTTTTTAGATGAGGAATAATTTATTTCTCCAAATGATTACAATGTGCACATATCACATCAACTGATCCAGCAAAACTGGGATAGATACAGGCTTAAGGGTATAGGCCTTCTGCTTTGCCCCAGTAATCCAACGCCTGTGACAGGGGTCAAGGGGATGATAGCCAAGGGAAGCTTTCTCTGTGTTACTGAGAATCTGAAGAGCAAAGTCCTAATGTCTTCATAAGGACTGAAAATTTTCACACTCTTTATAGGACCAAAAATTCCTCATTTCTTCATACCATAACTACGGTTACTGCTTGCACATTGAGAAACAAAAGGCAGAATTAAGAAAGGTAAAATTCTAAAATATAAGGGAGACCGAATAATAGCATCAATAAAGACACGAACTCTTCCAAAAGCACTCTGTAATATAAAACTTTACGAACAGTAATCTAAGTCGCCCATCCCTTTCAGGATGGAAATTATATTATCTCTAATTAAATAATTAAAAGAGTAGCACAGAGAGGTTAAATAACTCCCTCCAAGTAAGAAAGGCAAAAATGTATCCTCTACCTGCCTTAAAAGTAGGAAAGAATGGGGTAAAATTAGGAAGGAAAAAAAAAAAATAGTTTGGATCTTTGAACAAATAGATAAGCCTAAATAAACATAATTATTTTCATAAGAGTTCTAAAAATACCTATTATCTAAAAAAATGAAGGCCTAAGCCACACAGAAAAAAGGTGTAGTTATTTTTGATATTTTAGGAGGGAATGACCTATGATCTTTTCTGTGGAAATTTATAAAGGCCATCTCCAGGAAAAAGTAAGAAACGGCTTCTATTGTCATATGCTTTGTCTCCACCATATCTAAGGAGATGATAAATAAAATATATCAAATCTCTTATTTGGGCCTAGAATTCGCTCACAATGATTTTCTCCAAGTTTTAATGTAGACTTTTTGTCTTCTACTGTTGAAACTTAAAATATGATAAAAGGTTTTATTCAAAGCATCACTCTTAAAGGTTAGCGCATTTTACCTCTGACTTGGGGATATAAGGAAGAATAGTGTTGACTTTTATTCTAAACCTGCATTTCTTAAGAATATTTTACTTTTACAGCACTAACGATTGCTTCTTACCTAAAATATTTTTTAAAGATATTGATCTACTCCTCGAAAATTAGAGGGATCATATTTCAAGTATGTTCAAATGAACTAAGCTGGAGTTCACAAATCTTAGTACACAGCTCAAGAGAATCAGTTTTAGAAAAAGTCAACTTTAGAAAAGCAATTTTGTCCATTTTGATTGTCTTAGTTTATGAGTCCACATTTACTTGTTCATACTGAATTACTCTTTAAAAATTGTTTATCTTTCAGATTCTATAAGCTGAGAGGAATTTTGTTTTTCTTTTAACCTCTTTGGCCTTGTCCTGTGCTTCTGAGTCCTCTTTCTCCTCAGGGGAAAAAAACCAAGCGCTTTAATACATTCCATTTTAGATGAGGAAAGTGGAACATAGTGAGAAGTAAATGGATTCTCTGGTATCTAAAACGTGTTAATAACAAAGACAAACTGGATCTCTGACTGCACTCCTCTTTGTTAGTTCCAAACCATCCACGACAACGGAAGAGCAATGTGGCACAAATACATCAAGTTACTTAGAAATCATCCTTGACCACCAGTACTAAGCATGGAGGCATAAATAAATCACTTAGCCTTACCAAATCTCAATTTCTATATTTTGGGGGCATGGTCTTTCTGGTATCTCAGCTACAGTTGCCTGGGGTGGTAAGATTTTAAAGAGGTCTCTCACTGGCAGAGTCAGGCCTCTAGCATTGCTCAATATGACCACCAGTATCTCTATTTTGTTCTCAACATTTCAGCTGCTCTCTAGAAAGTCTGAGTAGTCCTGCCCTGAGCATGTATAGTCCGGCCCTTGACCAAAGACTCACCAGTGTCCTGCCCAGCAGATTCCAGCCCCTTCACCTGCAGAATTCTTTTTTCTGCCTCCTCAGCTCAGTGGGACTACTACACTCTGCTTGGACTCCATATCAAGTACCAAAGTTGGGAAATGGTACACAGCAGAGAGCCAGAGCAATGGTGATGATCACTGTCTTTGGCCGCCTATTGTCCGATGCCTGAAAATAGTTTCTCTCTCTTTCTCTTCTACAGATTAGATAGATAGATAGATAGATAGATAGATAGACAGACAGACAGACAGACAGACAGATAGATAGACAGACAAATAGGCAGTTCTATATATCTCTATATATCGATATATAGTCCAGTTTTATGTCGTTTGTAGTGAGAGGTCTAGTTTTGTACCAGTTACACTATAACACTGGTGGCAAAAGCCTCTTATTATCTCTTATCCAAACCACTAACATGGTCTCTTCATTGGTGACGTTCTGCCTCTTAAATATATCCTTTCCATAGTTATCAGAGTATTTCCAAAATGCAAATATGATTATTTCATTCTGAGGCTTAAAGCCCTTCAGTTGTTCTCCTTTGCCCCTTGCCATGGTTTTCAAAGGAGGGGTGGTGTATTTGTATGTGGAAGTATCTGACAGGGGGAGGTATCTCTCTACTTCAACCAGAGCTTAATTCTGAGTTTATCTGTTTTAAAGGGCTTCTGCTTAAGCTTTTCTACAAAGAAAGGGTTCTTCTGCTAAAAGAGTGTTTTAAAACTACTACTATCTTACAGAGTAAGCACAAGCTCCCTAATATACTATACCAGGTTATCCACAATCTGGCCACTGCGTGAGTGTCCAGCTTCAGACTTTACGTTCTATGAACATCAAATTGCTTGCATTTCCCTACTATATCCCCTATTTTGTAGTTCAGTGCCTTTGCTTAGTTTGTTCTCGAATCCTAAAATATTTTCCCTCACTTTCTTTCCTATTCTATGCCTTCCAGGTAAACTCCTCTTCATCCTAAGGCTTAAGACAGGCATCGCCTCTTCCAGGAATCTTCCCCCTCTACCAATCCCCTAAGGGAAGGTTAAGGTACACCTCCCTGAGGTTCTGTCAATAACAGATCTTTCTCTGTCACTATACTTATTATATTGAATTATAAATATTCATTTGTGCAACTAATTCCACGTAACTTAACAGCTTGTATCTTACCAGTCAATCCCCAAATCTTAAAATAGCTCCAACCCAGAAATGAATAAATATTTGATAGGTAGAGATGGGGCAAAGGAAAAAACATATCAGCCAAAAAGTTGCTAAGCGTATGAATTTTCTGTTTTGCTTTGGAGCAGGAAGTAGGCCAATTTAGCTAGAGACTCTTAAGGGGGATAAGTGGGGTAGAACACCAAAATATATTATGACTACACTGGGAGGGCTTTAATACCAGGTCATGCATAATTCAGGGAGTACTGAGAAACTATTCAAGTTTTTAGATGAGAGGAATGGTAGTCTCTTAATTGGTCTGTCTCCTTCCTATCTCTCTCTCTTCCAATACATCCTACAGATTAATATTCATAACACACAACTTTGATCAAATCTCTTCCTTTCTTAAGCTTCCCTTGATAATTGCCCATTGCCAATAGCATCTTAATGACACAGACTACGGTTCTTTTGAATAAATGGATTTTCTTTTATTCTATCCACTTTACTTATGCTATTTATCAAATGCTGTTTTAAAATTATTTGTCTTAATTCCACAACTAAATCTGGTATGGGGGAGAGAGAGAAAAGAATTGTGTCTTATTCTTTGCAACTTCTAATACAGTGAATACACACACAGGGGCACATTATGTATTTGCTGAATAACCTGAAAGTGGTTCTGAATGAAACATGCCATGAGTAGTTTACCCCAGGATAAATAACAGTTGATTTTAGCTATTTGTACAAACTCTAACTGCTATTTTCATCGGTATATCTGAGTGTAAATACTGCTTTCCAAAAGCAAGAAAAATATTGTAAAATATTTTAAAATTGCATTATTACTACCTTTGCAGCCTGTATGCTAGCATTCAGTTTAAAAAATTTCAAATACAGAAAGTAGAGTCTGAACGAAGAAAAATGGAACCATATTTACCCTTCCTAATGGCTTGTTATTACCAAAAGAAAGAAACTCACAAATTCAGCTTTCTTCTGTATTTTGATACTGGCTGTACCTCAGAGGGGTTCAGAATTGTCTTCTCTACCATTTCCCTCAATTTCTTAATCTCTAGTTTACTTGGTCTTATCTCTTGCAAGCAAAATGGAATTCAAATGGCCTCCTACGCCCTCTTTGAACTGGGCTGGTGCTAAGCCAGCTGGGGCCTTTCCTGGCATCCAGGCAGGGAAGTGTATTTCGTAACAAGCAACGTCTATTTGGCATAATTTGCATGAAGCAATTTACTGAACCAATGAGTCATTTCTCAAGGTGATACTCCTCACAGACTTCTCTTTCAGCATTCTGCCCAGATCTACCCTTCTGCTACATTCTCAAATTGGTAATTGTTATATTTAACACTCTTCCCATGCATATCCCACAAGCAGAATTTTTTCCATTTCTGACAGGAAACATGCAAAGTTAAGAGAGAGCACTGAAATATCCCACACACTGAATACATGAGTAATACTAGACTAATATAGTCCTTTCACATTCCAGCAGCGCCTGGCTAAGGATTCAGCTTAAATCCTTACAGAACCCTCTTAATTGATCTCTTTAGCACAGCAATAAACATCCCCATGATTAGTTGATTAAGGTTTAAAAGAGCCTTTTAAGATAATTTTAGCAGGAAATTCCTTCAACTCCTTGTTTCAAGGAATTCTAAATTGTTCACTGCAAAATTCCAAGGGTGAGAGTTACACTCCTCATGACAGTGTGAGTGAAAGGTAGAAGAGTGACAGCATATTCTGGTCCTTCCACAAAAAATTGCTTTCTAATCCTTTCCTGTAATGAAATAATTAGAATATTAAATTTATCACTCAAGTAGCAGGTACAGCAATGGCTTAACATTTTCTTATCCTAGAGACTTAATTCCATTTTTCCAACTTAATAATGGTAGAACATACTCATCTCAGGGCATTAAACTGTTTTGTAAACTTTTTGTAAACTCATCATCCCTCACCTGGTCTACTGCAGTAATCTAACTCATCTATTTCCTTCCAATCCCTTTCACTCAATTTTCTACATGATCAAAAGAGTTACTTTTCTATGAAGCAAATGTAATGATGTTACTGCCCTGTTAAATACCGTTCCATGGTCCAAATCATTTCCAGAATAAAGTCCAAATTCTTTAGCAAGGCCTTCAAGGCACTTTATTATTTGGTTCTTGACAGCTATTACTTTTCCTCTGGCAAATCATATTCCAAGAATTCTGAACATTTTGCAGTTTGCCAAAGAGATATAAGATGTTTCTTGACTTTGTATCCTTATACATACATGGACTATCCTTCCCTTCTTTTTCTTATCTTACTAGAAGGTAAGCTTCTATTTGTCTCTAAAGACATGGCCCAATCATAAATTTCTCTGTAAAACCTTTTCTGGCATTCTCCACTTCATATGATATCCCACGCAATAGCTCAGCTAATCTTTCCCTTATAATTATATTTTATAAATAAAAAAATAATAATTTATTGAGGTGAAATTCATATAACATAAAATGAACCATTTTAAAGTGAATAATTCAGTGACATTAGTACATTCACAATGCTGTGCAACCACCACCTCTATTTAGTTCCAAATGAGTACAACTTTTAATTTACCTCAACGTGTCCCCAATAAAACTGCATCTTTGCAACCACAATACTGCATACCCAATAGATGCTCAATAAATAGAGAATCACATATTCAATAATGGAAAAGCATCTTATGGAATATTTTTCTCCTCTTTTATTATCCAGTTTTAGAAAAAATATGAAATTAAGTCTCATCTTCTGAGAAGACTTATCACACAAAAAGAAGAGAAGGAAATGGATATTCAGGAATTAAAATTTATAATTTGGCTTTTTCAAATTTATTCAACAAATATTTACTGAGAAGTTACTCATGTGGCAGGAACTGTTTTAAGCACGGAGGGATACAGCAATGAACAAAACAAACAAAATCCATGCCCTACGTGAAAAGATGTTCAAGATCACTAATTATCAGGGAAATGCAAATCAAACTACAATGAGATATCACCTTACATCTGTCACAATGACTATAATTACCAAGACAAAAAAATAACAAATGTTGGAGAGGATGTGGAGAAAAGGGAACCTTCATACACTGTTGGTGGGAATGCAAAATGGTGCAGCCACTATGGAAAACAGTATGGAGACTTCTCAAAAAATTAAAAATAGAAATACCATATGACCCAGCTATTCCACTACTGTGTATTCATCCAAAGAACTTGACATCAACACTTCAAAGAGACTTATGCATCCCTATGTTCACTGCAGCATTATTGACAATAGCTAAGACATGGAAGCAACCCAAGTGCCCATCAACTGATGAATGGATAAAGATGATGTGATATATATATACAATGGAATATACTCAGCCATAAAAAAAGACAAAATAGTCCCATTTGCAACAACATGGATGGAACTTGAGGGTATTGTGTTAAGTGAGATAAGCCAGACAGAGAAAGACAAACACTGTATGATTTTATTCATATGTGGAAGATAAACAAATATATGGACAAAGAGAACAGATTAGTGGTTACCAGAGGGGAAGGGGGTTGGGGGATGGACATAAGTGGTAAAGGGGCACATATATATGGTGACTGACAAATAATAATGTACAACTGAAACTTCACAATGTTATAAACTATTATGACATCAATAAAAAAAATTGAATAAAAAAAAATGTGTGCCCTAAAGCTTACATTCCAGTAGGGCAAGAGAGACAATAAACATAACATATAAATTACACAGCATTTCAGAAGGTGGCAAATGTTATGGGGAAAAAAATTAGAGCCGGGTATTAGATCAGAAGTTCTGGACGGAGATACAGGGAGAGGTTGCAATTTTAAATAGGTTGGTCAGGGTAGGCCTTACTGAGCAGGTGGTATGTAAGCAAGGAATTGAAGATGTGAAAGTGAGTCATGCAAATATCTGAGGGAAAAGCCAAGGCTAAGGCCTTGAGGCAGGAACATGCCTGATATGCTCAACAACAGTGATGAAGCCCGAATGGCTGGAACATAGTGAGCTGGGGAAGTTTTTGGCCTTATAAGTTGGAAGGATGGAGTTGTTATTAATGGAGATGTGGATGGCCTCTGGCAGGTTTGGGAGGGAAGATTAGGGGCTCAGTGTGAGGCATATTGGAGATGACTATTTCATATCCAAGTAGAGGCGTGCAATGGGCAGATGGATATATGAGTCTAGAGAAAACAGATGTGTAGGCCTGAGACATAAAATTAGAAATCAACAGCATTAGAAGGTATTTAAAGTCATAAGATTGGATGAGATTCCTAAGGAAGTGAGGTCTAAGGACTGAACTCTGTGGCACTCCCCTGTTAAGATTTGAAGACAAAAAGAGAAATCTGATGACTCAAAGATGACTCAGAAGGAACTGCCAGGGAGGCAGGAGGAAAACTAAGAGAGCATGGTGTCATGGAAGCCAAGTGAATAAAGCAGTTTTAGGAGAAGGAATGAGCGATCGACTGCATTAAATGCCACTGACAGACAGATTAAGATGAGAACTGAAAATTGACTACTGAATTTAGCAATGTGGAGGTCACCAGTGATCTTAACAAGAGCAATTTTGGCAGAGTGGTGTGCATACGACTCTGACAGGAGTAGGTTTAAGAGACAACGGGAGGAGAGAAATTAGAGACAATAAGTTTAGAAGTTTCAAGAATCTTCGCTGTTAAGTGAAGCAGAGAAAGGGGTGGTAACTGGAGGTAGAAGTGAGGTTAATACAGGCTTATTTTTTCTTTTAAGATGGGAGAAATAATAGCATGCTGATGGGAATGATCTAGCAGAGATCAAAAAATTGAAGATGTAAAAGAGGTAGGGAGAATTGCTAGTGATATATCCTTCAATAGGCAAGAAGTACGGAATGGGCACACATAGAGAGGCTGATTGTTGGATTGTGGAGAGTTCAATCATGGCTAAAGGAAGAAAATCAGGGTATAAGGAAACAGCTGCTGGTGGATGGGTAGACATGGTGATGGAGTATGCAGAAGTTCTCTTCTGAGTACCTGAATTTTCTCAGTGACGGAAGAAGCAAAGTAATCAGCTGTAAGTGAGGGTAACAGAGAAAGTTTTGGAATAGGGGAAGAGACATGAAAAAAATCATCTTAGAAATCATTTTGGATTGTGCTACTCAAAGTGTGGCCCAAGGTCCTGTGCTGTTCTGCAAATTGTTTGTTACTGGTCCACGATAAACAATTTAACAGTATAGAAATTCAGAAGAAGTGTGTCTGGTGTGATCAGCGGATTTGTCTCATTATACAACACACTTTCCATGAACATGTACAATTTTTGTAATTTTATTCCTTCTTTTCCTATTTTATGATTATTCTGTGTATATTTATTGAATTGTAATTTCATTTTTGTTAAATCTAATTAAAAGTTGGGCTTGTATTTTTATGTCTTCTTAAAATTTCATTTTTCTTAACAATTCATTTTATTGTATTTTGTTGCTCATGATGACATGGGGAAAAACTGGTCCTTCACCATGCACAGATTGAGA
This sequence comes from Ceratotherium simum simum, assembly GCF_057802395.1. Classification (NCBI taxonomy): domain Eukaryota; kingdom Metazoa; phylum Chordata; class Mammalia; order Perissodactyla; family Rhinocerotidae; genus Ceratotherium; species Ceratotherium simum. Next base: position 13,912,943 of record NC_141901.1, on the reverse strand, counting down.
AGCACTAGTCCAGGAGAGTTGGACAGTAAATGGACTAGGAAAATGTTTTGTGATTACCAAAAAGCATTAGGGGCTTACAGGAGGTTTGCAGCCATTAGTTTAAAGACCATCAGGATGGCGGAGTGATGTTCTCCAGACACATTATGCTGCATAAAAGCAGGGCAGGATAGATGAGGAACAGGATTTAACCAAGCTATCATATTGCAAAGTGAGTATGATGATACAAGAGAAGGGCAGGGAAAGAGTATGCAAGGGATGACCTTGGAATGATTGACCACGTAATTCAGGCTGGGTGAAAAGAGAAGAGAGGATATCAGAGGTATGAGGGGCAGAAACGGTGATAGGACTGATGGACCATAGGTCCCAAAAGGATTGAAGACTTGTTGGAATAAGGGATCATCTAGAAAGACAGGAGATGATGGTCAGAGAGTAAGATGCATGCAATTGAGAATATGAAGAAGTTGTAGCAATGAGGCGGGGTAGAGGAAAAGATTCTTAGAGGAAAGGAGTTCAAGGAACTGAGAGCCACTGTATTCATAGAATCATCTCTGTGGACACTGGAATCATCACAAATTAAGGCTGGAGTAGCACTAGAGATAATGACAATGAGCCAGGAGCAACAAAAAAACGCCAGGGGCATTAAAAAAGCCAGGAGCAACAAAAAAATGAGGAGGTATGATTGGGGGTTGGAAGATGACTACAACATGAGATTCAGAGTTTGGGCTTTTTAGGGAAAATGAGGGAGAACAGATAGGAAGCACGCCTGAAAGGAGAAGGACATCTACTATAGACAGCATGACATAAGGGCTGTGGGAGAAAAACACCCATCACTTGACAGCACTTCACAGAAGACAGTGTCCTTAGGGAAGACACAGGTTCTCATGAGACCAAGAAGTTAAGGGACTTCTTCAGAGAAGAGGTGGAAGAAACAGCTGATTTTGCTGATGATGGGCCATGAGTTGCAGAGGGCATGGTGAAAGGGTTTAAAGAGGTAGGAAAGGATGAGTGGAAGGCCAGGACAGAAAAGACTATTTACAGAGCCATATGTAGAGTGTGGGATATGAGGGGTTTCCCCAGGTGTCCAGGGCTACTCATGATGACTGGCATAAAAAGGGATAAAGTATATAAGATATTATTTTAGGAAATTATTCATCATGGATAGTTATTTTATCAGACAAAGGGAGCCCAGGCCTGGATTACTCAATTGATCAGTAATATTTAATCAACAGATTCTATCTTGGTTCTAAGTAAGGCATGCTTCTTGATCTTATGCTATCTATCCTCAGGCTATTTAACTTCTTACAGTACTACACTGACTAAAATGTAGGTAAGGGCAAAAAGGTGGCAAATGATCTGTTCATATCACTCTTTATTAATAGCTCTGATCAAAGACTGCAGACAGAGCAAGTTAGTTAAAATGAGTATTTTGAATCACCTGTTTATTCAAATTGGATAATTAGAAATCTTCTATACATAGTCACTCTACCAATTTTTATTATGTATCTACTTAATATAAACACAGCAACATGTACTAGACTGTACCAGAAAAGGCTGACCTTTATTAAATTATTTTAATAAAATTAAATTTAATAATATTAAAATTCTGGAAAAGGGTCATGGGCAGGGAGATAGTAACAAAAGTAAGAACATTTTTAGGGGCCAGCCTGATGGCATAGCGGTTAAGTTCGCGCATTCCGCTTCGATGGCCCGAGATTCACGGGTTGGGACCTACTCACCACTCATCAAGCCATGCTGAGGCGGCATCCCACATAGAAGAGCTACAACTCTACAACTATGATGCACAACTATGTACTGGGGCTTTGGGGAGAAAAAAGAAAAAGAGGAAGATTGGCAACAGATGTTAGCACAGGGCAATCTTCCTCAAAAAAAAAAAAAAAGAACATTTTTAAATGGCTGGAGAAAAAGAATAAGCAAGTTCTTCATAGACGACACATTAGCTGGGCCCTTGCAAGTAAGTACTGCCTATTAAAATAAAAGAAGAAACGGAAATTGCTTTATTGTTAGTACCTTGCGTTTACTACATTAAAAAATGCTGAGTAAGAGAAGGGACAGAAAAGAAAAGGGACAGAGAGTGAGGAGAGAGAGAAGAGAAAAGGGAGGGAGGGATCCACAAATGAGAATTGAGAAATGTATTTCCTGTTCATTGCTGCCTCTTTTCACTTTTCAGGAGGGATGACTTCACTAAATTGATATTCTACCTATAGCTTTCTAGTTATTCATATATATTTTTGGCAATTAATCTTTCTCCTTCATTGAATCAGATCTTTTCTTCTCCCTCCCTCTCATTATCCCTCTTCTTTGTCAAGATCATATTCACTCATTTTTTTATGTTGCGGAGGTTGGGAGTAGGATGGTTTTATGGCCCTACCAAATCAGAATGATACAAACTATCTGATAAATCACCAATAAGTAAATGAATTATTTGGATGTAGAAGGATCTGTACATGTAACAGTTTGAGGAGTAAAGCAGTAACAGTATATGATAAGTTCAAGAGTTTTTTAATTTAGAGGGACAGAAAGTTTACCTAGAACTAGATATCTGTGCTAATTACACTCTGTATGCCTCTCTAGATCTACTCTCTGCCCTTCTCTCCCTTGCTGTGTGTTTCAGGAAGTAAACCTCTACAGACCACATCAAGAGCAATCTTTTCCTCTGTCTCCAAGTTAGGTCTGGGCAGTAGGTAACATTGGCAAGAAATCAGAAGGCAGGAAAAGAGAATTGGAGTGTTTATTCTCCCTTGCTTCCTCCCTGCTGGCCATTTTTGTTTCAATAGAGGCTGTGTTGTGTACAGCCATGGCAACTGTCATGCAGCCCTCTCATGCAACTACAGTTCTCTGGGTTCCAGAAACATTGCTCCCCTCCCTTGCCCTGAAGGTCTGGGGTGATAAGTACCTTCTGCTGTTGCTAGTTCATGTGTGTTTCCCCACCCTTTGGTGGGTCCCTTATGTTGCCCCTGCCTCTATAAATAGTCCCTTCATTAAACCTCTTTCAAATAATCCACTAACTGTGCCATTTGTTACTTGCTAGGAGCTAGACTGATATAATTTCCAATAGCTCCTCTGGGTCATTTTCGGGGCCAGGTCTACACAATCCAATCCGTTCTCATTCCAAAGTAGTCAACTCAATAACTCTTTCACTGGTCCTTCAGTGAAAATGCAGCCCATCTTGTTGAACTCACTCCTTCATGGCAATTGCATATCATTATGACATTAGCCACTCTTTAGACTTACTTATAGTTTATCATTCATAAAGTCTCCATTTTCATAAATGCAACTTATCAAAATAAAAATAAAACTAGATTATTTTAGGAATTTGGTCACAAAAAGGAAGTAGCTTTTCTCAGTAATATCCATCTCACCTCCTTCTCCTTGTTGAGCAACACCAATTGGCTGTCTGTGAGGATGCAATACTTTCGTTCCCATGTTGTCGTCTCAGTATAGGGTGACTGGCCACAAGACAGACGATGGGTAGGTGGCCCTTTCACATCTGTGTGACAAATATGAAAAACAGAAGTGACAAATCATTATCATGCTTAGTAAACTAGTATTTTGAACATAAGATTCTTCAAAATCAAATTAAATAAAGAGGTCTAAACACGAATCTAAATGGTAAATTGAAAATTTAACTTCCTCTTAAAAAAGTAAAAACTGTTATGTACAGAGGGAAAAACTGGCCCTATAGTCTGCAGAAAAGAGGGCTGCAACACTCTAAGAAGAATGGTTAGCATAGACTTGACACAGTAACCACCACTGTGTATGCACTAAAATAATCAGAGGGAGCTTCAGAACTAAACCAATATCATTTAAAATAAAGAGGTGGGGGTGACTCAGACAAGAACAAAAGATACAGTCTCTGGTCTTTAGGAGGAAGATGATGTTGCATGTACACTTTTGAGAGTACTGTTGACCCAGGACTGAGAGAGTGAAGTTATTGGCAGCCTGTGCCTTCAAAATGGATTTATTGCTAGTCACTCATAAGAATTAGAAATGTTTAAACTATAGCATCATATTACCACTAGAGGCCAGTAAGATCTTAAAAACATAGAAAGCAATTTCCTCAAGGAAAGATCTAAACATATCACCATCATGTCTCTTAGAGGCGGAGGCATGCAACATCAAAGCTAAATGTCTCAATTCTTCTCAATGTCTTATTTCCCTATAAAATACCAAGTGGTTACTATTATTTTGTTACTTTAAATTTTTTGGACATTAATTGTTCATTCATTCAGGCTGCTGTAAAACTTGGAATATATCTTAATCTAAGTACACATTAGATCCAGTAAATAAGGCTTTTATGACAGTTCAATATATAGTATTAAAAGTTCTTTAGCCACGAAGGACTAACTCTGCTCAGGAATATACTGCAGGGATCATTTAAAATGCATTATTTATTACTATTTAGTTTTTACGCTAGAAGAACATCTCAAACTGAATAAATTAGAGAACAAACACCCATGAGGGCAGGAGACTCATAAATTATAAATAAGCACATTTTGTCTATTATGAGTGTTTTCATTACTATTACTATCTACAGACTTTTAGTCTTTTTATCACAGGATGATAAGTATGCCTGGTATTTACTTCAAGGAAATTCAAATGATTTCCCAGATGTTTTATACCATAATTACCCAAATATGTATAACTATAGTTGGAGTTCTGTAGAAAGTAAACAAGTCAGTAATTAGTGCAGTTAAGTGTATGTCTCTCTTCTTACATCCCCTTATGTGTCCAATATTATCTTCAGTGCTCCTTCTGGCTTAGCTACCTTTGCTCTCTCAAAATCTATCTAAACTTGTTGCTCTGCATGTTTTGGGGAGGTTATCAACTATCCTCCAAAATAATTCAAAGTCCAAGAACCCATAATGTTACTAGGGCTTGGCTGGACATGTTACCAATCCTTAGAAGTTCACTGTTTCTCCTTTATTCCCCCCTTATTTTTCTGCTTCTATCTCCTCTGCACTATGCACAGCAGTAGACACTGCATCTATCGCTTCTCCATTCCACACCAACTCTCTCTCCCACCACCCTCAAGTCTCCCTTTGTATTCTAAGCATCTTAAATTATTTAAAAGTTTTCTTTATATTTCAAAATTTCTTAAAATTATCACCAAAAAATTTAAAGGAACTGACTCAATCCTTTTTGATACATATAGGAGATTCTTGTCTATACTTAGCCTTGTCAAAGCTGATTTTCTTCACATGATTTGGACAAACAAGTGGGTTAGATTTTTACCACAATGTAGGCCTATTTTTAGAGTCAAATACCAAGACCACTTCAACAGAGAGGGATGCACCTACTTTATGTGGAAATGTGGTGGTTTTGTGGCCCAGACAAGTTTTCGTCCAAATGACTAACCTTCTTACATAAGTTAACCATAGGTGACCTAAACTGCCCACTGTAATTTAATTTGAACAGTAATCTTATGATCTATATACTAAGCAAGAAGATATTCATAGACTCCATAAAAATTAGAATATAGGATACCATATATATAGCATAACCCAGGATTCCTGACAAAATATAAATTTGTATCAGCATTGAATTTACAAAAATCTAAATTCTCTTCCTGTGTCATCCTGAGTAATTCTCTTCAAGTCTCACTGTCTCATGTCTCTTTCTCTAACCTGAGCTTTGTTCCTAGTTTCTTCACGGTATTATGAAACTAGACAATGACTCACAAAGCATTTCTCGACCCCAAACTACTTCTCCCCAGTGCCGAGGTAGAATGAAGTACAGACCAACACTTCTATATTTTAAAATTTTCTGTCTAAATTATGAGATTGATTAGCTCTGTTATAATTTCAATTTGTTTTTTACTCATGTCCCCTTTTTGACAATTTTATGAGAATGCATACCAAGGAAGAAAACAAGAAAGAAGGATAACTAACTTAGAATTACAAATAAAAATCTTATTAGCAAAATTGGAAAAAAAATTTAGATTTGCACTGTCCCATTCCTATAAGGATACTAAGGACACTGGATACTGGCCTTATTATAAAAATTGAATAATTTGAGAGACATTAAAAAGAATCAGAGGTTGCCCTTTGGAAAGCACTTCTCTAAGATTGGATATTATCAGTAGACTAGTAATTCTCAAATTTTTTTGATCTCAGGATCCCCTTAGGCTCTTAAAATTACTGAGGACTTCAGACATCTTTTGTTTATGTGGGTTATATTTATCAATATTTACCATATTAGAAATTAAAACTGAAAAATTTTTAAAATATTTATTCATTTAATGATAACATAACATCTATTACATGTTGATATAAATAACACATTTCTAATGAAATGTAACTATTTTCCAAAACAAAAAAAATGAGAAGAGTGACACTGTTTTGAGTTTTGCAAATCTCTTTTAAGTCTAGCTGAACAGAAGACAGCTGGGTTCTTATATGTGTTTCAACATTCAATCTATTGCTTTATGTTGTTTTGGTTGAAGTATATGAAGAAAATCTGGACTCACACAGATATGTAGTTGGAAAACAGAAGAGTATTTTAACAGCATTTTTAGATAACTGGGGATCATCTTTTTTAATACCATACCAAAACCTGACAAGCAGTTACTTCTTAAAAGTGAGTAAAATATGGAATCTAACACCACATCAACCGACTTTTCATACTCTGTTACATAAAAAATCACTGGTCTATCTTGTCCTCTGAATGGATCCTTTACCCATGCACATAAATTTGTAACATTATGCATTGATCATTTAGAAAATATCAGTTCACTTAGTTTTGCAGATCTTACAAATGTTGACACTTTTCATAATATCAAAAAAATCACATTCATTAACCTTCAGAAAAGTCCTGATCTCATCAGAAAAGTCTTTAAGTACTGGAAAGCTGTCAAGCTCAAGGTGGCAGATTCAAATTTTCAAAAATACTAACTTTCATTTTTAGTCTTGAATTTTATCACTGGCAATAAATACTGTTGGTTTTTTCCCCTTAAGTGACAGGTTTACGTCTTTCTCCAGAAAATGTCTGCCAAATAACCAAGATCGAATAACTATAGTTTGCCTATTCAGTTGTTCTTTCAAATAAAAATGGTGTTCCATGAAAAACAAGTGGCAAGTCCAGCTCGCAAATCAATCCGTACAAATGTTTTCCACTGTTATAACCATCATACTTTAGTTTGCAGCTTATGAGTACTTTCCGTGTCATCACATAGAATGTTAAAAAGATGTAAACTCTAGGGTTGAGATTTAATAAAATTAAGGATTTTCACTGAGTTCTCACGGATATTCTTAAGTAAAAGTTCTTTCTTCCCTACTGTATGTGGCAGAGAAGAATGCAATGACTACTGGTATAGTTCGATGCCACGCCTTGATTCCTGCTACTGAGTCAGTAGTTTTATTCATAATTAGTTTTGCATCATCAGTGTAAATATCAACACGGGGGGAAAAAAAAAAAAAGGCAAGTCTTATTATGAAAAGAGTTTTAACCTAGCAGGATCAGGGGGATCCTCGGGTTCTAGGGCTCCACGGATCATACTTTCAAAACCATTTCTTACACAATAGGAAGCCAATGAAGGACTTTAAGAAAATTTGGCAATAGTTTGTAAGATGAAGTAAGTAGGGAAAAGTCCAGAGGTCTTATACAATGAATGAGAGACTAATATAATGGCCTGGGTAAGGGATGATTAGGGTCATAGATTGGTGACAGTAGAAACAGAAAGAAAGGGATTATGTGAGCTAGATTTTGAAATAGGAATCAATTGCACTGGTAACTCTCTAGTTGTTTGTGGTGGAAGAATAGCACAAAAGACGAGAGAATAAAAGAGTAATTAATACAAATATAGACTGATAAATGCTCATGAAGCAGGTTATATAACTGTAACTCTGCTTCAGTTTTAGCAGGGAAGTCCAAAGCAAAGTTTTTCAAAAAAGGAATAAAGAAAACCTAAAAGGGAAGCTTTTGAATTGGAATTGAATTTGAAGGATTCAGTGTAATCCATTACATCCAAATCCTTTCAAAACACCATTCAAAATACCAGATTATTTAGTTTACCTCTAAATCTAAAAATCAAACCCTGGGCCTCTCCAAATGCTAATATTAATTTAGTAACCACTTGGCAAGGAAACAACAACAAAAAACTTATGTGTAATCTTTCCTCATAACCCTTCCTTGTAACCAGAGAAGGGGGCATCATGGCTTGTCACATCACTTGACAAAAAAGATGAACAAAAAGATATGATAGAGCTGGAAATTCCAATAGGTATATCTATAAATATCCACAAAGTAACTTTTCCCTTAGAGGGTAAGCATCTTCTTGTTTCTTCCAGACTTAGAAAGCATCTCAAAAGACCTACAGTAGGAGAGTAAACAAAGGGATCTAATTGGAAGCAGAAAAAGGGGTAAAGGAGAGTAGAAAAGAACAAGTCTATGACCCAAATATGGAGAATGTCGAAGAAAGAAACTGCTTTGGTAAATTTTATTTTTGCATCTTACAGTTCCTTAGAAGTTCATCTGAGTTGCTTTTGAATCACATCACTTACTAGCCACATGTTTTTTAAAATCCCAACCTTGAAAGTTTAATGCAACAGGTAAAATCCTAAACTTATTTACCGCCATCCAAAACAAGCTTTACAGAGAATTCCACAGAGAGAATCTTCCAGCTAACACAAGCCCTAATGTTTCATTCAGTCTCAATAGCCTTTCATTGATTCTTAGTACCAACCTAAAAAAATAAAAACAAAACATAGTTTTGGGAAATCTATCTACACTGGGGAGATTTTAATACATTAAAAGAGAAACACATTTCTAACAAGTAGTTGTAAATTGTAGAGGTCTCAACTGCTGTAGAAAGATCTTTCCGTGTGTGTGTGTGTGTGTGTGTGTGTGTGTGTGTTACACTCCCGATAGTGGTAACCTTGCTTAGAAATGGCAAGTTCTGCCTAACATTCAAACTTCAATTATCAGACTTGTTTTGGTTCTGAATTTGGTTAAAACTCAAAGCCAAAATACAAGCATTACTTGTATAAAGACTCAAAATTGGAGTGACCATTTTCTTATACAAGTAAAAACACATCTAAATAACTTTAAAAGTTATGCTAAACTAGCTAAGAACATGTCAGTTTCCATAAATACACAAAGGGCTATTTTTCTCTTCACCAAAATGTTCAAAACAGTTTTGACAAAAGCTCAAGTTTAAATGTCATTTATAGTAATAGGCCAACTAACAAGCAATGTTTTTAGAAGGCAGTTCTTTATTTTTTTGATGAATAATAAAATCCTTGCCCTGCCATACAGCTTTAAAAATATGATATATGCCTAGCTATCTTCTATAGGCAATTTCTGCTACAAGAGAGGAAATGTTTGAGTTGTCATGTGGAGATGATTCTTAATAATGTCAATAACTGTAACATGCTGCATAACAGCAGCCCTCTAGACATTAGAGATATATGACCAAATTATTTTATAAATGTGTTAATACTATCTGCTCAAGACCTAGTGTAGCTGCCATCAATTACTGCCATCCATATACTTTGAGTTACTCTCTTTTATTCTTCAAGTACAGAAAGAAAAGAAAAACCAATATGGACATTAAAATAAAGTTTAATTCTATTTGTTTTATCCCCTCATTACCTTTCCACTCTCTGTATTCTGTCAAAATGTCAGAAAATGCCTTGTTTCCAGAATAAACAAACAAAAATCTTCTTAGATTGATAACCACTCAAACACTAAAATTATTGTCTGTGAACTCTGCTTTGTCCTGACATACAATGAATCTTTGGGCTGGCAAATTATATGAATCAATGGCCCCAGTAGATTTAAGTATGATGACACTCACCTTGGTGAATAACAGGGTACTAAGTAATAAATGATTCAACATGTTTAAGATATAAAATCATTAGGTCAGAAATGTTTGCCTTAATGGAAATATGTCTTAATCCTTATCATAAATTCACTCTGAAAGGATAACTATTTGCTGAAATGAATTTGTATTGTGTCTTTTGACCTTAGCTAACCATTTTAGTTTCCTTCTCATCTACAGAGGCTTAATTTCCAGGCTACTTGATCACTGGTGTCTAGTCAGTAAATCCCCTATGCTCACCAACACCCTTTTTAAGAGAAAGAGAGGGCAGGTAGGAGATAACAAGTGTCACTTCTTTCTGCGGAGTAATTTCCTCTAGTCTAAAGTATGCAAAGAGTCCCTTTGCTGCCTCCCTCTCAGTCTCAGCAGCACCAGGACCTAAGCACTGGGGGTTCTAACTCTGCTCCATCACAAGGCAGAGTGAGTTGTCTGATAACAGTGTAACCAGTTCCTTGAAGGCATGCTTTATTTATAGTAGACAATCAGATGTTTGATAAAAGTAACACTTCTCTTACAGAAAAACTCATTTTATTTTGATGCTATTACCTAAGTATTCTAAGATGGCCAGGATGGGAAATAATTCCTATGGTGGTTCCAGCCGGCTTCTCCCTTCCACATCACTAGTACACAGTTTGCACTGCACCTGATCATGTGTGCTACGAAACAGCAGGCAGAGCAGATCACATGGTTTTCTTCCGCTTTTTAGACATGCACAAGAGGGAGTAAATCCCATAATTCCCACACTGGGCCAAGCACTGCTTAAGCAACCATATGACTTGGGTAACTGAATAGAATGTTATGAATGATGCCAGCGTTGAGGTGACAGATGGCAGTCAATCACAGCCTGCTCTCCAATCCTAACAGATCACTCACATCTACAGTTCATTCTTTTACCTAAACAGAAAACTATACAATACCCAAAATAAAATAATTCATTTATATACTAATTCTTAGCAGGAAAAAAAAGGCGTATATGAAAGTTTTTCTTAACACTCAAGTATTACACAAATTTGAGAAAATACTAGTCTGGCCCTTAAAATATAACCACAGTGTTATATAAATGATCAAAACTCAAGATCCTTTTCTTGTCTCATGTTCTTGTTACTGGTAGAAAAATGAACTATAGTAAGAATTAATCTCAAACATCATTTAATACTCATTCCTTTTGTTACATTTAGTACCTCTTCCTATATTAATATATTCCTATATATTACATATTTGTAGTATAAAAGGAATATATATTCCTACATTAATATATGCCCATGCTTGTCTCCTTTTGAACTGAATCCCATCACTTTCCTTTAGGGGCAGATGCTGTGGGGAAACAATTAGAGCTTTTAAAGGAACGTGATTCTTAGTGGAGAAAGGGAAAAAAAAGAGTAAATGAATAGTTCACCACTCTTGAGAGATCAGTTTCTCAGATCTGAGCAATGGGTTACACAACCAATTATCTCAGAGAGCAGAAGGTGGTAGACTGCATTTAAAATAAAACTTACGAAGAGTTTGGCAGCATTAAAAAAAAATTTACTAGCTCCACCTCTCTCCACAGTATCAGCTACAATAGAATACAGAGCTACATATGTATCTTTTCTAAAATGTGACCTGCTTGAATCACAAATCACTAAGTTTACAGTGAACACTATCAAGAAGATAATGTAGGCTTCTCTAAAGAATCCTATCACTCACTCACTGGTAAATTGACAACCCAATTCAATCAGCTTGGTCTTGACACAACTTAGCTGGCATACATTAGAAGTGAAAAATCTTTCTCTTTATCAAAAACCACTGAGCTCAAATGAGTATGACCTCAAATGAGTATTACCTCAAATGAGAAGGAGCAAACAAACACCTACAATATGAGACTATAAAGCAATAAAAGAAAGCATTTAGCTTCTTCTCTTCAACACAACCAACACAAATAGAACAGACATCCCTCCTATCGAAATCTAATCCATTCCTGAAAATGTGTTAGATGGCAAATTTTTGAATAAAAATGAGACTATATTCTGATTTTAAGTGGAAAAAGAATAATTTAGTTTAAGACCCTCTAAGACTCTCAATTACTTTCCCCAAATATCATTAAGTATTCTTAAACCTCTACATATGATCTGCCCAAAAACATCTAAATTAAAGATAAACATACAAAATCATTTAATATTCAATAAACTTATTAGTGGGTACATTTGTGCATAGTATATAGTATTGGTCACAAGTTACATTTTCCTTTTATACTGCAAACATGTAATACAAGGTAAATGAACAATAATCTGTTAAAGCAGCATGTGAATGCAAATAGCAAAAAATAAAATTAACAAGACGTTCTGAAACTAATGCCATTTTTATAATTACTTTTTCTTTTTTTTGTGTGAGGAAGATAGGCCCTGAGCTAACACCTGCCAATCCTCCTCTTATGGCTGAGGAAGACTGGCTCTGGGCTAACATCCATGCCCATCTTCCTCCATTTTATATGGGACGCCGCCACAGCATGGGCTGACAAGCGGTGTGTCAGTGCGCACCTGGGATCCGAACCGGTGAATCCCAGGCCACCGCAGTGGAATGTGAGCACTTAACTGCTTGCGCCACCAGGCCAGCCCCTATAATATCATTTTTTCTCACAAATAGGTAAAAATCATATGCATAGTTTATGAGGACATGTGCACAGCCAAGGTTATTTCTTTGTCTTTTTCTCTTGTCTCCTATTAGCCTTTATCATTTCGATCTTTTCTCCTAGGTAAGAGCTTTTCTAATCCTCCAAGACTCACCTACTTTTCAAAAGCTCTTCCATTATCTTAAAAGATTTTTAGATTGCGTGAAGCCTTTAAACAACATGATCACGAAACACAATCCCGTTGGAAGAATAAGTGATAAAAGATGATAGTCTACTCCCTATTCTCTCACCCAGATTCATGTACAACTAAGTGGTTTTGGCCAGAACACACATGTGACTTTCTTTTAATGATATTTCAATTTGGATAGTCAATTTTAGGTTAAAAATTTCCCAGTCATTAGAGGAAATATTTGGATGATGAGAGTTTAGGTATCAAGAGATACATTCACAATACAGACAGTTAAAGAGAAAAGAATGACTACAGGGAAGCAAATAATAATGAGGATCAAGCAGGAGAAAAAATAAAAATAAAAATCAACAAGAAAAGAAATGCATAGACAAGGAAGAGGGAGGTCCTTTGGAAAGCAAATCAGTGTTGAATGATATCTTAAAGGTCAGTATATCACACTTCCTCAATTAATGGATTAATAAAATGAGGCTCAGAGGTATAAAATGACTTGCTTAAAGACACCAAGGACAGTTATCTTAGAATTTATTCTGATATAAAATCTAGGATTTTTTTTCTAGTATATCAATAAAGTTTCTCCTTGTTTTGTTTTGAATTCAGTAAGTATTTATTTATGGTGTGTAAAGCACTGACCTCAAGCCTGGAGATTTAACAGTGAACAAGACCAACCTAGTCCCTGGACTGATGAAACTTAAATTTAGTCAAGGGGTCAAATGCTGTACAAAAGATACAGAATTAATTTAAACAATTATGATAAACACCATAAAGAAGCAGTATAGGGTGCTGTGAAAGCAGATAATAAGAGCAATGGACTTAGTCTGGGACATTATTGCAGTTGGGAGGATAAGTTGGTGGTGGAGAGGAATTTAAGTATTAGCATTTCAGGCACATAAAATCATATGCCCAAAAGCCCTTGAGGAAGAAAGTGGTTCTGCTCTTCCAACAATCTGAAAAGAAGGCCACTACGACTGATGCATATGGAGCAAGGAGGTAAATGCAGAGTTAGGAGGCTGGTGAAATAGTCTGGGCCAAGATCATGCAGAGACCTATAAACCAGGTTAAAGATATACGTCTTGATCCTAGAAAGAAAAGGAAGCCCCTGAAGGGTTTCAAACAGAAGAGTGGCACAACCAATTGGCATTTTTGTCAAGAGGTGAATGTGGGTTTCATTGATTGAAATTAGGAATTCTGGAAGAAGACTCGGTTTGCGAGATAAAATGATGAATCTAGTTTGAGTCATATCCAGTAAAAAAAAAAATCAAGTCAAAAGCTAGATCTATCTACCTAGGTTCAAAACCTCCAACCCTGGCCTACAGAAGAACCAGGATTGGCTTCAAGAGGTCCACAAATGCTTTATTCAAATTTCATCTCAAAAAATATACGGCGGGAGTAAGTTCAGCATCATGGGGGAGTGAGCTTTCCTCCCAGACTCTCCTCCCCTAAGATACAACAAAAAGGACATTCATATACCTACAGAGGACATTCACGAAACACAGAAGACATCTGAGAGAACCACACAGCCATACATCTGAAGTTGGAGGTGCTGGAACCCCGGGAGGAAGTGAAAGGAGATAGGGAGAACTCCTGTCCTACCCAAATGACAAGCAACCATGGGACCAGGTGCACTTGGCCCTCAAAGAGAGAGGGGGGAGGGGCAGCCCTCAGCAGGAAAACTGTCGCAATCCAAGTTCCCTAACAGCCTGAGAGCAACTCCCATATGGAAGCACTAAGCTGTTACGGGGCTGCCTTCATCAAGCTAGCACCCCAGGAGAGCAGACATGGAAGCGCGAGAAGCCCCCGGGACCAGGGAGGCGAAAGAAAGAGTACCCCCCGCCTGCACAGTGTCCCAGCACAACTGGTTGGCCAGAGTGCCCACGGATTGCAGCAGGCCAAGAATACACAGCTGTTGACCCCCAACTAGTGGCAGCAGATAGAAGCTACAACCAGATATTTTCAGAATGAGGAAAAATAAGCCCACACCCTCAAGCAGTATGCAAAAATACATTAAATCTCCCGACAATAAGGAAAATGAGAAGCAACCAGAAATCAGTCCTGAAGGCACAGAAATTTGTAACTTAAACAACAGAGAATTCAAAATAGCTATCATCAAAAAGCTCAGAAAACACAGACAAGAAGAAAGAAAACACAGAAAAACAATTCAATGAAATGAGGAACTTCTTCACAAAAGAGACTGAAACTATAAAGAAAAAACAATCAGAAATTTGGGAGATGAAAAACACAATGGAAGAGATAAAGAAAAATATGGAATCTTTAAAGATGAGAGCTGACAATATGGAGGAAACGATTAGCAAATTGAGGATAGGAATGCAGGAATGCTCCAGATGGAGGAGGAGAGAGAACTAAGACTAAAAAGAAATGAAGAAATTCTCTGAGAAATATCTGACTCAATTAGGAAATGCAACCTAAGGATTACAGGTATTCCAGAGGGAGAAGGGAGAGAAAAAGGAGTAGAGAGCTTATCCAAAGAAATAATAGCTGACAACTTCCCAAACCTGGGGAAGGAGCTGGAAATACAAGTGAATGAAGACAATGGATTGCCTAAATATATCAACATGAAAAGACCCCCTCCAAGGCATATAATAGTAAAGCTGGCAAAACTCAATGATAAAGAAAAAATAGTATGGGCAGCAAGACATAAAAGATAATGTACAAAGGAATTCCTATTAGGCTCTCAGCCAATTTCTTGGCAGAAACTTTAGAGTCTAGGAGAGAGTAGAATGATATATTCAAAATTCTGAAAGACCAAAACCTTCAGACAGGAATATGATATCCAGCGAAAATATCCTTGAGATATGCTGGAGAAATAGTAACTATACCAGATAAACAAAAGCTAAGGGAGTTCACTGCCACAAGACCCCTACTACAAGAAATGCTCAAGAAGGCCCTCATGCCTGAAATTAAAAAAGAAGAGAGAAAGGGGATACAAAGCTTTGAACAAGGAGAAAAACAGGTAGGCAAAATCAGAAAAATTGCAGCTCTCTATCAGAATACGTTAGCAAACAATTATAACATCAAAGATTAAGGGAAGAAAACCCAAAAATAAATATAACCTCATCACTTTAAACACAAACTCACAACACAAGATGGAATAACTTGTGAATAAGTTGTGACAACAATAACTTAGAAAGGGAAAAGAAAAGGATGGAATTGACTTAGTCTAAGGAAATAAGAGGCCATCAGAAAATGGACTATCTCAACTACAAGATTTTTTATACAAACCTCATGGTAACTACTAAACAAATAATCAGAACAGAGACACATGTAATAAGTAAAGAGAAAACTAAGAAAATCATCATACAGAACTACCAACTGAATTGGTAGTCTGAAAGACACCGGACGAGAAACAAAGGAAATGCAAAAGAACTGGAAAATGAGCAATAAAATAGCAACATTAAGCCCTCATATATCAATAACCACTCTAAATGTAAATGGATTGAATTCTCTAATCAAAAGACACAGAGTGGCCGGATGAATTAAAAAGCAAGACCCAACAACAATATGCTGCCTCCAGGAAACACATCTCAGCTCTAAAGACAAACACAGGCTGAGTGAAAGGATAGAAGACGATACTCCAAGCTAATGGCAAAAAAAAGAAAGGTGTTCGCATACTTATATCAGACAAAGTAGACTTCAAGATAAAACAGTTAATGAGAGACAAAGAGGGGCAATATATCATGATAAAAGGGACACTCCACCAAGAAGACATATCAATTATAAATATACATGCACCCAACACAGGAGCACCGAAGTACATAAAGCAACTATTAACAAACCTAAAAGGAGACAGTAACAACAGTACAATAATAGTAGGAGATCTTAACACTCCACATACATCAATGGATAGATCATCCAAACAAAAAGTCAATAAGGACATAGTGGACTTAAACGAAAAACTAGACAAGATAGACTTAATAGACATATACAGGAGACAAAACTAGCAGACTACACATTCTTCTCAAGTGCACATGGAAAATTCTCAAGGATAGACCACATGTTGGGAAACAAGGCAAGCCTCTATAAATTTAAGAAGATTGAAATCATAACAAGCATCTTTTCCAACCATAATTTTATGAAACTGGAAAACAATTACAAAAAAAAAAACTGGGAAAGTGATAAAGATCTGGAGACTAAAGAACATGCTACTCAACCACCAATGGATCATTGAAGAAATTAAAGGAGAAGTCAAAAAATATCTGGAGACAAACGAAAATGAAAATACACCATACCAACTCATGTTGGATACAGCTAAAGCAGTTCTGAGAGGGAAACTCATAGCAATACAGGCCCATCTTAACAAACAAGAAAAATCCTAAATAATGAAGTTAAACTAAAACGAACTGAATTAGAAAAATGGAACACACAAAGCCCAAAGTCAGCAGGAGGGAAATAATAAAGATTAGAGCAGAAATAAATGAAATTGAAACCAAAAACACAATAGAAAAGATGAATGAAACAAAGAGCTGGTTCTTTGAGAAGATAAACAAAATTGACAAACCTTTAGCCAGACTCACTAAGACAAAAAGAGAGAAGGCTCAAATAAATAAAATGAGAAATGAAAGAGGAGAAATTACAATGGATACCACAGAAATACAAAGGATTAGAAGAAAATACCATGAAAAACTATATGACAACAAATTGGACAATCTAGAAGAAATGGGTAAATTCTTAGACTCATACAACCTCCCAAAACTGAATGAAGAAGAAATAGAGAATCTGAATAGACCAATCACAAGTAAAGAGATTGAAACAGTAATCAAAAACCTCCCAAAAAACAAAACTCCAGGACCAGATGACTTCTCTGGAGAATTTTACCAAACATTCAAAGTGTTTGGTACCTATCCTGCTCAAACTATTCCAAAAAATAGAGGAAGAGGGAACACATCCTAACACATTCTACGAGGCCAACATCACCCTAGATACCAGAGCCAGAAAAAGACAACACACAAAGAAGGAAAACTACAAGCCAATATCGTGGATGAACATAGATGCAAAAACCCTCAACAAAATATTGGCAAACTGAATACAGCAATATTAAAAAGATCATACACCATGATCAAGTGGGATTTATACCAGGGACACAGGGATGGTTCAACATCCGCAAATCAATCAATGTGATACACCAGATTAATGAAACGAGGAATAAAAACCAGATGATCATCTCAATAGATGTAGAGAAGGCATTTGACAAGATCCAACATCCACTTATGATAAAAACTCTCAACAAAATGGGTATAGAAGGAAAGTACCTTAACATAATAAAGGCCATATATGACAAACCCACAACCAACATCATACTCAATGGGGAAAAACTGAAAGCCATCCCTCTGAGAAGACGACAAGTGTGACCAGTCTCGCCACTCTTATTCAACATAGTACTGGAAGTTTTGGCCAGAGCAATTAAGCAAGACAAAGGAATAAAAGGAATCCAAATAGGCAACGAATAAGTGAAACTCTTGCTGTTTGAAGATGACATGATCTTATATATAGAAAACCCTGAAGAATCCACTGGAAAACTATTAGCAATAATCAACAACTACAGCAAAGTTGCAGGGTACAAAATCAACTTACAAAAATCAGTTGCATTTCTATACTCTAATAATGAACTAACAGAAAGAGAACTCAAGAAGACAATCTCACTTACAATTGCAACAAAAAGAATAAACTATCTAAGAATATATTTAACCAAGGAGGTGAAAGACATATACAATGAAAACTATAAGATATTATTGAAAGAAATCAATGATGACATAAAGAAATAGAAAGACATCCCATGCACATGGGTTGGAAAAAAAACATAGTTCAAATGTGGATACTATGTAAAGCAATCTACAGATCAATGCAGTCCCAATCAGAATCTCAATGACATTCTTCATGGAAATAGAACAGAATACTAAAATTCGTATGGGGCAACAAAAGACCCTGAAAAGCCAAAGCAATCCTGAGGAAAAAGAATAAAGCAGGAGGCATCACAATCCCTAATTCTAAAATATACTACAAAGCTATAGTAATCAAAACAGCATAGTATTGGTAGAAAAACAGACACACAGATCAATGGAACACAAATGAAAGCCCAGAAATAAAACCACACATCCACGGACAGCTAATCTTCAGCAAAGGAGCCAAGAACATACAATGGAGAAAGGAAAGTCTTTTCAATAAATGGTGCTGGGAAAACTGGACAGCCACATGCAAAAGAATGAAAGTAGACCATCTTCTTTCACCATACACAAAAATTAACTCAAAATAACTTAAAGTTTAAGACCTGAAACTATAAAACTCCTGGAAGAAAATATAGGCAGTATACTCTTTGACATTGGTCATAGAGGGATCTTCACGAATTCCATGCCTACATGGACAAGGGAAACAAAAGAAAAAATAAACAAGTGGAACATCATCAGACTAAAGAGATTCTGCAAGGCAAATGAAACCAGAATCAAAATAAAAAGACAACCTACCAGCTGGGACAAAATATTTGCAAAGCATATATCTCATAAGGGGTTAATCTTCATAATATACAAAGCACTCACACAACTGAACAACAAGAAAACAAACAACCCATTCAAAAAATAGGCGTAGGATATGAACAGACATTTTTCCAAGGAAGATATATAGATGGCCAATAGGCACGTGAAAAGATGTTCAACATCACTAATCACCACGGAAATGCAAATCAAAACAACACTAAGATATCCCCTCACGCCCGTTAGAATGGCTATAATCACCAAGACCAAAAATAACAAATGTTGAAGAGGATGTGGAGAAACAGGAACCCTCATACACAGCTGGTGGGAATGCAAACTGGTGGAGTCTCTATGGAAAATGGTATGGAGATTCCTCAAAAAATAAAAAATAGAAATACCCTATGATCCAGCTATCCCACTACTGGGAATCTATCCAACGAACTTGAAATCAACAATCCAAAAAGGCTTATGCACCCCTATGTTCATTGCACCATTATTCACTATAGCCAAGAAGTGGAAGCAACCCAAGTGTCCCTCGACTGATGATTGGATCAAGAAGATGTGGTATATATACACAATAGAATATTACTCAGCCATAAAACAAAAGACAATATCGTCCCATTTGCAACAACAGGGATGGAACTGGAGGGTATTATGTTAAGCGAAATGAGCCAGATAGGGAAAGACAAACACTGCATGATTTCACTCATATCTGGGAAATAAACTAACAGATGGACAGAGAGAACAGTTTGGTGGTTACCAGTGGGGAAGAGGGCTGGGGAGTGGGCACAAGGGGTAAAGGAACGCATTTATATGCACAATAATGTGCAACTAGAAGTTCACACTGTTATAAACTATTATGACATCCATAAAAGAAAAAATATATATGGTAGCTACTAGGTTAAAATGGCAGATTGAACATATATAATTTTACTCCTTCTCAAAATTCCACTAAAACTACAGTAAAGATAAATTTATATTTACACGTAAAGATGGAGACAAAACCCCAGAAGGATAGAGAAAAAAATAAATGAAATTTTAGAAGCTAGAAAGAATATGTTCAAGTGGTAACTGACTTACCAGGTCTGAGAAAATTTAATCCTAGGCTAATAGTGAGGAAAGCTAAGAACCAATGCAATTAATACCAGAGAATCCTCAAAGAATTCAGGGATAGGCCAGCACTAAGTATCTCTTGATGGGAGGAGGGGTGGTCTAAAATAAAAATTGATTTAAGAATTAGTCAGAGACCCAAGATACTTTCTCCAAATTATTCTAGACATAATTGTCCCTCCCCAACCCAGGAAAAGAATGGAGTTTTGCCTTCTTGGAAGAGTAAAATAAAGCGTTGACTAAAAGATGATGTCACAGTTGAGAAAAGCATGCTGAAAACATATAAGGAATGCTAATAAGTGCTTCCCCAAAGTTCTCTTCATCCCCCATTTGACTCTCAGAACTGGCAGAAAGACTTTTACTCTCCAGGCAGGCAATCAGAAGAATATTCTTTGCGTATCACATCAGCTCAAGAGAAAAGAACCAAAGACGTTAACAAAAGGAGTTCTCCCACCAAAAAGCCCATCCAGATCACCTTACAGTAAAGCTTTCAGTGGACAAGCCCCACTCTCACACTCAGATCTTCCAGGCAACGTTCTTCCATTCTCAACACAGAGCAGACAAACAAGGATTACCAGAGATTAGAGGAAAGCCTCTAGCATGAGAAAACAGATAAAAACAAACAGAAAACAGCAGTTTGAAGGAGACAAAAATGATATAGGGAGGAAAAAACCAAACGACCAACCATCATTACCCTCAAAGAGCTATAAGAAGAAATGGCATCCATGAAACAAAACCAGGACGATTATTATAAAAAGCAACATTCATAGAACTAAAAAGAGCTTTTGTATACTAAAAATATAATAGCAGAAATGACAACAAAACTCAGTAGTATGATTAGAAGATAAAGTTTCGAAAATATCCCCAAAAGTAGAACAAAAAGACAAAGAGATGGAAAAGAAAAAAGAAGAAAATTGAGAAACCAATCCAGGAGGTTCAACATAAAAATAATGGAAGAGACAATAGAAATAAGGAAATCATTAGTGAAATTTCTCAGTCCTAAAGGATATGAGTTTCCAGATTGAAATCCACTGAGAACCCAGAAAAATCAACAAAAACAGCTGCCCACCAAAACACATCACCAAGAAAAAACAGTTTACATGCAAAATCTCAGAAATAAGAATGGATCCATACTTCTCAAACGCAACACAGGAATTAAGAAGACAATGGAGTTGGGGCTGGCCCGGTGGCGCAAGCGGTTAAGTGCGCGCACTCCGCTGCAGCCGCCCGGGGCTTGCCAGTTAGGATCCCGGGCACGCACCAACACACCGCTTGGCAACCCATGCTGTGGCGGCGTCCCATATAAAACAGAGGAAGATGGGCATGGATGTTAGCCCGGGGCCAGTCTTCCTCAGCAAAAAGAGGAGGATTGGCAGATGTTAGCTCAAGGCCGATATTCCTCACACACACAGAAAAAAAGACAATGGAGCAATATCTTTAAAATTTCAAAAGAAAATTATTTCCAACCTAGATTATTCACTTAGCCAACCAACAACCAAGTGTGAAGATAGAATAAAGATGTCTTTACATATTCAAGGCCTCAAATTTTGCCTACCATGTTCTGCTTCACAGGAAGCTGCTGTATTATATCCTCCTTCAAAATAAGGGAGTGTCTCAGTCTGCTTGGGCTACCATAACAAATACCACAGACTGGGTGGCTTAAGAGTAATTTATTTTCCTACAGGACAGGAGGCTGGGAAGTCCAAGATCAAGGCACAGGTCCAGTTTGGTTCCTGGTGAGAGCTCTCTTCCTCTCTTGCAGATGGCTGCCTTCTTGCTGTGTCCTCAGATGATAGAGATAAAGAGATATCTCTTCCTCTTCTTATAAAGGCACCAGCACTACTGGATCAGAGTCCCACCCTTATTACCTCATTTAACCTCCTCAAAGGCCTTATCTCCAAGATACGGTTACACTGAGGGTAAGGGCTCTAACATAAAATAATTTTGGGGAAACACAAACATTTAACCCATAACAGGGAGCAAATAAAGAAAAAAGAAAGCATACAATATTTAAAAAACAAACAAAACAACAACAACAAAAACTACAGCAACAAGGAAAATAACAGGCACTCCAACAAAGGATAGAAGAAAAGGGTAACTCAAAATGATGATGAAGTGAAATAGGAGGTTGATAACTATGTACCAGATACAAGCAGTTCTGACTGGATTAGTGTGTCTAAAGAGACTGGCATGTTGAAGGCTGTCATACCATGCTTTTTGCTACCGTGCCATCTTTTAAAACTACTGGAGGATATGCCTGAATGAAATAAGAAGGTAAATAAAAAGGGAGGAAGACTTAAGATCTAAGAAACAAGGCTTTCAACCTAAAGAAAGGCAAAGGGAATTCTAAGGATGACAGCAAAAGAAACACCTAGGATGACAGCTATTCAGGAAACATTCCTAAATATAAGACTAGGGGGACTCCATAAGAGATGTTGACAAGAAAAAAGAAAACAAAATAAAGCTGGATCTAATAGATTATCTGACATCACTGACCTTGATTAAAAATGTACTGCAAGACTACAGGAAGGTATGGGAAGAATAAATAATAGATACAAAGAAAATTAACCAAATGAAAAAATAAGGCAAGTATTAACCTCACAAAAAAAGCAAAAAAATAGTAAGAAAGGAAATGTAATAACGATATTCAGCCATGCCCAGTGTAGGCATAATAATGTAAATATCAAATACGGATTTTAAAAAAATATATAACTATGGTGAGGAAGTGGGGATGATCGTGTATGACAGCTAAATCCTCATCCACTATAATAGAAAATCAATAAAAAGCTCTAAAATTGATGAATAAAAAAAGCAACAGTATATGCATATTATTTAGAATTAATAAGATGTGTAAATGCTAGAATAAAAAGCTAGAAGAGTCAAAAGTTTTTCCCTGAGAAAAAGGCAAAGAGGGGTGAGAAAAACCAATGTATTCTGTTAAGAAAAGGACAGAAAACCCAACGGAAAAATGGGCAAAAGACTTGAACAGCCACTTCATAAAAAAGAATATCCAAATGTCCACAAAACACATAAAAAGTTGCTGAACTTCATTAATCATCAGGGAAATGCAAATTCAAACCACAGTGTCATATTATTACATACCCACCAGAATGGCTGAAATGAAAAAGATACCATCATGCATTGCTTAACGATGGGGATACATTCTAAGAGATGCATCATTAGGCGATTTCATCATTGTGAGAACATCATAGAGTGTACTTACACAAACCTAGATGGTATAGCCTACTACACACCTAGGCTGTACGGTACTAATCTTATGGGACTACCATCATATATGCAGTACATCATTAACTGAAATGTCATTATGCAACACGTGACTGTACTAAATCAGTGTTGGTGAGGATGTGAAGCAACTGCAGATGAGAGTATGAATTGGTACAATCACTTTGGAAAACTGTTTGACAATATTTACTAAAACTGAACATATACATATCCAGCAATTCTCCTCCTAGATATATACATAACAGAAATGTGGACAAATATTCGCCAAAAGCTATGTACAAGAATGCACACAGCAGCACCTATTTATAATAGTCAAAACTAGAAACAATCCAAAAGGCCTACAAATAGTAGAATGGATAAATTGTGGTCATTCACAAAATGGAATATTATATACCAATGAGAATGAAAGAACTACATGTAACAACTTGTATGAAGCTTATAAATATAATATTCAGCATATAATATTCAGCAAAAGAAGTCAGATGTCAGAAGTCTGAAATCAGTCTATATAAAAGATGTATAATTTTGCTTACATAAAGTTCAAAAATAGGTAAAATTCATCAAAGATATTAAAGTCAGCAACACAGTTACTCTGGATGTGCGGTGATCGGGAAAGGGCATAAGGAGGACTTCTGGGATGCTAGTAACATTCTGTTTCTTCAGCCCGTAAGGTGCAAGTTACTTGGGGATGTAGCCTTTATGCAAATTCATCAAGCTATAAATCAAACTATAGGATTTTTGCAGTCTTCTCTGTGTACTTTATATTTCAATAAAAGTTATACATAAAAAAGATTCCAGTTCTACCACTTCTAAGTTGTGTGACCTTGGACAAATTACTCAACCTAATTGAACCTCAATTTATTCGTCTTCACCATAGGGATGACAGAGTACCTGCTCTCTTAGAGATTTTTGTGAGGTTCAAATGAAATAACACACATAAAGCGCTTAACAATGTGCCTTACACATACTCAGCACACAATAAAGGTTTGTTTGCTATTATTACTAAAATTTGGGCATTGAAAAGGAGGGGGAAATCACTATATAGTCCCATTTTGAACAAATTTGACTTATATGAAACATGAATTTAGCTGTGTAGTGAGATGACTAGATTCAAACCTGCCATTTACAATTTCCATGATTTTGGGCAAATGATTTAACCTCTCTGAAATTACATTTTCTCGATCATAAAAGGGAATAAGATCATGGTGTGTGTGTGTGTGTGTGTTTAGAGAGAATTCTGAAAACAGATTAAAAGTGGAACAGAGTTCAAAACAAGAGTGTTTGAAACTATTTAAGTCTATATTTTCATGTGTGCATTTATGTATGTGTGAATGCATGAGTTATTTAAAAATACGAAGGCAAGTGGTGGAAAAACCTGTAAAGGAGTTAAAGGTGGATGCCTCTATGGAACAGAAACTGGCTGAGGCAATCAGTAGGGAAGCTAACTGCTCTTTTTCATTTCAATCCTTGTAGTACACACTTGTAACTATGTACATCTATCACTTTAACATAAGATTAAATTTTCAAATAACATTATTCACTTTAAACATACAAAGCGAGGTCCTCCCAAAATAGAAAATGGTTAAAGGGAAACTCCAAACTAAGTTGATCAATATCAAGCTTATGGACAAAAAAGAAAACAGAGTTTAAAACACTTCAATACATCTATAATTCAACTTCTCTATCATGGTACAGAGTGTGGGTGGCATAGAAATGCTAACTTTAAGTGAGTCCACAGATGCTTAACTTCCTCTATTATTAGTTAGAGAACCACCTGCTACTAGGGAACCACCTATTTTTAACTAGTTCAAGTCTACTTAAAGACCCCAGGAACCAGAAAAGAAATGCTGGTTGTAAGACTTTTTATTTCTCTTTTTTGGAATATCTAAGTAGCATTTGGAACATGAGGTTGAAACATACCTCTCAAATGACTCTCTAAGGTTTTAATTTCCTCCATACGATAAGTAATACAGCACTTGAATATACAGGAAGGTGATACTAACTCACAGTGCCCCAGCACATACTGACTTCTCCTAAGGTTCTTATATAGAGCTGCTTAACATAATATTGATTTTCAGCACATATGAGTTGTTTACGAAGATCTTTGAGGCTAACAAAGCATAAAAATTTGGCAGAGTGAGGCTCAGAGTCATGGCATGACCCATGTCCCCAACCTAGGTTATTTAACTGAGTTAACACACTAGAAAGAGCTGAGAACCATTTCTCAATTTCTGGCACATGAAAATATTAGCTATTAGCTCTCATTATTATCATTGTTATTGAGAGGCATCATGGTCAAGTGGTTAAGGGCACAGACTCTGGAGTCAGACTGCTTAGAAAGGAATCCCCACTCTATCGCTTACCAGCTGTGAGACTCTAATCAAGATATTTAACCTTGGCCCGGCCCCGTGGCTTAGCAGTTAAGTGCGCGCGCATGCGCGCGCTCGGCTGCTGGCGCCCCAGGTTCGGATCCCGGGTGCGCAGTGACGCACCGCTTCTCCGGCCATGCTGAGGCCGCGTCCCACATACAGCAACTAGAAGGCTGTGCAACTATGACATACAACTATCTACTGGGGCTTTGGGGGGAAAAATAAATAAATAAATATTAAAAAAAAAAGATATTTAACCTCTTGGTGCCTCAATTTCCTCATTAAAATGGGAACAATATGGTTTCTACCTCACAGGGATGTGGTGAAGATTAAGTGAGAATGTAAAGCATTTAGAACAGTGCCTGGCATATTGTAAACCTTCAATAAATGTTAGTTCTTACTATTCTTTTTACTTCACACATCTGAAATAACAAATTGGTTTCTCATTCCAATTCAAAACTACTGATGCTAAAAATATTGTGATAAAATGTCAGGGGAAAAACTGATTTAAATTGTAAATGATCTTCAGAATTATATGATATATGTAAATAAAATTTTCCCTGGAAATATTCTGGAAAAATAACCAAACTACACAGGTTTGTTCTAACATAAGGAAACTTCCATCTGATACCAATGGACAGGTTCTGGTACACCACGGTGCCATGAATCTACATATCACTCTTGATGCAAACCTTACAAAGGAAAAGCCGGTAAACCTATAGCCTTTTGGCCACAGAAACAATTGTAAGCAGAAGTGAATATAAGGACAGGAACACATTGTTTTATTTAGGCTGGTTTGGTACATCATTTAGGTCAGTCTATCAAATACCTCTCAGATTAGGAAAAAAGAAAAGAAAAGAAAGAAAGAGAGAAGAGGAGGAAAAAAGAAAAGAATCTTTTTAATGGCACTGTTTTAATCTAACCAATTAGTTCAAATACCCTCAGCTCTATAAGCCTCTTACCACTGCACAGCTGATGGCTAAACTTGAGAACAATTAATCCTCATCTGTTTCTCTACAAGTTTCAAGTAATACAAAAATGTACATATACTTCTCAAATTCAATCACAAGAATGTAAAACAATGAGGAATTTGGTGGGTGATATTTTCTCGCTTTTTTAAAAAAGTTGAATCTAAACTAAAAAGATTAAGGAATGACTAGTAAGGTTGTTACTTCTTCGTAAAGCCTGAGAGAAAATTCACACACACACACACACACATAATTAAGCCTCAATTCCTATGGGTATTCAGGTGCTTTTCCAAAACTATCTCAACTCCTCTGTAGGTCCACAAACAAGAGATCCATTGTGTGGATCTGTAAATTGTATGACATCATTGAAACACAAGCATCAACTGGTATCACAAACAGTTTGTGTTTCCAAGGATACCAGGAACTTTAAATACCCTGCAGTTATACAAAGCCCAGGAGCATGACCTTCCTAACAATACCGGGAGCCTGCCCACTTTCTCTCTTTTTAGTCACTGTTTCCAACAGAGAAAAGACACTGATTCTGCCCCAATAATTCCTCCAAATAATATACTCAGGAACATTCCTCAATCATTCAATTATTCATTTTTATATTCTTCACATAATGACAGCAAAAAAGAGGATTAAGAATTTACATAGCCCTATGAATAGAAAGACTCTCAAAAGGCCAGCCTGGAGTCCTTTAGCAAAACTTCACATTATAGATTTTTAAAATGCAATGCACATAAACACTTCTGATTAATCCCTACGGTAATGTTCCTCTGTGTTAAGGAGTACACTTCTAGTAACAGAGAAAAATAAATTCTTCCTTGTGTGCCTTTCCTGGGAAAGTTATTTTTCTTTACTTACTATTAGCCTTGAACTCACATATGAATTTAGTATGTAAACGTGTTTATTCTAGCTACAGTAACTACTGCAGCACAGAAACACAGGCTCAGTATGAGGTGATTATGATTAAATTATTGTTAAAGTCAAACAAGTTTATAATCCTTTATAAAGATCTCTTTAAAAAGGTGGTACTTAGGGCTATATTGTTATGAAAGGTCTATAGCTAAGCTCATCTCTAATATCTATCTACCCAGTGTTAGACCAAAATATTTACATTATCTTTACATCAACATTATTCATGGAATGTTTTCAACTAATTATGTGTGCCATTGAGATTTTGGACCATTCCAGAGTTCTTATTTTTCTATTTAGGAGATAAATATTTTAAGCAAGCGTTTCTTAAAATGCAGGCTGGAAACTGACAAGGAAAATTGGGAGAACTCAGAGACCGCAATTAGAGAGTTCCCAAGAACTGTGTGACGATGATGGCAGCAGCAGGAAGCTCTGAGCTATAAGACTGGAATACCACACCTTGTGGTGTTTCTCTTATCTCACCGCACATTCAGACTGTTACAATGCCAAGATTACAGGGCAAAGAGAGTTTCTATTTAGCCATTTTTGTATATATTTTTAAATAACCTCATTTATTACAAACTCCTTTGGGTGAAGGTTATAATAGATGCTTATTTATTTTAATTCAAGTTACTAAGTATTGAGTATATTTTTGGGAGCTTATACATTGTTTGGTCCTTTTGAAGATATATATTACATTGTTCTAATCCTTAGAAAAGTCAGAATCTCAGTGAAGAAAAAAATTACAAGTGCCTTATTTAACCGTTCTTAAAATGTTTTTTAATAAACAATAAAGAATTGAATGGTATGTATAAAGGGTCAATAACAAGACTTAAAATATAGGAGAGAAATAAAATCAAGATTTTTTTTTTTTTACTTTAGAAAGGCACTGTGGGCTTTACATAAGCCCCTTAGAGCCTCCAAAAGTAACAAATATTGCCTTGTCATCAGTGTCCATATGACAACTAATGAGGAAGGGAGACAAAAGGTATCTATTAAGTTTAGTGAGGCACTAGTACAATTTTGAAGCAAAAGAAAGTGTAAAATACAATTCTCAATGGCAGTAATGAGAACAAAGAATCAGATCACAGGTTCCGTGCCTTCCGATTCACTGTTAAGTTGAATTTTACGAGGGTGTGTATTTTTATCAAGCCAACATTGATAGGCAGGTACATTTCTTTATCCAATAGACCACAATCATAAGATGTAATTAAACATATGTTGCTTATAATAAATCACACTTAATGTTGTCAAGACAGGCATCTACTAAAAGTAATTAAGTGAAAGCACCTCATCTTTTTGTAAAAGTACATAATTTCATTGATTAAAAACCAGTTTCACTATTAATGACAGTGCTTTCAAAGTGTCAAATCTAGTGAAGAGAAAATAAAGCATAAGTGGATGAAGAAAAAATTAAGTTTGGAGCAACTAGGAAGCTACTCAATAACTCCTACAATTTCATAGTTTCCATTATACAGAGTAGAGACAAGGAAGAGTGGGAAAAAATGGCTGGGACCTTGATATAGCAGGGCAAATGGAAGAAGCAATGTGCACTGAAGCACAGGCAAAGAAGGAAATGGCAGCATATTACTTCAAGAGGTTAGGCAAATTGAATCCTTCTCTAGCACTGCAGACCAAGGACCAAACTATCTGTTTTCATAACTGTGCCAAGAACAATCACATGAAAATTATCTGGATCAAGAGAGTGAAGCAGGGCCGGCCCTGTGGCTTGGTGGTTAAGTGCGCGCGCTGCGATGCTGGCGGCCCGGGTTCGGATCCCGGGTGCGCATCGAGGCACCACTTCTCCGTTCATCCTGAGGCCGAGTCCCACATACAGCAACTAGAAGGATGTGCAGCTACGACAAACAACTATCCACTGGAGCTTTGGGGGGGAAAAAATAAAATAAATAAAATCTTTTAAAAAAAAAAAAAAAAAAAAAGAGAGTGAAGCATATGAACCTACCCAATTTCTAGTGTTTTACTATATAAACTCTCAGTCCTACAGTAACTTAGATCAACAAAATGACATACATATTAAATTTATTGATGATACAGAACTGAGTGCAATGGTACATATGATAGACACTCAGGATCCAAAATGATCATGACAATTGAAAAAATGTGCCAAATTTAATAAGCTATAATTTATTGGGAATATATTGTTTGCATTGTCTAATGTCCTTTATCAGTCTTTGAGAATGGTTTTTAACATAGTATTGTACCATATAAAGGTACCAAAATTTGTTGAATGAATTCCCTGATGTTGAAAATATAGGTTGGTTCCAATCTTTCAATTTTGTAAATAATTTTGCAACAAATATCCTACCCAAAGTTTGTATGTATCCCTAATTGTTTCTTAGAATAAATTGCAAGAAATGTAATTACTGAGTCAAAAGTTTACATTTTTTAAGACTCTCATACACGTTTTGCCAAACAATCCTTCAGAAAAGTGTATGTACAAATTTATATTCCCCAATGCCGAAGGTTAAGATGTTCATTCTGACAGATGTTAAAGGACAAAGCATGTTATTTAAATCTAGCAATTTTAAAGGTTAAATAAATGTATGTCCTTAAACATGTATTGAGTACTGCCATAAGCAAATCATTGTGCTAGACATTAGGAAGAAAAAATGCCAAGTCTATTGTGAGACAGACATGTAATCAGATATTAGCAATACAATGCAATACACACAAAAAAAGAACAAGAATTAAGTGCTGTGGGAGGCAGAAGAGGGTATAATTAATAAATTTAACAGTTACAGGTATCCAGAGATGGAACAGAAGATGGTATACCCTGTCAGTGGTTAAGGACAGGGAGGACAACAATTTGACTATAAACTTCTTGTAAATGATGGTATGACTACTAGGAAACTACGTCCAAAGTATACAAGATGCCTTTTTATGTGTTCATTTGTTGGTAAACTGCAAAAGTCCGCTAAAGTAAAGAATTTTTAAAAAGTTCTATTTGGATACCTTAAACAGTATGTTTTTAAATCACACATATAAATGCAAATCCGTTGGCCAATCTTTTCATGTAGAGCCAAGCCTTCTTTTAGAATGTGAGTCTGTTGATTCATAGTTCTGCATGGTATTTTTGCATAAACCACACCCATTATATACCAACTATAATTCCTAGTTATTTTATTTTTCTTTATTTAATGAAAACTTAAAGATAGTGATGAGATAACCGGAGCACAGAGTTCTCCCAGATTTTTTCCCCTATTTTTTTATAGTTGATTCACCAGATTACGAGCAATTATTCATAAGCAACTTCTCTTAATTGAGCCTTTCCAAAATATTAAAATTTAACTTAATGGAAACTTTTTACATTCACTTTCATCAATTTATAAAACATTACAATTTCACGCAATCACAACAAGAACAAACTGGCAGTTTTGGGAACAAACATCACTGATTCTTGGTAAGGTTTCAACTTCACTGAATGGTACAGAAGTGAGTGGGCATGTTGGAGATCAGCCCTGCAGCCCCAGTGTACCCTGAGTGACAGTCAGAAGGTTTCACAGAAAGAACAGGGAGTTTTGGGGAATCAATCATATCAGTTAGTCCAGCAAGTCTTTCATAAAATACTCTAGATATTTTAGTGAAGTTACTTATTTAGGATATAGAAAGATGTTGAGTTATGGAAATAAAACACTGCAAAATAATTTTACTTGTAAGGTAACTTGTTTTTTTCTTCTTTGGAGGACTCTAAAAAAGGCTTATGTGTGAATCACTCATCTAAGTGATTTTAAAAGCTGATGGCAAAAGTCATAGTGTTAAACATAATGAAAATTTACAATAAATTATTGAGATAATATCATAATTCTAATCACCTTAATAAAAAATAAGACCAAAAAAAAGGATCCTAAAATCATAAAATCTACCATTACATTTCTCCCTTCCCTAAAACTAAAAAACAAAATTTGCAAACGTCTCTATTAAACCCATTTTCTAAAGAACAATGGTCTTTTATACGTCTTTCTTTGGCTATCATATCATCTTTCATATTTAGGTTTAAATTTCTACCTGGCAAATAATGTTTTTCATGTCACTCTTTGACACAATTTGATTTACACTAAGCAGAAGTCTTAATGAGAACTCTAAAAATGTTAACAAAAGTTAAGACTGTAGAGGAAGATAAAAATAAAAACATATACCCAGAAGATAAAAGACACCAAACTTTCTTGGATCTCCAAGTGTGCTAAAACAACTATTATCAAATTTATTTTAAAAATTGACATCTATTATGAAGGCAAAACAAACCTCACATTTCAGAAAATTCGTTAAGATCTCTAAGTCTAAAATAGAAAATTTTTTTTCAGTAACTCAAACTGCTAAGGCTGTTTGTGGCTGTACTCTATACTCTGAAGTCTAAAAAGCAATATAATGGTTATAAAACAAACAATATCTGTGACATCAAAATGTGTAGTTTATCTGAGAAGACAGACATTTCTTTTATAACAGCTTTATTGAAATATAATTCACAAAGAATAGAATCCATCCATTTAAAGTATACAATTCAATGGTTTGTAGTATATTCATAGATCTGTGCAACTACCACCTTCTCTGTTGATTTTAGAAGATTTTTCATCAGCTCAAAAAGAACTTTCATTATACTTTAGGTAACACCCTCAATTTAATCCCCCCCTAAGAAACCACTAATCTACTTCTGTCTCCATAGATTTCTCTAGTCTAGATATTTCATATGAATGGAATCATATAATAAATGGGCATTCATTCTGCATAACTTTTTAGAGAGTCATCCAAAGCAGTACACCATTGTACGGATATACCACATTAGGTTATCGATTAAAACAGATTTGAGTTGTTTCCGCCCTTTGGCTCTAATGAATAATGCTGCTATAAACATTCATGTACAAGTTTTTATGTGGACATATGTTTTCATTTATCTTGGGTAGTTACCTACAAGTACAACTGCTGAGTCATATGGTTATTCTATGTTTAATTGTTTGAGGAACTGCCAGGTCATTTTCCAAAGCAGCTGTACCATCTTACATTCCTACCAGCAGTGTATGAGGGCTCCAATTTCTCTACATGCTCATCAATATTTGTTATTATACAACTTTTTGACTCTAGCCATCCTAACGTGTACAAAGTGGTATCTCAAGGTAGGTTTTTTCCTATTTTAATGAGGTATAATTGACAAATAAAATTAAAGTGTACAACATGATGATGTGATATAGTATACAGGGTGAAGAAATTCCATCAAGTTAATTAACACATTCATCATCTCACATATTTACTATCCTTTTATGAGAACTCAAGTTCGACTCTTAGCAAATTTCAATTATACGATATAGTATTTTCAACCAGCATCACCATGTTATACATTAGATCCTCAGACCTTATTCATATTATAACTGAAAGTTTGTATACTTTTACCAACCTCTCTCTATTTCTCCCAACCCCGGGCCCCAGCAATCATAATTCTACTCTCTGTATGAGTTCAACTTTGTTGTTATTGTTGTTGCTGTTTTTATTACTTTCCACATATAAGTGATACCATGCAGTATTTGTCTTTCTCTGTATGGCTTATGTCACTTAGCATAATGCCCTGCAGGGTCACTCATGTTGTTGCAAATGGCAAGATTTCCTTATTTTTTTAAGCTGAAAAATATTCCATTATACATATATTTTCTTTACCATTTATCTGCAGACAGACTTTTAGGCTATTTCCATACCTTCACTATTGTGAATAATGCTGCAATGAACATGGGAGTACAGACATATCTTCAAGATAATGTATTGATTTCATTTGGATATGCACCCAGAAATGGGACTGCTAGATCATATGGCAGTTCTATTTTTTATTTCTTGCAGAACCTCTATACTGTTTTCCAAAGTGTATCTAACAGGTTACATTCCCATCAACAGTGTAAAAGGATTCCCTTTTATCCACATCCTTAGCAGCACTTTTTATCTTGTCTTTTTGATAACAGTCATCATAACAGGTGGGAGGTGATATCTCATTATGATTTTGATTGAATTCCCTGATTATTAGTCAGATTGAGCACCTTTTCACATACCTATTGGCCACTTGTATGTCTTCTTTGGAAAAATGTCCATTCAAATCCTTTGCCCAATTTTCAATTGGGTTATTTGTTTCTTTGCTATTGAGTTGTGTGAGTTCCTTGTATATATTGGATATTAATCCCTTATCAAATACATGGTTTGCAAATATTTTCTCCCATTCCATAGGATGCCTTTTCATTTTCTTGATGATTTTCTTTGATGAGCAGAAGCTTTGTAGTTTGATGTAGTCCCACTTGCTTATTTTTGAATTTGTTGCCTTTGTTTTTGGTATCACATCCAAAAAATCATTGTTAAGACCAATGTCAAGGAGCTTACCTATGTATTCTACTAAGAGTTTTAAACTTTCAAGTCTTATGTTCAACTCTTTAACCAATTTTGAGTTGATTTTCATGCACAGTGTAAGACTGGGGTTCAGTTTCACTCTTTCACATGTGGATATACAGTTTTCCCAGCACCATTCATTTAAGAGGCTGTCCTTTCCCATTCTATATTCTTGGCTCCTTTGTTGAAAATTAAATGACCATATATGCATGAGTTTATTCCTGGGTTCTCTATTCTGTTCCACTAATATATGTCTCTGTTTTTATGTCAATACCATACTGTTTTGATTACTATAGCTTTCTAGTATAGTTTGAAATCAGAAAGTGTGATGCCTCCAGCTTTGTTGTTCTTTCTCAAGTTTGCTTTGGCTATTTGGGGTCTTTTATTGTTCCATTTGAATTTTAGAATGATTTTTTCTATTTCTGTGAAAAACGCCATTGGAATTTTGATAAGGATTGCATTGAAATTGTAGGTCACTTTGGGTAGTAGGGACATTTTAATAACATTAATTCTTCCAATCCATGAACACAAAATATCTTTCAATTTATTGGTGTGTTCTTCAATTTCTAACATCAGTGTCTTATATTTTTCAGTGTCAGATCATTCCTCTCCTTGGTTAAATTTATTCGTATTTTATTTTTTTTAATGCTATTGTAAATTAGACTGTTTTCTTAATATCTCTTTTCAATAGTTCACATTTAGTGTATAGAAACGCAACTGATTTTTGTGTATTTATTTGCATCCTGAAACTTTACTGATTTCATTTATTAGTTCTGACAGTTTTCAGGATTTCCTATATATAAAATCACATCATCTGCAAACAAAGACAATTTCACTCTTTCTTCTCCAATTTGGATGCCTTTTATTTCTTTTTCATCCCAATTGCTCTGGCTAGGATTTCCAATACTACATTGAATAATGGTAACAAGAGTGGGCATTCTTGCCTTTTTCTTGATTTCAGAGGGAAAGCATTCAGCTTTTCAGCATTGAGTATGTTAGCTGTGGGCTTGTCACATACAGCCTTTATTATGTTGAGGCACAGTGCTTCTATACCTAAGTTGTTGAGAGCTTTTATCATGAAAGAATATTAAATTTTGTCAAATGCTTTTTCTGTATCTACTGAGAGGATCCTATGATTTTTCTCCTCCATTTTGTTAATGTGATGTACCACTTACATTGACTTGTGCATGTTGAACAATCCTTGCATGCCAGGAATAAATCCCACTTGATTGTGGTGTATGATTTTTTAATGTATTGCTGAATTTGTTTGCAGATATTTTGTTGAGGATTTTCACATCTATGTTCATCAGGGATACTGACCTGTACTTTTCTTTTCTTGTGGTGTACTGCTCTGGTTTTGGATCAAGACAATGCTGGCCTTGTTAAATGAGTTCCCTCCTCTTCTACCTCTTTGGAAAAGCTTAAGAACGATTGGTATTAATTCTTCTTGAAATGTTTGGTAGAATTCACCAGTGAAGACATCTGTTCCTGGACTTTTGTTGATTGGGAGGTTTTTGATCACTGATTCAATCTCCTTACCAGTAATCGGTCTGTTCAGATATTCTGTTTTTCCTGATTCAGTCTTGGTAGGTTCTATGTTTCTAGGAATTTATCTATTTCTTCTAGGTTATCCAATCTGTTAGCATATAATTACTCACAGTAGTCTCTTCTGATCCTTTCTATTTCTGTGGTATCACTTGTAATGTCTCCTCCTCTTTCATTTCCGATTTTATTTATTTGAGTCTTCTCTCTTTTTTCCTTAGTGAAGCTAAAGGTTTGCCAATTTTGATTATCTTTTTAAAAAAAAAAACAGCTTAGTTTCGTTAATCTTTTGTACTGTTTTTCTAGTCTCTATATAATTTATTTCTACCCTGGTCTTTGTTATTTCTTTCTTTCTACTAACTGGGCTTACTTTGTTCTTTTTCTCGTTCTTTGAGATGTAAAGTTAGGTGATTTGAGATCTTTCTTTTTTCTTAATGTAGATATTTATCTCTATAAAATTCCTTCTTAGAACTGCTTTTGCTGCATCCTATAGGTTTTGGTGTGTTATGTTTCCATTTTTATTTCTTTTGAGATATTTTTTTGATTTCACTTTTGATTTCTTCTTTGACCCATTGGTTGTTCAAGAACACGTTGTTTAATCTCCACATATTTGTGCATTTCCTGGTTTACGTCTTGCAATTGATTTCTAGTCTCATACCATTGTGGTCAGAAAAGATGCCTGATATGATTTCAATCTTCGTAAATTTATTGAGACTTGTTTTGTGGCCTCACATATGATCTATCATGCAGAATGTTACATATGCTCTTGAGAGGAAGGTGTATTCTGCTGATTTTGAATGGAATGTTCTGTATATGTCTGTTAAGGTCAACCTGGTCTAACGTGTAGTTTAAGACCAACGTTTCCTTACTGATTTTCTATTTGGATGACCTATTGTTGAAAGTGAAGTACTGAAGTCCCCTACTATTATTGTATTGCTGTCTATTTCTCCCTTCAGATCTAATAATATTTGTTTTATATTTAGATGTTCTGATGTTGGGTGCAAAAATATTTACAAATGTTATATACTCTTAATGAATTGACCCCTTTTATTGTTATACAATGACATTCTTTGTCTCTTCTTCCCATTTTTGGTTCAAAGTCTATTTTGTCTAATCTAAGTATAGCTACCTCTGCTTTATTTTGGTTTCCATTTGCATGGAATATAATTTTCCATCCCTTTATTTTTAATCTATGTGTACCCTTAAAGCTGAAGTGAATCTCTTGTAGGCAGCATATACTTAGATCTTTCTGTTTTATCCATTCACCTACTCTATGTCTTTGGATTGCAGAATTCAAGTTCACTTACATTTACAGCAATTATTATTAGGTATGGACTTACTATTGTGATTTTGTTAATTGTTTTCTGGCTGTTATGAAATTCCTTTGTTCCTTTCTTCCTCTATTGCTCTCTTCCTTTGTGATTTGATCATTTTCGGTAGTGGTATGCTTTGATTCCTTTCTCTTTATCTTTTGTTTATCCACTATAAGTTTTTGCTTTGTGGTTGCCATGAGGCTTACATAAAATATTTAGTAGTTATAACAATATATTTTACCATGATAAGAAATTAACTTAGAATGCATACTAAAGCTCTATAATTTTACATTTTATGTTTTTGATGTCACAATTTACATCTTTTTATATTGTGTACCCATTAACAAATTATTGTAGTTTTAATTATTTTAATCCTTTTTTCTTTTAACTTTTATACTAGAGTCATAGTAGTTCTAGTAGTTATACTTCATATTAGACTCATAAGTGATTTACCCACCATCACAATATTATGAATTAAACTATATATTTATACTATCATATATTCTCGTGTTACTAATTAGTCTTCTTTCATTTCAGCTTGAAGAACTCTCTTTACCATTTTTCATACAGCCAGTCTAGTGGTGATAAACTCCTTCAGCTTTTGCTTGTGTGGGAAACACTTTATCTCTCCTTCAGTTCTTAAGGGCAATTTTGCTGGGCAGAGTCTTCTTGCTTGGCAGCTTTTTTCTTTCAGCACTTAGAATATATCATACCACAATCTTCTGGCTGGCAAGGTTTCTGCTGAAAAATCTGCTGAAAGTCTTATGCTGGTTCCACCAGATATAACAAGTTGCTTTTCCCTTGCTGCCTTTAAGACTCTCCTCTTGCCTTTAACTTTTGACAATTTAATTATAATGTGTTTCACTGTGGGTCTCTATGGATTTATCTTCTATGAAATCTCTTGGCTTCCTATGTCTGGATATCTGTTTCTTTTCCCATATTAGGGAATTTTTCAGCCATTATTTTCTGCCCCTTTCCCTCAATTCCTTCTGGGTCCCCTATAATGTGGATATTGGTTCATTTGATGGTGTCCCTTAAACTATCTTCACTCTTTTTCATTCTTTTTTCCACTGCCTTGTCTTCAAGTTTGCTGATGCTTTCTTCCGCTTGATCTAGTCTGATATTGAACCCCTCTGTTGAATGTTTTAGTTCAGTTATTTTATTTTTTGGCTCTATGATTTCTGTTTTGTACTTTTTAATATTTTCTATCTCTTTGTTGAAATTCTTACTTTCTTCGTACATTGCTCTCCTGACCTCAGTGAGCATCTTTATGATGATTAATTTGAAGTCTCTATTGGGTAAATCACTTATCTCCATTTCATTAAGATCAGTATGAGGAGATTTATTTTATTCTTTTGTTTGGAACACATTCCCTTGTTTCTTCACTTTCCTTGACTCTCTGTGTTAGTGCCTGTACATTAGATAAAGCAGCCACATCTCAAACTCTTGACACACTGGTCTTGTGTAAGAGATTAATCTCATCAATCAGCCCAGTCCAAGCTCCTGGTTGCCTCTCAAACCTTTGTGATTATTCAAGCCACCTTCTTTACTTAGTGGCTCCTAGTAATTAAGGATGTGTCAAGACCCGTCAGTATCCCAAAGGTGCGAGGATTGCCCATATGCCTGTTCAGGCTCTTAGAGGACTACTAATTGCCTGACCCTTCACACCACCCAATGCAAGCTAATTGGAAACGTGACTTTCAGGCAGCAGCTGGGAAAGCCAAGACATTTGTTATACAGTCTAACTCCAATAAGGGAGAAACCAGGAGCTGGGTGTTTTTGATTACCTACTCTTTGGTGAGACAAAGATAATAGTTGCTGGGAGTTATTGTGCAGCCAAATAGAAACTCCTCTATGTTTTGTGTGGTCCTGGGAAATTCATGAATGCCAAGCCCTGTCAGTTCCCAGAGCTGGGTGATTTGGTAGTCAGTTTCTTGGGTGGCAGCCATAACAGCTGGGGTGCTATGTGTGAGGACAATCTCCTTCCATGAAGATGCTGGTAACTTGGTTTAACTGCTGGAGTGAGCCAGGTGGAGACAGCAGTTGACATACTCACCAGCTCTGCTAGGCTCCTGGGAGAATCCCACTCAGCACATGAAGGCTGATTAGAAGCTGGAACCTCAGGCAAAATTAGGAAAGTATGCAGTCAAATCCCTTCTAGGCAGACACTGGGAAATAAGTGTTTTTGCTTGTTCCTTCTGGCTGAATGAACGCAGGGCAGATAGCTGAAAGAAGTGCTTGTGTGTCCATTTCATTTTGTTTTGCTTAATATGGCCTTGTGGGACTCATGAATGCCGAGACCCGTTGGTTATCAGAGCTACGTGATTTGACAGCCCATCCCTCAGGTGGCAGCCAAAAAAGTTGGGTGGACATGCTCCTTCCAAGTAGAACCTGGAGACCTGGATTTTGAGTAAGAGCAAGCCAGTGGAAAAATGAAGGGGAAGTACCCATTGGCTCTTTCAGGCTCCCAGGAGGAACACAGTCAGCACCCTAGATACATGCCAATTAGAAGCTGGACCCTTAGGCAGCAGCTCATAAAGTATGCAGTCAAATCCATTCCAGGGAAAGACCGGGAGGTGGGCATTTTTGCCTGCTCCTTCTGCACTGAGGCCCTGGGGCATAGCCACGGGAAGTGTTCACACACCCATCAGTACCCACTTCTTTGTTTGCTATACTTCTGTGGAACTCTTGAACACAAGCTCCATTAGCTTTCAGAGCTAGGTGATTTGGGGGGCCCATCATTCAGATGGCGGCTTTAAAAGTTGAGGCACCAGATATGTGATCCAAACCCTTCATTCCTCAGAGAGATGCTCGGAGTTGAGTGTCCTCTCTTGATCGTGTGGTGCTATGTTGCGGGTTGGGTTTATGGTACAAGTGAGTTTCAGGCTTTCCTACCTGTTTTGATGTGCGTTTTCTCTCAGTAGCCTGACCTGTATGAATCACTCAGCTAGTTTCTGGATTTCTCTCAGAAGAAATCACCCCATGTGTAGCTGTGTACTCAGTGAGTCCATAGGAGGACGGAAATTCAGGAGCCTCCTATGTCGCCATCTTCGTGACATCTCTCATTGTGGTTTTGATTTGCATCTCCCTGATGACTAATGATGTCAAGCATCTTTTCTATTTTTTGCACTAGTGTTTATTCAAACATACTTTCATGTGCTTATTGGACATTAGTATACCTTCCTTGGAGAAATGTCTATTCCTTTGATTATTTTTAAAATTGAGTTGCCTTTTTATTTTTGAAATCTAAGAATTCTGTATATATTCGGGATAAAAGTCTCTGATCAGATAGTTGATTCGCAAATATTTCCCCTATTCTGTGGGGTTGTCTTTTTCACTCTCTCAATGGTATCCTTTAATGCATCAAAATTTTAATTCTGTTTAAGTTCAAATTATCTATTTTTCCTTTTGTCGCTCACGCTTTTGGTATAATATCTAGGAATGCTTTGCTAAAGCTGAGGTCATATAGATATACTGTCAAATTAATTCTTCAGAGTATTACAGTTTTAGCTCTTACATGTAGGTCTTTAATCCATTTTGAGTTCATTGTGTATCTGATATGAGGTAAGAGTCCAATTTTAATTTTAGCATATGCCTATCAAGTTGCCCCAGCACCATTTGTTGAAAATACTCTTCCCCCGTTGAATGGTTTTGGCACCTTTGTTGAAAATCAGATGACCTTAGTGATATGGTTTTATTTCTAGACTCTTAATTCTACTCCGATATATATGTCTATCCCTGAGCCAGTATCATACTGTCTTGCTTACTGTTCCTTTGTAATAAGTTGTGAAATCCAGCAACGTGAGTCCTCCTGCTTTGTTTTTTCATTTTCAAGATTGTTTTGCATATTCTACTTCCCTTGCAATTCCGTATGAATTTTAGAATCATCATTTCCACAAGGAAGTCAGCTGTAAATTCTGATAGCGATTGCACTGGAATCTGTAGATCAGTTTAGGAAGTATTGCCAGCTTAACAATATTAAGTCTTCAAATTAATGAACACAAAATTTTTTCCACTCATTTAGATCTTCTTTAAGTTCTTCCAATAGTGTTTTGAAGTTTTCAGAGTAAAAGTTCTGCACTTCTTTTGCTAAAATTATTCCTAGGTAGTTTATTCTTTTTGATGCTATTGTGAATAGGATTGCTTTATTAATTTTATTTTTTGGATTACTCATTGCAAGTGTATAGAAATACCTTTGATTTTTGTATATTCACCTTGCATTCTGCAACCCTGCTGAACTCACTTATTTAACAAATTTTAAGTGGATTTCCTAGGATATTATTATACTTGAACAGGTCATTTTCAAATAGAGAGTTTTCCTTCTTCCTTCCCGATGTGTATGCCTTTTATTTCTTTCTGTTGCCTAATTGCCCTGGGTGGAAGTGCCAGTAAAATGACAAGTTAAGATGAAGTAACACTGGAGTAGGAGTCACATCCTTATAAGGAGAGGGAAATTTGAAAACACAGAAAAAACACACAAAGAAGGCAGCCATGTGATGATGGAGAAAAGAGACTGTAGTGATGAAGCTAAAGCCAAGGATTGCCAGCAAACACCATCAGCTAGGAGAGAAGCATGGAACAGATTCTCCCGCTGAGCCTTCAAAAGAAACCAGTTCTGTTAACACCTCAATTTCAGACTTCTGGCCTCCTGAACTGTGAGAGAATAAATTTCTGTTGTTTTAAGCCACCCAGCTTGTGGTCATTTACTACAGCAGCCCTAGGAAACTAATACAGAGGCTATTATGATTACCCAGTCAAGAGGAATGGTAGATTGAAAGCAGTGTGGCAGTAGAAGAAATAAAGGAAGGTCATATTCCACAAATATTTAAGTGGTAAAAGAGACAGGACTTGATGATGAACTGGATTTCTGGTGACAGAAAGGGAAAACAAGGTATTACATAAAAACTCATTTCTGGATTACCAAACCGGATGGTAGACTGTGATTTCATAATGTTTCTTGCCATTTGATCCTTTTCTATCATTAATAAACTTTTTGCCTTTAATCTCTATCTAAAAATTCCTTCTTGAGCTTTAGACAAAAATCTTAATAATTAATAGACTATTTCATTCCTCTTTCTTAGAAGCATTTCAGACATCTGCAACCAAACCAAAAAGACAGAGCTGGACTGATTGACAGTCCCAAAATATCATACCAAAAAGTCTCCTTAAAAACAAAATAAAAGTTTTATTTTGAGATAAAGATAAGTTATCTTTAATTTTGCAATCTTCATAAAACTTACAAACATTAAAATACAGAGTTTACATTTTATTTAAATATCAATGTTCATATTGCTGGGATAAGATATTTCTATCCTAACATTCTCCCAATCAAGTACGAGTGAATAGCAAGATGAAAGGGTGAACACACTATTTGAATATTTGTAATCTATACCCGGATCTGTATTAATCCAGTTTTACATTTAAAATGCAAGAATTCATATGTTTAGAATATAATTTTCCACTTTATTTTCAAATCTTTAATTTCTTTCAATTTCTCAAAATTACTTTTGAAATGAAAATCACTCAGGCTAAATCATAATCTGAAAGTGAATTATGGGGAAATTATCTTAAAAAAAGCCTCTCAAGATAATTTTTCAGATTATACAAGTTTTCAAGTACTTTATTCTCTTGAATAACATAACTTATTCCCTTTATTAAAAAATTACGCACTGACATCAGCAACATGGTGGAGTGACCTGTTCCCTTTGTCTCTCCCCCTTCAAACTATGACTAAATGAGCATTCATTGATCAGCAGAGGAGACACACACAGCACATGAGGATGCATGAGACACCTGCACAGCTATACATCTGAAGGTGGATGAACTACCCACCAGGGAGGTGGTCGAGATAGGTGAGCACTTGCTGGCACCCAGGCAGCCCAGCGCACACATGCGACTGTACTCCCGGCTGGAGCACTCATAGCACCATAGCATGAGGGTGGAAGCGTGCCTCAGCACAACTCTGGAAATAGGTGACGGCAGCCCTGAGCCCGCATGTGATCAATCTCTCGTCTGGTGGGAGACCCCACAGTCCCACTGCCATCCAGGGAGTGGCTCTCACTGGGACCAACTGGGGAAGCCCCGCCCACCAAGCACAACAGCTGATGCAATCTAGGAGCAGTTTTAGGAGCACACAGCAGCAGAGTTGCGGCCTGGGCGACCAAGCTCTCAGCTGTCACAAACGCCCATAGTACTGCTGCAGCCCTGAAGGGGGGACCATGACTAGGCGGGACTGTGGGAGCTGGCAGCAG
Source organism: Ceratotherium simum simum (assembly GCF_057802395.1). Classification (NCBI taxonomy): domain Eukaryota; kingdom Metazoa; phylum Chordata; class Mammalia; order Perissodactyla; family Rhinocerotidae; genus Ceratotherium; species Ceratotherium simum. The sequence continues at coordinate 13,869,739 of NC_141901.1, read as the reverse complement.
CAGCCCTGAGGCCCACTGTGATCACTCCCTTGTCAGGTGGGAGACTCCACAATTCCATCACCATCCCAGGGAGTAGCTCTGGCTTGGACACAGTGGGGAGGTACCCCCCACTAAGCACAATGGCTGTTGCGACCTAGGAGCAGAGGGCAGCTGAGTAGCGAGTCTAGGCAAACCAAACAAGTTCACGGCTGCCATGAATGCCCATAGTACCACTGCGGCCAAGAAGGGGGAAGCATGTGTCAGCGGGACTCTGAGAGCAGGGGGCAGCAGGCTGAGATGCCCAGGTGACTGCTTTCCCAATCACTGGGAGACCCCACAGGGCCGCAGCGATCCCAAGGAGTGGCTCAGGCTCCGATAGGCACAGTGGACAGGGATTGCGGCGGTGGACTCAGATTACACAGCTCCTGCTGCGCCCACCCGGTGGCAACAGGTGGGACTTGCAACCAGATACTATCACTATACCCCAGTACACTTCCACTCCATTAAATGGTATAAAGAAATATATTAATACTCCAGACCAGAAGGAAAAAGACAAAGACCCAGAAAACAATTCTGATGACACAGAAATCTACAATCTAAATGATAGAGGATTCAAAACAGCCATCATAAAAAAACGCAACAAGTTTTAAGGGAATTCAGAAAGACAGTTCAATGAAATCAGGAACCAAATTAATGAACAGAAGGAATTCTTCACAAAAGAGATCGAAACTATAAAGAAATGTTTGAGATGAAAAACAATAGATGAGATAAAGAAAAATCTGGAGTCCTTAAATAACAGAGCTGAAATTATGTAGGACAGAATTAGCAATCTAGAGGATAGGAATACAGAAGTGCTTCAGATGGAGGAGGAGAGAAAACTAAGAATAGAAAGAAATAAAGAAATTCTCCCAAGAAGTATCTGACTCAATTACAAAATGCAACATAAGGCTCATAGGTATTCCAGAGGGAGAAAGAAGCAGAGATCTTGCTCAAAGAAATAACAGCTAAGAACATCCCAAACCTGGAGAAGGAGCTGGAATTACATGTAAATGAAGCCAACAGAACCCCCAGCTACATCAATGTAACAAGACCTTCTCCAAGGCACATATTAGTAAAGCTGGCAACAGTCAATGACAAAGAAAAAATATTAAGGGCAGCAAGGCAGAAGAAAATAACCTACAAAGGAAGCCCTATCAGTCTTTCAGCAGATTACTCAGCAGAAACCCTACATGCTAGCAGAGACTGGAATGATATATTCAAAATTATGAAAGACAAAAACTTTCATGCAAGGGTACTATATCTAGCGAAAATATCCTTCAGATATGATGGAGAAATAAAAACTTTCCCAGATAAACAAACACTGAGGGAGTTCATTGCCACAAGACCCCCCCTACAAGATTTCATCAAGAAGGCCCTCATACCTGAAAGAAAAAAGAAGAAAGGATTTACAAAGCCTTGGGCAAGGAGACAGATAGGCAGAAAAATTGAGAAAAATTGCAACTCTCTATCAGAACGCATTAACAAACACTTAACGATAACTCTAAAGATAAAGGGAAGGAAAACATTAAAAATAAATATACTCACTTCATTTTAACGACAAATTCACAAAACATAATGAAATAAGTTGTGACAACAATAAGTTAGAAAGGGAAGAGGAAAGGGACAAAACCTGCTTAGACTAAGGGAATAACAGGCTTTCAGAGAATGGACTATCTCATCTACAAGATCTTCTAAACAAACCTCACAATAACCACTAAACAAAAAATCAGAACAAAGACACAAATGATAAATAAAGAGAAAACTGAAAAAACTACCATATAGAGACACCAAACTGAACTAGCAGTCTGAAATACACTGGATGAGAAACAAGGGAACTACGTAACCACTGAAACACAAGTGATAAAATGGCAACATTAAGCCCTCATATATCAATAATCACTCTAAATGTAAATGGATTGAATTCCCCAATCAAAACACACAGAGTGGCTGGATGGATTAAAAAACAAGATCTAACAATCTGCTGCCTCCAGAAAACACATCTCAGCTCTAAAGACAAATACAAGCTTAGAGTGAAGGGATGGAGAATGACACTTCAAGCTAATGGCAAATAAAAGAAAGCAGCTGTTGCCATACTTACATCAGACAAAGTAGACTTCAAGATAAAAAAGACAATGAGAGATAAAGAGGGGCAGTATATAATGATAAGAGGGATACTCCAGTGGCCGGTCTGGTGGTGTAGTGGTTAAATTAGAGCACTCCGCTTTGGTGGCCCATGGTTGGCGGGTTTGGATCCTGAGTGCAGACATACATACCGCTTATCAAACCATACTGTGGCGGCGTCCCATATAAAGTAGAGGAAGATGAGCACGGATGTTAGCCCAGGGCCAATCTTCCTCAGCAAAAAAGAGGAGGATTGGCAACTGGTGTAAGCTCAGGGCTAATCTTCCTCACAAACAATAAAATAAAATAAAAGGGACACTCCACCAAGAGGACCTAACACTTAGAAATATATATGCACCTAACACAGGAGCACCAAAGTACATAAAGCAACTATTAATTGACCTAAAAGGAGACATTAACAGCAACATAATAATAGTAGGGGACCTTAACACCAAACTGTCATGAATGGATACATCAACTACACAGAAAGTCAACAAGGCAATAGTGGAACTAAATGAAATACTAGACCAGATGGACTTAGACATATATAGAACACTCCATACAAAATCAGCAGAATGCACACTCTTCTTAACTTCACATGGAACATTCTCAAAGATAGACCATATGTTAGGAAACAAGGCAAGTTTCTATAAATTTAAGAAAATGGAAATCATAACAAGCATTTTTTCTGACCATACTGCTATGAAACTAGAAATCAACTACAAGAAAAAAGCTGGGGAAGCAACAAAGATGAGGAGGCTAAACAACACGCTACTGAATAACCAATGGATCATTGAAGAAATTAAACAAGAAATCAAAAACTATCCGGAGACAAATGAAAATGAAAATACACCATACCATCTCATATGGGATGCAGCAAAAGTGGTCCTAAGAGGGAAACTCATAGCAATAAAGGCCAACCTTAACAAACAAGAAAAATCTCAAATAAGCAATCTAAAACTACACCTAACAGAACTAGAAAAAGAAGAACAAAGCACCAAGTCAGCAGAAGGAGGGAAATAATAAAAAATTAAAGCAGAAATAAATGAAATTGAAACCAAGAAAACAGTACAAAGGATCAATGAAACAAAGAGCTGGTTCTTTAAGAAGATAAACAAAATTGAAAAACTCTTAGCCAGGCTCACTAAGAAAAAAAGACAAAGGCTGAAATAAATAAAATTAGAAGTGGAAGAGGAGAAATTACAACGGATACCACAAAAACAGAAAAGATTATAAGAGAATACTATGCAAAACTGTATGTCAACAAATTGCACAATCTAGAAGAAATGGATAAATTCTTAGACTCATACAATCTCCCAAAACTGCACCAAGAAGAAATAGAGAATCTGAATAGACGACCTGCAAGTAAAGAGACTGAAACAGTAATCAAAAACCTCCCCAAAACTAAGTGCAAGATCAAATGGCTTCTCTGAAGAATTCTAGCAAACATTCAAAGAAGATTTAGTACCTATCCTCGTCAAACTATTTCAAAAAATCGAAGATGACAGAACACATCCTAACACATTTTAGAGGGCAAATATCACCCTGATCCCAAAGCCAGACAAGGACAACACAAATAAGGAAAACTACAGACCAATATCCCTGATGACCACAGTGCAAAAATCCTCAACAAAATATTGGCAAACTAAATACAGCAACATCAAAAGGATCATACGCCATGATCAAGTGGGATTTATACCAGGGACACAGGGATGGTTCAACATCCACAAATCAATCAATGTGAAACACCACATTAACAAAATGAGGAATAAAAACCACATGATCATCTCAATAGATGCTAAGAAAGCATTTGATAAGATCCAACATCCATTTATGATAAAAACTCTCAAAAAAATTGGTATAGAAATAAAGTACCTCAACTAATAAAGGCGACATATGACAAACCCACGGCCAACATCATACCCAACAGGGAAAAACTGAAAGCCATCCCTCTGAAAACAGGAACAAGACAAGGGGGCCCACTCTTGCGCCTCTTATTCAACACAGTACTGGAGGTTTTGGCCAGAGCAATTAGGCAAGAAAAAGGTATCCAAATTGGAAAGGAGGAAGTGAAACTACTGCCGTTGGCAGATGATATGGTTTTATATATAGAAAGCCCTAAAGATTGCATGGGAAAACTATTAGAGATAATCAACAACTACAGCAAAGTCGCAGGGTACAAAATCAACTTACAAAAATCAGTTGCATTTCTATAACTTAATAACAAACTAACAGGAAGAGAACTCAAAACTACAATCCCATTTACAATCACAAAAAGAATAAAATATCTAGGAATATCTTTAACCAGGAGGTGAAAGACCTATTCAATGAAAACCATAAGACTTGATTGAAAGAAATCTATGATGACATAAAGAAATGGAAAAATATTTAATGTCCATGGATTGGAAGAACAAACATACTGAAAATGTCCATACTACCTAAAGCAATCTACAGATTCAATGCAATCCCAATGAGAATCCCAATGACTTTCTTCACAGAAATAGAAGAAAGAATCCTAAAATTCACATAGGGCAACAAAAGACCCCGAACAGCTAAAGCAATCCTGAGAAAAAAGAACAAAGCTGGAGGTATCACAATCCCTGGCTTCAAAATACACTAGATAAAGCTATAGTAATCAAAACAGCATGATACTGGCACAAAAACAGACACACAGATCAATGGAACAGAATTGAAAACCCAGAAATAAAACCACACATTTTTGGACAGCTAATTTTTGACAAAGGTGCTAAGAACCTACAATGGAGAAAGGAAAGTATCTTCAATGAATGATGTTTGGGAAAACTGGATAGCCACATGCAAAAGAATGAAGGTAGAACATTATCTTACAGCATACACAAAGATTAACTCAAAATGGATTAAAAACTTGAAGGTAAGACGTGAAACGTTAAACTTCTAGAAGAAAATACAGGCAGTACACTCTTTAACATCAGTCTTAGAAAGATCTTTTTGAATACCATATCTACTTGGGCAAGGGAAACAAAAGAAAAAATAAGCAAATGGGACTGCATCAGACTAAAGAGCTTCTGCAAAGCAAAGGAAACCATGAACAAAACAAAAGACAGACCACAACTGAGAGAAAATATTTACAAATCATATATCGGACAAGAGGTTACTCTCCAAAATATATAAAGAACTCATACAACTCGGTAACAAAATAACAACCTGATCAAAAAATAGGCAGAGGAAAAAACAAACTTGACAAGTCCACAGTGATAGCCAAAACAAATTTTTTTTTTTTTTTTTGGTGAGGAAGATCAGCCCTGAGCTAACATCCATGTCAATCTTCCTCTTTTTGCTGAGGAAGACCAGCTCTGAGCTAACATCTATTGCCAATCCTCCTCTTTTTTTCCCTTTTTCTCCCCAAAGCCCCAGTAGATAGTTGTATGTCATAGTTGCACATCCTTCTAGTTGCTGTATGTGGCACGCTGCCTCAGCATGGCTGGAGAAGTGGTGTGTCAGTGCGCGCCCAGGACCCGAACCCAGGCTGCCAGTAGCAGAGCGCACATACTTAACTGCTAAGCCACAGGGCTGGCCCCAAAACAGAAATGTTAATGGTATGAAGGGGGAGGGAATGTTCTTTTTCATGGCACAATGCCAGCAAATAAAGTATAAAGGTATGAACGAATGAGGAAAAAAAAAATGGGCAGAGGATATGAACATACATTTTTCCAAAGAAGATATACAGATGGTCAACAGGCAAATGGAAAGATGTTCAACATCACTAGTCATCAGGGAAATGCAAATCAAAACTACAATGAGATATTATTTTACACCTGTTAGAATGGATACAATTACCAGGACAAAAAAACAACAAACATTGGAGAGGATGTGGAGAAAAGGGAACCCTCATACACTGCTGGTGGGAATGTAAACTGGTACAGCCATTATGGAAAACAGTATGGAGATTTCTCAAAAAATTAAAAATTGGAATATCATATGACCCAGCTATTCCACTACTGTGTATTTATCCAAAGAACTTGAAATCAATAATTCAAAGAAACTTATGCACCCCTATGTTAATTGCAGCATTATTCACAATATCCAAGATATGGAAGCAACTCAAGTGCCCATCAACTGATGAATGGATAAAGAAGATGTGGTATACATACACAATGGAACACTACTCAGCCATAAAAAAGGCAAAATCGTCCCATTTGCAACAACGTGGTCGGACCTTGAGGGTATTGTGTTAAGTGTGATAAGCCAGAGAGAGAAATACAAACACCGTATGATTTTACTCATATGTGGAAGATAAACAAATACGTGGACAAAGAGAACAGATTAGTGGTTACCTGAGGGGAAGGGGGTTGGGGGTGGGCATAAGTGGGGCATATGTATATGGTGACTGACAAATAATAATGTACAACACTGATTCTGGACACCAATGAGAAATCACTTCGGCAAATTTGAAACCTTTATGTGTATGTCTTTTATTCTAACCTGACCATTTGACTCTTTGAAACTTATAAAAACATTTAGCTAAATCTAGCTAATTTAAAAGTCAAAATCTTGCATAAGATTTCATATCATATACTACCTCTATTTGCAAGCAACTTTGAAAAGATTAGTTATACCAGTAATCATAATGAAAGAATAAAGAGTTGTTTTTACTTTCCCTACAAGACTATAAGCATCTGAGCAAAAGAAAAGAATTGTCCTATCTTTCTCCAGGCACATAGTAGCCACTTGATCAATAATTACCAAATTGAATTCATTAAAATATAACTCTATTGTAGCAGGAGAAACGCTAAATGTTCTTGTAAGATACTTTTTAGCCCACATTTTACTGTCATTATAATTAATCAACCATTCCTTGTAACCACTTCCATCCTTTTTCATTTCTTTAAAAAGAATCAAAGCTACATTTTAATTAAAACTAAGTACAAAATAAGGAATTATTATTCAGTCATTACCTATAATTTATACATACTGATTTTTATATATATTTCTAATATGTGGCAACAAGGATCTGCTTTTTCTTTTTTTTTTCTTTTTGTTTTGTTTTGGTGAGGAAGATCGGCCCTGAGCTAACATCTGCCAATCCTCCTCTTTTTGCTGAGGAAGACCGGCCCTGGGCTAACATCCATGCCCATCTTCCTCCACTTTATATGGGATGCCGCCACAGCACGGCTTGACAAGCAGTGCATTGGTGCGTGCCTCGGATCTGAACCAGCAAACCCCGGGCCCCCACAGCGGAACGCGTGCACTTAACCGCTTGCGCCACCGGGCCGGCCCAAAGATCTGCATTTTTTAAATGAAGAAAACACAAAAGGAAATGTTCTAACAGAAGTATCAACACCCCTACATTATACATATACAGTAATTTTGGATTACTAGTTTAGCTGATTAAAAACTGTATACATATTTAATGAGCAAGTTAATGTCAATGCAGAGACGAATACAGTTATAAGCTTATATAGCACCTTTCTCCCACAGATCTTAAAGCATTTTCCAAAATATTCTTCACCATCTTCCATAAAGTGAGCAGATGGCTAGATTCTTCTAGCTTTAAATGGCAAGATTTAGATACAAAAAGGTTAAGCAGTTTCCCAAAGAGTCCAAGTGAGCCAAGAGCAAAACAGAAATAGAACCTCAGATTCCTGACTCTTAGTCTCACACTAAAGCTACCAGACCTCACTTAACCCTTGCCATTTCTGATCTTAGAATTTTACAAAGTAACAACAGTAATAACAGCACCAGCAAACACGGTACTTAATAAGTGCTAGCCACGAACTGTACTAAGGGCTTTCTATGCATGATCTCATTTACACCTCACAGCATCTCTGTGAGGTTGGTACTATCATTACTTCCACATTACACATAAAGAAACTGAAGCACAGAGAATTTGAGTAAACTGATGACAGTCACACTGTTAGTAAGTAGTAAAGTCAGAATTTCAACCAAAGTAGTTTGACTCTGTAGCCCATAATCATAATCACAATGCTATGCTACATCTGGGCTACTCACTGGAGTCAGGAGTTTTGGGGTCTCACTAAGCTAGATTTTATTCTTACTAGCAATTTGGTCTAGGTATAAATACTACATGTCCCAGATTACAGCTGTTGTCCCAAAGTAATTGTTAATAGTGCCCTCTTTCAATCTTCACAAGCCTCTCTGTTTAAATTATAAATTATAAGGTTATCTTCAAATTAGGCATGTCTTTTATCTTCACTTTATTTTACTCACTTGTAAAATAAAGACATTTGATTAGAGGACTTTTAAGGTTTTTTAAAATTCTAAAATAATGTAATAAAATAAAGTATAAGGACATAGATAATTAGAAAGGTTTTTGCTTATAGTAAGTATTCATTATAGTCCTTAAAGTTATAAATTTTTATAGAAAAGCAAAAGTTTACCAAACACAAAAATGTTCACTAGTTAACTGAGCTCTTACAAAAATCAATCCCCACTTGAACACTATCCATCCTTGAACCTTTGTTGGTCATTGTTAAACACTGTATGAGTCAAAATAACTGCAGAGTCAAATTGCTAATCTTGCAAAAGAGATAGGATTTCACAAAGATGAGAGAGCTATGTTGGAAAAGAGCTCAGATCTCATGTAAAATTTCTGATAAGTAAGGATATGTAAGAGTTACATCATTTAACAACTGCAGAAAATTGACATGGATGATGACAAGCTAGGCACAGTAAACAAAAATATGAATAAGAAAGGATTAAGAAAGAGTCTTGGGCCAGACAAGATGGCATAGACTCATTTCTCCCTACTCTTCCCTGCTAAATACAACTATAAACTTTGGAACTTCAAAAGGCTGCCACAGAACTCTGAAAATGGAAAGAAGGCTGACTTGCTAGGGGCTCCAGGGCTGAAGAACAATATAGTGGCAGGACATCTTACAACCCCTGGTTCAACAGAAGAAGGTGACCCAGGCCTTGCCCCAAACCTAGCAACAGAAAGTGGCCTAGGGAGGCTCATTCCTTTCAACACTGGACAAGGCCAACAGCACTGGTAAGGGGGTATTGATAGGCCTGCAGACAATGAGCAGCCGAGGGAAGCACTCTCCTTCCCTTCCAAACCTAAGACTCCCCTCCCCCACTGAGAACACTAGGTAGCCCAGGGGCATTGGAAAGAGGGACCTACTACAACAAGGGCCCAGTCTGGGAATAGTTCTCCATCTCTCACAATCAGGGGGATCCTGCCACAGCAGCCCAGCCTGGAAAGACTCTTTGTCCCCAAGGGCTGGAGACTCCCTTCTCCCTCTTAGAGGCAAGGATGGCCTGTCCTGGGGAAGCTCATTCTGCTCCCTCAGCTAGCACCAGCAGGGACCAGTAGGAGGCCCAGATAAACCAAGCACACCAAAAGAGTACTCCAAAAGATCTGAAAATTAAATTGTCGGTGGAACCAGATTCCTCAACAATAGGCCTGTAGCTACATGCTAAACCTAAATAGGGTGACTGCCTGCTAAAATAAAAGATTTAAATAGCACCCAGAGTTTCCTAACATAACAGCCAAAATGTTCAACATTCAATAAAAAAAAATCATCCATCATAACAAGAAACAAGAATATTACAATTTGAATGTGAAAGGACAGTCAACTAAGATGAATCAGATACTGAAATTATCTGAGAAGAAATTTAAAACAGCCATCATAAAATGCTTCATAATCAACTGGAAATTCTCTTGGAACAAATTAAGAAAATAGAAAATCTCAGCAAAGAAACATAAGTTATAAAAAAGAACTGCATGGAAATTATAGAACTGAAAAATACAATAACAGAAATAGATAGCTCACTAGAACAGCTCAATAGTAGAAAGGAGATGACAGAAGACAGAAGTATCAAACTTGAGGACAGAGCAATAGAATTTACTGAATATGAACAACAGAGAGAAAATAGACTGAAAAAATAAATTTAAAAAGAACAAAGACCTGCAGGATGATATCAAAAGATCCAACATTCGTATCATCAGGGGCCCAGGAGAAGAGAAACAGAGTAGGGACAAAAGAGTATTTGACAAAATGGCTGAAGACCTCCGAAAAGGGTAGGCAAGAGACAAAAGCCTATAGATTCAAGAAGCTGAGTGAATCCAAATAGGATAACCCCAAAAAGTTCAAGACAAGACATATCATAACTAAACTGAAAAATAAAGACAAAGAATAAATCTTGAAAGCAGTCAGAGAAATGACATATTACCTATAGGAGAACACCAATTCAAATGACAGTAGAATTCTCATTTGAAACCACAGCGGCCAGAAGGAAGTGGGACAAAATTTTTTTAGTGCTGAAGAAAAGAACCATCAACTGCAAATTCTATACCTGATGAAACTATCCTTCTGAAATGAAGGGGAAATAAAGACCACTCTCAGAAGAAGGAAAACTAATACAATTTGTCCCTAGCAGGCCTACCCTTAAAGCATGGCAAAAGGGAGTGCTTCAAACAAAAAGGAAATGATAATAGAAGGAATTTTATAGCATTAGGAAAGAATAAAAAACAATAGAAAGAGCAGAAATATGAGAATATATTATATTCTGTTATCCTGAGTTTTATAAATATTGATTGATTGAAGTAAAAATAACAATACCATCTGACACTTCAGGTAATGACATTTTAAAGTGGGAAAAGTAGAGGGACCTAAATGGAAGTAAGGTTTCCATACTTCACTCACTCACCGTGGTAAAATGTTGATACCAGTAAACTGTGATGTCACATATGAATAATTTAATACCTCTAGAACAATAAATAAATTTAATTTTGTATAGAAGACTATATAAAGAGATACACTCAAAAACATATGAACAAATCAAGAAACGAACCTGCAGGTGAAATAAGGCAGTTCTCTATCCTCATGCTGTCAACAGTGCTCCCTTAGTAAGTGACCAGTTGAACTGGGGAGAGAGCTAAAGGTAAACACCATAGCAAGAGAACATAGAATCTTCATATGGAAAGAAATTTCCAGACTAAGAGGTCCAACTATAGCCTCCACATGGATGTATGTGTTTGAGGAGGGGGGCAAAATTCATCTGCACTATAATTATCTGCATTTCACAGTTACCCAAATGAAGAGTAAGTAAAGTTGTCCAAGATACTGTATTGCTAAGTTGGTAGGCTTCTTGCCACCTTTTACTCACTCTTACCAGTACAATCATTAATCATGCATCATTGGCAGAGGAAGGGAAGGTATTAAGTAAACGTTAATGAATCTTATCCATGATCAAGGCTCGACTTATTCTTGTTCAATTAATGTAAAGACAAAAGGATAAAGATATCAGACTGGTGGTGGATTCAGGTCTACCTCTTAGGGTCTCCCATCTCTCATTTCCAAATCCACAGCCTTAACAGAGGAAAGAGCTTCCTTCTGAAACTACAATATTTATCCCCACATATAAAATGTTTCTCCCCATACATAAAGTGAACTTACTACTTTCTCCACAATGCATGTATTATCAAATTACATATGTGAAAGGGTTTGAAAACTATAAAGAACCCAAAAAACATACAGTACTTTTGTTGCTTGTTTTACAACACAGATTGCAGATCTTCTGATAGCTATACATAGAGAGCACTTCATTCTTTAATACAGTATTTTATCCCAAGTACAGACACAATTTACATCAATAATACTCATTTAGGATATGTAAGTTCTAAATATACAGCACTCCAGAAGGAAGCATGATTATCAGAAACTAAATACTCAGCTGTATTCACAAATTCATCTTATTTTTTCATTTTATTTATAAATTGCAAAATATTTATTCTTTCCCCAGAATTCTACCTTGTGCTTTATGTCCTACGCTTTTATTTTAAAACTGTGTTGTTAAAATATAACAATGTGGCAACAGGATTTAATAATAGGGCTTAGTTTTCCAATAAACTGAAATAAGTATAAATTTTAAAAAGAAGGAAGCTTGGGGCCGGCCCTGTGGCGCAGCGGTTAAGTACACGCACTCCACTGCTGGTGGCCCGGGTTCAGATCCCGGGCATGCACCGACACACTGCTTGTCAGGCCATGCTGTGGCGGCGTCCCATATAACGTGGAGGAAGATGGGCACAGATGTTAGCCCAGGGCCAGTCTTCCTCAGCAAAAAGAGGAGGATTGGCATGGATGTTAGCTCAGGGCTGATCTTCCTCACAAAAAATAAAAATAAAAATAAATAAAAAGAAGGAGGCTTGAAAGAATTAACTAAAGGACTAACAAATTCTTCTAATGATTTTGTAAAAAAACTGTAATAAAATAATTGTGCAGAGAAAATAAAATGTGAAGAAGTATGCCATAACTTGCAATCATACAATTTTGTTCAGAAAAAATACTCCAAACAAAAGTTCATTATTTTAATAATTAGTGCATAGTTGCAATTCTAACCTAAATTTTATTTAAAAGATTAAAGTTTTTCATAAATTCCCATTTCATATTTTTTCAAGATAAATTCTCAATCATCCTCTATCTTCCCCCTGCCCCCTCATACACACATGTATACATTATTTAGTATGAAATTCTGGCAACTGCTTTGAATGATTTATTTGAAGTGGTATTTTTCCAATACCATTTACTCTTGGATGAAATGTCCCTTTGCATCTAGTATTTGCAGTAGGCTAATGTTGAAAAAGAAAAGTGGCTAAAAACAGCAAAAAACGGCCCTATTAATAGTGCTTAAATGAACATTCCTCATTGGTGAAAAAAATACATGATGAACACTAGCCTTCAGAATAGACAGGATTCACAAAAAAATATTAAGTTTCTTTCAGTTGAACAAAACGATACATTTAGAATTCCATAGAGAACAGGAATAGGAAAGCATTATTCAAAGGAATACAGTCTCAATCTAGGGATCAATAGCAATATCTGAGGCATAACTATCAATCCAATAAATTGGAATAAAGGCTAGAGAGGATTAATAAACAAGCTACAATCATGATTTCCACTAGCAACCAACCTCTGTTCACTGTGGACAATAGGTGTTCACAAAACACTGTTTGAAAGGCCATGCCCTAAAGTTAAGTCATGGGACAAAAAGCAACTCAACAACTTAATATTAAATATAAAACAATCAAATATAGAAATCTGAGTTAAGTTAAATACTTCATATTTTATTATAGACTAAGCCAGGCACCAAAATGTTAAGAAATATTCATAAAAAAATTTTTAAATGCCGTTCATCTGTTTTTAATAAACTAGGAAGCGACCTGTATCACCTTATTTTAAGAGCAGAATACCTCTGCCCAGATTAAGGATGAATAATATTACAAGAGGGCTTATTTTTTTGAACACCTAGTTTAGGATGCCAACAAAAGGATGGAGGCAAATAAAACAAATGCCAGAATATCAGTGCCTGGTCTCCACGTATTAGAATCACCACACAATCTTAAAGCATTTTCCTTACTCTGAGATACTGGCAAGTACTACTGTGAAACGAATGAGTTCCATTAGGTAAAGTTTTCAGCAGTCCCTTGAATGTCTAAAACACTTTGAATAAAAAAAAGTCCATTATAAGTTGCTTAAAATACCATCACTACTACTTAAGAATGATAAACATGCCTTTCTCAAAGAAAGCTTAAAGATAGCTGTACCCATGACAGCTATCATTATTTACATATATTGTCAGTAATTTGTTGTATATTATTCTGCCAGTAGTAGAAAGTCTTCACTAGTATTTACAGTACATCTATAGCTTATAAAGCACTGTGTTAAACATATACCAGGCATGGACTCTGCCTCTCTCTTAAAAAAACCTTGGATCTGGAAATAAACCCACAAATGCTGACAACAACTCATATGTTCTAACCACCAGATACCATTTTTCTTCAGAACAACAAACCACACACACAGCATTCAAAATACTCTTTATTTTGACCAAGGTTATCGTTATATACTGTGCTAAGCTGTAATTGAATTGGTATCCCTTAAGCTTCATACTATTTTGACATTTTGGTGATAATATCAAAAATATAGACATAACACAGGATTTCTATTTTATAAAGGCAAGTGAATAAATAATCATCAAATCCAGAAATTAGAAACTAAGAGAAAAACAAAGCTAAGGATGTCTCAATGAGAAACTTCACATGAGAATGACAGGATAAATGCCTGTGGTTTACTGACTAAAGTTCAGTCACCAGGAACCTGTATACTCATGCGGATGAGGTTTCACAATCATAGATTCAGTCATTACTCATCTTACTCTTCTCTCTGCTTCCTCACAAAACTATATCAGCCTTGAGCGTGAGAAGTTGACTAAAAACTGCCTCAGGCAGATAAAAATATGACAATCACCCTGTCAATGAAAACAAATCGCCATGTTCACTATAATCAAGCTACCAGTGGGAAACTCTAGATAACAGAGTAGGAAACATTCATATTTATACTTTCAGCACAGGTGTAGGAAAGTGTTGATTCCTGAAAGTATTCGATTAAGACTAATATCTTGCAAATACCTTACACAAATATTTATTCAATGAACAAATACCTAGATCTAAAATACGAATAAAATAGCAAGACTGTTACACGTTTAGATAACAAATGAAAAACTAAATGTGACTTAAGGTCTCAAAACACCACATCATTATTTTGGATGCAGGAAATCTCCTTTGCAAAAAATAAGAATAAGTGCCCAAGAGAAATGAAAACATATGCCCATATAAAAATTTATCCTTGAATGTTCATAGCAGCATAATAGCCAAAAAGTAAAAACAACCAAATGTCCATTCAATTGATGAATATATAAATAAAATGTGGTATATCCATATAATAGAATATTACTTGGTCATAAAAGAAATGAATTACTGATAGATGTCACAACATGGATGAACCACGAAAACACTACGCTAAATAAAAGAGGTCATATACAAAAGGCCACATATTGTATGATTCCATTATATGAAATCTATAGGCAAATCTATACAGACAAAAAGTGCATTAATGGTTACCTATGGCTGAGTAGGAGGCAGTTGTGAAATGACTGCTAATAAGTACAGAGTTTCTTTTTGGTGTTACAAAACCGATTATGGTGTGGTTACACAATTTTGTGAATATACTAAAAACAACCAAATTGTACAAAAGGACAAATATTGTATGATTCCACTTATACAAGATACCTAGAGCAGGCAAATTCATAGCAACAGAGAGTGGAATAGTGGTTACCAGGGGCTGTGGAGAGAAGAATGGGAATTATTGCTTAATGGATACAGAGTTTCAGTTGGGAAAGATGAAATACTCTAAGCTGGATGGTGGTAATGGTTGCACAACAATGTGAATGCACTTAATTCTACTAAACCCCACACTTAAAAACGTTAAAATGATAAATTTTATGGTATGTATATGTTACCACAATTCAAAAAAAACCAATTGAGTTATGTACTTTAAATGAGTAAATTGTATGGTATATGAATTATATCTCAATAAAGCTATTAAATAAAAGTAAGTAAGGGGTGCAAGGCAAAGGAAACCACGAACAAAATGAAAAGCCAACCCACCAACCGGGAGAAAATATTTGCAAATCATGTATTTGACAAGAGGTTAATTTCTAAAATATATAAAGACCTCATATAACTCAACAACAAAAAACAAACAATCCAATCAAAAAATGGGCAGAGGATATGAACAGCCATTTTTGCAAAGAAGACATACAGAAGGCCAGCGGGCAGATGAAAAGATGTTCAACATCACTAATTCTTAGGGAAATGCAAATCAAAACTTACACCTGTCAGAATGGCTATAATTAACAAGACAAAAAATAAATGTTGGAGAGGATGTGGAGAAAAGGGAACTCTCCTACACTGCTGGTGGGAATGCAAACTGGTGCAGCCACTATGGAAAACAGTATGGAGATTTCTCAAAAAATTAAAAATAGAAGTACCATACGGATCCAGCTATCCCACTACTTGGGTATTTATCCAAAGAACATGAAATCAACAATTCAAAGAGATCTATGCACCCCTATGTTCATCACAGTATTATTCACAAGAGCCAAGACGTGGAAGCAACCCAAGTGCCCATCGACTGATGAATGGACAAAGAAGATGGGGTATGTATGTATATATATAATGGAATACTACTCAGCCATAAAAAAAGACAAAATTATACCATTTGCAACAACATGGATGGAACTTAAGGGTATTATGTTAAGTAAAATAAGCCAGACAAAGACAAACACCATAAGATTTCAGTCACATTTGGAAGATACACAAACACATGGATAAGGAAAACAGATTAGTGGTTACCAGAGGCAAAGGGGGTGGGGGGCAGGGCAAAAGGGGTAAAGGGGCCCCTATGTACGGTGATGGATAAAAACTAGACTATTGAGGGTGAGCACAATGCAGTCTATACAGAAACTGACATATAAGGTACACCTGAAATTACACAATGTTATAAACCAATATGATCTCAATAAAATAATTTTAAAAACACATTATGACAAAGCCAAGACTAAATCTATGTTTAGCAAAAATTTTAAATGTACCCAATATACCTTTAAAAAGAAAAGACTTTCAGTCTAGTTTTATAAAAGCCAAATATACTACAAAGTATTTCAGAAAGGTTAAAATAAAAGCTTGGGTAAATATACATTTAAACAATACACACAAAAAGAAAGCATTGGTTGTGATTTTAATATTAAAAAATAGAATGCAAGAAAATTATCAAAATAAAAAAGGATACTTTATAATGATAGATTTTAATTCACAAGGAAGACTTACCCGTGACTGTTATCTATGCAAATAGTAATATAGCAACAAATATCTTAAAGCAGGCAACTCCTCATAAAGGAGATGCAAAGACAGAAATACACAGAAGCATTCTAACATTAGAAAAACCTATCACACATCTATCAAACATTTTCAGCCAAGAAAATGTTAATTAATTAATTGGGTGGTGAACACGATGTAGTCTACACAGAAATCGAAATATAATGATGTACACCTAAAATTTATATAATGCTATAAACCAATGTTACCTCTGTAAAAAAAAAAAAAAAGAATTAAACTACCAAAAAAAAAAAAGTAAGCAGACTGTGTGTGTGTGTGTACAGAAAAGTAAGAATATTAAACTTGCCACCACAACAGGTAAACTCCAAGTCTATACTCATAAAAGTTGAGTGGCTCTGCTAATAAACTCTGGTTAGTCTGGAATAACATGGCCAGGTGTGTCAAGGTCAGGGTGCTAGTCTTGACACTCTCATTACCCTCACGCTATATCCCCCACCTGAGTGATTTCATCCACTCCTGTGGCTTCAACGCCCATGTGCTGATGACTCCCCAGTGTGTATCTTCATATGGGAACTGATCTCTACTCCTGAACTCCTGCCACATTATTCCTCAATGCTCATTGGATGGATGCTCCCAAGTTCTTGAAAACCTCTCAAAAAAATCATATACTCAAAGGCGGCTACAAAATGGAGGGGTAAGAACAGAGGTTTGGAGTCAGAGAGACCTAGGACCTACCACTTACTAGCTGGATAGTCTTAGGGAAGTAACCAAAACTTCCTGTGCCTCTACTCCTTACTTTTAAAATGAGAATAACTCTAACTGCTTCACAGGATTATTCAGAGGATTAACCCAGATATATGCATATAAAGCGCCCAGAGGTTGAAAAAACAAGCATATAGAAATTACTGAACACATGTCCACTGCCTTCCCCTTTGAACTTTCTCTACTTCTTTATTCTCAAACTTGTTAAAGGTGTCACCATTTTCCAAATCTATAAACCTTGTTATTATTGATTCCTATTTGCCTTCTGCATTATTCTTCAAATTCTATCAATATACCTCAGAAATGTCTTTTTATTTGAGTCGCTACCCTCATTTAATATTGAGACTTCTTTAATTTAGGCTTTTATCATGTCTCACTTAAACTCTGGCACAATTTAATTTTATATCCCCATCATCAGCCCATCATCCATGCTACCATAAAATTATCTTTCTAAAAAACAAAGCTTATCTCCTATCTTAAAATCTCTGTTACCTTTGAAATCCAAAAACTTTAGCTTGATACTCAGCACAGAACTCTTCAAACACTGACGCTCCACTTTCCTTTCCAGTCACATCTACTCATATTTCCATCCTCTAAATTTTTTACTTTGTGAACGCCTCACCATTCCCTAGATTTACTCCCGGCCTTCACACTGTTCCCTCTGTCTAGAATACCCCTGACTCCTTTCGTTAACTTGGGAGAGTTTTATTAATCCAAATCTATTTCAAATGATCTTGTCAGAGACTGTTGTTTCTGTTTACATATCTGCCTCCTTACTATACTGTAAACTACTAGAGCAAGGATAATGGGCTATATTCATTTCTGTATCATCCTCAGTGGCTGGTGATAAAGAAAAAATGAAGTGAGTCAATAAGAAAGAAAAGACACAGATCTAGTTACATTAAGAAACAGAGCCCAACAAAAAATGTCACAGGTTAATTTTTGCTCCAAGGTAAATGCCAGAGATGCCTAGTGTTTGGTGCAAGTCACACCATAAAGTTTCGACCAGTGACATAAACTATTAATCACAACATTTAAAACCAAATCCTTTCTGGGTTTTTTTTTCTTTGCTTTTTAAGACTTCACTGGAAAACCATAAGCAACTGAAAACCAAAGAATCACTAATCTTTATACTCTTGAGGAGTTAAAAAAATGATCCAGTTGCAAGATACATCAAAAAATATTACTCAGATGAATAGGCAAGTTTTAGAGTGGTTATTGAAAATTTCACTAGTTTTTTGGGCTAGGTCCTAAAATTAGAATCTCTGATTTTGGAAACTGAGATTAACAGCAAATTCTAAAGCTGACAGACAGGTACAAGTTTATGGTATCATATCCCTAAGTATACCGGCAGATTACATACCTATCTCGAGATAAATTCTACTCTAGGTTAGGGGTGGCTCAACACTCAAGATTATTAGGCGTAGTCTAGGAAAACTACCATATGGTTGATGTCACCATTAACTACCATTGACTACACTGGGTCAGACCCTTTGCACTTAATATTTCAATAAAGAATGTCTTCTGGTTATCTGAGGGTTTGGTAATCAACGGCTCTCTAACTCAAATATCTAGAAAATGAGCATGAAAAAAGATACTGGCAGCCAGGAGACGGTGGGATAACAGCTGAATAATCTTGAAATGAACTAGGATATTTCAGATAAATGAATAAATTGGCTAGGAAATTTTATTCCTTAGGATACTGGCTCTCTCCTATACATTTATTTACTGATTTACTGACTTGGTGACTTTAAGTTAAATTACTTTGTTTTAGATAAGAAAACCAAAACAGTTAGTTAGTTGTTAAGGAAAGTCTTTCCATATAAAGCACATATTTTTTTCATTTTATTTGTCAGATTGCTCAGAAATTGCATAACCACACGGAAAGAGTGAAATCTGATCATTTAAGCATGAGACAAAAAGGACAAGAAAATTTTACTTTCAAGAATAGCTTTGTTGGAGCCTTTGATACAAATTCAATGAGGACATTAAACTAAAATATTCAAGTAAGTTTTTCTATTGATTATATCTAATAATTAGCTCAGATTTTATACTAACTGGATTTACTTAAACAAAAGGCAAAAAGAAATACAAATTTTGTTAACACTGGATGTTATTTTACTTAGCACATATTAGCAAACTGAAAATCCAAGGGAAAATAATTTAAAAACATAAAGCACCAAAATGAAACAAGAAGCAGAAAAACAGTTATCAATAATAGTGAATGCAAAATTTTAAATCATCTTAAAAAAAATCACTGAAGAATAAAAGCATGAATGAATTCACCAGAGATAATTTGCAAAGTGTTATTTATATTATTCTAAAATTCAGAAGAGGATTACATTTTATTCAATGGGCTCAAAAGTAATACACAGTTTTGATCTCAAAAATCACTCAATAATAGGATCCAAAAAAACTACTGTGCAATCTCAGAGGTAAGAATACAGTTACAGGGCCGGCCCCGTGGCTTAGCGGTTAAGTGGGCCCCATGGCTTAGCGGTTAAGTGGGCCTGCTCCGATACTGGCAACCCAGATTCGGATCCCGGGCGCGCACCGACACACCGCTTCTCCGGCAATGCTGAGGCCGCGTTCCACATACAGCAACTAGAAGGATGTGCAACTATGACATACAGCTATCTATTGGGGCTTTGGGGAAAAAAAAAAAGGAGGAGGATTGGCAACAGATGTTAGCTCAGAGCCGGTCTTCCTCAGCAAAAAGAGGAGGATTAGCACAGATGTTAGCTCAGGGCTGATCTTCCTCACACACACACAAAAAAAAAAAAAAAGAAGAAGGAAGTATCTGATTTGGCTTTAAAAAAAAAAAAGAACACAGTTACAGATGATTTACCAAAAAAAAAAAAACAAAGATCGTAACAAAAAGTATTAACATACCTCAGCAAAAAAATACCTTAAAATAATTATCTACCATATATAGGTTTTCCAGACATTTAATGCTGGTAAAATAATAGGAAAAAGAATAATAAAAAATATCTCTCAACAGATGCCAAGAAGGCATTTAATACAACTCAATATTCAACTCTGATTGATATTCTAAAATATTAAATACAAAATTTCTTAATATGAGAAAAAGCATATTTATATCTAGAGTCAAAATCCTATTTTCTCTAATAATAGTGGTTATTAACTCTAAAGATTTAAATAAAAATAGGTGTTACCAATGGTATGTCTCTAAAGGTTTAACAACTGTCGCTCCTGAAACACCACCACCCACTACCACCACCTCCACCGTTTGGGGTAGAATAGTCCCACCACAGTTAATTTGAAGCTATCAGTGGAATGTCACTAAATGGGAATTGGGAATAGATGCACAAAATTGGCTTCTGCAGGCTAGCTCCAGCACTCCACTGGGTATTAATGTCTATTGAGCTCTTACTACCTGACAGGCACTATGCTATGGACTTGACACATCCCATTTCATTTAACCCTCACAACAACCTACAAAGCAGACGTTACTTCATCTTATAAATGAGGAAATCAAGGCTTAGAGAGAAAAAGTAATTTGCCCAAGGTCACATTACTAATAAGTGGTAGAGCCAGGATTTAAAAATATTTTTAATCATTTTAATTATCCTTCATTCATGACCCATTGTTATTAATGGGCCATGCATGGCCTGATTTTTAGATTAATCGACTCATCCATTCATCTACTTATCTGTACTACAATAAATACTAGTAAAACCATAATTCGACCCCTAATGAAAACAATGCCAGTACTTACATCAACCTACACACTCCTTCCCTTTTTGTCTCCTTAGCTCTCCTCAGCAAAGGCAAAGCCTAAAGTTGCTATTAATCATTCTCTTTAAAGCCAGATTTAAATCCCAGATATCTCCGAAGAAAACCTCAGATTCTTAACAGCTACATTATGTTGCTTTTTAATAATCTTTCAAGGTAAATATTATCCTTATTTTAAATATGAGGAAGATAAGGCTCAGAGAGGTCAAACATAACTCACCAAGAATTATGTGGCAAACACATGACACATAAAGAATTTGAAAACAGGTCTTTATGTCTCCAAACATTCATCTCTTTCCAGTAAAATATTCTGCTTCTAAAATAAAGAATGCTGATTTTAAATATCAGATAGTCAGTAATTAACTAGAGCTCAATAGAAAAGTCAACATACTTCTTTATCATCTTTAAAGATTTTATTTATTCAGTTTTTTCCCCCCAAAGCCCCAGTAGACAGCTGTATGTCATAGGTTCACATCCTTCTAGTTGCTGTACGTGGGACTCGGCCTCGCGTTGGACAGAGAAGTGGTGCCTCGGGGCGCTCCCGGGATCCGAACCCGGGCCGCCAGCATCAGAGCGCGCGCACTTAACCGCTAAGCCACGGAGCCGGCCCTATCATCTTTAAAATTAACTATAAAACACGCAATCAAAAGAGAGCCCAATCACAAGTATAGCAAAATATTTGAAGGTTAATTTTTTTTTATTAAGAAAATTTGCAAAATCTCAATGGAAAAATTAAAGAAGTCATGAACAAATGGAAGTGTACACATGCACACACAGTGCTCTTGGTTGAGGAGACTACATATTGTAAAAAATTGCAATTGTTCTTCTATTAATTAAACAGTAAGTAAATAGGAAGCTAAAGTAAAGTATTTCCAGAATTTGAGAACACATTTAGAAAATATCACTTAGACAAAACTGGTTATCTTAAGAAATGATTTATAAATGTATAATTAAGATTGGAACATGTATTAAGTCTACCCCAAGAAGATTCCAGGGTGTAGCCTCATGAACAGATGGCTTTACTTTTATTTTAAAGCTACCATTAATTGAGCCCCTACTATGAGTTAAGTAAAGCACTTGACAAATTTAATCCTTATAACAACTCCGTGACATCTGTATTACTAGCTCTATTTTCTTGTAAAGAAAATAGGGAATCAGATAGGTTATGTCTACTTCACAGCTAAAAAGAGGCAGAGCCAAAACTTACCCCCAGATCTAACTCCCACATAAGGACTAAGCAGCATCATATCACATAACTATCATATAACTGTTTCATACCTGAAATTAAAATTAAAATCCTGGGTGGGCCCCGTGGCTTAGCGGTTAAGTGCGCGCACTCCGCTGCTGGCGGCCCGGGGTTCAGATTCTGGGCGTGCACCAACGCACTGCTTCTCCGGCCATGCTGAGGCCGCGTCCCACATGCAGCAACTAGAAGGATGTGCAGCTATGACATACAACTATCTACTGGGGCTTTGGGGGGAAAATAAATAAATAAATAAAATCTTTCAAAAAAAAATTAAAATCTTTAGCTTGGCAACTAAGGATTATGGCCTGTTTTAATGGTCTTCCTTATATTTTTGTCTTTGATAAAATTTATACAGTGATTTTTTTTTTACTTTATAATTGGAGAAAAGGTTATTTCATTTTGCAGGAAAAAAACTTATTGCTTTCAGAAACGGTACAATCTGTGCCAATAAGAGCAATTCCAAGGAACATTTTAAAACAGACATAGAGACATTCAGAATATTTTAAACATATGCTGAAGTCATGTAGAAAGTAATAATTTGGTACAACTGTTATTAATAT
Source organism: Ceratotherium simum simum (assembly GCF_057802395.1). Lineage (NCBI taxonomy): Eukaryota > Metazoa > Chordata > Mammalia > Perissodactyla > Rhinocerotidae > Ceratotherium > Ceratotherium simum. Next base: position 13,846,599 of record NC_141901.1, on the reverse strand, counting down.
TGCTAACAGCTTACTTAGTTCTACACATCATATCATACAACTAAATCAATCCCAGAAAGGATAAGTAAGCATTTAAAAGAATTTTTTTAAATAATGAAATATAAGAATATATTTGTACTAAATGTTAAGATAAATTTTCTAAATAATGAAGAAATAAAAGAAGATCAGAAACATGCTTTATAAGATTTGAATAGCTCTTTTAAACTGCTCAAATTTTATTTAAAAACAAGAATATTTGGGATAAACAAATAATTTTAGAACCTACAATGTAAAATAATTGAAAATAAATATTGCTACATTTACTCAGATTCAACTTGATAAATAATCAAAGGAAACAAGAGATTCTACTTGAAAAATGATCACATTATATTACAAATATAAACCATTTTAGGGAAAAAATGTGCCATTTCATTAACAAATAAAATAAAAATATAATAGTGATATTATATACCCATTAAACATATAATCATAAAACTTTTATTAAGTAACTACCTAATATGAGCTAGGCATCTTGTTTCATTTACTATCTGCAACAACCCTACAAAATAGTTATCATCATCGCACATTTTACTGATGAGAAAATAGACGCTCAGAAAGGTTACAGGAAACTTTCTCAGTCATATAACTAGACAACAGCATGGGTAAAAATTTGAAGCCATTTGTCCAACTCCAAAGATCTTTTCCTTTCCCTCACCTCATGCTATGAGTAAAACAAAAAACAAAGAAAACCCAGAATGCTTAAGCCCAAATTTGGTAATGTCATGAGAGAAAACTGTACTCAAATTGTTATGGGCATTATTAATGTGTTATATCTTTCTATCGGAAAACCTTACAATATATAATGAGCTACAAGATAGTCACATTCCAAGGTATAATTATTCCTATATACCCCAAAGAAATAAGCCAACAGGAAAAAAAAAGAGATTTCCATAAGTGGAAACTGTAATGGGAAAAAACTATAAACAACTGAAATGTCCAGTAGAACATACTTCAACATTTCAATGTAACAGATTACCAGACAATCCAACATCCTTACCATTTTTATTACTGGTCAATAAATGGGAATGTATATAAAATAGTCTTAAATCAAAAAAAGGAAGATAACTCAGCACATATTTTGCAGTGAATATAACCATTTAAAAAATATACATAAATAATAAGGAAATGAGACATAAACTTAAAGTGATATAGCCTATATTTCTCTAAAGCCACTTAACTTTATAACAAAATTTTTTTTAAAGTTTCAGCATATGTGACTACATCACGTAACATTTTAAAATTTATGCTAATATATTTCATTAATGATCTCATAATTGTTGAAACCTTTGTTCCCTAGTGTTATGGACTGAATTTTGTCCCCCCTAAAATTCATATGTTGAATCCTTAACCCCCAATGTAACTGTATTTGGACATAGGACCTTTAAGAAGGTAATTAAGTAAATGAGGTCATAAGGCTGGGGCCCTAATCCAATAGGACTGGTGTCCTTATAAGAAGAGGAAGAGACACTAGAGGCACCTGTGCTCAGAGCAAAGGCCAAGTGAGAATACAACAAAAAGCGAGACCAATCTGCAAGCTGAAGAAGCCTCAGGAGAAAGCAACCCCACCTATACCTTGATCTTAGACTTCTGGCCTCCAGAATTGCAAGAAAATGAATTTCTGTTTTTTAAACAACCTAGTCTGTAGCGATTTTGTTATGGCAGCCCTAGCAGACTAATACATCCAGAATACATTTATTTAAAATGAAAGAATTATATTGATATGTTGAATAATTTCAAATATAGTAGACGTATACAAAAATAGCCTAAAGTATTCAAGTTCGTTGCCTAAATTTTTAAAAATTTATTAACTTCAAGGTTGCTTAACAATAGACAACATAAATATCGTAAGTGGCAAAATACTGAATCAGTAACTGCAGGACAGCTTAGATGCGAGAGATGGATAACAAAATGCTAGCTTGGTAGGTGTTACACATGCTGAAATGCAGTGATTCTTAGGAGCAATGGCAGGAAGGGAACACATTTCTCCGTAGTTTGCAGAGATAGCTCTTTTGTCAACTCATTATGATATAAAGCAAACAGAAGGTCCAATTATAGAGAAGATGTGAGGCACCATTTAAATTCTTATACTAACTAGACCTTACTACTATTTATTATATGTAAATCTAGTGAATTATTATATGTAAATCTAGTGAACTTAGAGTACTTTATTTTTTTTTCTAATTTACTAATTCCCTAAAATAAGTGAGGAAGCTGTTAGTTAATAAAATAATGTGCTATGTTCCCAGCACCAAGAACAGTGTTTCAGGAACTCAATAAATTGTTGGTGAGTTAACGTTTAAGGTCCTTTCTAATAAGGTTTTTAAGGAAAAGTTATTAAAAATTGAATGAGAATATTAAAAGAAAATTATCGAGAAGAAAAAAAGTAAAATTTTTTTCTAATTCCTGAGTTAGGAGGTCTTTAAAAACTAACACTGGGGAGAGAGGATATTTTTATTACTATGACAGTATAGATAAAGAGAAAAGATAAATTACAACTAGAAAGGAGAACTACATGGGGTATATTTAATTTCCTTTCCTACTTTTTTTTTTTAAAGCTTTCATTCCTATCTCTACCTACCGACAGAAGAAGAAAAATAATTTAAGAATGAAATTGCCTCCCAGTAATTTCTACTTTCTAAGTGTTATACACGTTACATCTATATAGTTTACATCCCATTTATGTTTACAATTTAACAGTTTCTTCTAAGTTGCACATAACTAGTAAGTGTCAACTATGTAGACCATATGGTATTTTGTTGATTTGATATGTCATAACCTGTTTAATTATTCCTCTCTTACTGGGTGTTTCAATTTATTTCCACTATTGCAGGCATGTTGACTCCATGCTTAGACATGAGCCCAAAGCAGTTAGAATCACTTTTAGTTATAAAAAGTAAAAGTTTTATTTTTTATATTGTATCATTTGACCTAGGTATTGTATCAAATGAAGGAATATATATTGCACAACTGGAGGGTTGAACATAGAACAGTAGTGAAGTTTTTGAGCTTCTCCCTTTTAAATTGATTAGGAACCCTGAGTATGATAAATTTCATTGCTTTAAACACAAGGGTAATTGTGTTCAGCTGTGATATAAGAAATTATTACTTGTTTATGCTCAGAACATGCACATGCTCAGAACAAGTTTGGGTTCAAAGAATTTAAGACTAGAACATTACAATTTATTTATATTCGCGAATTATAACAAATTCAACAATCAGATATCCTCTTTCTCCTCCTGATTTTTTAATAAACTATATCCAAGTTCACTTTCTTAATAGAAACAATATCTAATATATATTAAACAACTGCTATGTGCCAAACACTGTCTTAAATGCTTTAAATACATACTACGTTATTTAACGCCTCACATCTTGCAGTTCATATTGAAGAAGAAAAGTAACAAACACTAGTGAGTTTCAAATTAAGAAATATATCGAGGGCCGGCCCCATGGCTTAGTGGTTAAGTGCGCGCGCTCTGCTACTGGCGGCCCGGGTTCAGATCCTGGGCGCACACCGACACACCATTTGTCCGGCCATGCTGAGGCCGTGTCCCACATACAGCAACCAGAAGGATGTGCAACTATGACATACAACTATCTACTGGGGCTTTGGGGGGCGGGCGGGGGAAAGGAGGAGGATTGGCAATAGAGGTTAGCTCAGAGCCGGTCTTCCTCAGGAAAAAGAGGAGGATTAGCGTGGATGTTAGCTCAGGGCTGATCTCACAAAAAAAAAAAAAAAGAAATATGTCGATTTTCTTAACACAGCCTAAAAGACATCTATGTCTTGATAATTCCATATCTTGCCACAATACTGCAATAAGAACTCTGATATGAACACTTTTTATTCACATAGCATGTGTAAACTATAATTTACATAGCATGTTCAAATTTCATTTACCACTTGTGAGGAAGGAATTACTATTTCACAAAGGTGTAAAGAGAAATTCAGAGATTAAATTTCACAAATGGTAACTGGCATAGAGGGAAGTAGAATTCAGGTCTCCTAGGCCAATCGTATTCTTTCCCTTGTGGGGAAGAAAGGTTCATAACCTCAGATGGTTAGAAAACCACTGACAGAGACTCCACACTGGGTAGAAGCTACCGCCCAAAAGAAAAGGAGATCTCTTGACAAGAACTACCTTCAATCTTTGTATTAAATAGTACATTTCAGTCTTAAGAGCTTGACTCGCCATTGGTGAAACACTTAGGAGATAACATAGTAACCGGTTATAAAAATTGCTGATCTGACTGGTTGGAATACTATGTACTGTTTTTTAATTATTAGACTTGAAATCCCTTATAATACCACCTGAAACTCTGTATATGTTTCGACATGCCTAATTATTCTATGATTAGAATAGATATTAGGAAGTAATAAATACAGAACATTTCATATCTCCTTAAGTAGACCAAAAATGTGTAAAAAGCAGGAACACATTCTCAGAGCAACTCATACATAGTAGGCAATCAGTAGCTTGGCATATTTGTTAAAAACTTAAAGTGAACTATAAAAGTCCAAAAATGTTTGTAAATACAAATATTAAAAAAAAACCCTATAGCCTTCTTTTATCAAATGTACATACGTTAACCACTGAGAGGCATTAATTCTAAGAATTTATCTTAAATTCATGATTTCCTTTGATGCTCCTTTACATCATCCTTTGATCACCTGACAAGGAAATAGACATACTAGCATCCAAGGAAATGTAACAACCTAGTCTTTCAAAAATGGTAACAGAATGTTAACAAAGGAACATCAAGAAAGATTTTACTCTTGGTAATTATCTATAATCCAAGGGTAGGAAGAAAATATATACATTTATAGTATTAAAACTCACTGAGCAAAGGAAAATCTGGAAAGGACAGTGTTTAGGAGAAATATTGAATTATTGGCTTACATATATTTGGAAAATCACTTAACTTTTCACTGATATATCACACTTTTGCATTCTCCAACTTTATTTTAAAAGGAATTAAATTGTACTCCAATAACAAAATTCTTCAACAATTCTCACAATTTTAGCATAAGTTTAAAACTTCTGCTGATGTGGTCAATCTCATAAGAAAGATAACCTAAAGTTTTCTAATGGTAAGAGCTTGTCCAAAAATGACCTCAAGTGGATGGATATATTATCAGAGTTTCAGTGTTAAGATTTTGAAAAACAAAAAATAAACAAACATAGGTCCTAACACATAAGTGAAATAGTTCATCAGATAAGGTCAATCATCTCTAAGGCAATCAGATAAAAATTTAAGAGGTTTTTTTGGCTTTAACAATGCTACCGTCAATATAAAACATTTTTTAATTTAAACAAGTCCTAAATGAGGTTTACAACAAATCAATGATTCTGTTGTCTGAAATGAGTCAAACACAAATTTCTATTTTGTCATCTTAACAAATATTCAAGATTTGCATCTTCTACTTCTATATTCAAATTGTGTATTTTTATGACATAAGCAAGTCAAAATTTCACCTTATTAAAAGCTACCAATACGATTCTGCTCTAAATAGTTCTAATAACATTTGTTAATTTTTATGAAGAGATAACAGTAGAAATTCTATTTTTACTTCTCAACTTGTCATGAGGAAATTATTTGATTATTTCTCCCTCTAAATTGCATTTAACTTGCAAAAGTAGATCAAAGGGGATAAATAAGGGTAAAAACAAAGCAAAACACAACAAAAAACTTCTACACAGGCCCCAAAATTGAGTGCAAGAGTATAACCTAATAAAAATATTCCTTAGTTTAACCAAATCCAAATTTTTGGTTAACCAGATTTTTATAATTATTTCCTATCACTCATTTAAAGAGGGTTTCTGAAGCAGTATTTATCCCTTTTTAAAAATTGTACTAATTAAATAAATTTGTTTTATAATGAGCAAACAGAATGGTTTAGCTTATCATAAAACACAATTAATTAAAATTCCAATAGTAATTAAATCTGAGCCATCCCTTCTTTCCCCTTCTTCATCACAATATACCTTCTCTTACTGGCTCATTGGTTGACTCTCCTTTTAGACTCAGCATCCTGGAGAAGCCACTGGACAGAGTAGAGAAAATGCCACGGATGAAATATCCCTGCTGCTCAGACTCCACAGATCTCACTGAAGTCGGCCACGGTCTAACAAATCTGATACTGCAGCGAGGTTCCGGCTCTGAAATAGATCTGGTGAATGGAACCCGAAGTGACTGGGTGTTGACTAGGTTCAGCTTCTCTGTCGATGTTCGAAGGACCTCATTAGCAGAGGAAGAAGCATTATTATCAACCATCTTTGGCAGGACCTTCTGTTGTGGTTCATCCAAGTCTCCTTTATTATTTTGCAATCTCTCCCTTTTGCCCCCTTTCCACCTAAAGCTGGAGTATGTTTGCCACCGATAAGCACCCAGTGGCTTTCCTAGATTAGAAACAGTGTGTTCATTTTTCTTCCTCTTGCTTTTCACTGGACCACACCATGGATAACTCTTTAAGCTTGTTTCTATGTCTGAATTTGCATAAGCAGGTTCTGACAAAGATCTTCGATAGTTTGGAGGACAAGGTGATGTTTGTCTCTTAAAGAGGCTCATCTTCCACGACTCCATTTTTAAACTTCTTTAAACTGTAAGTTTCCTCTATTCCGCACGCAGTCTTTGCAGTTGAACCACACTTGTCCGTGCAGTCCAAAACATTCAACTGCTTAAGCAGCTTTCTTCGTGTGGCTTTGAACCACAGCAGATGTTGCTGCTTAAGAGCTGGTGTCATGTTATTATCCCATTTTCCCAGATCTCCAAAATTTCAGCAGCACCCAAAAATCTCTTGCCTGAAGCAAATTATCTACAGAGTACAGAGAAAGTAAAGATTTCCAGAAGATCTTCTTGCTTCTTGCAGTAGGCTACATTTCTGTACTAGGTCTTCAGGAAATGATTTATAAAAAAAATAAGAAGTGAAATAAAAGTGACACAAAACCCACAAACACCTTTATGAACCAATAGTAGTTAAGTGTTCACCATGCAAATCATAGTGGGTTAAAAACAGATTGTGAAAGTACTCAAGCTGCCATACACACTTTCCGGAAGAAGAAAAAACAAAAAAAACTTGCTTAAAGCCTGCTCTTTAAGTGACAGCTCTTCAGAATAGTTTTTACAGTCTGCATTTCAGAAATTTAATTTCAAGAAAATCATTGCTATTTACACCACAACTTCTCTCAAAGTTAATATTGTTTTTCAACCAATAGGTAAAGTCATATACTGTTTTATTCAATTAGGCAAGGCAAAAGGGAAGAAAAAAGGACACAAGAATGTCAAAATTTAAAGCCATTTTTATTGTAAATAAAGAGAATTAAAAAAGCATAAATGGATAGAAAAGAGAACAGGGATAGAGGATATTTGCTCTGAACTATAGCAAAGGAAAAGGAAAGTCTTGAGGCAAGATCTTGTGGCAACTGGAACATAGGAATGTACATACTTAAATGATTTCGAGAAGGGGAAAGTTTGCTTTATAAATCTAACTGGGATAAGTTGTCTGGAAAAATATTCCCTATCTATTTAACCAAAGAAATTCCTTTATTCCTCTTTGTGCTGCTTACAACTTTAAAAAACAGCTGACTATTTAAAATTTTGTTAAAGCCAAGTACCTTATATTGAACCAAGATCATGAATGCCAAGTTTTTGGCTGGTTATTTTATTTTTTCAACTGTCTGCTCATAAACTCCTGAAAACAGGGGTTTCGAATGGAAAGCCTGACAGACTTTAGACCACCAATAAAAGAAATATAACAGAGCAATCAAATCACTCTGTAAGTTGTATAAAAAATGATGATTTCATCTGGAAAACTAAAAAGCTATGCATTTATTTGTAGAATGTGTACAATGAAAACCAGTTCTCACACTAAGTCTCTCTCTTCTTACTGTAGAAATAGTAAATTTAGTAACACACCTATTCTTTCAAACATATTAAAATGTTCTAGTTATTTCCATTATCATAAAGCAATAATCTCATTTTCATTTGTCTATATACCTAGTCTCTAAATTTATACATTTCTATATTAAAGAAATGTTGAAGTACTAGGCTTTCCCAAAAGCATAATATATCAAATTAGAGTATCTTACAATAGTAAAATTTTCCCTTGTTTAAAAAAAAAAACACACTTAGAAATGTGAATTTGCACAAAGAGAAAAACAATAAACATTAAACTCTAATCTCTATTTATAGGATATCACACCATCCACAAAAATTAATCTGTGATGGAAAATAAACCTAAATGTAAAATATAAAACTATAAAGCTTGTAAAAGAAACCATAAGAGAAGTTTTTGTGACCTGAGGGTAGGCAAAGATTTCTTAGAACACAGAAAGCAATAACTATGACAGGAAAATATTTATAAATGTGAATTCATGAAAATCAAAAGCTTCTGTTCCATAGAAGACATATTAAGAAAAACAATAAGCAAGCCACAAAATGGGAGAGAATATCCACAATGCAAACATCTCACAATTTGTACCACAATATTTAAAGAACTCCAACAACTTATTAATAAAAGGAAAAACAACCTAATTTTTAAAAAATAGGCAAAAGAGTTGAACAAACCCTTCACAAAGAAAGCTACATGAATGGTCAATAAGCATATGAAAAAAGTACTCATCCTCATTAGTAATTAAAGAAACGCAAATTCAAGCCACAGTGAGATATCACTCACATCCACTAGAATGGCTAACATTTAAAGGGCTGATAACACCAGATGTTGGTGAGAATATGGAGCAACCAGAAATGTCATAACTGGTAATGGAAGCATAACATGGTACAATTACTACAAAACAAATTCAACAATTTTTTTTAATAAAGTTAAACATACATTTACCCTATGACCCAGCAGTTCCACTCAAACACACTTACTCAAGAAAAATTAAAATATACATACTTGTACTTAAATGTTCACAGTAGCTTTATTTATAATAGCCATAAACTAGAAACAATCCAAATGCCCATGACAGTAGAATGAATAAACAAATTGTGAGTATTTTCATACAATGCTGTACTACTCAGCCATAAAAAGAATGAACTACTAATACAAAAAACAATGTGGATGAATACCACAAATATTATGCCAACAAAAACTGGGCACAAAAGAGTACACACTGTATGATTCCATTTCTATAGAGTTCTAAAACAGGTGAAACTAATCTATAATGGAAAAAAACCCAGAAAAGTAGTTGTCAGTGGTGGAGGGCACTATTAACAGAAAAGGGCCACCAGGAAGCTACCTCGGGTGATAGAAACTTTCTAAGTCTTGATAGAGATGTGAGTTTGGGTATATATATTTATCAAAACTCACCCAACTGTTTCCTTAAGACTTATGTATTTTGCCATAATTAAATTGTATGTTAAAAAATTGTAAGCAACACTGAACTCTAGTTAGTAGGTTTGCTTATCCAGTATTATGGGTTAGCAATTTTGAAACCACTTTTTGTGTACTTTAGGCTTGAGGAAAGGAGTAAATACATGGAAGAGAATGAATGAATGAATGAAAGAATAAATACCAATAATAGAATAAACTAACATTATGTGCCTCCTGACATGGTGAACTGCGAAGGATACAACATCACTTGTGTGTTATTCATGCAAAAATTGCGTAACCTAAAACTAATCAGAAGCAACATCAGATAATCTCAAATTAAAGAAGATCTACAACTGTTCTCCTTGCTTCAAAATGTCAAGGTCAAGAAGATCAAAGAAAGGCCATGGAACTAATGCAATTCAAAGAAGACTACAGTGAGACAATTAAAAGCAAGGCATGATTTTGGACTGGATCCTGAACTAGGGCGAAAAATAGCTATAAAGGACATTATGGGGACAATTGACAAAATTTGAATATAGACTATGAATTTGATAGTAGAACCATATCAATGTTAAATTTCCTGATTTTGATAATTTTACTGTGGTTATGAAAGAAAATATTCTTATTCTTAGGAAATTCACACAGAAGTATTTAGGATATAGGGGCATGACGTTTCCAACTAACTCTCAAATGATTCAAGAAAAAAACTATGATAAAGCATATGGGGCAAAACATACACAATTGTTGAATCTGGGTAGAGTATATGGAAGTTTTTTGCACTCTACAAGTGAATTTTTAAAAATTTTACAACTACTTCCTTTGGATCTATAATACAAATATTTTTATTATTAATACTGTAATGGTCCCTGTTTCAGAATATCTTTTGGGCAACATAACGAAATATCTACTTTCACAGGTCTTACGGGGGAGGGAAGTTAATCAAGATCATCCTATTAAAATACCTCAATGGAAAATTAAATTAAGACTATAATTTTGAGAAAAGTTGAACAGTAAGAGTAGAATTTGGGCCCTGTAATCAACACTGTGAAATTCAGAGACTCAATGTTAAATGAGAAAACACTTTTACACACTAAATGGGTAAAGGTCATGGGTAAAAATAATTATCGTTGTTTCTAAACTCATCAACTCAATTCTTTTGAGGAACTACGACAATTATTCTTACCATAAACTTCCCTATTTGAGGAATATGGAACTGGAAAATATTAAATAACACAGAAAAAGATTCAAGCGAAATCAAAAAGCAAAAGAACTACAGACTAAGGAAGTGACAGTTTTTAAACAGGAATAATCAAAGAAATAAAGAAAATTCATCTCTCTCACAGCTGACTAAAGTTGGATTTGACAAATGCTTCAAATTGTCTTCTCTCATTATGAAAGCCTAATATCACTTATGTTAGTTATTTCTCAAAGTTTTATCTTTCATCTGAATTTAAGATAGTAACCTGACACTTCATTTTCTGAATTTTCTCAAATATATATAATGAATTTATGAATTTTTAAGAAAATATTCACAGGATTTATAATTTCTTAAAATTAAAAATAATGACACTAGTACCACTGAATTACTACATTCATTATGAAACCTACTGTAAAAATTGGCTGCTGATTGAAGGGTCAGAACAAGAACGTTTCTGCCACCTCAAGTATCAACTAATTTTCTTTATAATAATTCGTAATATTTAAAGCACAGCTCTAAGAAGTATTCTGGTTGCTAAGTCAGAAGAAACATCTGAATTCCCTAAATAAATATGCAAGTACTTATATCAATATAGAGTCATATTTCAAATTGTTATTGAGCACCTACCATGTGGCAGGCACTGTATTAGGACTAGAGGAACAAAAAAGAACAGGACAAACACTGTCCCTGCCCTCTTGGAACTGCCAGTTGATCAGGAAAGGCTTACATTAGGAAGAGGAGTATACAGGGTGTTAGAGAAAGTGTGTAATTAGGGGATTTTTACCAAATCTCAGGATAAAGGATAGAACCAATTTCTTTTGAGATTCTCTTGATCTTGAGATTCTACCGTTACAGTCAATTCTGCTATAATTTGACATGCATTCCTAAAAATCACCACATTATACAAAACTGCACAATAAAACTACAGGGCTTATAGGGAAGATGGGGTTGAGGAGCAACATTCAGAAACTTCAATAATGTCACAAAAAAAGATAGGAAGCTAATAAAAACTGTAGACCAATTTACACATGTTAAATGGTTAAGAAACACTCAAATGCTAAAATAAATATGGCACGTACCTTGAAAAAAGCCTTAAGTTTGACCGTGGAAGTGAGCATCAGAAAGGCTGCAGCTTTGCCATTTTTGTAAAGTGGTGGAAGGAGTGTTATCTGAAGTCTGAAGGACAGCTTTAACACGGTAAGTGGATGTGTGTGGCTCATAACACCTGTGGAGAACTGAGGTAGCTGGTAGTTGGTTGAAATGTATGCTTTCTGTGTATTTCCTACACAGCATGTGTACCTGGATCCAGTTTTCTGTGTTCAGCTAGTGTTTCTCAGACAAATGGCATGCAAGCAAATACAAAATTCATGTAATGCTCAAATTTTTTGCTAATATCAATCACATGGTACAAATCCTCGTTTTCAAAACAAGCACGATAAGAGAACTGACTGTATTTTCTCTTCTCTTGCATGTAAGTGATATGGTAAAAACCAGGTAAAAATCAACAGGAGACCTTACCATTGAAAGGCACAGTGAAAGCAGAGGGGAAAAGGCTCTTAACCTTAGTAAATTCAGCTCTTTAGTTCAAACTTTTTCATTTTTTTCTTTTCTTCCTCCTCTCTTTATCAGAGCAATAAGAACCAAAGAACCAAACTCATGATGTGGGCACGGAGAACGAAGAAGCATAAAAAAAAAAAGCAACAGATCTGCTTCCAGACCAGTGTTTCTCACGTTGTAATGCGTGGATGAATCACCGGGAGATCAAATAAAACGGAGACTTTGCTTTAGTACACATGGGTGAGGGCCTGAGAGTCTACATTTCTAACAATGGTGGTTCTCCTAGGTGGTACCTGTGCTGCTGATCCATGAACCAAACTGTGAATAGCAAGCTGTAGACACATGTTTAAATGAAAAGACTAAAGGAGTTCTCAATGCTCCCATGATATTCAGTAAGGTTCACCAAAATAAGAAATTGTATTGGGATTTAAGGTTCACCAAAATAAGAAATGGTATTGGGATTTGAGAACAAAGTGAGAACATTTGCCTGAAATACTCTGTGAGAGTGTATATTTATCACATAGAGATTTAGTAGTTCTCAAGGTAGTGTGCTGAGAATCAAAGATACAATAATCCTAGCCAAATCTCTTTCTTGGATACAGCAAAGACTATCTACAACATATAAATGAAGCCCAATTAAAAATCCAACAATCTTCTGCACTTTATGAATTACATCATTTCTTTAATGGAAGGCAGCAAGCGAGGGGGATGCTAATGACCATCAACAGGAGAGAAACTAGATAAATCACAGTACATATTTATACAAAAAGAAACTTACATGTATTTAAATGTGCTACAAAGACACAAATTTTTTAAGAGTGACTACCTGTGAAAGTACAACTGAGAAATTACCGTAGGTCTTTACAGTTTTAATATTTAACTGTGAGTATATACTACATTTATAATAAGAACAAACTTAAGAGAGAAACTTATGTGGTAGGAGGTCCAAGAGATAAGGTAGAAAAGCAAGATACACCATAAAAAGTAGAGCATGATCCCACTTGTGATAAATATCATAATATGTCAGTATGTACATGGTGGAATATGCATGGAAAGAAAATTTGTTGCTTTTTTCTTTTAGTTATTTCTTTTTTAACAACAACAAAATCTGTTATTTTTATTACAAGAGACTTTCATTTTTATATTATTAATTTCTGTAATATATGAAATTTTACAATAAGCATATATATTTTTATTCTTTTTGAAAGCAGAAAATTTTAATAAATATATATATATTTAAATCTACCCACAGCAAAAATAAAATCCTTAACATTAACCTACAGAATGGGAATTAGAGAACACAGAACTGGACAAGTCATCACAGATAACTTAACCAACTCTTACATATAATCAAACTAGGCCAGAGGGAAAAGACTTGTCCATAATTACTTAGTTAACAGCAAAAAAAACAAGAACACACGTGTATCCTAATTCCCAGTTCAGGATTCCATAATCTGCTTAAATTAGCATTTTCCAAATTATGATCCACAGAACATAGTTGAGAAATTCAGGCTTAAGGAGCGTAAGTGTGACATTAAGTCCACAGTCTAGTGTTATTTAGTTTAAATGCTAAAATCCTTTCTTTTTTAAAGTTTAAAATAGGATATCAGGTTCTCATTAAAATATCTTTTTAGATTTATTTCAACTAAGGGAAGCAAGCAGAGATGAAAAGGCAAAACTTGAGCTTCTTCAGTTTACAAATAGTCTGCAACCACTTCCTATCTTAAGACACAGCTTTTCTATACTAAATTCTATTCTATATATCCCACATACTCCTTTGTAATAGAAGACATGACATATGCTACAATTAACAAAGAGTTCTGGAGTTCTGTTAGTAGAACAAGAGAGTACATATCTCCTAGACCAACTCATGAAAAGCTTTAAAAATAGGATTAATTTCTATAAACCAGAAGAAGACATCTTTCAAAACTACAAAACCCTTGTTTATAGAAAGCTAAGTAATTAATAACAAAACATCCCCTTCCCATCGCCTATCACTGGAGCACATCTGCTTCCCGATGAAACACTTCCTGTGGCAAAAACGACCTCCCTTCTAAGTAGTAGAACTCAGACACACCTGACACGTACACAATTACTTCTCATTTAAGAGACAAAGATATGTCTAGAAGGGCTAAATAAAGATTATTTTTAACAGACAAGTGTTGAAATCAATGAGTTTTTAAAATAATAAAACAATTTAAAATAAAAACAAAAATACAGATGACTCCTAAAAGCCTTTTAGGAATTCCTTATAGGATTCCTTAAAGTCTTCTTTGTTTGTGTGTGTGAGGAGGACCAGCCCTGAGCTAACATCCAATGCCAATCCTCCTCATTTTTTGCTGAGGAAGACTGGCCCTGGGCTAACACCCACGCCCATCTTCCTCTACTTTATATGGGACGCCACCACAGCATGGCTTAACAAGTGGTGTGTCGGTGTGCGCCCAGGATCCGAACCGGCAAACCCCGGGCCGCTGCAGCGGAGCGCGCGCACCCAACCGCTTGCACCACCGGGCTGGCCCCCTTAAAGTCTTTTTTTAAAAATAAGAACTTCTGGTTTTCCTCTAACCTCTCTTGTCACACCTTCTCTGTCTTCTTTGAGGGTCATTCTTCTCTATCTAGTCTCTAAACGTTGAAAGTTTTTCAAACTGGGTCTTTGGCATCCCCTCTCCACATTCTCATCATGTACATCATCATTCATAGTTACCACATCAACTTATACCTCCAGTTCAGATCAGTCTCCTTTGAGCAACATAACCATATATTCAATTTGACATTCTGTGGCTATGTCAAATTCAAAATGTATAAAATCTAACTCATGATCTGTCCTTTAAAATCTGGTCTCATCCAGTGTTCCTTATCCTAATAAAAGGCACCACATCTATCCAGCTGTACAAGCCCCAAACCTTAGTCATCCCCCTCTCTTACCATTCAATATCCAACCCATGAGTCTTATTGAATTTCCCTCCTAAGTATTACTTAATCTATCTACTTCTTGCCATTTCCCCTAAATCAACATACTATCAATTCTCACTTGGATTACAACAGCCTCCTAGATTCATCTACCTACATCTACTATGGCCCCCTGCAAACCATTATTCCTACTGTAGTTAGAATAATCTTTTCAAAATACAAATTTACTAGATCCTGTCTAAAACCTTTCAATGGCTTCCTGATATTCTTCGGAAAACAATACAAAACAAATGAAAATTCCTTAACACAGCCTGGTCCCTACCTACACCACCCCTTTAGCCTCGCTCTTAAACTTGAATCATTTTGGTCCTTGACACTAGCCACTCTCCCTCCCACCACAGGGCTCTTGTTCACAGTGCTCTCTCTACTGGGAAGGATCTTCCTCCCCTTATCATCTGCCTACTCATGCTTCAGGTTTCAGTTCAAGTGTTACTTCCTGATGGAAGTCTTTCCTGACCTCCCTGACTAGGTCAAATCTCCCCATTATAGGCCTTTACAGCCCGAGCATCTCTTTATTACAGTTATAGTTGTATTTGGACATTTCCTTGTGAGATTATTAATCAATACCCGTTTTACCCATAAGGCTATAACGTCCATTTCTGTTTTTATTCTCCTTAGTGTGCCGACTGCTTGGCATATGGTGAACACTCAACAAATACTTGTTGAATTTAATAAAATCTGAGAAAGATCTAAAATAAAAGTACCTAACTTCAGACTAGTAATGAGAAGGGTCGGTGATCACATATTTCAGTTTGACATTATCTCTGATACTCTGAAGATCACATCAAAATACATATCCTAAGAGGGGGAGAAGACAGTCAAATACTCTCCAGGGAGATGTTTTCCTGGAACCACGTGGTTATTTGTTTCTTCAAGGATATGGATAGAGAGGAGTATTAAAGGAGGAAACTAATGAAAGAATAATGTGAAATGGGAGGAGGTCAAGAAAGAGGCAAGAAATACTGCTTTAATTGTTAAAAAGTTTTTTTCCAGAAATGCCAATCTAGTTAATGCAGAAACTACTATCTGGCTTTTCCATGTTTTCTTAAAAATTATTTTTAATGTTAGCATCACCATTTGGAAAAAATCTTAAGCATAAAGAGATAACTACAAGCTACCAACAAGTTTCATATGTTCTTTAATGAATATATACTTGGAAAACGAATAATATTCTGATAACTGCAAGTAAATATCAGCATTGCACATCTGATAAGTAAGAAAGCACCTTGTACTAAGCAAAATTGAGGGTGCCAGAGGAAGGAATTAGGAATATTTTGTTATTATAAGGTACTTGTACTACCTGTGAAGTGATATAGTATTACTTGAAAGTGGACTTGGATTATTGTAAACATATATTGCAAACTCTAGGGCAACCACTTACAAAGTAAAAAAAAAAAAAAAAGTATAACCCATATACCCTGAGAGAAAAGAAATAGAATCATATAAAATGCTCAACCAAAATCACAAAAGACAAAAAAGGAGTGTAAGACAATTATGAGATCAAAGAACAAAGGCAACAAATAGAAAACAGTAACAAATATAGTAGACATTAATTAAACTATATTGATGATCACTTTAAATGTCAATGGTCTAAATACACCAATTAAAAGACAGGGATTGTCAGAGGGGATCAAAACACAAGATATCTCACTACATGCTGTCTACAAGAAATCTGCTTTAAATATAAAGATAGATTAAAAGCAAAGGGATGGAAAAAGATGTACCATGCTAACACATATATAAGCTAATCAAAAGAAAGCTGAAGTGGCTACATTAATTTCAGACAAAGCATAATTCAGAGAATGAAAAATGATCAGAGATAGAGAACGGCTTTACTTAATGACAAAGGAGTCAATTCCCCAAGAAAATATAAGAATCCTTAACATGTATGCACCTAAGTGTAGAGCACCAAACTACATGGGGTAAAAACTGAGAGAGCCGCAAGGAGAAAAAGATGAATCCACTATTCTAGTTGGAGATTTCAACACCCTTCTATCAGAAATGGACAGATCCAGCAGGCAAAAAATCAGTAGGACACAGTTGAACTCAACAGCACCATCAATCAACTGGATATAACTGACATCTATAGATTACTTCATCTAACAACAGCAGAATACACATTTTTCTCAAACTCATATGCAACATTCACCAAGACAGACCACGTTGTAGGCCATAAAAACCACCTTAACAAATTTAAAAGACTAGAAATCATATAATGTATGTGCTCAGACTCCAGTGGAATTAAACTAGAAATCAATAACAGAAAGATAGCTGGAAAATCCAAAAATACGTGGAGATTAAACAACACAATTCTAAGTAACACATTGGTTGAAGAAGAAATCTCAAGAGAAACTTGAAAATTTTGAACTAAATGGAAATGAAAATAAAACTTATCAAAATTTGTGGGGTGCAACAAAAGAAGTACTTAGAGGGAAACAATGCATATATTAGTAAAGAAGAAAGATCTAAGATCAATAATCTAAGCTTCTACTTAGCATACCAGAAAAAGACAAGGAAATTAAATCCAAAGTGATCATGTCTAAATATAATTCTTAATGCAACAATGAGACTCAAATACTTCAAAATTATATTTAAATGGTCAGACAGAAGTCTAAGTCAGACACACCACAGTCAGCATGACTCAAGGAAAATGATAAAGATAAGGCAGTAGATGAGGTAAGAGAGACTACCTCTCAAAGAGGTCAGTTTCAGGAAGAAAAGGTAACCTTGAGCCAGGCCAATCCTAGCACTAGGGAGAGCGTTTACCAAGCTGTACTGTTCTGGCAGGAGCTGGAAAACCTTCTGAAGTGTTTGGTCCCTGGAAATACAGAATTGCCAGATTATCCCTATTCGTGGGCTGAAATCCCTAAATCCCAAAGGGCCTTTATTATGTTTTTTTAATTGTGAAATTTTTGTTGTACATTATTGTTTATCAGTCACCATATAAGTGCATCCCTCCACCCCTTGTGCCCACTCCCCACCCCCCTAGCCCCTGGCAACCACCAAACAGTTCTATCTGTGCGTGTGTTGGTTTATCTTTCAAAGGGCCCTTAATAAGCGGTATTGATGTTAATCAACTAAAAGCAAAGGATTGCCCTCATATTTTTGAATTTGTGTTTGAAAGTACAGCCACATCGTTAGGCAAATAAGGAATTAGTGATGACAGCCATATACTCAGTAAATTCTATTCAGTTATAGTCTGGGCATTGGAAAGAAGCCCAAGCTCCTCCTCATCAGACTCCTCCTTTATCCTCAGTGAACCCAGTTACCTTCTGGGACAAGAACAAAGGAACTGATACTCTGGAACAAAACAACGAAAATTCCATCAAAAATGAGGGGCCTGGGCTAGATGGTCACTTTCCAACTCTGACTTCATTTTCTCATTTGGTTCTTATGAAGGATTTTTAAAAATTCCATACATTTCATAAAAGCCCGCATACACTTGATGTCCTACATGAGGCTATTCCTCAGGCATCTCTTTTACACAGGTTTGCATTATTATTATAATTCTCCTAGGAATTACATCCAAAAATTTACTACATCGTTATTAAGTGGAATGGTTCACAACTGGTAGCAATATTATAAGATTATTTGCTGATAAAGATATCAACATAATTCCTACATTTAAATATCTCAATTTCATAATAGCTTCTAAAACTACAATTATGTTGTCAACATTTTTTTTCTGTCATCTAAAAATCAACACTTTCCCACTTTTTTATTCTTGTTCTTTCAAGAATATGTTTCACACTGAAAAAAACTCAAACTATATCCCTCAAACCGTATCTACCTACAAGTGTGATGATGGGCCATGTCCTGTTAATAGAAGCCATATGGACCATTGGTAAACCTCATGCATGTGAGTAATAATCTTAAATTTCTTCATTTCTCCTAGTCATTCTTTCCTTCAGACTATTAGCAACCATAATTGATATGCAGTTATTCATCTTCCCCTGCGGGGATTATTTATTATACTGCTACCTCTCATCCATTTCCTAGTACCAGATCTTATATGTTCTAGTTGGCACGAGCATTTAGTAGGTCATATTAGGTTCTCAAACGAGAATAATATAGACAATTTGAAAATGCTCTTTTTATATTTGTTCAGTTATTTATGCTTGTTACAGTTCACTATATTATTTGTTGGGTGAGTTCTTTTGGAATTCATTCATTCAACAAATACTTATCGAATGCCTACTACCCTGTGATGGACTAAATTAGTTGAACATCTACTCTGCCAGTTTTTGGTGTCTTCTATAATTTTACAGGGTCATTTTCACTTTAGACATCCTTTTCCAAAGTGTAGACCATCCCAACATGTACTAGAATCCTAGAAATCTTTAAGAAACAACTTCAGAAACCATATACTGTACTTCTTCATTTTATAGTTTATTATGAATATTAAATGAGAAAGATTTAAATATACTGCTCAAGTCAAAACATTCATTCAATTACATTTTTAAAGCACTTACTGTATTCTCCGAGTTGTGCTAAGGATTGGGCATAAATAACAATGTATTCTATATTCCCTCAATGACCTTACAGTTTAGTTAGGGGAAACAGACATGGACACTAATAACTGCTAAGATGGGTTGGTTAGTCCAAAAATATAAGTACATACAAAATATAATGAGGACAACATGGAAACCAGTCTACTCTGTGGGAAATGAGAGAGAACATGAAGGAAGCTCTACAGAAAAAGAATTAGTCAGTTTTCCCAGGTTTTAAAGGATGAGGAGTTTTGTAGGCCAAGGTGATAGTGTTTGAGTGTAAAAGAAAGGCACTCCTAGCAAAGAGCACAGCATGGGCAAAGATACTAAGACATAAAAAAGCATGATGCATATCAGGTATAATCCCGATTCGAGTCCAGAGTATGAGGAGAGAGGGAATGAGAGAAAACACTACTGTAGAGGTAAACCAAGGGAGAACTAATGAGTCTCTTATTTGCTAAAGAATTTGGACTTCATCTTGTAAATAATGAGGAGCTACTAAAAAAGTTTAAGTAAGCTAGTAATGTGATCATGTTTGCACTTTTTTAGAAAGCTATTTCTGGCAATGGTTAGGAAGTTAGATTGGCAAGAGATATGGATCAGTGGAGGGAGACCAGCTAGGATATTATTAGAAGTAAAATAATGAGAATCTGTACTGAGACAGTAAAGTCAGTGATCCCCCTTCACTGGCTCCAAGACCTACCAAAGATTTCATGTATCAAACAACTAACCAGATGGTGAGGAATTACCTGGCTGAGACAACAACCCAGAGGAGTGAGCTAGGCACTTAGGGGTGGTTCTCACTTGGGGGCTTTTGCTACCCAGAAGAGGTCCTGAGAAACTGAGCTATGTCATTAACAGGCACAAGGGGCTACAGAGATAAAAAGTCAGAGACCAGGGCTGGACGGAGTTGGAAACCCAGGTTACTAATCCCCTTCCCTTTATCCCCCTTTGGACTAGGACCCCACAGAGTCACTCTAGGACTAAAGGTAAACCACAAGTAAGCCAGATTTACAAGGAGCCTGGCTTTGAGTCTTATGGGTAGCTCATCAAAAATCTCAAGTCTTGAAATTAGATTATGGTAATTTCAGTTTGTTAGAACCTCTAGTGTTGGGCAGGAGATAACAAAAATCTTATTGAGAGAAATATAACATTGTCCCAAGCATCATATTATTTCCAGAAATAAATTTTCAAATAGATCCACTACTTTTTACCAAAACTTTCAGGCTAAATGTGTTTGAGAATTCACAAGATTTCATATTTTAGAAAGGTAATAGGATGCATATACCATATATTGTTATATCACCAGTACACTGTGGGGCAGCACTCTGTTACCAATCTGAAGCAAAATGTACAAACATTCACACTAAGTGAGATAATGCTAAACAGCTTTGCATCATTTCACAGCAGGTTTGGCCAATAAATGAGTTATGAAAAAACTGTTCGTTATCAGAGGTTTTTGAACTTTGGAATTGTAAATAAAGGATCATAATGCTATATAATGCTCAGCACACAATTAAAAATAATGATGCACATGAGAAGGCAAGAAATCATGAGCACAAACAAGTAAAACCAATAGGCAACAAAAAGAGAGACATTAACAGAGACATGTATTTGAATTACAAGGACAAGTCTATATAATTACATAGTTATAATATACTGGACAATAAAATCCAAGCTTAAAAATCTGACAAAAACACTGCAAATTATAAAAGTGTCATAACAAATTAGAAAAAGAAGTAAATAAAAGTCCTAGAACTCAGAAAAACCATTAGATACTGCTAAAGAGAAAATTAGGTCAGAGAAAACGATCCAGAATAAAGCATGGAAAGACACACACACAAAAAAAGAAAAATATAAAAATATAGGAGGTATTCAGGAGTAAAAATACAGGAGTAAAGAGACCTAGAAGTTACAGGGAAAAAGTTTAACATGTTAAATTGGACTCCCAAAAGGAAAGAGGAAAGAATGGAGAGAGGTACTTTTTCAAAGGCAGTGACAGGATTTTCTATATTTGATGAA
This sequence comes from Ceratotherium simum simum, assembly GCF_057802395.1. Taxonomy (NCBI): domain Eukaryota; kingdom Metazoa; phylum Chordata; class Mammalia; order Perissodactyla; family Rhinocerotidae; genus Ceratotherium; species Ceratotherium simum. The sequence goes on along the minus strand of NC_141901.1, from coordinate 13,825,010 downwards.
AGATATCAATCTACAGCTTCAAGAAGCCCGAAAAATTTCAAACAGACATAAATAAAAAGAAATCCAGAAAATAGAGATGACATAGGAAAGATAACTTTGAACTTTAAAATAAATAATAAACTCTCTTATTACTGCTTTCAGAGTGATTCATGAAGATATTTGCCTTCATTAAAGAAAAACAGGATGCTATGGAAAAAAGCAATTATGTTCTAAAAAGAACTCCTGGCAATTCAAAATAGCCAAAACAAAATAAAGAAGAAAACAAAGCCTCAAAGACCACTTGAAAAATAAAGGTAGGAAAATGTCTTAGAAAGAACAACCTAAAAACAGAGGCGGAAAAAATGAGAAAAATAGATAGATCAATCTATACAAGGTCTAACATTTGATTAATAAGGGTCCAAGAAAAAAAGAATAGAAAAATAGATGTGAAGATGTTGTTATATAAGAGAGAGACAGAGTGGGAGAGGAGGAGAGGGAGAGAGAAATTTCCAGAACTGAAGTATGAGTCTTCAGATTAAAAGAGCCCACCAACTATTGAATGAAAAAAGACCCAACCAGTGCGTATATTTCAGAATACTGGAATAAAGAGATGGGCTTAAAACTTTAAAGGAAGAAGGGAATAAAAATATCACCCACAAAAGAATGAAAAAAAATGAGAAAACATTGGATTTCTCAGGAGTCACACTGAATACCTCCAAGATATTGAAAGTGTCGTTAGACCAGAATGACATGCAAGGATTCAGAAATTTTGATCCCAATGCACCATTTCTTAGGAAGGTACTTGATGATGTGCCTCAGCAAAATAAGAATTCAAGAAAGAGAAAAACACCGGATCCAAGGTACAGGGTATCTAATCCAGAAAAGCAGTTAGGGAAAGTCCCAAGATTAGGTCACAAAGCAGATCTAGAGAGCACCAACAGAGATAGGAGGTGGTGGACACAAAGCTCCATGCGGAATATCTCCAGAAAAAACAAAATGTTGTTTGCAGGTGGGGGAATTTAATATAAAAGTATATGAAAGCACTTGATACAATGGCACATTTGGAAAACAATGAGGATATGATAAGAGAAATCAACGCAAGAAGAAAGAATTAGAAATTTAAGGAAAAATAGAATTAGATGTACCAGAAAAGAAATATAATCATGTTTAAAAAACATCTTTTTTTCTGATTTGACTAAAACATGTACTATAGCTATTTTGGGGATGCCGTAGTGAAACTGTGCATTATAAGAGTCCTAATGCTTTATCATAGGAAGAAGCAAATAAATAATATCTAAAATCGAGAAATAGAAAATAGTGTCATATTACTTACCTATGTGGAAGTAACCCAGACAAAACCATCTAAAGAATTTAAAAGTAGTTGCCCTAGAAGTGGAAAGGCGGAGGGAGCAAGGGACTATTGCTTTTCATTATAAGCCTTATAAGTTATTCATCATATGCATATATAAGTCTGATGAAACTTTTTTTAGCAATGAAAGAATCATCTAAAATCCCATCATTCAATTAACATTTTAGTTTATTCCCTAACATTTTAGTTTATTCCCATAGTATATATGAGTCAGGTATGTATATATTTCTTTACATTCGAGAACATAATATTCTTCTTTTTGTAAAACACATTTCCTATCATCATTAAAATGCTTTGAGATCATTACCTTTATTGTCTGTACTATATTACATTGAATGGATTATCATAATTTATTCAGCCAGTACTTAACTAGTTTCAGGCTTTTCGTTGATTTGCTTTGTCTTTGCTTTTACAAGTAACATTGCAACAAACAACTTTGTATAGATCTTTGTCCAAATCTTTACTTTTCTGGGGTAGATTCTTAGAAACAGAATTAATGGTTCAAAAGGTATAGAAAAGTTTAAGGCTTTCACCAAAGAGTAGTGACTGGGATGGGATCTTAAATTTAAAAAGAAAATAATGGTGACTCGCAAAGAACATGGGCTTTGTAGCCAGACAGCTTTCTATGTCCAGTATCAGTTCCATTCCTCATTATCTGTGTGATTTTCCTTAGGCTCGTCACTGAACCTGTTGCCTCATCTGTAAAATGGAAATAATACTTTTCTCAGAGAGTTTCTGTGAACATTGATTGAGATAACATACCAAGTGTCCAGTGTCATACATATTGTCAATAACTCTTAGCTGATAGTTTGACTAAGTAGAAAGCGAAAGGTTAAGTACATTGCTACATTGGTGTAGCAAGATCTGGTAGGGAAGGAGAAAGTGAAGGGAATACTAGAAGTAAAGTATAGTTTAGCCATTTGGTCTCTAAAACGGAATCTTTATATGAGAATAAAACAGAATGCCACTCCTCTTTCCTCTCTGGCTTTCTTCACTCCTATCTTGCCTGAAACTTGTATCTGAGCTTGGCTTGTTTGGGTATATGAGTATAGACAGGACAGAGTACATAGAGCAAGAGAAATACATTGAGGAAAATTCTACATGGAAGCAAAGGGCAAAGGACTAGAGCTAAGGAACCAGGCTGGAAAGAAACAGTCAGAAAAATAAAAAAATCAGGACAGTAACATCAAGGAATCTGGGGAAAGAAAGACTTCAAGGAGAGGACAGTCAACAGTGTCAAACAGAAGTCAAAAATGTTGAGGATTTAGAAGTTGCCATTAGATTCAGCAAGTAGGAGATTTGTAATTTCAAGAAAATGTTAAGTATGGATGTCAAGTTCCAACAGACTTCAAGGCTAAAGTGATCCAATAGTAAGGAAGTAGAGGTGTCAATGTAGGGTCCTTTTAACAGTTAGTGATGTGAAAAAAAAAAACTGGCCTGACTCATGACTCTGTTTTTGGCCTTTACTTAAGGCATTCAGGAAAGAAGTCACTTTATAAAAAATTCTCTAAGACCTGGTATGGGCTGTTAATTCACATAGCATCGATTTTTCCGTAAACATGAACAAATTTTTGATAGTATCTAATGTCAGAAAACATAGCAAATAACTGTCTTTACTAACCGCTTGACTATATATTTTCAACGAATAATTCTAATATTCTTCCTTTTATTATCATGGATATATGATAGGCTCTAATTATGGTCAAGGAATGAATTTGGAAGCCTTTATATACTCCTCCAATTATGAAATACCATTATATTCCATTTTCTGGAAGAAAGTACATGCTAAACTGTAACTGAAACTAAAATGACAAATGATTCATCTTTAACTTTACAAGCATTTTATATACTAATTGAAAAAATCCATGAAACAATTTCATAAATTGCTTTTATTCTTTCCGTACAGAATATAAGATGGGTTTACTCAAATCTTACAGTCAGGATGTCTCAGAATTCAGTGTTCTGCTTTTTAATTTGTGGAAGATTTCAATATTTGGCTTAAGAATCATCTTTTTCTTTCAATTTTTTACCTCCATGAAGACCAGGAAGTAGCTTTCTTTTGGAGATCAATTTAAAAATGCAAAATCATCCAATTTGTATCACCCCCTCAGGAGGGTACTGAGTCCTGCATATGTTTCAGGAATAGAGTGAAATCATCAGAGGTGCAGTGAGGGACTATTAGTAGAAGGCTACCTTTGCTTAGAGCAGCGTCAGCCTCCTGGTGGTTGAGGCTAGAATTTTTGCCACCAAAAAGTACAAGAGCACGTAATAGAACTTGTAGACCTTCACATATAAAATGTTGTATGTAGCTGCAGTTCCTTCATTTTCACTACTGTAAAACATTCCATTGTACAAATTTACCACCATTTATTTAACAAATCTACCAATAATGGACATTTGTGTTATCTCCAGGTTTTTGCTATTATGAACAATGTTCCTGTGAATTGTCTTACACATGTCTCTTGGTACACATACTCAAGAATTTCTCTAGGGTAAACATGTAGAAGTGGAATTGCTGGATCATAGGCTATGAGCATGTTTAACTTTACTAGGTAAAGCCAAAGTATTTTTCAAAATGCTTGTACCAATTTACAGTCCTGTGAAATAGAAATAAGAATTTCTATTGCTGTACATCTCCTTCAGCACTAATGTCAAGCTTTCTAAACATTTACTGATCTAATGGTGTGTGATGGTATTTCCTTGTATTTTACGTTACATTTTCCTGATTACTAATGAGGTTGAACATGTTTTGATGTAGTCACTGGTAATTTGTGTTTCCTCTTTTGTTAGGTGCCACTCAAAGAACGCCATTTACTCATTTTCTACTGGGTGGTTTGTCTTTCTCTTATTAACCCATAGGAGTTCTTTATTTTAGATGTTAATCCTTTGTTTTATACATTGCAAATATCTTTTCTCACTTTGAGGCATGACTTTTCCCTCTCTTTATAGTGTTACCGCTATTTTTTAACATGTTTTTAGTGAGGGTGAAAGGCTCCCAAATTTTGCAAAGCAATAGATTTTTAGGCATATATGATGCCATTGGCAATTATTTACTTATTTTTTAAATCAGTGAGAACAGGCACCACAAAGAGACAAAAAAACTTTTGAGAATTAAAGATTCTACTTTATTTCTTAAACATCTATAATATTCTACATCCTTCTTTCACTTTTTTTATTTGATATGGTTATATTGATACCCTCAAATATTTATGAGATATAGAATTCTCTTAAGTTTTTGGTCTTGGGGTAGTGGATTTGTCTCTTCAATATGTTATAGAATACTAAGATTTATATAAGTCCCTTGAATAGTATGGATACTATATATGAATAGTATGAAAAAATATATATATCTATGAATAGTATGAGTTGAGGGGAAACTGTCAGTAACCTTTTTCTTTTATGATCACAATAACAGACTTGAGATAATGATAATGGCTCCAATGTATTTAATTCATAGTCCACCATAATTAGCTTATTTTTTTTCCTGGATATATAAGTGTCACACTCTCAAGAGTTCTATCTAGAAAATAATGTGTAGTTTGATGAGTAATTTTGTTTAGTCTTGATGTCATAAAAAGTGATTCATCTTCCGCAACAGTTTTTTGAGAGGAAAAATAGCAAGTGTGTTAAAGGATAATAATACCTGCTATTTACTGAATACTTACCATATAGTGAACAGCTTATATTAATTATCTTTTTTAATTCTCACAGCATTCTATGAGGTAGGTATTATTCCCATTTTATAGATGAAGAAAATGAAGCTCATTCCAAAAGTCACACAATAAGTACCGGAGCAACAGTTATTAAGTGCTAGAGCAATATTTAGCAAGAGGCAGAGCAATAATTCAAACACAAGCCTAGTAACTCCCAACCTTAGTACTAAGCCACATTGCATATTAGTGAAAGCACTTACAATTAGCTGTTCAAATGCAGTTAATTAAATAGTAAATATTTAATAAACTTCTAATATGGGGAAAGTAGTATATTAATCACTGACACATTAGAAGTGGTCTGGATTATAGGACAGAATATAAGCTTTAAAATCAGAAAAAGATGAGATCTAGCTGGTCCTGATCACAACTATCTAATTGACTGCCCTTAAGCAAATCATTTAATCTCTCTTAGCCTTACTTTAGCCAAATAAAAAAGGGACTATAGTGGAATTGCATAGTGTATGTGTACCTGTGCTGAATGAAATGGGAGCAGGAATGAAGTTAGGCTTTAAAGCACATGATTAAAGCTAAATTGGATACAGTCAAAATTACCCTTGAAAATTCTTAAATCGTTCAAACTACAGTATTGGAGGTACCATCTCTTAAGTGCCCTACACAACTATATTTATGTTCGTTTTTATTTTTCATCACTTGAACATGGCAGGTTGAGCAGCAGAAAAATAGTTGGCAAATATTTGGTGAGCGGGTTGAACCAAAAATATCTACATTTAAACCTTAAAATCATTCTTTGTGTCAAGTGCTTATAGTTAAATTTAAGTCTCATGTATGTATAAGGTAATATAAGTTAGTTACAAGGAAACAAAGAGTAGGTCCCTCTCAAAGAGGACATTTAAATGTAGGTAGAGAAGCAGTGTATCACCTACCTGTGTTAATTGCTGAGAGAGAGGGTGGGGCGGGGGTTGAGGAGGAGAAAAATTTTAAAGAGTAAAGAAAGGTTAAAGAATTTCCAAATAGAATTAAGTTTTATGAAGCATAATGTCACAAAACCATGTCCTTGGTTTTTCAGGACAGTGCTGATTATTTAACTTTTAGTCTTTTTAATATAGAGGATTCAGAAAATTATAAACAAAAGCAATTTATTTTACTGTTATAAGGCTTTTTCTAACAAATAAACTTCTAATCAGAAAAAAAGGACAGAAAGGAGGGTTTGTGGCATTTATTGTGGTCTTTAACATTTGCTTAATAACGTGACCTGTGCTTATCCTATGAAAGGTATTTAAAGAGCATTACACAGCTGGCAGGTGGGGTTAAAATACAACAGAAGATTATCAGTCAACGTTTGTGAAGAAGAATCAATAAAGGTAATTGCCACATGAATCCACACTGATTTAGGTCATGGAAGAATAATTTGAAACTGTTGGGATGGATTCCCTCAAATGTGATCCAGATTTAAATATACTTTTTCTTTGCTTCCTGTTTAGCTACAGAAATATGATCCTACTAATGGCCTTTATTCCTTTAAAAATAATTTCCCTGATTCTCAAGTTGTGACTCAGTCTGGCTGTGCCTATCTGCCTTCTGCCAGGGACAGCTTCTCTGTGGGAACTGGAAATGTGTGCATACCCAAGGAGTGATGCAAGATCTGAACTCTCCCCAAAGGCAGTGCCAGCATCCTAGGACTTCAGACTTCTGTACTTCTTCCCTCTCCTAAACCAATCTCTTGGAAATGGAACGCAAAGGAAATAGTTGTGCAGCTTCACCAGGGGAAGTGCTGAAAATTATACATTCATTTGCCTACTGAGTTACACACTAAAGCAGGAGACTGTACACCTCTAAATTCCTTACCATTTTCATCTCCTGTAGATTCATTTCTAGCTTTGCAAGCTAGATCTGTCCTTTACTGATGGATTGCTTAAGCTAAAGCAATATAATCTATCAATCTATCCATCTATTTATTATTTAAAGAAAATATTAAATCTACTTCAATATAGATGTGTCATTTATAAGAGCTGTCCTAAACATATCCCCAAACCGACTCAGATGAAACACAAAAATTTGAAAAGCATCCTATAAACACTTTTCTTTTTTGGTGAGGAAGACTAGCCGAGCTAACATTCGTTGCCAATCCTCCTCTTTTTGCTGAGGAAGATTGGCCCTGGGCTAACATCCGTGCCCATCTTCCTCTATTTTATATGTGGGACGCCTGCCACACCATGGCTTGATAAGCAGTGTGTAGGTCCGCGCCCAGGATCTGAACCTGAGAACCCTGGGCCACTGAAGCAGAGCGCATGAACTTAACCACTACGCCACCAGGCCAGCCCTTATAAACATTCATAATTTTAAAATAATCTATACATATTTTTAAAATTTCTTCTGCCTTCATTCTTCTACTGCACTTTCTATCTTATGCATTTTACATTATGTTTGGGTTAGTTTTATGTATTTCTGACTTCTTCACAAGATTTTAATCTCCTCATGTTTAAGCTCCTTTGTATTCTCCAAGGTGCCTAGCAGAGTACTCAGTAGGCAGTCATCAAATATGCATTGCAATAAATCGAAGGAGTATGATAGAATACCAGATCTTTATCGGAGGGGCAAGGAGAAGAAAAAAGATATAAGTATAGTACAAAGTAACCTTAAAACACTTGGGGCACTGGTATTCAATCTCCTTCCCCACCCGAATACCCTCCCCTGCCAAAAATTGTTAAACCAGTGTTGCTAACAAGTTAGCTTAAGTGGTTTGAGTTTTTGGTTTGTGTTCATGTATGTTTTTTCTCCCAATCTGTGTTATACAGTTACAAAATGTGTGCATGTGTTCATTTGTCAATCTATTGTGGGTTATTTTTATAAGGAGTTGATTCACATAAGCCTAACTTTTGAGACTAAGAAACTGTATTCTTTCCACAGAATGAAGTTTTCCTTCATCCAGTATATGTTGATATTTAGAGCCTTGAGATTTTGCTGCAATTTATTCCTTCATTAAACAGAATTTTACTTATTGTTTGCTATGTCACAAACCCTCCCCAGCTCTTAAGGACTATTTTTACATTTCCTTTAAATGAAATAAATGAATTAATATAATGATATAAGGGAGACCCCTTTGGAGTGCAGTGAGAGCATAGAGGATGGATTACCCAAGCCAGCTTGGAGAAGTCAAGGCAAGCTTTGCAGGAAGGTAATATTTCAACTGAGATTAGGCAGAAATTTGTACTTAGTGAAGGCTAAGATGTAAATAGCAGAAAAGGAAATTTTATTTCAAATAATTTCTATTGAAATCAGTTCTGCTCAAAGCTTGGTTCTCAGACCTCTCACCAGAAACTCAACAGTTTCTGCAAACTGTTATGAGGCTGTGTCAAGATGAATACGAAAATAGAGAAGTAGTATTTAGAAATTTGTATAGAAATTTGACAGAGTAATTTTATGTCTGTTGAATCTAATAATTTAAAAAATACAAGTTGTTTTTTATTTCATTTCTCTAGTTACTCATTTTTATTATATTTTGCTAAAGTGTTGGTTCACAACAGAGTGAAAAAATTTTAAAAAACAGATAGTTTCTTATTAAATACATCTAATTCTGACTATAACTTTCAAGTTGTTCCCTATTTTAAGCTTCTTTTTAGATCTAGAGGGAACTCTAAGAGGCTTATTCCCTATTTCCAGGAAGAACCTCATATATAAATTAGATGATGAGCCATTTTAATTAAGGATCATGCTAACAATTCAGCTATGCTGACCGAACTCCTCAAGCATCTCAGTGGAGTGAGGAGCAGATGGTTCACATTCTTTGGCACATGTTATCAAAAGGAGAAGCAACTAGATGGTGATAGAATACTATTCTATTTCAATTTTCCAATACTTGAAGCCATTAATCCTTATGACTCTTTTGTGAGGCAGGCTTTGCACCTCTTTGGAATCATCTTTATTTAAAGCACACAAGTGCATACAGAAATAAGACATGTTTGTTTCAGATATGAATTCAAATAAGGACAGGTCTTCACTATCTAAAAACTTATGCTCTAAAATGGAAACCTCAGTGAATGCTTATTCCTGCTACAAATAAGGTTTTTTTTTCCAGACCATGAAGCCAAAACAAAGTTAAATATGCATAGGATCATGTACTGAAGGCACATAAACTCAGAAATAAAACCTAAAGTCAGAATCTTCCTATGAAATCAGTAGATCATATACTCTTTGTTCTTTACTTTGCAAAACAGTTCATTCTAGCTGACGATGGATTCTCTCCTGTCAATCTTATCAGTAGCTGCTTTCTTTTTAGATTTCAATAATCAGGATGCCAATTTAATTTATAAAATATCAAATGGCTTGGTACGATACAAATACATAAAGTAGAATTTAATGAACATATTTAGGTAATCTCAGAAGTGTGACACCACACACAAATATTTAAGATACTACTATTTAGGGCTTCATACGTTTTGTTACCTCTTCCTCTAACTACTCAAAATATCCTTTTGGTTTTACAAAATACTAGATGTTTATAAGTACCTTCAATTTTTTTGGTGCCTATTTTTGAGATATTAGAAATATAGACATACACATAGGAAAGCCAAGTAGTCTACAGTGAGATGAAAAAGAAAATAAACATAGGTTAGACTCACTTCTTTGCTTTCCATCCATCAAGGAAGAGGAAATACAATCTCTAGCAAGGTTTCTCAAATTCATTTCAGACCTGATAATTCCTTATGTATGTTTAGTGGGGTATGTTGGGGGGAGAACTGTCCTGTGAACGGGCAGATGTTTAGCAGCATCCCTGGCCTCTACCCAATAGATACCAGAAGTACACCCTCACACCCTAGTCATGACAATCAAAAATGCTTCCAGACACTGCCCCCAGTTGAGAACCACTGATTGACAGTATAAAATAATAGTTCCAAATTTTTTTCCCAATGCATACCATCAGTAAAAAAAATTTGGAGCATGCATCTCTATCCAGGTATATTTACTTATAAATTACAAACATGAACTACTGTACTAATGTTACATATATTGTAAAATATAAATATAAATTTAAACAGAATGAGATAAAAATATATCAACAGAAGTGTTAATACTTTTATAACCAGAACCCCAGAGGATTATCTTGTATACCCCCAGGGATGTACACACCACACTTTTGAGACAACTGGTATGGATTATGTTCACAGAAGATTTGTTTCTTTTATTGGCTCAGTTACTGACCTATAGTGAGACTTTGAGACTATTGGGTTATGACATAGTCAGGCCATTTTTAAATCGAATATAGCTCTAATATACAGCATAACAGAAATATCGTGACTTTTGTTGAAAAGTGAAAGTATTCTAAAGCTTCCAAGAAAATGTATTAATTAAATTCTTGATATTATTAAGAAGTATGACCTTGAGACCAATGACTCAGAATGAATTTTCTGGTTGACAATGATCTTTCTTTCCCCTGTATCTGGTACTTGTATATACTCTGAGTTCAAAAAAAATGATGGATAGATGTCAGTATTCCTACCAGTTCCCACAAAGTTCCACAACCCTTATTTTCATACTGACTCCACTACTAGACCAGGAATTAGCTGTTATATCCTCACATGACAATCAATTTTTATTAAAAATATTTGGAGTATATATACCAGGGAACATAAGAACTATAACTATGGAAATTGCTGCAAGTCCCTTATTTATGCCATAATGATGTAGCCATATAACAGTGGTTTCAGAGATTATGACTCATTCACTTATAGTAGGTCATAGTTGATAATGATGCAGTTGATATCTATGTAATCAATCCAGGTTTTACAAAGGCAACATAAATCAACATTTGAAGTGGACAACAATAATTGCTATGGTTACTTGCCTTTATTTTGGGTGCTACTACCTACCATATGGGTCTTTATCTTATAATTGGTGCCAGTGAAGGCATCTCAATATTAAGCAAACTTAGTGGTCCTATCTATCAATCATTGAATCAAAACAAAAGAAATATCTGAGAAATAGCACTCTAATTTTTTAGGGGGGTATACAATTGAGAAATTTGGTACTTTTAGTGACTCCTGAAATTCTTCACCCTAGAACGTAATTTACTTCACATTTAAGCTAATATACAAATATTTGTAAATACTGAGTATAATTTACCTCCTAAATAGTAATACTCCATAAATGTTGGTTGAACTAAACATAGAATCAGAAAGTAAGTTTAAGGATTTTACTATTTCTAGGTTTTATTTAAACATGCTTAAGGATAGGATATATTTTAAATAATCTGTGAAGTAAAATTACTTTAATGGTAGACTTTCTGGTGACGCAGTTCATATCGTCCTAAAAATGAAACTATAGTCATCCATTTCCTTCCATGACCAAGTAACTGATATTGAACTTGTCCTCTTGCTGTAAACAATTAGAAAACCAGACAAAATATTCGAAGCAAGTTTTTTCAGATATTAGAAAACAGGAAGCACAGGAGTGTGATCCCTAAAAGAAGGAAAACATATCAGATAAACCTTATGATAATCCTGGATTTAAAGCTGGAGGCATTTTCTGAATATTGGCACAGGGAGAGGAAACAAAGGCAGAACACAATGATGTCACTGAATTTGAGGCGACAGAAATGGGAGTTCAGGGAGACTGAGGCTGATAGAATTTGCAGGGTAAAATACCAAGAGAAAAGGAAATTACACAGAGAAAGAGATCCAGAAATCTGCATGGGGATCCCTTTGAGTTAACGGTTGCAAAATTAAGCTACATGTGTGTAGGTTTAAACTTCATGACTGCTAGCAAAGACAACTGCTGGGAGCTATAAGCTGGAAAATCCTCACAACTCACTCGGGACTGGAAGACATTTGAGATCCCTCAAGTCAAAAGAGAAGAAATCTTGTTTAATACCCAAAGCATTTATAGATATCCTCAAAAGGTTACACATTGGTAGTAGGACTAAATTAGTCCAATAAAAAGGCTACTTTAGACCCAGCCTAACACACCTTTAAATCAAGCCTCAAAACTAACAAGCTGATTCTCAAGAAACATAAACTCAATCATAATTAAAGACAACAAAAAGCAAAAAATCAACAATGTAAAACTCACGATGTCCAAAATATAATAAAAAATTACTACCCATGTTAAATAGGAAAATGTGAAACATAACCAGTAGAAAAATTAGTCAGTAGGTACAATACCAGAAATGAAAGAGATAATGAACTTAATAGACAAAGACTATAAAACAGATATTATAAATATGTTTAAGGATTTAAAAGAAGGCATAATAATAATGAGAGAAATGTAAGATATTTTTAAAAGGACCCAATGGAATTTATAGAACTGAAAAATACAATCTGAAATGAAACGTTGACTTGATGGACAGAAGAACAGATTACATTCCACAAAAGAAAATATCAGTGAACATGAAAGACATAGCAATTCAAAATATCCTAATCGAAAAACAGGGAGTGGGGGAGCAGGGGAAAGGCTGCAAATAAAGATCAGTGATCTGTGGGACCATATTAAGCAATTCCTGAAGGAGAGGATAAAAAGGGAGCGGACAGAAATAAAGCTGAAGAAATAAGGCTGAAATTTTTAAAAATTTGAAGGAAAAAATCCATAAAACCAACAAATCTCAAACAGGATAAAGCCAAGGAAACCACATCAAGACACATCATTATTAAATTGCTGAAAACTACTTATGAAGAGAAAAATAATAAAGTCAGCCAGAGGGTTCAGGAACGTAACATGAAGAGGAAAAAATATGAGAATGACTGGTGATTACTCATCAGAAAGAATCAAGCTTCAAGATAATGGAACAACATTTTTACATACAGAAAAAAAACTGTCATACTAAACTCTATACTTAGTAAAAAACCTTCAAAAATGAAGGCCAAAAAAAGACATTTGGGGAAAAAATAAGAGCTGAGTGAATCTACTGCCACTAGACCTTACTTAAGCCTCAAACAAGCAAAGGAAAAAAAATTAGAACAGAAATCAATGAGATTGAAAACAGGAAAACAATAGAGAAAAATCAACAAAACCAGAAGGAGCTCTTTGAAAGGATCAACAAAATTTATAAATCTCTACCCAGGCTAACCAAAAGTAAGAAAGAAGACACAAATTATCAAAATCAGGGAAAAAAAAGTCATAACTACTGATCACATGGACATTACAAGGATAATAAATGCATGTTACAAACAGCTTTTTGCCCACAAAATTGATAATTTAAATGAAAAAAGACATAATTTACCACAACTCACACAAAAAGAAACAGATAACCTTAATAGCTTTATGTCTATTAAAGAAGTTAAATAAATAATTAGTAATCTTCCAAAAACAAAGAACTAGGCCCAGATGGTTTCAAGGGTGAATTCTACCAAACATGTAAGGAATATGTAATACTAATTCTCCATAATCTCTCCCAGAAAACAGAAGCCTAGAAATCACCTCCTAACTCATTCTGTGAAGCCAGCATTACCCTAAAACCAAAATCAGATAGAGACAGTACACAAATCTAACAATGTATAAAAAGAATTATACACCACAACCAAGTGAGATTCCAGGCATGTAAGACTAGTTCAACATTTGAAAATCAATTAATATAATCCACCATATGAACAGGATGAAGAAAAAAATCATATAAGCACATCATCTAAAGACAAAAAACAAGATTTGGAAAAAATCTAACACTCATTCATGAATTTAAAAAAAAGGAAAAATCCTCAGCAAATTTCCTCACCTTCATAAAGAACATCGACAAAAAAGCTTATAACTAGGGACCAGCCCCATGGCCTGGTGGTTAAGTTCAGTGCACTCCGCTTCAGCGGCCCGGGTTCAGTTCCTGGGCGCAGACCTACACCACTCATCAGAGGCCATGTGTGGCAGTGACCTACATACAAAATAGAGGAAGACTGGCACAGATGTTAGCTCAGGGAAAATCTTCCTCAAGCGAAACGAGGAAGATAGGCAACAAACGTTAGCTCAGGGCGGAACTAACATCATATTTAATGGTGAGAGGCTGGATATTTTCTCCCTAAAATGGAAAATAGGCAAGAATGTGCTCTCTCATCATTCCTATTCAACATCCTACTAAAAGTCTTAACCGGTGCACTAATACAAGAAAAGAAATAAAAACCATCTAGAGTGAAAAGGAGGAAATAAAACTGCCTCTATTTGTAGATAACATGAATGTCTATGGAAAAACACAAATAATCTATAAAAAATCTCCTGGAACCAATGAGCAGGTATAGCAAGGTCAAAGGATACAAAGTTAATAAACAAAAGTTAATTACATGCCTGTACCAACAATGAACAATTGGAATTGGAAATTTAAAAAAATATATCATTTACAACAGCATCTTCCCTCTCTACTAGACTCACCAAGAAAAAAAGAGAGAAGGCACAAATAAGTAAAATCAGAAATGAAAGAGGAGAGGTTACAACAGACACCCCAGAAATACAAAAGATTGTAAGAGAATACTATGAAAAACTATATGCCAACCAATTCGACAATCTGGAAGAAATGGATAAATTCTTAGAATCATACAACCTTCCAAAACTGGATCAAGAAGAAGTAGAGAATTTGAATAGACCAATCACCAGTAAGGAGATCGAAACAGTAATCAAAAACCTCCCCAAAAATAAAAGTCCAGGACCAGACGGCTTCCCTGGTGAATTCTACCAAACATTCAAAGAATACTTAATACCTATCCTTCTCAAACTCTTCCAAAAAATTGAGGAGGCGGGGAAGCTCCCTAACTCATTCTACGAAGCTGACATTACCCTGATACCAAAACCAGACAAGGACAACACAAAAAAAAGAAAATTACAGGCCAATATCACTGATGAACATCGACGCAAAAATCCTCAATAAAATACTAGCAAATCGCATACAACAATACGTTAAAAAGATTATACACCATGATCAAGTGGGATTTATTCCAGGGATGCAGGGATGGTTTAACATTCGCAAATCAATCAACGTAATACACCACATTAATAAAATGAAGAATAAAAATCACATGATCATCTCAATAGATGCAGAGAAAGCATTTGACAAGATACAGCATCCATTTATGATAAAAACTCTGAATAAAATGGGTAGAGAAGGAAAGTACCTCAACATAATAAAGACCATATATGAGAAACCCACAGCTAATATCATCCTCAATGGTGAAAAACTGAAAGCCATCCCTCTAAGAACAGGAACCAGACAAGGATGCCCACTGTCACCACTCCTATTTAACATAGTACTGGAAGTCCTAGCCAGAGCAATCAGGCAAGAGAAAGAAATAAAAGGGATCCAAACTGGAAAGGAAGAAGTGAAACTGTCACTATTTGCAGATGACATGATTTTATATATAGAAAACCCTAAAGAATCCACCAGAAAACTTTTAGAAGTAATAAACGAATATGGTAAAGTTGCAGGATACAAAATCAACATACAAAAATCAGTTGCATTTCTGTACACTAACAACGAAGTAGCAGAAAGAGAAATTAAGAATACCATCCCATTTACAATTGCAAAAAAAAGAATAAAATACCTAGGAATAAACTTAACCAAAGAGGTGAAAGATCTGTACACCGAAAACTATAAAACATTTCTGAAAGAAATTGAAGACGACACAAAGAAATGGAAAGATATTCCGGGCTCTTGGATTGGAAGAATTAACATAGTTAAGATGTCCATACTTCCTAAAGCCATCTATAGATTCAATGCAATCCCTATCAAAGTTCCAACAACATTTTTCACAGAAATAGAACAAAGAATCCTAAAATTTATATGGAACAACAAAAGTCCCTGAATAGCTAAAGGAATCCTGAGAAAAAAGAACAAAGCTGGAGGTATCACACTCCCTGATTTCAAAATATACTAACTACAAAGCTGTAGTAACCAAAACAGCATGGTACTGGCACAAAAACAGACACACAGATCAATGGAATAGAATCGAAAGCCCAGAAATAAACCCACACATCTATGGACAGCTAATCTTTGACAAAGGAGCCAAGCACATACAATGGGGAAAAGAAAGTCTCTTCAACAAATGGTGTTGGGAAAACTGGATAGCCATATGCAAAAAAATGAAAGTAGACCCTTACCTTACACCGTACACAAAAATTAACTCCAAATGGATTAAAGACTTGAATGTAAGACCTGAAACTGTGAAACTTCTAGAGGAAAACATAGGCAGTACGCTCTTCGACATCAGTCTTAGCAACATCTTCTCAAACACCACGTCTGACCGGGCAAGAGAAACAATAGAAAAAATAAACAAATGGGACTACATCAAACTAAAAAGCTTCTGCACAGCAAAGGAAACCATCAACAAAACGAAAAGACAACCTAACAATTGGGAGAAGATATTTGCAAACCATACTTCTGATAAGGGCTTAATCTCTAAAATATATAAAGAACTCATGCATTTTACCAACAAAAAAACTACCAATCCAATTAAAAAATGGGCAAAAGACCTGAACAGACATTTCTCCAAAGAAGATATACAGATGGCCAACAGACACATGAAAAGATGTTCAAAATCACTAACTATCAGGGAAATGCAAATCAAAACTACAATGAGATATCACCTCACGCCTGTCAGAATGGCTATAATTAACAAGACAGGAAACAACATGTGTTGGAGAGGATGTGGAGAGAAGGGAACTCTCATACACTGCTGGTGGGAGTGCAAACTGGTGCAGCCACTATGGAAAACAGTATGGAGATTCCTCAAAAAATCAAGGATAGAACTACCATATGATCCAGCTATCCCACTGCTGGGTATTTATCCAAAGAACTTGAAAACACCAATTTGTAAAGGTACATGCACCCATGTGTTCATTGCAGCTTAATTCACAATAGCCAAGACTTGGAAGCAACCTAAGTGCCCATCAAGGGACGAATGGATAAAGAAGCTGTGGTATATATACACAATGGAATACTACTCAGCCATAAAAAACGATGAAATCCAGCCATTTGTGACATCATGGATGGACATTGAGGGTATAATGCAAAGTGAAATAAGTCAGAGGGAGAAGGTCAAATACCGTATGATTTCCTTCATTAAGTAGTAGATAATAACAACAATAAACAAACACACAGGGACAGAGATTGGATTGGTGGTTACCAGAGGGGAAGGGGGGAGGGAGGAGGGTGAAAGGGATAATTGGGTACATGTGTGTGGTGATGGGTTGTAATTATGTATTTTGGTGGTGAACATGATGTAATCTATGCAGAAATAGAAGTACAATGATGTACACCTGAAATTTTTACAATGTTATAAACCAATGTTACTGCAATAAACAAAAAATTAAAAAAAAAAAAAAACTTAATTACATGCCTATACCAACAATGAACAATTGGAATTGGAAATTTAAAAAAATATATCATTTACAACAGCATCTTCCCTCTCCTCAAAAAAAAGAGAAAGACTTAGGTACAAATCTAACAAAATATGTACAGAATCTGTATGCAAAACCTGCAAAATATTAATGAAAGAAATCAAAGAAGATCTCAATAAATGGACAGATATTCCATGTTCATGGATTAGAAGACTCATGACTGGAAAAGTGTCAATTCTCCAAATTTGATCTATATATTCAACACAATTCCAATCAGACTCCTAGCAAGTTATTTTGTGGATACCAACAGTTTCTAAAGTTTGTATGAAATGGAAAAAGACTAAGAATAACCAACATGATACTGAAAAAGAACAAAGGTGGAGGATCACACTGCCAGAACTTAAGACTTACTATAAAGCTACAGAAATCAAGACTGCACAGCATTGGCAAAAGAATAGACAAGTAGAGCAATGGAACAGAACAGAAGCCCAGAAACAGACTCACACATGTGGGTCTCTGCCTACGTACACAAATGTATGTAAATGGGAGATGGGTTAAATCCTGGCTAGGTGCATGTACAATGCTTGGTCAAATCCCATTTCCAAATACAGTGGACAGCTTTACCTTCACCCTTCACAAATCATCATCTGTATTCCAACCATAATGATTTAAAGAAATGTGTTTACACATTTTTCTACAAAAAGCAAAAAGAAAGAATGGAGAAAGGACAGTCTTTCAACAAATGGTGCTAGAACGTCAGATGTCTATATGTAAAACAATGAACCTAGACACAGATCTAACACCTTTCACAAAAATTAACTAAAAAAGAACATAGACCTAAATGCAAAATGCAAAACTACAAAAGTTCTAGAAGAAAACATAGGAAATATCCTACACGACCTGAGGTTTGATGTTGAATTTTAGATACAACACCAAAAGCACACAATCCATAAAAAGAAAAAAACTGATAAGTAGAACTTTATTAAAATTAAAAACTTCTGCTTTGCAAAAGACACTGCTAAGAAAAAAGACAAGCTATAATAAACTGGGAGAAAATATTTGCAAAACATATATCTGATAAAGGACTTGTCCTCAAAATATACAAAGAACCCTTAAAACTCAACAGTAAGAAAACAAACCCAATTAAAAAAATGGGCAAAAGGAGGCCGGCCTGGTGGCACAGCGGTTAAGCATGCGTGCTCTGCTTCAGCGGCCTGGGGTTCGCAGGTTCGGATACCAGGCCAACACCAACGCACTGCTTGTCAAGCCATGCTGTGGCAGTGTCCCATATGAAGTAGAGGAAGATGGGCATGGATGTTAGCCCAGGGCCAATATTCCTCAGCAAAAAAAAAAAAAGAGGATTGGCATCAGATGTTAGCTCAGGGCTGATCTTCCTCACCAAAAAAAAAAATGGGCAAAAGATCTGGACACACCTCACCAAAGAAAACATACTGACCGCAAATAAGCGTATGAAAAGGCGATCAACATCATTTGTCACCAGGGAAATTCAAATTACAACAACAATAAGATACCACTACATACATATTAGAATAGCTAAAATCCAAAACACTGACTATAAGAATTGCTGATGAGGCTACAGGGCAACAAGAACTCTTATTCATTGCTGGTAAGAATGCAAAATGGTACAGATACTGTGAAATATACTTTGGCAATTTCTTACAAAACTAAACATAGTCTTCACAGTCATACGATCCAGCAATCACGCCACTAGGTATTTACACAACTGTTTGAAAACTTACGTCCACACAAAAACCTGCACATGGAGGTTTACAGCAGCTTTATTTATAATCACCAAAAACTAGAAGCAACCAAAATGTCCTTCAACAGCTAGTGGTTATTCAACAGGCTATTCAACAAAAGAAAGGAAGAAGCTATCAAGCCACATGAAGACATGAATCTTAAATGGATATTATTAAGCGAACAAAGCCAGTTTGAGAATCTTACATAATCTATGATTTCAATTGTAAGACATTCCGGAAAAGGCAAAACTACAGAGATGGTAAATAGATCAGGAGTTGCCAGGGGATTGAGGGGATAGGAGTGTTGAACAGGTGAAGTACAGGGAATATTTTCAGGCAGTAAAACTCTTCTGCATGATACTGTAATGATGGATACATGATACTATCCATTTGTCAAAACCCATAGAATTTTATAACATAAAAGAGTCCAACCTAGGGCCAGCCCCGGTGGCCAAGTGGTTAAGTTCGGCACACTCTACTTTGGCGGCCCGGGTTCGGTTCCCCAGCGTGGACCTACACCACTCGTCTCTCAGTGGCCATGCTGTGGTGGCGGCTCACGTAGAAAAAAAAAGGAAGACTGGCAGTGGATGTTAGCTCAGGCCAAATCTTCCTCAGCACACACACACACACAAAAAAAGAGTGCAACTTAAAGGATACAAATTAGAAATAAATCATTTAGGAAGTCGAGTGAATCCCAGAATTGAATGCAGAATGTGGTAAAACAATCTACCTCTAATATGAACGTGTGAAACAATCTCACTGAAAGTGGTAAGGGGAACAGGGACTACCCTAAGCAACTCTGGAAATTAGTGGAGCCTGTAAGACTAAAAGTAAAAAAAATTTTATATAAGCACTGTACTTGAGTTGATAAAGTTGTTTCCCACAGGGATCTGGATTAACAATTCTGAAATCCCTATACATGTATATTTGGAATTAAACAATTAAGTAAATGGATGCCGGACTGTGGAAGCCAAATTTCTCACTGTTGGAATGGGAGTTTATAGATAAGCCATGGAAGGAAGGTAGAATGATCCATGTGGTAACAGATAAGAGTTGGAGACATCAGTATGAACTCACGTTTCAGCTTATACAGATACAGATGGTTACATTTAGAAATATTTATTGATATGTGTATATGGTACACAAGTCAGTATACACACATATATTTCCTTGCTCTGTCAACTGAGAGGGTCTAGAAGCAACAGTACCCCAGTATAAAAAAGCACACCTAGTTCCCAGATCTTGAATTCTAATACCATTTTCCAATAAAAGGAACAAGAGCTCTTTGGAGAAATGGCTGATTCTAGGACTGGGGCAGGAAATATACAAGATGGGCCTACAGCATCTTATAGTGCCAGAGAGTAAGGAAAGTGTTCAAATGAAAGCATAATGATGGAGTATGTCAAAAGCACAAGGAGCCAACTGAAAGAGCTCCCAATGGCCAAAGCTAGAATAATCTGAACAACAAAATATAAAGTACTATTGGATTATAACCCAAAGTATGAAATAAATATCCATGAATCTATGGTGATATAACTAAGTAAACGGGGGGAGGGGGGTTGGGATAGACAAGGAGGAATAGACAAATCTCCTGTACAGAAAAATGTCAAATAATTTATGTAGATACTGCACCTTCAAGGAGATGGAACATAACTCATCACTCCTTAAGTATGCTGACCACTGGACTTCCTTCCAAAGAGTACAATATGAAAAACGGGAGGAAAGAGTAACTTTACAATGGAGAAACGTAACAAACCTACCTCAGCCAGGTGATCGAGGTCAATACTAACAGTATTAAGTTATGTTCTTAAACATAAGACCTGAAACAGTAAAACTACTAGATGAAAACATAGCAAAAAAGCTTCTTGACATTGGTCAGGGCAATAATTTTTGGCGTATGACACCAAAAGCACAGGCAAAAATAGACACATGGAATTGCATCAAACTATAAAGCTTCTGTACAGCAAAGAAACAATCAATAGAGTGAAAAGGCAACCTACAAATAGGAGAAAACATCTGCAAACCATATATCTGATAAGGGGTTTAATATGCAAAATACCTAAGGAAATCCAACAACTCAATAGCAAAAAAACAACCTGGTATAAAAAATGGACAAAGGCCCTGAATAAACATTTCTCAAAAGAAGACATACAAAAGCCCAAAAGATATATGAAAAGGTGTTCAACATCACTAATCATTAGAGAAATGCAAAACAAAACCACAATGAGATATCACCGCACACCTGTTAGAATGGCTATTATCGAAAAGACAAGAGATAACAAGTGTTGGTAAGGATGTGGAGAAAATGGGAACCTGTTGGTAGGAATGTAAACTGGTGTAGTCATTATGGAAAACAGGATGGAGGTTTCTCAAAAAATTAAAAATAGAACCACCATATGATCCAACAATCCCACTTCTGGATATCTATCCAAAGGGAATGAAACCTGGATCTCGAAGAGATAATCTGCACTCCCATGTTCACTGCAGCATTATTCACAGGATATGGAAACAACCTAAATGTCGACAGATAAATGGATAAAGAAAATGTGAGAGAGAGATTATATATATACATATATACACACATATACATACATACACACACATACCCAATGGAGTATTATTCAGTCTTAAAAAAGAAGGAAATTTTGTCATTTGAAACAACATGGATGAACCTGGAGGACATTATGCTAATGAAATGACAGACACAGAAAGACAAATACTGCATGATCTCTCTTATATGTGGAATCTAAAATAAAAATAATCAAATTCATAGAAACATAGAGTAGAATGGTGGTTGCCAGGGATTAGGGGGTGGGGGAAATGGGGAGATACTGGTCAACAAGTATATAGTTTCAGTTATGCAAAATGAGTAAGTTCTGGAGATCAAATGTACAGTATAGTGACTATAGTTAATAATACTGTTTTCTAAACTTGAAATTTGCTAAGAGGGTAGATCTTAAGTGTTCTCAATACACACACACAAAGGTAACTGTGTGAGGTGATAGATGTTACTTAGCTTGATTGTCATGATCACTTCACAATATATATGTATATCAAAACATCAAGTTGTACACCTTAAATATACACAATTTGTCAATTACACCTCAATAAAGCTTCAAAAAAAAGAACAGTGTTATGTTGACAGTATGTACCCTTGATATGATGTAACGAAAATGGCATTTTATCTCTGCATCTTTCTCCAAAAACTCCAAACTCCGGTCTAATCATGAGAAAAAAATATATATAAATCGCAATTGAGGCATCTGACCATTACTCCCTAAAACTGTCAGGGTCATCAAAAACAAGGAAAGCCTGTGAAACTATCAGATCCAAGAAGAACCTAAGGAGATATGACAACTAAATGTAATGTGGTATCCTGGATAGGATTCTGGAACAGAAAAAGTATATTAGGTAAAAACTAAAGAAATAGGAATAAAATATGAACTTTAATAATAATGCATCAATATTGGTTCATTAATTGTGACATGTGCATTAGTAGTGTAAGATGTTAATAATAGAGGAAAATAGATGTGGAGTATATGGGAACTCTCTAGTATCTTCATAATTCTATAAATCTAAAACTATTCCATCATTAAAAGTTTATTTAAAGAACTCATAAAAACATCAGTAACACAAAAAGCTGACTCTTTGAAAAGATTAATAAAATTAAAAAACCTCTAATCAGATCAAGAAAAAAAGATACAAATTACCAATATCACAAATGAAATGAAGACGTCACTACAGAGTCTACAGACACTAAACGGATAAGGAAATATAAATAGCATTATGACATTAAATTCAACAACTTAGAAGGGAATATTTATCTATTTCTTATCTGATATGAAAACTGGTCAGCAGAATTAAATTTCAGTGGTTTCTTTTCTCCAGCTTTAATTGGTATCTTTGGTTGTGAGCTGTGATTATTTGTATACAAAGTAAACTATGTTTCTTTCTTATAAAGTCCCTGTTCAGGATTATTTTAATATTTTTCCTGCATAAACATTTTAGATACTTCTAGTTGCAAAATTAATTAAAAATTGTGGTTAGGGTAGCAATGGTGCCTTCTTTTTCTCTTCTTCCAATATTATGTTTTGGGTACCAGATAATTTTGCAAGAGTGGGAAAGAGAAAGATTCATAACCAGTCTCTGAAAACCTGAAGTGAATGAACACATTCTAGATGTGCTCTGAAAATCTCTCTCTTCCCCCTTGTTATTTACAACAACAAGCAATTTTGTAAATGTTGAATGTATGAGAGTATATTTAGTTTTCTTTTTTACTCCCAGAAAATTGTGGTTATTTTCTGTCATATGAATAACAGATTGTTATTTATTATCTACATTAGCCACTTTGTTGGCCTGCTTTTGTGTGCAGTGATGCAGCCACTGGTTGAAGTCGGTGTGAATAAGAGTGGTAAGACTAGATCATCAGTTGCAGGAAGGGAGTTGTCTGAACACAATCCCACTTAAGATGTGGTGGCCATTATTATCATTTCTGTATGCTGTGTGGCTTTTTTTTTTTCTTTTTTAGTGTGTGTGTGAGGAAGATCAGCCCTGAGCTAACATCCATGCCAATCCTCCTCTTTTTGCTGAGGAAGACCGGCCCTGAGCTAACATCCGTGCCCATCTTCCTCCACTTTATATGGGATGCCGCCACAGCATGGCCTGACAAGCGACGCCTCGGTGCGTGCCCGGGATCTGAACCCGGGCCGCGAGCAGCGTAGCACGCGCACTTAACCCCTAGCTGCATGTCCTCTTGAGAGTGACAAAACCACAGTATACTGCTGCCTATTTTGATAGAACTTGAGTTATCACTTGAGTAAGACACGTTTTTCTTCCCCTACCTCCAACATGGTCTGAATCAGTTGCTCTCAATTTTCAATCTTAAAGCTCCTTTCTTCCTCCTTCCCTCTCTCCCCCTTCTTTCTACCTTCTCTTCCTCTCTCTGTTTCTTCTAGCTCCTTCTCTCCTCCTCAAGTTAAAGGAGGGAAGTATTCTGCTATTTTTTACCCAGAAAGGAAACAGAGTATTGTAGAAAGAATACAGTCTTGAGAATTCAACCAGTCTGAGTGTGAATTTTGGCTTTATCAAAGAGAAGTTACTTTGTTTTCAAGAGCCTTAATCAGTGGTATGCTAACGCATGCCCACACTACTGGAGAGCCAATTGTGCCCATCTCTTCCCAAGTGCCCTTCACTAACTTGAAGTCAGTGGTAGCTTGAAATCAGCCACGATGGGAGCCTTCACACCTCAGAAATCAGCAAATGCTACAATAAGGACATTTTTTTACCCAAGGAGCCAGTTGTTAAACATTCACCAACACATCATTGGGCTCAGTTTCCACATTTCTCAAATGGGACTAATAACGCCAACCCTGCAAATCTGTTGTAAGAATTTCAAATATAAGTAAAACACCTAGAAAAATGCCAGACACATAAAAGACACTTAGTATGTGGTAGACAGCAATATTGTTATGGTATTACAAATACAGTCTGGCTATATGAAAGCAGAGTATTAAAAACCCTATAAGCCAGGAAATCAATAATGTAAAAGTATAAAGCCATTAAACTTGATTTTAGTACGGTTGTTGGGTCCTTTAGAATTTCTAAGTGGAAAAAATTAGCACAGTATTCCATACACTACCCCTCACATAATGAGAACAATTTATTTTTTTTGCATCTTCTCCAATTTTCCAGGTTCTCTTTTAATAACGATCTCCTCTGTCCAAGTTGTCAGCCACCACTACTTATCATATAAATGCAGACTTTTTGAGTAGTGACTTGGAAGGATTCAGAAAGCCATCAGACTTATGAAGAAGTACTATAAAAGGGAAGTCATAAATAGAAGTAATTTAGTAACTATAATTAAGCATATAAAGAACGCTTAGGTGACCACCTGTTCATCATTTCTTCTGACAGCTGAACCAAGATTTTGGCTTCTACTGGAAAAAGAGAAATTTAGATTAGGTGTGGCAAAGCAATCTCAAAAATTATTCTTATGTTCAACAAGAGATTTTTCTCTCTTCCTGGAAACATACGAAAACAGAATTGATTTACATATATATATGAGATTCTTCTAAATGAGAAGGGGGAAGAGAAGAGTGACCAATGATCTTGGACTGTAACATCTACTTCTGGGCCTTGTGTTTGAGGTTTTCACAATTCATTTTACATTCAGAAATTTGAGCAAAATCTCTTACCTATAGTTAATGCATAATAAACTGACCTGTAACACTTCATTTAAAAAGATCACTTGGAGGCGTTCAAAGTGTCTCAGAGTAAAATATGTCTATGTATCTGTCTAGAAAGATACTGTTTTTCCTCCCTTCACTAAATAATGATTTGAAAAGTTTTATACTTGAGCTCTGATAAATAAGTACCAGGTCTTCATTTCAGATTTTCACTGCACTGCAAAGATCACATAAATGAAATAAATTATTAAAAGAATTTTTTATTTCACATTCTTTGTATTAAGTGGTTAATTTAACCCACATTTCCCACTCAGTCCTATATATCTTCTGATGTTGATTTATTACTTGTATTGAAGTTAAATTTTTTATGGTCATCTAATGTCTAAATGTTTGCACTGGTGGTAAGATGCCCTTAAATTCCTTTCTTATCATTGACACAAGTCTTAAGATCATTCATGCTCTTAAAGCCAAAACTCAATTCAATAAACAACACTCAATACAAAATTTGAAAACTGTAATCACAAGAGAGATAAATAAAACCCTTTAAAATATGAGATTCAAGTTTTAGCTACGAATAGTTTGAAACTTTATGGAAATGATGAACATTGAGACTGGAAATATTCTTCTAGTCTAAAACATAATTTTGGTGTAGGGTATTATCCACCACTAACTACTGAACTACTACTAACTACTAAAACATAAATTAAAAAAAAAAAAAAAAAAAAACAAAACAGACAACCCCAGGATCCCAGGGGCTTAAAAGAAAAAAAAAAGTATTTACCGAACACTTTAGAATTAATTATGTCCTGTGGTCATTTAAATTAGTTATTTATAC
This sequence comes from Ceratotherium simum simum, assembly GCF_057802395.1. Lineage (NCBI taxonomy): Eukaryota > Metazoa > Chordata > Mammalia > Perissodactyla > Rhinocerotidae > Ceratotherium > Ceratotherium simum. The sequence continues at coordinate 13,798,908 of NC_141901.1, read as the reverse complement.
TATAGTTGTAAGCCTGTTCCCTGCCTACCTGTCTGGAATCATCTTACGCTACACCTCTAATTACCCACCACACCCAGCATTATTGGCTTTCCTGAGTTTTTGTAATACACTATCCTTCCTCATTCCACAGGGCCTTCCACATGCTGCTCCCTCTGACTGAACTGTTCTCCCAGTGCTCGCTCCAGTCTGAATCCCAGTTCAAATATCACTTCCTCAGAGAAGTCTTTCCTTATCTCCCAGTGAAGGTCATATTCCTTTCCTTGACAGCATTTACCAGTTTATATTTATACATTCACTGTCTGTGTAACTAACTAAATTTTAGATCTCAAGAGAGCAGGGATTTTGCCTATTCCTGATCACCATTATAACCTCAGGATGCAGCATGGTCTTTGGCACATAGTAGGTGAATCAATGAATGATACACAAATTACTACAAATTAAGCTTCAAGATATATGAATCAACATTAGATGTAATTCAAGATCACAGCATAATTACTGAATCCCATAGAACACTGATCTGGATACAGTATTATCAAAACTTAAGATCATACTGGAGCCTATTGGCACCACTTGAATGTATTAGCTTCCAAAGACATAACTCAGGCACTGTATTTTTTTCCAATACAGTGGAGACTGAGTAATTCTCAGGCAGTATCACACCCTGTATTCACGACACTCTTCTCTCAACTATACATGCTACCCACTATTCCTTTAAAAAACTGAAGGAAATATTCAGATGAAGGAGATTCTGGAAATAGCAAAATTTAGATTGATTTCCTGTAAAAAGGTCTACACTGATAGAAAACTAATCTTTTGCCAATGTTTAAAAAAATAGAAAATAAAATATCATGAAAAATAAAGTAAAATATAAAATAAATATGTTTAACTGGAGAAAAGGGGGCACACACATGCATTCATACACATAGGTGCTAGTGTGTGCACAGAATATTTCTGGATGGATACCATGGCAAGATAGGTTAGTTCTGGGAGACAGGCCTAAGAAACTGGGGGATCTAGGGTAGGAAGTGGATTTCCCTTTTATCATGTACCGTTATAGGTGTTACAATGTTTTCCATACTCATATGACTTTTCCCCCAAAAAAGTTAATAAAAATTTTCAAAGGTAAATGAATGGGATTAAATGGGAATAATTAATCCTTCCTATAATTTAACTAAAAAGGAAAAAATACATTTAATTAAAATCATGGAAGTGAGGGGCCAGCCTGGTGGCGTAGTGGTTAAGTTCGCATGCTTTGCTTCGGTGGCCCGGGGTTTGCAGGTTCGGATCCCAGACGTGGACCTACACACTGTTTATCAAGCCATGGTGTGGTGGCATCCCATATAAATTAGAGGAAGATGGGCATGGATATTAGCCCAGGGCCAATCTTCCTCATCAAAAAAGAGGAGGACTGGCAATAGATGTTAGCTCAGGGCTAATTTTCCTCAAGAATTAATTAATTAATTAATTAACTAAATCAAAGGAAAAAAAATCAGAGAAGTGAAAGGGACCTAAGATCAATTCTCTTCCATTTTCTCGTTGATAAAATGGAAACAATTAACAAAATTTTGTTCTCCCAAAGTTAGCAGTCAATCAGTGACATTAGTTCTAAAATCTAGAAACTTATTCTCAATAACGTGCCACGTACTATACAACTCTCACTATCTCATCTTAGTGATAGAAGTGTCAAAAGCTCCAGAGAACACTAAAACTTTCCTAAAAGCTTCTTGTCACTCTAGGTAAGAAACATACAACACTCAGGACTTCACAATAATTTTTACTGATTTGAAAACAGGCAACTCAAAGCTGAAATCTGGCAAGGATGATTTTTGTGTGTGTGTGTGTGTGAAGAAGATCAGCCCTGAGCTAACATCCGTGCTAATCCTCCTCTTTTTGCAGAGGAAGACTGGCTCTGAGCTAACATCTATTGTCAATCCTCTTCCTTTTTTTTCCCCAAAGCCCCAGTAGATAGCTGTATGTCATAGTTGCACATCCTTCTAGTTGCTGGATATGGGACGCGGCCTCAGCATGGCCGGAGAAGCGGTGCATCAGTGCGCTCCGGGGATCTGAACCCTGGGCCGCCAGTAGCGGAGGGTGCGCACTTAACCACTAAGCCACGGGGCCGGCCCATGGATGATTATTTTTTAAAGCAAACTCAGGAAGGAGCTGAATTTAGCTCATGAAGGAACTAGCTGCTGCCTACAATTGTCCTTGGAAAGTAAATGCCAAAGTCAAAGGGTTCATGCATGAACTCTTTACACTGCTTAAATCCAGAGGCAGAAGCAGGAAACTAATTAGCCTCTCACTTATTATCTGTTTAGGCCTTCTTGACTGACCTAATTATAACTTATTTTCAACACAACCTAATCATTTAGGGAATTTGGTCTAGAAACAGTTTAAGTTCACCTAACCTATGGATTTCATAATTTAGGTGCCACCCTGAAAAGAGAAGTCCCCATTAACTCTTCTTTCCACATGATATCCTTACTTGAAAGTATATGTTAGGGCATCATTCGGATTATATGTGTTAGAAAAGTACACCTTTTGTCTTACCAAAAATTGATGAAAGCTTTTAAATTTTCCAACTTAATATAGTGGAAACTGTATTATCAGGTAAACATTAACCTTAGACAGCAAATGAAAAAAGGAAATATGAAGAATATTAGAAGAAAGAATCTTGAAACCAACTCCCAAATAGTTAAGACCTAGAAAGATACAGATAAGGGATATACGTATTCTAAAAAAATTACTAGGAGGAGATGCTATATGACCTAAATTAAGCATTTAAAGAGACGTCTAAGAATATTGCTGAGATTTTCCAAGAAGACAAAAAGATTATATGCTAATGCTTTTTTCATATCACACTCATTTATTAGGGGACAAAGATTTTTCTTGAAACTTCTTGGAATAAGTAACAAAAGGAAGAGGCTGCATCAACTAGGTAAAATTTGTCCTAAAGTCAGTACCTCTCTTAAAAGTAATTTCCATAGGGTATGAACTATGGTCACACATATGGGAATAATTGGAAGAGAGGGCAGAGTTAAAAAGTCTCTCATTTTTTAAATTTTCTTTTTTTAAATGTTAGACTTGATTACAATACAAAACACATTTTAAAAAAAATAAAAGCTTGTTTGTCATGACTAATATCCTGCAAAGCTTTACCCAATAGTTAAAATTCCTCTCCTGGAATGTGACAGGATAAAGACTCAATGACAATATGTTAGCTTTCCTTCTGAGAGTTTTAATGTCATGGTTTCAAGAAACCTAAATGGATTTCCTCAATTACAGGATTTTAATCCCTATTTCTTCTCGTCAAAAAGGAAAAAAGTAGCGGTAAAGGTAAGGTGACTCTCATCTCAGTCAACCTCAGGGAGTACCACTGTGCTCCAAGGTTCATAGAAAGAGAACAGGCTCCTTCCACACTTGTTAGACTTCATGCTGACCTCAGCGACTGCTTTAAGGAGTACTCAAAACCATGGACCATCTACCCAGAAAGAACATACACACACACTGTGTGATTTCAGAAAGTACCCAAACTCCAGATTAGCACCTTTTGCCCTAAAAAAAGAATGACAGGTTTATAAACTTTCAGCCAAGGCAAATATGCTATATCTAAATGTATACTACAATGTGACGATGGCCTTTTTTGTTTCATTTATTCTATGCATCCTCTAGTAAAGATCATTATCTCTGGAAACAGGAATACCAAGAATGGGCCACAAATGCCTTACTAGAGACACACTGGACTATTAGAACTATTTTCACATTGACCATTCCTCTAGGGCAGTGGGTCAAAATAGGGGCTGTGCGCCCCTAGGAGGCACTTTGGAAATCTGTGAGGGTGTTTTTTGTTACCACAGTAACTAGACGTTGCTGCTAAGATTTAGAGTTCTCTCCTCCCCCCAGCCCCTGGGGGACATGTATACTAAGACATCTTGGAATGTATGGCTAGTCCCACACAGTGAATAATGTCCTACCAGACATTCACGTGGGTGAAAACAAGTTCATAATTATCGAAGCCTAAATCTGTTCTACACATAAACATAGGTATTTTTGCACAATTTTAATATACACTGAATTTCGAGGAATGCAGTTACCAAACAAATAAAGATTGTATTTTTGTTTCATTTGGAACTTTACCAAGGTTGTTTACCTTTTCAGAAAATCATGTCACCAATGGCAAACACTACTCGTGGTATTTTAACTGCCATTTGCAAGTGCCACAATCACAGTGATTCTATACATAGATGTAAGCACCTACTACCTCATATGTCTTCTAGTGTAGTCATGCTTGAGCATTTACATATTGAAATACATATTATTTTATTCTAAATTATTTTCCTTATTATTTCTCATTTACATCACTTGAGGTATTATGCAGTTGGCCCTTCATAGCCGCAGGTTCCGCATCAGCGGAAAAGCAACTATGGATCAAAAGGCAGAGGATGGTTCAGTGTACTGAACATGTACACTTTTTTTTCTTGTCATTACTCCCTAAATAATATAGTACAACAACTAATTACATAATACTAACACTGTAACAGGTATTATAAGTAATCTAGATATGATTTAAAGTATATGGGAGGGGGCCGGCCCTGTGGCTTGGTGGTTAAGTGCGCGCACTGCAATGCTGGTGGCCCGGGTTCGGATCCCGGGTGCGCATAGAGGCACCACTTCTCCGTCCATCCTGAGGCCGAGTCCCACATACAGCAACTAGAAGGATGTGCAGCTATGACATACAACTATCTACTGGGGCTTTGGGGGGAAAAAATTAAATAAATAAAATCTTTAAAGTATATGGGAGGATCTGTGAGGTTATATGCAAATACTACGGCCATTTTATAGTATAAGGGACTTGAGCATCAGAGGACTTTGGTATCCTCGGGGGTCCTGGAACCAATCCCCCTTGGATATGGAGGGATGACTGTAATTACTTTTAACTTATGTGTGAGGTAAATGTCTAAATGTACACTATATAGATATAGATATATTTAATCTATACCTATGCACACACATACATCTGTGTGTGTGTGTACGTGTATATATATGAATTTTGTTTCAGGATGGGGTAAAGAGAACATCACAAAATATTTGCTATAACAAGCGGACAGTGAGTTTGATAGGGTTGAGAATCATTGATCTAGGGATAACAGTATTAAAATTTAAACAGAAAACTTGCCATATTTCTTTATAAAGAGAATTTAATATTATTAAATGGCAGTTTGTAGGATTAATTTGCAGGATATTTTTATGTATCTCATGCTAGAGGCTAGGGTTTTATAGTCAGCTTCTCTTAGACCACCACCATTTCCACAAGTTGTCTAGGCCATAGGCAGAAGTGGCCATTCCTCTACCTTAACCTTTGACACTATTAACTGGGCCAGTTTGTAGGTATAATTGATCTTGTGAAATTGGATGGAAAAAGAAGATTAAAATGGCATAAAGGACTTTCAAATTCATGAAAGAGACCTCTCTTCCATCTCCTATCAATTTGTCATTGACAACTTCTCTGAACAGGAAACAGTCAATAACAGTTCCTTTTTTTTTTTTTTTTTTTTGGTCAGGAAGATTAGCAATGAGCTAACATCTGTTGCCAATCCTACTCTTTGCTGAGGAAGACTGGCCCTGGGCTAACATCCGTGTCCATCTTCCTCTACTTTACGTGTGGGACACTGCCACAGCATGGCTTGATAAGCAGTGTGTAGGTCCATGCCCAGGATCTGAACCTGTGGACCCTGGGCTGCTGAAGCGGAACACACAAACTTAATCACTACGCCATCAGGCCGGCCCCTGGCCGGCCCCTGTGTAGTTTCAAATTTAATTAGGCCTTGCCCAGGTTCAAGGTTTGCAAAAGACTTTCGCAAATGAATGGAAGGAAGAGAAGAATGGAAGGAAGGGAAAAGAAACGGAAGGGTTCCGGAAAAGAATCTTGCTCACGCAGGTAAGGCAACATATGAAATAGAACATGAAAAAGGCTATCCAGGAACATATAAAATTTATACACCTTTAAACTTCTTAATGGTTCAAAAAATATTAGGCATAATAAATCCTTTTAAAAAGCTTTGAATGATAGAACCAAGAAAGAGGGCAAATTTATGGACATGGTTACTCAAACTCCCATAAGAGAATGTGAAAAAGAGAAAGCAAGTAACACTTGGGAGAGTTACACCTCAGTCTCAAATCTCCACCCTGAGACCAAGGTTTCATGAAACGTCTCCAAATGGACCATCGGATTAAAACAGCATAACTTTTGATTAAAATAGCTTATATTAAGTACTGAGTAAAGAACTTTGCCACAGAAACTATTCATAACCTTTTCTCTCTAGTAGGATCTGATCTAGACCAACCTGTTCACCCCAACTCCATGAGTACAATATTGTCTGAATGGCCCAAGTACAATCTACCCCATTTTCAAACAGTCAATCCTTGCTTCCCTCAAAACTGCTAACTGCTCAGACTTCAAGTCTGAATTTCCCAGACCAATATTTTAGGCAAGCTACTCAAGTATCAATTATTATTTTCATTCTTCTGTAGAGAAAGCTGCTCAGATAATGTACGAGTTTGCAGGTTTTGTCAATGTTTCCTTAGTCTTTACTCTATGGGCAGAAACCAGTGACCGATTAAGCTGCCTGAGCGCCACAGTATTGATACTTCTCAAAACAAAACCAGTACAAAGGTGAGGATAGGAGTGAGTGGGAACAATGTGCTGATAGATCAGATTGCTTTAAAAGGCCTATGTTTTGTTCCTCATCTTTTCACCACATATCTTCAGGATTAGAAACTGCTTTTGGATGACCTAGAAACATAATATGTGGATAAAAATATTCCATACTCTCAGGAACAACTGGTGTAGAGTAGTGTATAAATTTAGTGACTGCTGATTAAGTAATAATTAATTGATCATTAATTTATTAAGGACATAAAGATAAGCCTATTTATATTGACCAAGAGCATGTGCCAAGAAATTTAGCTGAAATGAATTCACTGCCCCCATTAAACTGGCATAAAAAAATAAGTTAGAAATGATGAAAGAAGGAATGGAATGATGAACAACACAAATCAACAAAACTAAAAAAAGAACTGATAATTTTAAACAGAAAAACACTCAGGCTGGTATGTATGTGCATCAGTGCGTGTGTGCATAAGTGTGTGTGTATAAGTATGTGTGTATTTAATTGTAAACAAATGCTGATGCATGAATGATTAACATTTGAAACCTGAAGATCTTAAAAAGGGCTAAAGATCAGAATTCTTGAATAAATAAGATATATGAAAAGAGCATGTAATATGAATGAACAGGATGTCTTTCACAGAAAACAGCAAAAAAAATCAGCTTAAAAAGTGAACACAGGGGCCAGCCCCGTGGCGCAGCAGTTAAGTGTGCACACTCTGCTTCGGCAGCCCAAGGGTTTGCAGGTTCGGATCCCGGGCGCGCACGTCACACTGCTTGTCAGGCCACGCTCTGGTGGCATCCCATATAAAGTAGAGGAAGATGAACACGGACGTTAGTCCAGGGCCAATCTTCCTCGGCAAAAAAAGGAGGATTGGAATCAGATGATAGGTCAGGGCTGATCTTCCTCACAAAAAATAACAATAACAATAATAAATGAATGAATGAATGAATGAATGAACACAGAAGGACCAACTCAGAAACAGATCCACCAAAGAACTCCTCTTGAAAAGTATGCTGTAAAACTGGAAAGAAAATTTTAAATAGTTGCACATGTGAATGAATATTAAAAATATTTTAATCCTCCTAAGAAGTGTGTTTCTAATCAGATACTCCTTTATCTGTTATATATTTTACTGCACTGGAGGAATTAACTATGACTTAGCTCTTCCCACAACAGCAGCTGTTAGACTTATCTTTAGCAGCTTCCTCTTTCATGCTCCTACCAAAACATGTGTATACTGTGTCTTAACATACTTCTTCTAGGGAAAGACCACAGAATTTTTCTATTTCAATTTAGCTAGTTCCTGGGGCAATTTACTCCATCTTTTTCCACGTTAAAATAGAGAGAGGAAATGCTTTAATCTACTTCATAAACATTTAATTCTCTGGTCAACATTTTAGTCCCTATAAAATGCAGGTCAAGAATCCACTTTCAAATGTCTTGGAATATTTCTTAGCAACGAAGTAAGAGAGAATATTGCCTATTTTCAATTTATCTATTTGGAAATAAGGAACAGTTTAAATAAACAAGAAAAGACAAATCTAAAATAAATCAGGGCAAGGAGGACGGAGAAGGACAAAGTCACACACTAAGGATTTTAAGAGTGGAAATAAATGTATTCATAATCACTTAGCCAAACTGTTAATCTATTTTAAACCTTCCATTCTTCCATGACGTGTATTTCTTTAAAATATAAAATGGAATGTTAAGAAGGCAGCACTCCGGCAAGTACAAACACTCCAGAATTTTTGCAGGTTGCTTTTTGGAAAAGCCCACCCACTTAACTCCATCCCCATTTTAAAACTGTACTGTCCCATAAGTAAACACTATAGCCTTCATTTTAAAGGTTGAAAGCAGAATTGCAACTGTTCTCTACATTTGCAACTCAGCATATGGTTGCAAACCCTAAAAGGCTAATTTTAATAATAAAGAGAATAGTTGGAAAAAGGCACAACCTTGAGAATTGTGGAGAAGAATCTTCAATTAATAGGTGTGAGTTAAGCAGGACCAATAAGACTTCTGCATATCTCTTGGCTTGTACCTCCTCTAGCGGTAAAAGATAAAGATCATCTCTTGCACCTATTCAATAGTTAGCATCCTCATTAAATACCAAAAAAGGGAGGCAATTAGTGTCAACTGTAAGGATTGAAAAGAACACCTTTCAAAAATGAACTCATCTAGTAAATGAACCTACTGAAAAGTCAAGCAAGCCCTTGACTTATAGACATATAAAAACAAAGCCCTAAAGACATATAAAACAAACGAACACATCACCAAAATAAAATTTTCTAACAAGAGCTGCCACCAAAATCCCTTGGGGTTTTTCGAAACTGTGAATACAACTTGTCAATCATAGACGGAAGAAAAAGTAACCATTATAGTTAAGTAAGACTTGGACATATTCAAACATAAAGAATAAATATTAAGCTTTTTTCTTTAAGTATACACTAGCTAAGGAAAAAAAACGGGCAATCAGGGCCGGCCCTGTGGCTTGGTGGTTAAGTGCGCGCGCTGCAATGCTGGTGGCCCGGGTTCGGATCCCGGGTGCGCATCGAAGCGCCACTTCTCCGTCCATCCTGAGGCTGAGTCCCACATACAGCAACTAGAAGGATGTGCAGCTATGACATACAACTATCTACTGGGGCTTTGGGGGGAAAAAATAAAATAAATAAAATCTTAAAAAAAAAAAAAAAAAAAAACGGGCAATCATAAAAATAAAAAATTGACAAATGGCACATTTTTAAAGGGCAGGTAGGCAACTGTGTATATCGATGTTAAAAATAATTTTGAGGTTAAAGATTATATCTTCTATTGATCTATTACTACCCCAGTAAAAGATGAAAAATAAGGATAGTTTCGTTGATCTTTCTTCATTTTTGTGGAAATCTTAAATGAAAAATGTTTTGTAGTTAAAAGAATAAATTTATGGAGCCTCAATTAACTTCAACATTATCATACATGTTCAAACACAGATTAAAAGACTTTGGTTTCCATATATGAGCTGTACAACACTTGACAAACTCTAAAACACCACATAGTAAGGAACAGTAATAAGAATGACTATAAAAGAGTTCATTCTGTGTGACCCGCTAAACGCTTCTCATATGATGGTACAGACAGCCCCACTGACTGCTATGAGGTCGAGCATAAGCTTATAGGCAAAAATCTCAGAAATACACAGCCTGGTGTGCATTTCAACTAGACTCCAGAGCTAGCAGTGCTACTGCTGAGATCCTGCAGGCCACAGTAAAAATAGAACATACCCACAATCCCAAATTTTACAATGAGACATGAAAGTGGGAGTAGAAAATATCATACTCAAAATAGGAGTGCTCTCTCATAGATTACAAACGGGTCCTTCATTAAGTACTGTAAAGGAAATAACCTCTAGAAACTAAGCTGAAGGTGTAAAAAGAAAAAAAGATTTCTGGTAATAATATTTCTGATAAATCTTCTCCTTGGAGAAATACAATATATATGTAGTATTTTGCCAACAATACTACTACTTTCTTGTCTGCAGTTTTCATTTTTTGGTTTGTCACAGGATCTATAAAATAAGACAAAATCTTAGCTATTTGTGTGCTATCTCTGATTTCAACTTTAATAAATGTGTTTGTTAAAACCGTAGAGAGTATTTAAATTTAAAAGTGCACTAGGATTTTATGAAGACTAGAACATACACAGGTGGGTGCTGAAAGAATTTTCTGCCCATTTTGGCAGAAGCAGGATGCCATCTGCTTGTGCCATGAATCAAGCTAACCCTCAGCAGTTTCCAAAGTTGACAGGAAAGTCTGGTTGTTTAGTTAATGTTGAAAACACACTCTAAAACCAAGATGAACTGTTTTTTTTAAAAATGCTCTTAGACGTAATTAAAAACTTCCCCTTTAAAAGCAGCTGTCTGTTTTTATATCCTTTCCTCATACAACTACTTTAAAAAGAAAAATTGAATTCTGCAAACCGCCAATTTCAAAATAGTACTCTCAAGTAACTGAAAATCTATTATTTTGATTTATTATCTAAAAAATAGGCTCATCTTTTATATGAGAAGTTATTTCTATCTTGTATAGTACAGATAAATAAGACAAGAAAAAAGCACAGTAAAACCATTTCCATGACTATCTTCTACAACAGTCAACTGGAAAATAAAAATCTTCATTCTCTCACTCTGTTACTGCTTTATCTGTCTCTCTAATTTAAACTTCAAGTCTTCTGAGCAGGGATAAAGTCCACTGTCATTCTGTCATTGTGTTTAAACAGCATAAAACACCAACAACTAGTGGTTTATGCAAATTCTAACTTAGTGTGCACCTTACTGAAAGCCTAAAGAAAATGCTAACAATGGAAAATATCTTGCCAGATATTGGTGGAGGGAAAAATGTCCCATTGGATGTATCAATTAGGAAAGTTTTTTGTTTGTTTGACTGTTTTGAGTAACAACTGGAAATACCTTCCTCAGAACAGAAGCTAGAAAAAACTGTAACAAAACTCTGTAAAAATCCATGTAAATGACTAAAAATTTAAACTAAAAGGTGACCTCCATACACTGATTTTTTCTTTTCTGAATTAATTTTGTTTCCTTTTTGAGTAAACATACTAACAATGAGATATCTACCTGTATGTTTTTTAAAAATATATAGAACTTTTACCCACATCTTAGTCATATTAGGCACCTATTGATTTTAGTTCCATGAGGATTATCTGTCATTTCATAAAAATCTTACACCTTAAAATTGGTGCTATTTGTATAACATGCCTGGAATTTTTTTAAGTGCATTAATTTAAAAATCCATTATGCAATCAGATTGGTATCGTCACACAGCTATTATTTTCACGCTTTGCAACACTGAGATTGATCACAAGCATGTGACCTGTTAAAAAAGATCCCACCTAACTCCCTCGTTTCTAGCACCTTCAGGAAACAAGGTGTTATTTTACTTTCAGGAAGTGAAAACAGATGAATCTGGCTCTGGTGAGATCAGGGAATACTTATGGGAAAAGGGGTTTGTTGACACCTGCAATGGAGATGGATCAAGCGGGTTTGGGGAACTGTCTAGAGTATGCCTGTGCACACGTGCATACAGAAGGGAAAAAGATTGTGAATGTAATTTCACTATCTCAGTCATTTATAACTAAGACTTGAAAGCGCAACAGGCCAAGTATTAGGTTGATGTTTGTCATGGTTAAGACACTAGCGAACAAGGCAACTTTGGACAAGAGACTCTGGAACTCAGCTTCTTCACTAGTAAAATTAGGGGGAGGTCTTGTTTAGTTTATACGGTTCCTTTCAGTTCTAAAAATCAAATATTCATGGAATATCAATTATTAAGAACATAAAGATGAATAAAACATAGTTGTGACCTAAGAATGATTTGATGAAAAACTCAATCACCATATTCACTGTTCCTAAATAATTTTATACACACACACATACACAAACATATACATGAATGTTTGAAGAACACAACCACGTGTTCTGAAAAAGACTTAAAACTTTGGTCTTATGAAATGAGAAAAATAAGTGAAAACTGACAATGTATCACTCCGCCAAAATAAGTAATCCATCAACCACAGGACTGCCCAAGAACAAGCTTTTAATAACATGCTCTATAACCAGCCATACATACTTCTGTCTCCTTTAAAAAAGAAAAGAAAAAAATCCTGCACTCATAGAGAAAAATGACATCAACAAATTTAATGACAGTTTATTTTCAGGAAATCATTTAGAACAAAGAATTGGAAATATGGTTTAAATACCACATACACACACCATAATGCTACTTATCATTGTAATTCTTGTTTAGATGCTTAAAAATTAAATAGTTTTCCCTGAAGATTTTTGGCCTGTTCCATTTGGAATGAACCAACTTTTTCAATAATTAGAATTAGAAAAGACATTAATCTATCTGATTAATGGCATAATAATGGTTGCCAAAATGGAAGAAAGGTGTTATAACTGGTGTTTTGAACTCAGACATGCACCCCATTTTTTCCTAACCCCCTCCCAGAAATGAGACCTGACAGCCAATAAATAGTATTGAGGAATCCAAGCACTAATTCCTATGTCTATGAGTTGCTCTATCTTCCTTTTATATAGTGTTTCTTAAACTTTTTATGAAGGAGTTTCACACTTACAGAAAAGTTAAAAGAATTAAACAAAGAATTCTCATAAACTCTTCACCCAGATTCTCCAAATGTTAATATTTTACCACTTATGCTTTATCATTCCCCCTCTTATTTTTTTACAAAAGCACGAACAAGAATAAATACTTAGAAATAAACTTAACAAAAGAAGTGAATGACCTCTATATTGAAAACTATAAAATACCATTGTAATAAATTAAAAACGACCTAAACAACTGGAAAGATAGCCCATGTTCATGAATCAGAAGATTTAATATCATTACAATGGTAATACTCTCCAAATTGACCTACAGATTAAACATAATCCCTATGAACATCCCAGCTGATTTTACCTTCGCAGAAATTGATAAATTGATTCTAAAACTCATATGCAATTGCAAGGGATCCCTGATAGCTAAAACAATCTAGAAAAACAAAAACAAATTAAAATACACACATTTTTCAACTTCAAAACTTATTACAATGCTACAATAATTAAGACTATGTGGTACAGATATAGGATAGACATATAGATCAAGGGACTAGAAATAAACCCATCCATTTATGAACAATTGATTTGACACTGGTGCCAAGACAACTTAATGTGGAAAGAATAGTCTTTTCAACAACTGGTGCTGGAATGACAGATATCCACATGCAAAAGTATTAACTGGACCTCACACCATAAACAAAAATTGATTCAAAATGCCTCCTCCAAGTCTCACAGTTATGGATGCTGAGCCACCACACTCAAAGCCCGGTGGAAGCCAAAGCTGCACCTCCTGCATGGCCCCTCCAGCCAGCTGGGCACCTAAGACGAGAGCTGCACCCAGGCCAGCACCAGCAGCTCAGCCATAAACAGCAGCTATACCATCTGCTGTTGGCTCACCTGCTGCTGTACCCTGGCATCCAGGTCTGATAGGTCTGATGGCCCAGATGGCAACCACTGCAGCTAGCGTGGCTGTGGGCTCTGCTGTCGGGCACACGCTAGGTCATGCCATCACTCGGGGCTTCAGTGGAGGAAGTAATGCTGAGCCCTCAAGGCCTGACACCACTTACCAGGAGCCCAAGGAACCCAGCAGGCATACTAACAGCAGCAGTAGTTTGGCCGGTGCCACTACGAGATGAAACAGTTTTTGGAGTGTGCCCAGAACCAGGGTGACCTTAAGCTTTGTGAGAGTTTCAGTGAGGTGCTCAAACAGTGCAGATTTGCAAATGGATTAGCTTAATGAAGAAGTTCAAACTGAAGACATGGAAATCATCTCTTATAACCAAGTTTATTTAGCATAAAAACATAATTGATAGTGAAGATATAAAGTGTAACACCATCAGTTAAACCTCTCCTCTATCACTAATAGCTTCCTTGCTTCAGAACTGCAATGGAAGAGGATGTTTTTACTATACAGAAGTTCAGTGAGATGGTATGGAGTTTGGACCTGGGCAGATGTTTGTGCGGCCTCCTTAAACCAGCATTTGTGATGTTATTGTTTGTGAATTAATTAGAATAAAGTGATTTTCTTCCTCCCAAAAACAAAACAAAACAAAATTAATTCAAAGTGGATCTTTATATACTGTGAATTCTAGTTCCTTATCAGTATACTGACATGACTTGAAAATATTTTCTCCCATTCTACAGGTTGTCTTTTTACTTTCTTGATGTCTTTTGAAGCTAAAACTATAAAACCTTTACAAGAAAACATAGGCGTAATTCTGCATGACACTGAAATAGGCAATGGTTTCTTTGATATGACATAAAAAGCACCAAAAAAAGAAAAAATAGGACTTCATTAAAATTTAAAATTTTTGTGCTTCAAAAGACATCATCAAGAAAGTAAAAAGACAACCTGAAAATGGGAGAAAATATTTTCAAATCATATATCTAATAAGTATAGTATCTAGTATAATTCTTACAAATCAATAATCAATTAAAAATGGGCAAAGGATTTGAATAGATGTTTCTCCAAAGAAGATATAAAATGTCCCATAGGCACATGGAAAGATACTCAGTATCACTAGTGTCTAAGGAAATACATATCAAAACAACAAGAAGATGTCACTTCACTAGGATAGCTATAATGAAAAAGATGAACAGTAACAAGTGTTGACAAGGATGCGGAAAAACTACAGTCTTCATTCATCGCTGATGGGAATGCAAAATGGGTATATTTTGGCATTTCCTCCAAAAGTTAAGCATAGAGTTATACCATATGATTCAGAAATTTCACTCCTACACATATACCAAAGAACACTGAAAACATGTCAACAAACTTGTTCAGAAATGTTCATATCAGCATTATTTATAATAGTCAAAAACTGGAAACAATCCACATGTCCATCAACTGATGAATATGGTATATTCATACAATGGAATACCATTCAGTCATAAAATGGAATGAAGTACTGATATATATAACACAGATGAATCTTCAAAACATGCTAATTGAAATAAGCCAGTCACAAAGGCCACATTATATGATTCCATATATGTGAAATGTACAGAATAGGCAATTTCATAAAGACAGAAAGTAAATTTGTGGTTGCCAAAGACTAGGGGAGGAGAAAATGGGCAGTGACTATTAATGCATAGGGGGTTTCTCTTTGGGGTATGAATGCTCTGGAATTAGATAGTACTGATGGTTGCACAAGTTACTGTGCAATATACTAAAAACCACCTAACTGTACTTTTTTTTTTTTTTTTTGGTGAGGAAGATTGGCCCTGAGCTAACATCTGTTGCCAATCTTCCTCTTTTTGCTTGGGGAACATTGTCCCTGAGCTAACATTTGTGCCAATCTTCCTCTATTTTGAATGTGGGACGCCACCACAGCATGGCTTGATGAGTGGTGTGTAGGTCCCCACCTGGGATCCGAACCTACGAACCCCAGCGTGCCAAAGTGGAGCACGCAAACTTAACCACTAAGCCACCGGGCCAGCCCAAAAAGGGTGAATTTTCTGGTATGTGAATTATACCTCATTTTTTAAATTATTTGGGAAAAAAAAAACCCAACATGTTGTAGACTTTTCTGGGTAAAAAGAGGAAGAAAAAAGAAAACAGCAGAACAGACACTTGGAACCCTCATCTGTGTGAAACAAAGAGAAAAAAAAAAAGGCCAGAGAAGCAATCAGAAAGAACATGGAGGGCCGGCCCCGTGGCTTAGCGGTTAAGTGCGCACGCTCTGATGCTGGCGGCCCGGGTTCGGATCCCGGGAGCGCCCCGAGGCACCACTTCTCCGTCCAACGCGAGGCCGAGTCCCACGTACAGCAACTAGAAGGATGTGAACCTATGACATACAACTATCTACTGGGGCTTTGGGGGGAAAAACTGAATAAATAAAATCTTTAAAAAAAAAAAAAAAAAGAAAAAAAAAAGAAAGAACATGGAGTTAATTATGTCCACTGGAACACACAGGTGGCAGCACCAGATTCTTTTGGGAACTGATTCTGAGTGATGGACATGCTTAATACAATGAGTCTCACCCAGTTTAAGTACTCTCTCTTAAAAAGAAGCCTGGTTACTATTCTATCCTCTTTCTCTAGTTGGGGCCAATCCTGCAAATTATCGAAAGCAATCAAGCTATCTTCTTTTAAAATGTTCCCTAAGTCAGACTTTTCACTGCCTGACTGACCTTTCCTTCATTAGACAGGATTAGTAAATGTTTACTCAATAAATTTGATATAAATGGGATTCCTTTATTACCACCCTGATCCTGATATCATTTCATGAGTTTAGTTATTAAAAGAAAATCTATTCTCTTGACCCATCTAATAAATAATTTTATTACTTTATTGTTTTAAGTTATTACGTTTCTTTTTTCCTCTGCACAAGTTCTACTATAGTTTTCAAAACCACAGAACAATTTTCTCAGAGTGTCACTGGAAAATTAAAAGTTCTGATTATTTTGATTTTTTGCTTTGGACATACTCATCCAAAGTGGTATTTTACGGAATATACGCAGAAGGGCAAAAAAAATGACAGACTTTCTTTTTCTTCAATAATTGTCTAATAAGTGAGAGCATTTTAGAAAAGAACAAGTGGATGTGTAAATCAGTTTGTTTAAAAGCACTTTCCCCGCATCACATTGTTTTGTTTTAATTTTATTTTCTAGGGTATCTGAACACTATAAGGCTGTAACCAGACTGTCTGGTCAGCCAAGACAAAGTCTTGGCACTATTCTGAAATAAGATATGCCAGGTCTACCCTCCTGTATTATGTGACTGGCCTAGACTATGATAGTCAGAGAGACAGCATCAATATGGATGCTATAGTGTCATCATCTCATGAGTAATGTTTCTCGTAGCAACTATATGCATGCTAAATTTAAAAAGACTAAAATATGAATGATAAAGAATTCAAAAATAAAACCCAAGATATCCAGTGTAATACCAATTTGCACAATTTAGTTTGAAACACCAAACAGTACAGGCGTATAGTTACTTTCACTCTTTTAAAACTATATTTTATTTTCCAAGAATAATTTCTAAATTAAGTCTTCTGTTATTTATACTCCAAACTTCAAGTTATATTTTACCTTATTGGTTCCAGTATAATTAAGACTTTTTAAAGATTATACTTTGCCAATATAGAGCTCACAAAGTAAATATTACCCAGTAATCCAAATTTAAGCCTTAGAATCTAGAAGTCATCAAGACACATTTTTATTACAATACTTTTTAACACTTGCGTGTTGTCCCATGCCCTATGACCTCAGAATTATTGGATGAAATTGATACCTATTAAAAGAAGCAACAAGTAAATTTAATAGAGAAATCCACTTCTGTATTTCCACAAAAAGCAACTTGGGAATTTGAATTACAAGGGGAGAAAGCATGAGGGATCAAAGTAACAGGTACTACTAATATTTTGAGAAAATTGCCATGATACTAGTGGTTCTTCGTTAACTCTGTCTACAATAAGAATCACTACCATTTATGGGGTACCTACTGTGTGCTAGATGCTACATATAAATTGTCTCATTTAATCCTTAAAAATAACATTATTTTCCCCATTTTACAAAGGAGGTAAATAACTCCTTCAACTCGTTCAACTACTTTGTCCAAGGACACACACAAGGTACAAGGCAGAGCAGGGTTTTGAATCCAAGTTGGTCTAATCCCAAAACTTATCCCTTCACTATATATAACGCTCCACCCTCTGTTCTTCTAAAGCACGGTTGCAAAAATCAAATGCCAACAAGAGCCTTACAATTAAAATAAAAAGTATGCAGTGAGTTAAAAAAATAGAGAATAAGATGGTTTTGCAACCAAGCATACATCTGCCTATCTAACCTGGCCTCTTGAAATATATTGTGCAAGCGTTAACAAAGCAGCCAAACAAAATATGCCCACTGGCCACTAATCTGCTGGACCCACATTAAGAAAAAAATCACGATTTGGAAAACAGCAGAAGATGAAAAGCTATCCTAGCAAGAAAGTATTTTTTTTGAAAAATTAGTGATTTTCAAATGAGATGTGTAGGGCTGAAATCAGTCATCAAAGAGCAAGTAAAGAAAACATTGACTTTTTTATGACATTGACTTTTTTATGGTAACTCCTTTACTTTTAAACCTTACGTAAAAACCTTGCAGCAATAATAAACTTTGTAGTAAAGCATCATTTAATACTGGCACTCCTCTACTCTTATATATATCATTTCCAAAGATGCATTTGAAGGTTGAATGTATGCGAGTCTAAAAACAGACGTATATGCTATACTGGTGGTTATGTTCTCAGAGTACTAAAAGATATAATCAAATCTAATTAAGGCTTTGAGGGCATTATCTACTGCCTGAACACCACCCTTACCCTAAACCCACAAATCAGGGAGCAGCAGATAACCCTCAGAGGCACCTCAACTCTGTGGTCTTGGGAATTAGAACCAGGTTATTTCTCCTTCCTACAGGCCTACAGCCCCTCCAGTGACCAAGCCCCACTCCCTACAAGAACAAAATCTGGGTGGTATAATGGCAGAGGGGTGACAGAAAGGGAAGGGCGGGACATGGGCACCACTGTAAGCAAACCAATTCCAGGCTCTGGCTGTGCAGTGATCCAGAGAAGCACCTGGCAATCTAGGATTTCTGGGAGGCTCCCTCCACAAGACAGGACACAGTGAAAATACTTAGACCATGGCCAGCCCAATCATCTAAGCTAAAAAACTGTCGACGATCTTGGGCAAGAAGTGCCACAATGCAACAGTTCAAAATTAACAAGACTCAGGAAACAGAATATGGAAGATTCAATCCCACGTGCAGAAAGGAGTTCAGGAAGTCAATATAATGTTCAAAAATAGGATTTTTATGAAAGTCAAGGTCCACCAAATACGTACTATCATTTTATACACACACAAGAGGCTATTCATAATGTCAGATATTATAAGAAAAGATGATACTCATAAGTAGGTATTTAGGCTAAATAGAATTGCTGATTTATAGATGAAATACTACATTGGTCTAGGCATTTGTGAAATGACATTGCCAAGGATCTTACACATAATCACATTTTTCAACCTGTTCTAACATTATATTTTATTTTATTTTAATTAGTATTATCCATCTATACACCAGGGAATCAGGTTTTTAACACTAACCTTTTGTTTGTTTTTGCTGAGGAAGATTAGCCCTGAGCTAACATCTGTTGCCAATCTTCCTCAACTTTATATGTGCATCAGTCGCGTGGCTGACAGTGGGTGTAGGTCCGCATATGGGATCCAAACCCACGAACCCAGGCAGCCGAAGCGGAACGTGCCAAACTTAATCATTACGCCACGGGGCCGGCCCCAACACTGACCTTTTTCATTGTGTTTTTTTAAAAATAGTATTTATTAGAAAGTCTAATAATGTTTGATGCTTTTAGCTCATTTTCTCTCTTCTCTACCCATTCAACAGGACCTGTTAAATGCCAACCATCCAAAAATCTGCCACTTACTCTACTCAGAATTGCTGAGCAGCTCTAAAGAAGTCTAATACATTAGCTGACACTTATAATTTAGAGACTAATTTCATGTATATTTCTTTCAAATAAAAAAGTATGCATCTCAGCACAGCTGACATTCTGACAACAAAAAACAAACAACATACATCTCCCCTAATCCTACCTATAATTTACTAGTAAAATGACCAAAGTTCCACACTAACACTCATAGTCTAAGTTTACTATTTACAAAGAATCCAGAATTCTAGAACTACTTGATATAATGAGAAGGGGAAGAGGGTAGAAATCACACAATTAATGCTTACTTAGAGATGAATGATTTTTATAACGTACAAAATGCAAATTAAAGGAAAATGAGAGAAAATTCTCAGAACAAACAATAATTTAAATCACTATTGTTCCTAAAGCAATAGGATTTCTTTGTATTTATGTATGTGCTTTCAGCAGCAAATAGTGAATAATTTGGTGGCTCAATTCCAGTATTTAATCTGCCTCAAATGAAATCATTTTTAAACTTCCAGTTAGAAATTTTGGGGCTGCAACTTTCTATTATGAGGTCGTAATTACGAGTTCCTAGTTGTGAAGTAAATATTACCTGAACAGAACTTTTTAAAATACTCTTTGCAATTAAATACCTACTAATCATTTAACAAGGCAAGAAATACAAGGTTTATGGGGGGAAAATCAATCAAACACTACTTTACAACAGGTTTCTGGAAACTATGAACTCAAATGGCAGATTACCAATTGCCAGGAAGGAGAAGGGATCTTCGTTCTAAGGATCTCTGTAACAACTTAGATATAGATGTAATAGGACCTAACTGAATTGCTCCTTACATAGAACAGAGGTATAATATTCTCAACAAAGTCCTGTAGAGTACACCCACAGCCTGTTGAAAAATAGTCATCAGTGGTAAAGTCATTCATGGGGGCTTGAAGTAGAACTGAGAGAGGAAGTTTAACATATTCAGCATATTCTCTCAAGAGAAAGAAAAAATTTAGGCTGGCAAGATGACAGGGAGTCAGCAAGATCTGTCTCCCATGTTACAAAGATGTAGGAGGATACTTGAGAACTGACTAAAAAAATCCCCTGGAAGACAGTTAACAGATTTTTTTAAAGGTAACATGTAAATTATAATAATAGGATGTCACCACCACACTTCTACTCTTTTTTTTTTTTCTGGTTTATAATGTACTAAGTGAGCTATATTCTTCAAGTGGGGGAAAAACTTCCTTAAAATATCTTAAATTTTAAAAATAAAGGGCAAGTTTATCAGGGGAAATATGCATAAATTATGAGAAGAAATTCTGTTAGAAGATAAAGCATGCAACCTGATGGCTATGACTCAGAATTGAGTAGTTTACATCAGAACGGCATGTCCTGAATATTCTAATAACCTCTGGGCCAATAAAGAATATAGAATCAAGGTCCTGTTTCTTGGTACTATATCTAGATTATCTACCTAAACTCATGTTTATAGTTTGGGGCCGGCCCAGTGGCGCAAGCAGTTAAGGGCTCGTGTTCCGCTGCGGCGGCCCGGGGTTCGCTGGCTCGGATCCCAGGCGCGCACCGACGCACCACTTGATAAGCCATGCTGCAGCGGCATCCCATATAAAGTAGACGAAGATGGGCACGGATGTTAGCTCAGGGCCACTCTTCCTCAAGAAAAAGAAGGGGAGGATTGGCATCGGATGTTAGCTGAGGGCTAGTCCTCTTCACAAAAAAACATAAATAAAATAAACTCATATTTATAGTTTAAAGAACTGGATTTTAATGTAGAAAAAGACTGAATCAATGACAGAACCAAAGTGAATAACTCTATTTCTTTCAACAATATAATCAGGCTCAAAATCTGGGAGTTCCTTTCCTTTCTTTTATGCCCTATAATTACTAAAAACTAATAAGTTTTCTCTCAAAATGTTTCATATCTAGTTAGCATAGCCTCAAAATATCTCCCTCAAATACTGATTAATTATGTGGTAAGTTTAACTTTTGTCCACAAATTCTTTTATACTTCTCCTTCTGGGAGGCGGAGTTTAATTCTCCTCCCCTTGAATGTGGGCTGGACTAAGAGACTTGCTGCTACTGAACAGACTATAGAAAGAGAAAAATAGCAATTTTGCAGTGGAGAAACCTGGCATACATCACCTTACCAAGTGATCAAAGTTAACATCACCAGTGGTAAGTCATGTTGATATCATGCACCCCTTGATATGACACAATGAGAAGGGTTCTTCACATCTATGGTATTCTTCCCCAAAACGCATAAGCCCAGTCTAATCACGAGAAAACATCAGCTAAACCCAAACTGAAGGACATTCTAAAATATCTAACTTGTAGTACTCGTCAAAAGTATCAAGGTCATGAAATACAAGGAAAGCCTAAGAAAGCACCACAGACTGGGAGAGACTAAGGAGGTATGACAATTATACACAACATGGTATCCTGGATTAAATCCAGCAACAGAAAAAGGGCATTAGTGGTAAAACTGGTGAAATCCGAATAAAGTCTATAGTTTAGTTAATAGTATTGTATCAATGTTAATTTCTTCATTTTGAGCTATGGCTATATAAGATGTTAACACTAGCAGAAGCTAGCAAAAAGGTATATGGGAACTCGGTACACTATTTTTGCAACTCAAGTAAATTTAAAATTATTTCAGAATAATGTTTTTTTTTAATTTCTTAACCATATCTTCCCTTACTTTTAGAGAGCTAACACCCTAGCTCCTAGGTCTCATCCCTATTACTGAGATTATTCCAGATTCCCATGTCTCTAGGATCTGCCCTCTCTAATTTATCTGATATACATTGAAGGATCAATCAAAAATTTATATCAACTCCCTACTCAAAAACTACAGACTTTCCTACTCAAAACTATAAATGACTCCTCAGTGCCCCAATATTACTTATCACTAAGCTTATCACTAAAGGGCATCTGCAAAGCAGCCATACACTGCTTACCTAACCTTATATTTCCACTGGAGAGACTTACTTTTTATCTTTAATCATATACCAATGACAATTTTTTTAAAAATTTTAATTCGGTAAAATACTGGGCATTCTGGGCAATAATAGGAGATTTAAAAGACAGAAGTATGGATTTTGCTTTTAGAAAATTTACAATCTTGCTAGGTACATGATGGCTATTAATTTTATATTTTTATCTTATTTCCCATCACTTGACTGAACTTTTTTTAGTAATTTTAATAGGTTTTGTTCAACTGAGTCCTTTGTTTTCTAAATATGTAATCATATCGTCTGTAATAAAACATAATTTTATATTTCCCAGTATTTATATCTACTTCTGACAATGGTTATTATTTTTGCTTTCACTTGAAAAAGTATTGATTAAATTCTCAACAATTACAAATGATATTATAAAATGGCACAGTAAACACACAGCTGACCCAGAAGAGGATAACTGGTAACTGAATTGCCGAATCTTATCAACATACCCTAAGAAATCTCCTTGGAAGCTTACTCTTCCCTATATATGGAGGCTTTTTCAGTCCATTTTAATGGACAAATCATTTTTCTAACTACCTACCTTAAAAATATTTTAATTATATCCAGCAAGTTATTTTATGGATATCAACAAACAGATTCTAAAGTTTATATGGAGAGGCAAAAGACCCAGAATAGTAAACATAATACTGAAGGAGAAAAACAAAGTTGGAGGAGTGGCACTACCCGATTTCAAGACTCACCCTAAAGCTACAATAATCATAACAGTGTGATATTGGCAAAAGAACAAACAGATAGATCAATGGAACATACCAGAGGGCCCTGAAATAGACCTACATAAATATAGTGAACTGGTGTTTGACAAAGGAGCAAAGGTAATACAATGGAGAAAAGACGGTCTCTTCAAGAAATAGTGCTGGAACAAATGGACACTTACATGCAAAAAATGAATCTAGACACAGACCTTACATCCTTCGCAAAGATTAACTCAAAATGGATCACAGACCTAAAAGTAAAACACAAAACTATAAAACTCCTAGAAGATAACATAGGAGAAAATCTAGATGACCTTGGATACAGTGATGTCTTTTTATTTTTTTTTATTTTATTTATTTATTTTTTTGTGAGGAGATCAGCCCCATGCTAACATCTGCCAATCCTCCTCTTTCTTTGCTGAGGAAGACTGGCCCTGGGCTAACATCTGTGCCCATCTTCCTCCACTTTATATGGGACGCCGCCACAGCATGGCTTGCCAAGCCGTGCATCAGTGCGTGCCCAGGATCCGAACCAGCAAGCCCCGGGCCACCCGCAGCGGAGCACGTGCACTTAACCGCTTGCGCCACCAGGCCAGGCCCCCAGTGATGCCTTTTTAGATACAACACCAAAGACACAATCCATGAAAGAAATAATTAATAAGCTATATTTCACTAAAATTAAAAACTTCTGCCTTGCAAAAGGCAATTATCAAGAGAATTAGAAGACAAGCACCAGACTAGGAGAAAATATCTGCAAAAGTGGCTAGCCCCATGGCTTAGTGGTTAAGTGCTCGCACTCCGCTACTGGCCGGCCGGGTTCGGATCCCGGGCGCGCACTGACGCACCGCTTCTCCGGCCATGCTGAGGCTGCCTCCCACATACAGCAACTAGAAGGATGTGCAACTATGACATACAACTATCTGCTGGGGCTTTGGGGAGAAAAAGGAGGAGGATTGGCAATAGATGTTAGCTCAGAGCCGGTCTTCCTCAGCAAAAAGAGGAGGATTGGCATGGATGTCAGCTCAGGGCTGATCTTCCTCACAAAAAAAAAATAAATAAATAAAACTGTTAAAAAAAAAAATGTACCACTCTGGTGAGTGATGTTGATAATTAGGGAGGCTATGCATGTGTGGGGGCAGGGAGTATATGGGAAATCTGTTATCTCCTTCTCAATTTTGTTGTCAACTTAAAACTGCTCTAAAAAAGGTCTCAAAAAATTTTTATGTTATATTTATACACACAATATATACTTATCTTATATCTGATTCTTTATAACTGTTTCAATCAGTTACTTTGCTTCCCTTTCCCTCTTTTCATTTGGCCTTATGAACCAATTAAATCCAAGTATCCATTTTGTCTTTGTAAGTCATCTGACCTCCACTTACATTTTATCCTTTGCCTCAGTGCTACAGATGTGCGAAGGGGCACTGATGTGAGTCAAGCCAACTGGGCTATGGACCTGACTGCTTATAACCACACAACTTATCCAAGTTTCACATTCTTCATCTCTAAAATGAAGTTTAGGGACTAAATGACCTCCCAGTTCCTTCTGGCTCTTAACTTTTTACAATTCTCAGTTAGTAACAGGTACAATTAAAATAAACATGAAGGGATTCTGGAAGACGATGACGAAGACTGCATACTTTTGAATTTCCCTAAATTCTCTCATAAAAACAGACCAACTAGGATACTTAAGCCAATAACTTACAGACAATATTTATAACAAAACTAGATAACAAAGTATTCCCATGAACATCAAAATATAAGCAAACAAGGAAATAATACCAACAGCTATAAGACATGTATAACCAAAGATTCTATATCAACACCAACTGACCTTGAAGTATAATGGCACATACTTTTATGAATATGCAAGAACCCAGGGAATATTGTTGCCTTGAGCCCTTCCTGAAAACATACTGCAAAACGGCAGTGACCAGTAAAAATTTCTGCAATGATGGAAAATCTCTCTCTTTGCTATCCAATATAGTAGCCACTAGTCATATGTGACTATTAAGCACTTGAAATGTGGCTAGTGTAATAAGGAACTAAGTTTTCAATTTTATTTTAATTAAATAGCTTTGTGGCTAGTTTTTGATGGTGCAGCTACAGAATGAGCATTAGACAACTAAAATGACTGGCATGCCCTAAGGACAGGCAAAGTATTCCAGCTACTAAACGAAGAAGGAATGACAGCATCAAAATGAATGAATGAACTAATTAGTTAATTCATTGATAAGGGATCTACCAATGGCTGATACCATTCCCAAGAGTGACAATCATATACTCTGTGCCTCCTGATGGAAGCACACAGTAACTTAAGAAGTTGTCTTGTAACATTTCTCCAGCGAAGATATACAAATGGCCAATAAGCACATGTAAAGATGCTGCACATCATTAGTCATTAGGAAAATGCAAACTAAAACAACAATATTATATCATATATCACCCACTAGAATGGCTATAATTAAAACGTCATACATTAACAAGTGTTGTTGAAGATGTGGAGAAATTGGAAACTTCATACATTACTGGTGGGAATGTAAAATGGTACAACCATTTTGTAAACCAGTTTGGCAGATATTTTACAGGTTATTATAGAATTATAACATTACCCAGCAATTCCACTCCTAGATATCTATATAAGAGAACTGAAAACATGTGCCTACACAAAACCTCGTATACAAAAGATCATAGCAACATCATTATTTTTTTTTCTTTTCAGTTTTTTTTCCAGTAATGAGATATAATTGGCATATAATATTATATTACCCAAGGTGTACAACATAACGATTTGATATATGTATATTTTGCTAAATGATTACCACAATAAGTTTAGTTAGCACCAGTCACCTCACAGTTTCAAATCTTTTCTTCTGATGAGAACTGTTAAGATCTACTCTCTTAGCAACTTTCAAATATAAAATATTGTTAACCATAGTCACCATGCTGTACATTACACCTCCAGAACTTATTTATCTTATTAAGTGGAAGTTTTTACCTTTTGACTACCCTCACTAATTTCCCCCACCCCCCTGCCTCTGGCAATCACCAATCTGTTCTCTGTATCTATATTCAGTTTTTTTAGATTCCACATAAAAGCAAGATCATAGAGTATTTGTCTTTCTTTGCCGACTTACTTCACCTAGCATAATGCCCTCATGGTGCATCAATGTTGTTGCAAATGTCAGGATTTCCTTCTGTTTTATGGCTAAATAATATTTCATAGTACATATATACCACATTAGGTCATTTCCACATCTTGACTATTGTAAATAATGTTGCAATGAATACGGGACTGCAGATATCTTTTTGAGATGATGATTTCATTTCCTTTGGATATATACCCAGAAGTAGAATTGCTGGATCATACGGTAGTTCTATATTTAATTTTTTGAGAAACCTCCATACTGTTTTCCATAGTGACTGCACCAGTTTACATTCCCACCAACAGTACACAAGGGCTCCCTTTTCGCCTCATCCTCACCAGCACTTATTATCTCTTATCTTTTTGACAGTAACAATGTTAATAGGCATGAGGTGATACCTCATCATGGTTTTGTTTTGCATTTCTCTAATGATTAGTGATGTTAAGCACTTTTTCATGTACCTGTTGACCATCCATATGTCTTCTTTGGAAAAATGCCCATGCAATTCCTCTGCCCATTTTTTAAACAGATTGTTCATTTCTTTGTTATTGAGTTATATGAGGCAGCATTACTTTTAATAGTCAAAACAGTATACCAGGGGAGTGACGTCAGCATCATGGCAGAGTGAGCTTCCCCCATTGAACTCTCCCCCTCTAAGACACAACAAAAAGGATATTCATATTCAAACAGAAGCTATTCATACAACACAGGGGATGTCTGAGGCACCCAGGCAGCTGTACACCCAAGAACTGAGGTGCTAGAATCCCCAGAGTAAGTAGAAGGAAGTAAGAGGAGCTCCCTTCCTTCCCCAAGGACTGCAACCTAGAGAGTGAGACCACGTGGCTCTCGGCGGGGGAGGGGCGGCTCGCTGCGTGAAAACCGGCACTCTCCAAGACCCCTGACATCCCCTAGGGATCCACATAGAGAGGGAGCGGAACTGTTGTGAGGGTACTTTCAACAAGCTATCCCCTCAGGAGAGCAGCAACAGCAAGGCGAGAAACCTCTGAGATCGGGGAGGAGAAAGTAAGGGCGCCTCTCCCACCTGGCCCACACGACCGGCGCTTCAGCACAGCGGTGCTTCAGCTCAGGCCCGTGCCCAGAGGCAGCAGCCCTCAGACGCCCAGGCCCCACCTGCACGGGCAGCGTGACTGCGCCCCACCCCCACAGGAAGCGGCCCCCAGGTGCCAGGGCCCCACCAGCAGCGGGGCGAGCCGGCGCCCCTGCACCAGAGGCAGCAGCAGTGCAGGCCCCACTGAGCCACAGCCCTAGCTGCTCCGGCTGGACTAAGCCACAACCCCAGCTGCCCCAGGTCCACTGTGCCTCATCCCCAGCTCCTTCGGCTTGGCTGCTGCCCCCAGCCCCAGCTCCAACTGCTTCAGCTTGGCCTCTGCTCAGGCTCCAGCTGACATGGCACCAGGAACTTCAGCCCACTGCACTCCAGTTCCAGCTTCTTCAGCCCAGCAGTGCTCCAGCTCCTCCTTCTTCAGCCCAGTGGCACTCTTCTTCCTCCTTCTTCGGCCCAGTGCACTCCAGTTCAAGCGTCTTCTGCCCAGCGGTACTCCAGCTCCTGCTTCTTCAGCCCAGCAGCACTTCTGCTGCAGCTGCTTCAACCCACCTGCACCCAAGCCCCAGCTGCTTCAGCCTGGCTGCACTCCAGTCCCAGCTATTCCCAAACTCCAGCTCCAGCTGTTCCCACACTTCACCCCCAGCAGCCTCTGCTCAGCCGCGCTTCAGATCAGCCGGGGGCCGACAGCAGTGCCTGCAGATTAAGGCGGGCCAGAATACACAGCCCTTGACCCCCATGAAGCGGCAGCAAGAGGAAACAGTGACCATATACTTTCACTATGGGGGAAAATAAGCCAACACCAACAGGCGCTATGCAAAAATATACGAAATCTCCAGACCAAAAGGAAAATGACAAGCACCCAGAAGTCAGCGTGGGATGCACAGAAATGTATAACCTTAGTGACAGAGAATTCAAAATAGCCATCATAAAAAAGCTCAATGAAATACAAGAAAACACAGACAGACAATTTGATGAAATCAGGAGTTTCTTCACAAATGAGATTGAAACTATAAAAAAAAAACCGATCAGAAATCTTAGAGATGAAAAACACAATAGAGGAGATAAAGACAAATCTGGAAGCCTTAAGCATCAGAGCTGACAATATGGAGGAAAGAATTAGCAATATTGAGAACAGCAATGCAGAAATGCTCCAGATGGAGGAGGAAAGAGACCTAAGACTAAAAAAAAATGAAGAAACTCCGAGAAATATCCGACTCAATTGGGAAATGCAACATAAGGATTATAGGTATTCCAGAGGGAGAAGACAGGGAAAAAGGAGCAGAGAACTTGTTCAAAGAAATAATAGCTGAGAAATTCCCAAACCTGGGGAAGGCGCTGGAAATACCAGTGAATGAAATAAACAGATCTCCAAAATATATCAACATGAAGAGACCCTCTCCAAGGCATATAGTAGTAAAGCTGGCAAAAGTCAATGACAAAGAAAAAATATTAAGAGCAGCTAGACAAAAAAAAATAACATACAAAGGATTTCCTATCAGCTTCTCAGCCGATTTCTTGACAGAAACTTCACAGGCTAGGAGAGAGTGGAACGATATATTCAAAATTCTGAAGGACAAAAACTTTCAGCCAAGAATACTCTACCAGCGAACACATACTTCAGATATGATGGAGAAATAACTATCTCAGATAAACAAAGGCTAAGGGAGTTCATTGCCACAAGACCCTGACTACAAGAAGTGCTCAAGAAGGCGCTCATCCCTTAGGAAAAAAAGAGAAAGCAGACTCAAAGTTTTGAACGAGGAGGAAAATAGGTTGACAAAAGCAGAAAAATTGCAGTCCTCTATCAAAATAGATTACCAAAAAATTATAAAACCAAAGATCGAGGGAAGGTAAGCACCAAGAATAAATGTAACTTCATCATGTTAAACACGAACTCACAAGAAGGAATAAGATGTGACAACAATAACTTAGAAGGAGAAGAGGAAAGTGATCAAATCAACTTAGTCTAAGGGAATAAGGGGCCATCAAAAAATGGACTATCACATCCACGAGATTTTTTTATACAAACCTCATGGTAACCACTAACCAAATAATCAGAACAGAATCACACACGATAAAGAAAGAGAAAACTAAGGGAACGCCCATACAGAACTACCAAACTGAATTGATAGTCCGAAACACTTATATCAGACAAAGTTGACTTCAAGATAAGACAGGTAATGAGAGACAAAGAGGGGCAATATATAATGATAAAAGGGACACTCCACCAAGGAGACATATCACTTTTAAGTATATATGCACTCAATACAGAGGCACCAAGGTACATAAAGCAATTATTAACAAACCAAAAAGGAGATATTAACAACAACACAATAATAGTAGGGGATCTTAACACCCCTCTCTCATCAATGGACACATCATCCAGACAGAAAATCAATAAGGAAATAATGGACTTAAAGGAAAAACTTGATGAGATGGACTTAATAGATACATATAGAGCACTCCATCCAAACACAGCAGATTACACATTCTTCTCAAGCGCACATGGAACGTTCTCAAGAACAGACCATATGTTGGGAAAAAAGACATGCTTATATAAATTTAAGAAGATTTGAAATCATAACAAGCATCTTTTATGACCATAATGCCATGAAGCTAGAAATCAACCACAAGAAAAAAACTGGGAAAGTGACAAATCTGTGAAGACTCAACAACATGCTACTAAACAACCAATGGATCACTGAAGAAATTAAAGGAGAAATCAAATCATATCTGGAGACAAATGAAAATGAAAATGCACCATACCAAATCATATGAGATTTAGCAAAAGCAGTCCTGAGAGGGAA
Organism: Ceratotherium simum simum; assembly: GCF_057802395.1. Lineage (NCBI taxonomy): Eukaryota > Metazoa > Chordata > Mammalia > Perissodactyla > Rhinocerotidae > Ceratotherium > Ceratotherium simum. The sequence continues at coordinate 13,768,448 of NC_141901.1, read as the reverse complement.
ACTCATAGCAATACAGGCCCACCTTAACAAACAAGAAAAAGCCCAAACAAGCAACCTCAAACTATGCCTAACAGAATTTGAAAAGGAAGAACAAACAAAGCCTCAAGTCAGCAGAAGGAGGGAAACAATAAAAATCAGAGCAGAAATAAATGAAATTGACATCAAAAAAACAGTAGAAATGATCAATGAAACAGAGAGCTGGTTCTTTTGAGAAGATAAACAAAATTGACAAACCCTTAGCCAGACTCACTGAGACAAAAAGAGAGAAGGCTCAAACAAATAAAATAAGAACTGAAAAAGGAGCAATTACAACACATACCACAGAAATACAAAAGACTATAAGAGAATACTATAAAAAACTATATGCCAACAAATTGGACAATCCACAAGAAATGGATAAATTCTTAGAGTCATACAACCTCCCAAAACTGGATCAAGAAGAAATAGAGAAGCTCAATAGACCAATCACAAGTAAAGAGATTGAAACAGTAATCAAAAACCTCCCAAAAAATAAAAGTCCAGGACCAGATGGCTTCTCTGGAGAATTTTACCAAACATTCAAAGAAGACTTAATACCTATCCTTCTCAAACTATTCCAAAGAATACAGGAGGATGGAACACTTCCCAACACATTCTACGAGGCCAACATCACCCTGATACCAAAGCCAGGCAAAGACAATACTAAGAAGGAAAACTACAGACCAATATCCCTGATGAACATAGATGGAAAAAACCTCAACAAAATATTGGCAAACTGAATACACAATACATTAAAAAGATCATACACCATGATCAAGTGGGATTTATACCAGGGACACAGGGATGGTTCAACATCCGCAAATCAATCAAGTGATACACTACATTAACAGAACAAGAAATAAAAAACACAAGATCATCTCAATAGATGCAGAGAAAGCATTTGACAAAATCCAACATCCATTTATGATAAAAACTCTCAACAAAATGGGTATAGAAGGAAAGTACCTTAACGTAATAAACCATATATGACAAACCCACAGCCAACATCATACTCAACAAGGAAAAACTGAAAGCCATCCCTCTGAAAACAGGGACAAGACAAGGGTGCCGACTCTCGCCATTCTTATTCAACACAGTACTGGAGGTTCTGGCCAGAGCAATTAGGCAAGAAAAAGGAATAAAAGGAATCCAAACAGGCAACGAAGAAGTGAAACTCTCGCTGTTTGCAGGTGACATGATCTTATATATAGAAAACCCTAAAGAACCCATCAGAAAACTATTAGAAATAATCAACAACTACAACCAACTGGCAGGGTACAAAATCAACTTACAGAAATCAGTTGCATTTCTATATACCAACGACGATCTAACAGAAAGAAAACTCAAGACGACAATCCCATTTACAATTGCAACAAAAAGAATAAAATGTCTAGAAGTAAATTTAACCAAGGAAGTGAAAGACCTATACAATGAAAACTATAAGACATTACTGAGTAAAATCAATGATCACATAAAGAAATGGAAAATTTTTCCATGAACTTGGATTGGAAGAATAAACATTGTTAAAATGTCCACCCTACCTAAAGCAATCTACAGATTCAATGCAATCCCATTCAGAATCCCAAGGACATTCTTCACAGAAATAGAAGAAAGAATACTAACATTCATATGGAGCAACAAAAGACCCTGAATAGCTAAGGGAACCCTGAGAAAGAAGAAGAAAGCTGGAGGCATCACAACCCTTGACTTCAAAACATACTACAAAGCGATAGTAATTAAAACAGCATGGTACTGGTACAAAAACTGACACACAGTTCAATGGAACAGAACTGAAAGTCCAGAAACAAAACCTCACATCTACGGGCAGCTAATCTTTGACAAAGGAGCTAAGGACATACAGTGGAGAAAGGAAAGTCTCTTGAATAAATGGTGCTGGGAAAACCGGACAGCCACTTGCAAAAGAATGAAAGTAGACCATCTTCTTTTGCCAAACACAAAAATTAACTCAAAATGGATCAAAGACCTGAAGGTGAGACCTGAAACTATAAAACCTGGAGGAAAATATAGGTAGTACACTACTCGTCATCAGCCATAAAGGGATCTTTTTGAATTCCATGTCTACTCAGACAAGGGAAACAAAAGAAAGAATAAAGAAGTGGGACTTCATCAGATTAAGAGCTTCTACAAGGCAAATGACACCAGGATCAAAATGAATAGGGAACACAACAACTGGGAAAAAATATTTACAAACCATATATGCGACAAGGGATTAATCCCCATAATACATAAAGAACTCACAAAAGTGAACAATAAGAAAACAAACAACCCAATCAAAAAATGGGCAGAGGAAATGAACAGATACTTCTCCAAAGAAGATATACTGATGGCCAACAGGCACATGAAAAGATGCTCAGCATCACTAATCATCAGGGAAATGCAAATCAAAACCACACTAAGAGGGCCAGCCCCATGGCTTAGCGGTTAAGTGCGCGCACCCCGCTGCTGGCAGCCTGGGTTCGGATCCCGGGCGCGCACCGACGCACTGCTTCTCCAGCCATGCTGAGGCCGCATCCCACGTACAGCAACTAGAAGGATGTGCATCTATGACATACAACTATCTACTGGGGCTTTGGGGGAAAAAAAAAACCACACTAAGATATCATCTTACACCCGTTAGAATGGCTATAATCACCAAGAGAAAAAAACAACAAATGCTAGAGAAGCTGTGGAGAAAAGGGAACCCTAATCCACTGCTGGTAGGAATGCAAGCTGGTGCAGCCTCTATGGAAAACAGTATGGAGATTCCTCAAGAAATTAAAAACAGAGATACCTTATGATCCAGCTATTCCACTACTGGGCATCTACCCAACAAACCTGAAATCAACAATCCAAAGAGGCTTACGCACCCCTATGCTCATCGCAGCATTATTCACTATAGCCAAGACATGGAAGCAACCCAAGTGTCCCTCGACTGATGAATGGATAAAGAAGATGTGGTATATATATATACACCATGGAATACTACTCAGCCATAAAAAAAGACAAAATCATCTCATTTGCAACAACATGGATGGACCTGGAGGGTATTATGTTATGTGAAATAAGCCAGAAAGAGAAAGACAAACAGTGCATGATTTCACTCAAATGTGGAAGATAAACCAACACACGGACAAATAGAACTGTTTGGTGGTTACCAGGGACTAGGAGGCTGGGGGGTGGGCACAAGGGGTGGAGGGATGCATTTATCTGGTAACTGACAAACAATAATGTACAACAAAAATTTCACAATAAAAAAAAAAGTATACCAATTGCTGAATTGTCAAACAAAATGTGGTATATCCATATAATGTAATACTATTCAGCAATAAAAAAGAATTACTGATACATGCTACAAAAGAGCACATATTTTACAATTCCATTTATATAAAATGTCAAAAAAAAGGTCAATCTATAGAGTCAGAAGTAGATTAGTGGTTGCCTAGGTCTGAGGACAGAAAGGAATGATTATAAATGGGCATAAATTTTCTTTTTAGGGTGATGGAAATGTTCTAAAATTAGATCGTCATAATAGTTGTATAACTGTAAAGATACATTCATTGAATTGTTCACTTAAAACCAGTGTACTTTATATTTTGAACATTATGCCTCAATAAAGCTATTTAAAAAAATAGTCTTGCAAAAAAACCCTAAATCAGATCATGCCTGCGGATCTAACTACATATATATAGGAAGAGCAGAAGCAAGATGACATATTAATGACACAATAGGGATGCAATCAGCAAAACCCAGACTTGTGGGAAACTGTAAAGGACAATCAATTCTGTTTCTTTAATAAAACACTGCAAAGAGGGGGTAAGAAAAGGAGAGAAATAGTGGAAGAATCTATAAATTAAAAGAGACATAAATATATCAACAATTGAAATGTATGGAACCTATCTGGATCACATTCAAATAAACTAAAGGTAAAATGAAATTGTAAGACAGGGGAAATGTGAATACTGATTGGATATTAGACTGTTTTTAAGAAATGATTAATTTGGAGGGATATGATAATGATATTGGGGAGAATTCTTATCTTTTAGAAGTACACACTGAAATATTTACAGATGAAAAGATGTATGGGATTTGCTTCAAAATAACCTGAAGAGTTGTGAGTAGAAGTGAACAAGTATAAATGAAACAAGATTAGGCATGAGCTGATCACTGTTGAAGCTGATTGATGGTTATATGGGACTCATCACACTATTTTCTCCACTTCTGTGTATGTTTGAAATTTTCTACCGAAAAAGGTCTTGGATGTATGTATCAGTTCCCATGCCTGCATAACAAATTATCCCAAAACTTAAAGGCTTAAAAAAAATAATCATTTACTAGTCTCACAGCATCTGTGAGTCAGGAATTTGACAAGAGCTCTGCTATTTAATTCTCACTTAGGTGTCTCATGTGGTTATAGCCAGATGTCTGCTTAGGCTGCATTCAGTTGGAGGTTTGATTGGATATGAAAGATCAATTTCCAAGGTGATCAATTCACCTGACCAGCAAGTTGGTGTGACCTGTTGATCCGTGTAGGGTTTTTTTTTATTCCTAACACCAAATACATGGTGTCTTTTCCAACAACAATTCTCCAATTCCTCAACATCAAGTAGGTGTCCAACAATTCAATTCAATGCTGACACTAACTACTCGGACTTAGCACAGACCCCACAGGTTAAGGGCTGAGTCCTATAAGACTGCCCCCACTTCAGGTACTAGTCACAAGTCTAGACAGGGCCACCCATACTTCTGACCAACTGGCTATAAATCAGGGGTTCCCACAACCTCCTCCTCAGGCTCAATAATTTGCTAGAACAACTCACGGAACTCAGGAAAACACTTTACTTTCATTTACTAGTTTATTATAAAGAATATAACTCAGGGACAGCCACATGGAAGAGACGTATAGGGCAAGGTTTAGGGGGAGAGGGGGTGGAGCTTCTATGCCCTTTCCAGGAATGCCTCCCTCCCAGCACCTCCATATGTTTACCAATCTGGAAGCTCACCTAATCTCACTGTTCAAGAGCTCCTAAAGAGGTCAATCTCTAGCCTCTTCTACCTTTCCTGGAAGTCAGTGGGTGAGGCTGAAAGTTTCCATGTCTATCACTTGGTCTTTCTTGTAACTAACCCCATTCTGGGGCCATTCAGGGGCCCTGGTCTAAGTCACCTCACCTGCATAAATTCAGGTGAGATCAAAAGGGGCTCGTTATAAATAACAAAAGACACTCCTAACACTCAGGAAACTCCAAGGGTCCTAGGAGCTCTGTGCCAAGAACTGGAGACAATGACCAAATATATATTTTTACTATACCTCAGTGGGGGTCCTCAGTTCCTTTCCAAGTGGGCTTCTCCACAGGAGTGCCTAGATGTCCTCTGGGTACAACAGCTGGCAATCTAAGCACCAATCTAAGCAATCTAAGCACCAAGTTTGTAATGATCCAGCTTCAGAAGTTACATATTGTCACTTCCACTGTATTCTATTGGTCACAAAGGGCCAATCACCTGCCATTCAGTGTGGAAGGGGGTGTCAATACCAGGAGGCTTGGATCACTGGAGGCCGTATTGGAGGTTGGCTACCACAATATACAAGCAATTCTCATTATTTACAGTAGTTATATATTAGTAATTACTGAATTAGCGATTACTGAACCATTGTTCCTAGGGGAAATACACGGTTAAGTTCCTGGGAGCCTCTGGTCATAACATTTTCTTCATGTGATCATTACATAATCTTGTTTTACATGTGTTTCTGTTTAAAGCACCTTATTTAATATAATAATACGGGATTTGCTTCAAAATAATCTGAAGAGGTGTGAGTGGAAGTTCATTAACACTGAACTCACAGCCAACAGCCTATACTTCATGCCCGAATGAAGTGTATTTAACACACATATTTTCTCTGTAGGGTACATCAGTCTTTTTGAGCTCAGGAACCCTAGATACAGCACTTCAGCACTATGCTTGGGTGCCATTTTAAACAGCAAATCACCAACAAATATGCTATAAAATGTGGAATTAGACAGCAAAAAGGACACATGTTTACAGTCTGAGAGTCAAAACAAGAAGGCAGAGCATCACCTCGCTTGACCTCAGCTGGGAACCTGCACATCGGGTGACTCAAATTTTTTGCTGCTTTGCAAATGGCTGCAAAAATGCCAGAGTATTGATTTGGCGTTACAAACAAAATTTAGCAACTAGGCAAATTTGCAAATACAGAATTTGCGAATAATGAGGATCAACTACACGTGCAGAGCAGTGGGGAAAAAATGTTCAAAATCTTCATTTCTAATTGCCTCAAGTTACACATCTATTTCGGAAGTTTCAGTGATCATGTATGTTTACTAAATAGTAAGTCCTTAAAGAGAATGGTCTAAAATGTAATATCCTACAATGCTTAAGAGGATATAGCATCAATTAAATGAACCCTTTTTTAATATGAGAAACTTCAGCAAATTTTACTGTGATATCTCTGAAATTTTACAAGCAACTAGCTGGTTTGTTATTAATATTCATTTTGCTTTGTATTTTTAACCCCGGCAAGCATCTTGTTTGATGCAAATTTTTTTTTCTTTCCAACTGGGGAATACTTTTGAAGAAAAAAATTTACCAAATTTTCCTAATAATCATTTTAGGGTTATAAGTAGTATTAAAAGTATTGTTTCACCCATAAAACAAACAGTACAGAAGACCTAAATAACCTTTTATTCAACCCCTACAACTCTAAAAAGCAGGCAAACAAACAAAAAAACACTAACTAAAATATACCCCTCCCCCCAAAAGTACCATCACAATCTAGGCACAGCTTTACAGCTTTACATACAAACTTCACACATTTTGATACCTGGATACAATAACCTATGTTTTTTAAAAAATCAGAACGCTACGGTCTTTAAAAATGTTGAGCCCATTCAAAACAGTGTTCATTACACCACTATAGAGAGAACACTGGAATAGTGTTCAGGACTCATGAATTACTATACTAGTTCTTCTTATACTACCAGCTTTGGTCAAGTTATTTATCTTCTCTGGACCTCAATTTTCTTATCTTCGAAATATAAAAACTGACCTGTAATGAGGACCTTTCCAAATCTACAATTTTCTAATTACTTCCTCATTAGATATAATACAGCAAGAATCCTCAACCTACAGAAATCTACATTTAAATGTCAAAACCATATCTCTAAGTCAGCTGTGCCTGCCACATCCACCTATCCAAAGATTACAAATATTTCCAGTGAAGAAAGTTCTCTCTCCTCCCTTACTCACAGATTTTTAGAGACCTTACTTCTCTTTCTCTTCCCCTTTCCCCCACTCTCAAAAGTGCAAGGACACGTAATATACCTAAGAGTTGAGAGATCCTAAATTACAGTTTAAAAAAATGATGATGATGATGAAATTTTGAACTACACACACTCTCCATAGAAGCAACAAGTTTTAGAAGTATTCAATATTTCTATATCACAATATTTGAATTATACAGCAGGTGATATTTTATCTTTTATGGAGAAAATAACCAGTGTATTCTTATTTTGGCTTAAAAAACACAAAACAGTTAAGTCCAATATGCTATAATTTCTTAATTTAACCAGACAACAAAACAAGGGTTTTAATTTTAAAAAATATCTCAGAAAATCTATAAAAAATGAAAAGTATGAGGAGCAAGCTTATGTAAAGACTTGTCAAGGAGCTAATTTACAATTCTAACTCTCCTAAAACAGGACAATACTTTTACAAATGGGAAAATCACAAGTTGAACCACCTAAAGCAGAAACCAACACTAACAACTCACCATGTTTACATACTGAAGGTTGTGGGGTTTCCAAATCCAGTCCAGTTACAGTCATTCCTAGTCTAATTGTTCCCATTTGCTAATGAAGGAGGTTAACCAATGGTCAGACAACAGATAATTAAGTATTAGAGTGATCCTATTTGCATGTAAATGTAATTTATTTTAAGTGCAACAGAAAATCATTCAGACTGCACTATTTGATCAAATCTGCCTTCCATTTAGGAAGGTGGTGGAAGAAAAGACAATGGGAAAAGTGTTTAAGCGGAATATAGGACAGTTTTGACTTCATACAAAAAAAGAGCATCCATTTTAAAGTGCCTACTTTGTTCAAATGCAGCTCACAGAGAACATGGAATCTCTCTCCAATTGATACTCAAAAGTAAAAGGTAAATTAATGACTAAAGCAAAATATGAGAAAAGGCAAAGACAACAAACTCTATAAAGCAAATAACAGAAAATGAAGAGATGACAAGCAGAAGGAAAGATTACCATGATTGAAGAGATACTGGCAGAAATATGGAGGTTAAGGGAAAAAATGAATTAAGACCACAACAATTTTAGAATTTCTTATAGTGACAATGTGCACAACCACCAGAAACAAAATATCTACCTCATGATACATGTTTAAACAAGAGGTTAAAACTCCCACAAGTGCTTAGTACATTCCCTTGTATACAGTAAATACTCTAAAAATATCTACGCACATAAACTCTTCCTATCTTACTCTCCATAAATTAGGAATCTCTGAAAGGCTTCTTAATTTTCATATGACTACCTAGCACATAAACTAATGAATAGTTTAGAGACAGCTTATGTCCTAGATTAATGTAGCTCAACAAGGACATTTTTACACGGGTTTAGATCTTTCACACAGCATAATCCTCCCTAATGAAATACTTTTAATCATTTATATTTAAAAAAAAAAGAAGGAAGGAAGGGAAGGCAAAAGGAGGGGAAGAAAGAGAGAGAGAGTGAGAGCAAGAACCTGTAACAACAGTCATTTATTTTTTTTCCAGATCAGAGAAAGTAAGTGGAAAATTATAGTGCAAGAAAATGTAATTTGCAAAATTACAAAGGCAATCTCCAAGATTCACGTAAATGTAGGGTAAACAGCTTTAAGTGGCCATGGACAACTCTAGAAATTTCTAAACTCTAACCTAGTTAACAGTAAAGAATGAAATAGATGAAGCACTTTAAGCCTGTTGATTACACTTTTGATAACATCATTGATTAAACTTAAGAGACAGTAACTAAACGGTTTTCCTTCAGACAGTTTAAGGTGTTTATATGTAACTTGCCCCTGAAGGGTCAAAATTAAAAGTCAAAGCAGTTCACCAAGGCTTACCCTTTCCTGTCACATCTTTTCTCTAATCCTTTACTTATGGTTTTATACCCCTTTTTAAAAAAATGAGTAAAGAAAAAAAAAAGAACACTAGAGAAATACTAGTTATTCCAGTATAGAGGCTTATGGTAAAAAGGGATTCAATCATTTTGTGGTAATGCTGAAAAATGAAATCCACCTCATTTCAGGAATAAAGTTGCAAAGTAAGGTGAGCTTTCTCCTGATGTACATATGAATATAACCTAGTTCTGTTACTGCATCTCAAACCACCAAGGAAAGAACATATTATCTTGTATAATCTCATCTATTTGCCAAAGGGAGCCTGTGTGGTCATATATATTTTAATGGTTTGTTCATATTCACTTACCTATTTTACTGCTCATATAAACTAACTTAAGATAAGGAGAGTAAAATGGTGTAGTAAAGGTGAAGACAATTAAAATATTCAATCCTCCTAATATAAAATTTCAAAATAAAACAATGAGTTATTTACCATAAACATCGACTTTGGCATAACCAATTTAAAGGAAGATTTCATTATAGCTGTAATTTACAACTACAAAAATAATCCAAGTTGTATGAAATAAATGAACCAATCTGAAAACAGTTGGAAATAGCCAAAGGCTAAAAGGAAGCATTTTATACTATTAAGTAACTCTGGCATTCATACCAAGCCTTTATACAGACATCGCCACCCACAGGTTTGTCTGACATATGCCATGCTGAGACTAGGTCGGTGTGGGAAAGGTTACTGCCATCCATTACTGTGAAAATTAATAGCTTTATAATAGTTGAAGAAACAGAGGTATGGCACAGCAACCTTGTAGCAAATATAATTTGCTACCAAAAAAGCGTAGGCAAAATCCATTCATAACATTCCCTTCCCATGGCCACCTACCAGTTAATTCATTATTCGAATGCCAAAGATAGCAGCAGGCGCAAATACTCAGCCAATAAGTCACCATTATAAAAGCTGCATAAACATTTCCAGCTCAATCATCTAAGAATAATAGAATGAGACAGGAACATGTTTCTCAAGCATCTCAGCAATAAAACTTGTAACAGCTTTGAAAACAACATGATTACATGCAACAATGGGCCCAACTAATATTTTTTGAGTGTCTTATGGAATAATTTATATATCTCAAGTTCTAATTTTCTTTTTGAACATCAGAAGACAAAGAATGCATTTTGACTAGAACTGGTAAGCATTAAAAAGCTAAATAAAGCTTGCAGGGCTATACCCACATCAGTTTGCAAAGGATAACATCAGAACCCCATGAGGACTGCAGAGTTTGAGTATGAGGAATAAAAATAAGAAAAATTATTCCTCTCTATAGTGAAAAATCAAAGTAAAATCTCCCTTATTGAGTCATATATATGGTGATGGACAAACAAAAATGTACAACCCAAAATTTCACAATGTTAGAAACCATTAAAACATCGATAAAAAAAAAAAAAAATCTCCCTTATTTCCTAGAAGTACCTTTTTAAAGCCCTCTGAATACAAGTCCATGGCAATCATCCATGTTCTTTCCAATAAGGAATTTATCAGAGAGATCTTGCTAATAAATGACTAAAATTAATTCACTGCAATTCCGAAATAATCAGCCAAATTTTCAGATCTATTGTATCTCAGTAGAAACAAAAATTTCTTTCCCTCACTATGGTAGAGAATGCTACTTTCCTATCCTCTACGTACTCTCTCTTCCTTCCTTAATAATGGAACCCCAATTTTATTTGGGACAGCAATGCACCTTAGTTTCAGATTTCCCTTATAGCTAGGTGTTGCCACGTATCTAAGCTCTGGCTAATGAGATTAAGAGGAAATGTTGTGTTGGGACTTTCTGGGAAAGTTGCTTACATCTAAGTGCCTCAAACTGAAAGGTGGAATCTTTAGGCTCTTTCCCCTTGCTCTTTGCTGCTATCTGGAATACTGACACAATGGCTAAGCTCCTGCAGGCACAGCAGTCTATAAGGTCACCTTAAAGATGATTCTTGGAAGAGAAAAGATTTTAGCTATTAAAATGGTTGATGGCCCTCCAAAGGGCCACAGTACATTAACAAATGCACATTATATCTATGATATTAAAATTTCATGGTGGGGTCTAAAAGGCTCCTTGAGATTTTGTTTTTCCAGTCCAACATGTGAAGAGCTCACAAATACATAACTACCAAAAATTAGAAGCAAACAGGGCCGGCCCCGTGGCTTGGCGGTTAAGTGCGCGCACTGTGCTGCCGGCGGCCCGGGTTCGGATCCCGGGTGCACACTGACACACCGCTCCTCTGGCCATGCTGGGGCCGCGTCCCACATACGGCAACTAGAAGGATGTGCAGCTATGACAGACAACTATCTGCTGGGGCTTTGGGGGAAAAATAAATAAATAAAAAATCTTTAGAAGCAAACAGAATGCCCTTCGATAGGCAAACGTATAAACAAACTGTGGTACATCCATACAGTGGAGCATTATTCAGCAATAAAAAGAAATGAGCTATCAAGCCACGAAAAGACAAAGATGAACCTTAAAGGCATACTGCTAAGGGAAAGAAGCCAGTCTGAAAAGGCTACATACGGTTGATTCCAACCATACAACATTCTGAAAAAGGTAAAACTATAGAGACAGTAAAAAGACCAATAATTGCCAGGGATTCAGGGGGAGGGAGGATGGGAGGAGGATGAAGAGATGGAACACAGGGCATTTTTAGGGCAGTGAAGCTATTCTGTATGAAAATGTAATGATGGATACATGACACCTGCATTTGTCAAAACCCAGAGAACTGTACAACACAAAGAGTGAAACCTAATATAAACTAGGGAGGTTAGCTAATAATAACGTATCAATATTGGTTCATCAATTGTGACAAATATCACCACATTAATGACAGAAGAAATTATGCATGTGTTTAGGAGTGGGGGACATATGTGAACTCTGTACCTTCTGCAAAATTTTACTATAAACCTAAAACTGCTCTAAAAAATAAAGCGTATTTTTTAAAAAAAAGGCTGAGGGGGTGGCATGGGATGGGAGAGATAATGAAGAAAAGGCTGAGAAGCATTGATCTAGTCTCTAGCTATTTAAGCTTTAAACTTTCACCAGCTTTCAGAGGTTTTAGAATAATGTAGAACTGAGTTCAAATCCTGACACTTACTAATAAGCTGACAAACCCTTTAACCTCTTTCAGCATTGTAAAATGGAGGTAGAAATACCAACTTTAATATGTAAAAAGAAAAACGTTATGTATAGCAAAGTAAATATAAGTGCACATGTAAAGTGCTCAGGCTTTGACACAGAGGAGCTCAGTAAAAAGTACCCTTTTACTTTTTTATCATGAAACAGCAAAATTTGGGTACATTTCATTCTCATAAAAGGTAATAAAGCATCTAGACTATTTTACCACTACTCTAATTTACCACAAAGGACATCACTCTGGAAAAATGAACATTAAAAAAAAACTTACAATATAATAACTGATAACTTTATATGACAATTATGACATATAGTTCATGTGAATCAGTGAACAGTATAGTACCATACCAAAAGAAATAACTTCTCTATTTTGTTTCCCCTATCATAGGCAACTTTCCTACATGGTAAAAACTGAAAAATATTTTCTCTACAACTCTGTACCAAATTGATAGTTAGAATGAAGAATGGAATAATGGTAAGAAGTTATTTTAGGGCCGGCCCTGTGGCTTGGTGGTTAAGTGCGCGCGCTGCAATGCTGGTGGCCCGGGTTCGGATCCCGGGTGCGCATCGAGGCACCACTTCTCCGTCCATCCTGAGGCCGAGTCCCACATACAGCAACTAGAAGGATGTGCAGCTATGACATACAACTATCTACTGGGGCTTTGGGGGGAAAAAATAAAATAAATAAAATCTTTAAAAAAAAAAAGTTATTTTAAAAAATTCAAAAGCTCTTGTTATCACTCTGGATTTCTATTTTAAAGTTGGAAGCAGTACATATACCAGGAAAAAGGCCAGTGAAAAAGTTTACAGAGATAATCAGATAACCACTAATTATAATAGTAATCTATTAGATTTAGTCTGGATCATCTGAAAACCACAATTAAAAGAAAAATTTAAGTGCTCAATTTTTCACAAATATGGTCCTCTAAGGAAAAAAGTTCTCTTATTTCCATTAGAAAAAGAAAGAAATGTAAATAGAAAATTTGTACCACCAAAGACTGACAACCTCCCAAAAAGTCAAATTCACTAGATATTTTCTTAAAATCTACTCCCTCATATCGATATCAGAAAAACAAACAGCAGAAACTTACATTTCTTGTATTAAGTATAAATCATGAAGTCTGCTTATTATTACCACTTTTATCATCCTCATTTACCTCTTCTGCCCAGTAATTGTCTCTCCTTTGTATTTATTATACTTCTATAACACTAAGGAATTTAGTTTTCCTTTTCAAAATGTCCAATGGAAAATGCTTTGTGTTCCACGGAGAAAAGGTGTTATATAATTGTAAAATCATAAATAAATCAGCCAACCACTATCATTATATTTCTAATAGATATTAAAAATAGCTAACACTTATATAGCATTTACTAGGTGGCAGGTACTAAGTACTTTATATACATTAACTAATTTGATCCTCAAAAAGACCCTTTGAGGTAAGTACTATCATCAAATCTATGAGGGTGGCTAGATGCTGTGATCTTACCAGGAGTTATCAATGAAAGATTTTCATATAACTTAATCTCCATTGTCATCTGGCTGACAGTAAGACATAACAATCATAAAAATACATTCTAATCTCAGAACACTTAGAATGTGAAAAAAATGTTTGCAGCTCAGAATCAAAGAAAATAGGGCATTTCCATCTCATTTTAGACATGAGGGAACTGAGGGATAAAAAGGTTATGCTACTTGCTTAAGGCTATATGGCTCGTAGATATAATCCTACCTCCACTCTCCATTCTGAAAAGAGACCATGTCTATGTTGCATCCCAGAGAGAACTTGCTTGACAAAATCAGTTCTAATTCATGACACTATTCTGAAAGAGCATTTTGTAAAAAACTTCTACATTTGAGATATATCCCTATGAGGCATAAAAGAACCACCATTATGATAGCAATGTACAAGAGTATATGATATTAGTCATTTGACAATGTGGGGAAACTTGAGGAGAATTGGGTCATGACTTTAGAAGGGTTATCAATTATTATTCTCCTCTTTTTATAAGGCGGCCAAAAGATCTTCAGATTCCAAACAGATTCTCCCTGTGCAGTCAAATGCAGACATCAATCACCATTTTTCTATTCCTACAATAATCTGAATACTTAACTGACATATCTAAAAATATTTAACCTTAAATTTAACTTTATCACTCAAGTGGAAAACCTGTGAAAAATATAAGAGCGACAGAAAATTCAGATTAACCAGCTCTAGGAGCTAACATGTAAACTTCCTCTCAGCTGAATCCTGCCAATGACCTTATTCTCTAGGACTGTATTTAGAAACTTATTTAAAGGAGGTAACAAGTAAATGCAATGCATGATACCAGACTGATTACTACTAGTTTGGACAAATTAGTTGTAAAGGTAACTTGAGGGTTAATCGGCTCATTAGATGAGATGAAAATTTACTGAAAGGTAGAGTCAGCTGGAAAAAAAACAAACTAACATTAGTGTTCATACAATGGTAAGCTTTACGTGGTAGGAATTTAACTTTTTTTCTTAGCCAAATATTTAAATAAAATATAAATTATATATTTTATAATTTTCAACAACATACTTGGACTGCTTCTGTAATAATGAAAGGTTATTTTTTTAAGGAAGGAAACAGAAGAGAAGGGAAAAAGGAAGGAGAAAAGAAGGAAGAGGAAGGATAAAGAAGGGGAAGAAAGGGAAGCAAAAAGAAAGAAAAGAAGGAAGGAAGGAAGGGAAGGGAAAAAAAGGAAGGAAAGACAGATATGGCTTCAGAATTAGACAGACCTGGGTTCAAATCTTGACTGCACTATTTAAGAGATGTGTGACCATGGGCAAGTTACTTAGTCTCTTTAATCCTCAGTTTCTAGAGAATATCACCTGTGTTATAAAAATGCTTAAATGAGATAATTAAATGAGATAATTAAGTACTCATATACACTAACACACAAAGGATTAATTAAATATTAGTTGTCTTCTTCCTCTCCCTTCTCCTAGCTAACAGAAGGTAGGAAAACACACCTGGCTCCTCTCTTGAGTGCTTCTGGAAAGTGCAGAGTGGGAGAGAAATGAGAGCATCTATGTTTCCACAACGTCTCTGACAATCCAGAAGAGCAGAAACGGTGAATAAAAATGGTATCTACTCTAGACACATTATATACTTTTACTTAGGTTAAAAAAGTAAATATTTGGTATTGGTTTAATTAAATCATCCAAGTCACAACCATGATTTTTTGGCCACAAACAAATCATTTCACAAAATCCTTAACTCTGCTTTTTGTTGACTATTTCAAAGTGTCAGTCAGCATCTGAGGCTGACTCTCTTCCTAAAAGCACTTACAAGATTTTCATTCTGTAAAATAAAATTTCCAAACTTTCAAAAAGTCATTTAAAATTTAACAGAGGTTAATAAAGTAACCTCCAATATTACTCCCTACTATATATCCCAGATGATAGATGCACAGCAATAGAATGCTATCAGCATAAAGAGAAAAAAGAGGATGGGAGTATGTGTGCCTTAGAAATGGTCCAGAAAATCTGCTTAGCCAACAGTAACAACTGTGCAACACTCCACAGAAAAACAACAGAGGGAGACAGCAGAACTCATTTCAAACGCTCAATCCCTAATTTCCTTAAAAATGCAGTAAATGGAAGAAAAAGCACAGAGGAGAAAATAACTTCAATTCTGAGAGCAGAAGCAGAACAGAGAGGAGGGGGAGGTTCTGTCTCAGTCCCTGCAGTTATTTTAAAGCTCTTACTGAGAAAAGAACATAGATCTACATGGATCTCCTCTACAAAAGTTTATTCTTTGGCTTTTGAAAAAAGAAAAAAAAGACTTGAAAGCAAGTAATAAACATTAAATTCCCAAATTCTGAAAAACAGAAGGAAAGTAAATCTCTCCTCTGGAATTAACTGCACCCTATGGTCTCAAATTTGTGAAATTATAGTTACAGCCCTTTTGGATTTATACTCTCCAATGGCTTCCACCACACTCAGAATTAAATACAAAGAAATGCTTACCATACCCTCAAAGTGCCTTAAGACCCCGCGACCCCACTCCTACCTATCTACCTCTCCAAACTTATCCCCACTATGTCCGGGGACAAAGACTTTGATTAGTCCTTAAAACTGTCGAGCTTGGGGCCAGCCTGGTGGCAGAGTGATTAAGTTCAGGCGCTCCACTTTGGGGGCCCAGGGTTCGCAGGTTGGGATCCTGGGCACAGACCTACCCATGGCTCATCAAGCCATGCTGTGGAAGCGTCCCACATACAAAATAGAGGAAGTTTGGCACAGATGTTAGCTAAGGGACAATCTTCCTCAAGCAAAAAGAGGAAGATTGGCAACAGATGTTAGCCCAGGGCCAATCTTCCTTACCAAAAAAAAAAAAAAAAAGAAAACCATTAAAAAAATAAAATAAAAACTGTCGAGCTTGTCCTCCCTATAGTCTTGTACAGGCACATGTTATTCCCATTGCCTGTATAGGGCTGGACCTTTAGGTCTCAATTTAAATACATCTCCTAAAGAAAACCTTTCCCGACTGCCTTATCTTTTCATTCTTTACAGAAAAGGAGCAAAATGAAGGTAACTAAGATTTACTGAGTATCTAAGAAACACTGGGCAACCCTTCACATGACTTCATTTCATCTTCAAAATAAACCTCCGAGATAGGCACTATTCTTATAGCTGAGGATGCAGACTCAGCAATTAAATAGCTGGCCCTAGGTCACATACGTAATATATAATGAAGCAAGGACTCGAGCCCAAATTTGTCTGGTCCCAAACCCGCAATCTTTTTGCTACACTATATTGCCTCTCTGTTTAAAAGGAAACTATCATACTAGGAGGAAATGCTTAATTAAATACAAAGTTACAATCAAGCCAAGAAAAGACACAGAAGAATTAATCTTAAATACATATTAAGTGAAAGAAGCCAGTCTGAAAAGGCTATACTGTATGATTGCAACTATATAGCATTCTGGAAAAGGCAAAATTATGGAGACAGTAAAAAGATCAGTGGTTGCCAGGGATTCATGGAAAGAGAGGATTGATGAATACGTAGAGCAGGGGGGATTGTTAGCGAAGTGAAATTGTTCTATACGATACTGCAGTGGTGAATACACGTCATCACACATTTGTCAAAACCCATAGATTGTATAACACAAAGAACAAACCCTAACGTAAACTATGGACTTCAGTTAATAATAATGTATCAGTACTGGCTCATCAACTGTAACAAATATACTACACTAATACAAGATGTTAGTTAATAAGAGGAGAAATTTGCAGGGGAAGGGGAGTTAGAAGAGTATATAGAAACTTTCTGTACTTTTTGCTCACTTTTTCTGTATACCTAAAACTGTCTCTCTAAAAAAAATAAAGTCTATTAGTTAAAAAAAAAAATACAAAGCTACAATAAGGACCGTAGTTTACATACAGACCTATAAACTGACAGTCTGGATAATTAACTCTGTATTCAAAACTCCCCTTTAGTATCTGCATTTCTTTTATATTAGCAGTTAGCTAACTAGGATCATTAAAGGAAAAGTGACTTTCTCCTAAGACTCAAAGAGTTCATAAGGTATATTTAAAATGCTGCTATTTCTCTTCTATACTTTATACATTTAGTATAACAGGTAAATCAAGTAGTTAAATTACAGAATTTCTGAGTCTACCGTAAGGAATTCAACTAATACATACTCAGGAATGGCAAGGTTTTTGTTGTTTTTTTAATGAAGACACGAGATTTTTAATATTCTCCAAGTAAGGTTAATAAATTGGAAGACTACTGAGGCAAAGTTAATTTGAAAAAGCAATTCATAAGCATTCTGGAAATATATCATATTTTATCTTGGTTTCTTGTTGCTTACATACGTGCCTAACTTTCCCACCCAGGACTATAAAATTCTAGAGGGCAGAGTCTTTAACCTATATATATGCATAATATCTTGCAATGAAAGGACTCAAAATCTTTTTTTAAATTACAATTATTGAAAAAAGGAACTAATTTTATTTTATAACCCATGTTTATACTATGTCCACAAATTCTTTAGCATTCCTCCCATTGAAATATGAAGCCTAATTCCCCTCCCCTTAAGAGTGGGTTGGCTCAGTGACTCCCTTCTAAGGAAAGGAATAAGGCAGAA